>NW_023425366.1:82570449-83192235 GCF_014108415.1 Molossus molossus | reverse complement strand
TTTTGTTTCCCTGGAAAAACTTGACTGATACAAATATAGGGGTTCAGGAATGTGAGAGCAATGGAATATAAGATCTCAGAAAAGTAATGCTCACTAAAATGAGTGAAATGGGCGTTTCAGAGACAATGATGAATCAGGGACACAAACTCCTTTGAAAAGGAGTGACTTCTACTCAACCCCAAGCAAGGGTTGCCAGGTCTTATCAGACTTTGTGATGAATTAAGAGAAGCCAAATCCAAATTATTATGGGAAATCACTACAGGAAGTGGTTTGTAGAAGAGGTAGGTTTTGAGCATTTCCATAGAATTGTAATCTACACTGAAGTGTAGGAAATACTGGGTTTGAAGCCATACAAAATAATCACAAGCCCTCCCACTTACTCACCCACCCAGGGACCTCCCTACACAAGAAGAAAATATACCCCAAATCCCATCAGTTTGAGCCTCTTTGAAGAAAATAAAAAATGCTAACTTTGGTTAACTGAGACATTTGTTTTTATTTAATCACCACAGTGTTTCCTTGTTTTATACTTAGGGGGAAGGGGGCCAGTGAAGAGGTCTCACCTTTTCACTGAGTTCATTTATGTCATGTTTTTCAATTCTATGAGATACATTTTTAGAACCCTTTAAATGAATGGAGTTTCATGAAGATAAGGTAACTTCGTGAAACTTCAACCCAAGTTATCTCTGTCTTGCTACTTGGAAAGGGCATGATAGCTCACAAAGCAGAGACAAAAAGGAACAAACAACAAAAGTGAGAAGTGAGCCTTTGCACGTGGGAGGCAGGCTTGCTCGGAACACGGCTTATGTGGCAGGAGGTACGGATGTGATCATGAAATTGTAGAGCAATTTTTTTTTCCCCTAGGAAGAAAGGTTCAACGGAACAGACCAACCTATCATTGAAAGTGACATAAATGCTGGTTAGCACTATTGAACCAAAGAAAACTCAACTGATTATGGTTTTTTTTCTTTTAAAAGGCAGCTAATTGCCAGGGATATATTTCCCCCTACTTTTCAGTGCATTCTGATGTTAGACCAAATTTGCTGATTCATGTAATTGGAAAAAATATGTTTTATTACATAAGAGAAGGGAAATGATTAAACAATCGCTTGGGTGCCTCTCATTTCATTGTTCATTATGCATCACATGGAGTCCCTTGAAATGTCCTATTCTCTTAATAGTGAAAAATATCCTTTGGCTGAGATGGCTTCAGGTAAAGAATTTATGCTAAGAATTCAGCACCAAAAATAATAATACCCTGATTCTGGAAACTTGCCCTGAAAGGAGTTGAGGGCCAGATGGCACTAGGAACATCAATAAAAGACCATTTCTAGTGCAGCAAGTGAAATGCTCAGGGCAGATGCCACTAGCAGCAGGGCCCCGTTGCTGCAGGCAGGGTCTCTGGGAGGTGTTCATCTTTCACCCTGTTCAGCTTGCTCTTCTACAAGATTGCAGAATGAAATAGGATAGTGAAACCTTGGCTTAAAATCAGAATCACCTGGGGAAATTTAAAATATACACTGATGCCTGGTTCCTGTCACCAGAAACTCTTATTTAATTGGTCTGAGTTGTGGCCTAGGCATCAGGGTTATTTTTAAAGCTCTCAAACTATTTCTAAGATGCAGCCCAGGGAAGCCAGTGCTCTTTTACAACCTCGGTAAGTTATGGATGACAGGATGCCAGCGCTTGAAGAGAACTAATTCCGTGATTTGTAGGTGAGGCAACAAATACTCAGAGAGACCATTGCACATCGTATAAACAGCTGAGCAGTGACTAAAGCCCGTCGCAGTGTTTTTTCTATAATACTCTACCAAACAGGCTTTGATTGATTGGCGGGGGAGAAAGTCGGGACTTAAAAGCGCTTGTGACTGTTATGCAGGTAGCTACCCATTTCTGTTTACACAGGACCAGCCACAAGTTCACCACGCAAAAATGCTGTTTTTGGTTGTTGGGTAGATCTAGGTGGAGCCCAGTCTCCCAACCTATCTTTGGACTTCCTGTTTGAAGTTAACATCCCGTCTAGGATAGGCAGATGCCTACAAAAACTCATTAATAGCCTGTGTGAGTAAGCCCTGCCCTTCGGTGGGGTACTTTGTCTTCACAGACTGGCACGCATGCCCTTCGCTTAATTCTGCGCCAATCAATCGATCCCCAAGTTGAGATGAGCACCTACTAGAGATGAGGATCTACACTGGCTGCTTTGGGCACAAGGATACATGGCATTGTTGCATTTTTAATCTTATCTAAATAAGGGATCAGACATCACAGTGGACACCTTTTCTTGCTTGCCCAGCATCTTGTGGGGAACCACCCGTTTCTCACTCCCACCTCCAGGTTTATGCTGAGACAAAGGTGGGCAAGTGGCACAATAGGGACATTGTCCTGGTGGCACTGGGTTCAGCCTTGTGACCTTCCTGAAGGCCTAGGACTTCCCAAGTGCATAAACCAAAAGCTCCTTGCCTACTTTGTGTGTGTGTGTGTGTGTGTGTGTGTGTGTGTGTGTGTCTTGGGCTAGTTGAGCCAGACTCTTCTCCTTGTCAACTAAAAGAGTCCTAAGATACGGAGTTTTATCTCAGGCCACTTGAATTGTTTGGACAGTCTGCTCCCATTCATCTCCTGGACGTCAAGCTCAGCCGAGGTTTTTGGCCAGCAGGCGTGCTAATAAATGGGCTGTGCATCCAGACCTGTCCAGTGGCTATTTTAAGGTCAATTTGTTTCCAGAAGCCAGCAGAGAAACTGGTGGGGACATTGTTTGGTGATATGGAAATTAATTTGATTTTCACTGGTAACGCCCTCATCTGATGGGGCTCTGGCATACCACAGCCATTTAGGATGAGACAGTCCACTTTCCTGTAAAATCAGTTCATCACCTGTCTCAATACGAGGACCAAATTTGGGGCAGCTTTTAAGTCTTTGGCTATTAGCATGTATATGAGGTGTAGTTGAATGCATAACTTGGGACTTCACCTAGCTTTTCAGTTCATCCTTCTGTACTGCAAACTGTCATAAGCACAGACGTGTCACTAACAGGATTGTATGAACAGGCAAACTCAGTCCATGCTTACAGTAACAGGAAGGACAAGAAATCTTTTTGGAATGTAGTTGATTCTTCAAAGATCATCAAAATATTTATCATAGGAAAGATTAGGACTTTGCTGTCTTTCTTCTACTCATTTTGTGATTTAGAATTATATCTTGATTTTCAATTATGTATCAGTAGGGAATGAGAAGTCTACCATAATCTAGCCTCTAAAGATTTTAATCTGTCTCTAAATGACAAGTAGCATAAAAAGCAAGAACTGAAGAAGAGAAAGGTATACTCATGTGGGAAATGAGATTCTGAAGAACGAGGGAGCAGGAAAGGGCCATAAACGCTTTAATCACCAGAATACAAAACAGTTCTTGGTAGAGAATGTTCTAGAAATGTGCAAAAGGTTTGTAGTATTTCATGCAGAAAAGAGAGTCTCAGTTCTTTTGTAAACAGTTTGAGGTTTCAAAGACTCTGGCTTTCTAATTTATTTAAAACATCAATTGCTTCATGAATTGGCCTCGAGCACTCCTTGATGAATTATTTATGTGGTACTTGACTGTTGCTGCAGGTTTAAACCAAGACACAGCTGTATAAACAATGGCTATTAACCTATTGGTTGGATTTAGCAGACACTTTGGTCTGTTTAAATCCACTGACATTTCACATTACTTTGTCTCCAGATTCTTTGCAGAACAACCACTGAAGGTGACAGGAGTGTTTCTGAATCGTCCTAAAGACAAACAATGTGTGTGTTCTAAAGAGTAACCACAGAAGAAGTAGGGACCGGCATTCCAGTTGCTCTCAAGCCCATAAAATTGCAAAAGGGTGGAAGGGAGTCAAGATGGCTCAGAAAGGAAGGAGGTTTCAGACAGCCTTTATGGTAGTGATGCAAACTCGTGTTTCCACACCAAGTGCAAGATTAATAGTAGTGACTGATTGGCCAGTTGTGAACTATTAGATCCCCCTCCCCAATTCTTTCTTAGATAAGCTTTTAGATGACTATTTTTGTTTGAGTTTCCCCAAGAAGACCCAGAGACAAGACTGAGTTTAGCTAGTTATTTGGGGGTAGACCCCAGAAAGCACCCCTGAAGAAGTGGAGGTAGTAAGACCCAGAAGGGAGGAACGCCAGTAGTGGGTTACCACTGTGGCACCTGCAGCTCCATGCTGTAGGAAATCTTCAAGTTACCATGTAGTCTGAGCTTCGGAACTTTCCCAGGGAGGGTCATGGAAGTTGGGATATTTATCCACCAACTCTCCCCTTATTTGGTTGAGGATTGCCCCTGGGGGCTTTGAATCCTGGGGAAAATGCCCAGGCAGAGGAAAACAGCCTGGTGCTTTAGATGGGAAGCTGTCGGGGGGGCAAGGAGAGGGGTCGACCATCACCACAGGTGAATAGATAAGGGAAATACTGGATGGAACATTGATAGGGTCAGCCACACTGACGACTGTTATATATTTGAAAAGTGTAGGTTCGTTGTGAGAAGTTATATTTATTTTCTCCAGTAGGAAGAGGGTCTATTTAACTATTTCCTAAAAAAGATTTCAGTGGAATGATTTAGGTCGGGTTTCTCAGTCATATCCTGGAGTAACATTAACATGACATGTGAATGATATAGTAATAGAAGCATGGTTAAATTATCAGAGCACTATCTGAACAAAAAATGGAAAAATGTCCTCGAGTGAGGATAAAAAAATAAATAAATAAAAAAGCCCTGGACAGTTTTGCTCAGCGGTTAGAGCGTCGGCCTGCAGTCCAGAGAGACCCGGGTTTGGTTCCTGCTAAGGGCACGTACTTCAGTTGCGGTTTGTCCAGGCCCTGGTTGCTCATGCGGGTGGCAGCCACTCGATGTGTCCCTTTCACGTCGATGTTTTTCTCTCTCTCTCTTGCTCTCTCCCTCCCACTCTATCTGAACAAAAAATGGAAAAATGTCCTCGAGTGAGGATAAAAAAAATAAAATAAATTATCAGAACACCTCCGTGATAGGAAACATCGTGAAGCCATTAGCAGCATGCTTTTGAAATTTTTAATAACATGAAAAATGCTAAGTGAAATGCTACTGTTAAGTGAAAAAAAAATAGGTTATAAAATTACATTTTTAATACAACAGAAAAATATTTTTACATAGAAAATAAGACTGGAAAGAAATGTGTAAACATGCTAATGGTGTTTATCTCTGGGTGGTGAGATCAATGGATACTTTTGATACTCTTCTTTATTTCTCAGATGTTCTACAATGAACATTTAAACTTTTTTTAAAAATTAATTAATTTATTTTTGTTACAGATGTTTCTCCTTTTTTCCCCACTGATTCCCCCCTCCTCCTCCCTCCCTGCCCTGTCCACAGCTTTGTTGTCCATGTCCATTGTTCATGCATACATGCATATAAGTTCTGTGGTTTATCTCTCCCCCACCACCCCCTCTTCTGGGGATTGTCAGTCTGTACCCCACTTCCACGTCTCTGGGACTACCCCATTCCTCAGACTGTTATGTTCATTATATTCCACAAATAAATGACATCATATGATACTTGTCTTTCCCTGTTTGGCTTGTTTCACTTAGGATAATACTTTTCAGGTCCCTCCATGACATCTCAAAGGATAAGAGATCTTTCTTTCTTACAGCTGCATAGTACTCCATTGTGTATATGTACCGCCACTATTTTATCTATTCGTCTACTGATGGACACTTGGGCTGTTTCCAGATCTTAGATATTGTAAATAGTGCTGCTACAAACATGGGGGTACATATATTGTTTCTGATTGGTGTTTCAGGCTTCTTAGGGTATATTCCTAGAAGTGGGATCACTAGGTCAAATGGAAATTCAATTTTTAATTTTTTGAGGTAACACCATATTGTTTTCCACAGCGGCTGCACCAGTCTGCATTCCCACCAGCAGTGTACTAGAGTCCCCTTTTCTCCACACCCTCACCGACACATGTTGTTTGATGATTTGTTGATGGCGGCCATTCTGACAGGTATGAGGTAATACCTCATTGTTGTTTTAATTTGCATCTCTCTGATGATTAGTGATGTTGAGCATTTCTTCCTATGTTTCTTAGCCATTTGCATGTCCTGTTTGGAGAGGTGTCTATTTAGTTCCTCTGCCCATTTTTTAATTGGGTTCTTTGTCTTCCTTTTGTTGAGTTGTGTGAGCACTCTATATATATTGGAAATTAACCCCTTATCTGATATATCATTGGCAATTATGCTCTCCCATACAGTGGGTAGCCTTTCCGTTTTGATGATTGTATCTTTCTCTGTGCAGAAGCTTTTGAGTTTGATGTAGTCCAATGTGTTCATTTTCTCCTTTGTTTCCGTTGCCTTAGGTGATATATCAGTGAAAATTCTGCTGCATATGATGTCTGAAATTTTGTTGCCTACAGTTTCTTCTAGGATTTTTATGGATTCATGAGTCACATTTAAGTCTTTTATTCATTTTGAGTTTATTTTTGTGTAGGCTATAAGCTGATGGTCTAGATTCATTTTTTTTGCATGTAGCTGTCCAATTTTCCCAATACCATTTATTAAAGAGGCTATCCTTACTCCACTGTATGCTCTTGCCACCTTTGTCAAACATTAATTGAGCATATTGCCTTGGGTCCATTTCTGGGTTCACTGTTCTGTTCCACTGGTCTATATGCCTGTTCTTGTGCCAGTACCAGGCTGTTTTGATTACAGTGGCTTTGTAGTATAACATGAAATCTGGTAATGTGATCCCTCCAACTTTGTTCTTCTTTTTCAAGATTGCTGTGGCTATTAGAGGTCTTATTTGGTTCCATATGAACTTTTGAAGTATTTGTTCTAGTTCTGTGAAGTATGCCCTTGGTATTTTGATGGGGATTGCATTGAATCTATAGATTGCTTTGGGTAATATGGACATTTTAATGATGTTAATTCTTCCAATCCATGAACAAGGTATGTGCTTCCACTTTTTTATATCTTCCTCTATTTCTTTTTTCAATGACCTGTAGTTTTCTGTGAATAGGTCCTTTATTTCTTTGGTTAAGTTTATTCCTAGGTATCTTAATTTTTTTGCCACAATGGTAAATGGGATTGTTTTCTTAGTTTCTCTTTCTGTGAGTTCATCATTGGTGTATAAGAATGCCATCAATTTCCTGACGTTAACTTTGTATCCTGCTACTTTTCCAAATCCATTCATTAAGTCTAGTACATTTTTGATGGAGTCTTTGGGGTTTTCTACGTATAGTATCATGTCATCTGTGAATAATGACAGTTTCACTTCCTCCTTTCCAATTTGGATCCTTTTATTTTTTCTTCTTGTCTGATTGCTGTGGCTGACTTCCAGTACTATGTTAAATAAGAGTGGTGAAAGTGGGCATCCTTGCCTTGTTCCTGTTCTTAAGGGAAATGCTTTTAATTTTTGCCCTTTGAGTATGGTGTTGGCTGTAGGTCTTTCATATATGGCCTTTATTATGTCAAGATATGATCCCTCTATTCTCATATTGCTGAGTGTTTTTATCAGAAATGGATGCTGGATTTTGTCAAAGGTTTTTTCGGCATCTATTGATATGATCATGTGGTTTTTATCTTTCATTTTATTTATGTGGTGTATCACATTTATTGATTTGCAAATATTGTACCAGCCTCATATCCTTGGGATGCATTCCACTTGGTCATGGTGAATAATTTTTTTGGTGTATTGCTGGATCTGATTTGCTAGTATTTTGTTCAGGATTTTGGGATCTATGTTCTTCAGGGATATTGGCCTGTAGTTTTCTTTCTTTGTAGTATCTTTTTCTGGTTTTGGAATTAGAATTATGCTGGCTTCATAAAATGAGTTTGGAAGTCTTCCTTCTTGAATTTTTTGAAATAGTTTGAGGATAATGGGTGTTAGTTCTTCTTTGAATGTTCGGTAAAACTCCCTCGTGAAGCCACCCAGGCCTGGGCTTTTGTTTGCTGGGAGAGTCTTGATTATATCTTCAATTTCTCCTGTTGTTATTGGTCTGTTCAAGTTTTCTATCTCTTCCCAGTCCAGTTTTGGAAGACTATGTATTTCTAGAAATTTGTCCATTTCTCTTAGATTGTTGAATTTGTTGCCATACAATTGTTCATGGTAGTTGTTAACGATCTTTTGTATTTCTGTGGTGTCATTTGTTACTTCTCCTTTTTCATTTCTGATTTTGTATATTTGGGTTCTCTCTCTTTGTTTCTTGGTGAGTCTAGCTAAGGATCCATCAATCTTGTTTATCTTTTCGCAAAACCAGCTCTTTGTTTCATTGATCCTTTGAATTGTTTTTTTGGACTCTATGTCGTTTATTTCTGCTCTGATCTTTATTATTTCCTTCTACTTTCTCTGGGGTTTTCTTTTTGTTTGCTCTCTAGTTCTTTAAGTTGTGAGGTTAGATAGTCTATTAGAGATTTTTCTTGTTTTTTTTGAGGTAGGCCTGTAGTGCTATGAACTTCCCTCTCAGAACTGCTTTTGCTGCATCCCATAGATTTTGTGTTCATTTTCATTGGTTTCCAGGAAGTTTTTAATTTCTTCCTTGATTTCCTTGGTAACCCATTCATTGTTTAATAACATGCTATTTAGCTTCCATGTGTTCAAATGTCTTTGCATGTTCCTGTTGCAATTAATTTTGAGTTTCATGCCATTGTGATGTGAGAAGATGCTTGATATGATTTCAGTCTTCTTGAACTTGTAGAGACTTAGTTTGCGTCCTAACATGTGGTCTATCTTTGAGAATGTTCCATGTGCACTTGAAAAGAATGTGGATTCTGTACTTTTGGGGTGTAATTCTCTGTAGATATCTTTTAAATCCATTTGGTCTAGTGCTTCATTTAGAGTCTCTGTTTCCTTGCTAATTTTTTTTTTTTTTTTTTTATAAATTTTTATTTATTTTTTTGTTACAGATATTTTACCTTCTTACCCCATTGGCACCCCCCACCCTACCCCCCCTCCACCCTGTCCCCGGCTTAGTTGTCCATGTCCATTGGTCATGCATACCTGCATATAAGTTCTGTGGTTTATCTCTTCCCACCCCCCCATCCCCCATCCCCTCTTCTGAGGGATGTCAGTCTGTGCCCTACTTCCATGTGTCTGGGTCTACTGTATTCCTCAGACTGTTATGTTCATTATATTCCATATATAAGTGAGATCATGTGGTATTTGTCTTTTTCTGCTTGGCTTCTTTCACTTAGGATAATACTTTCCAGGTCCCTCCATGTCGTCTCAAAGGATAAGAGATCTTTCTTTCTTACCGCTGCATAGTACTCCATTGTGTATATGTACCACTGCTTTTTTATCCATTCGTCTACTGGTGGACACTTGGGCTGTTTCCAGATCTTAGCTATTGTAAATAGTGTTGCTATGAACATGCGGGTACATATATTCTTCCTGATTGGTGTTTCAGGCTTCTTAGGGTATATTCCCAGCAGTGGGATCACTGGGTCAAATGGAAGTTCAATTTTTAATTTTTTGAGGTAGCACCATATTGTTTTCCATAGCGGCTGCACCAGTCTGCATTCCCACCATCCTTGCTAATTTTTTTATCTAGAGAATCTATCCAGTGATGTCAGCAGGGTGTTGAAGTCCCCTGCTATGATTGTAGTGTTATCGATTTCTCCTTGGAAGTCCTCCAGAAGATTTTTAATATATTTTGGTGCTCCTATATTGGGTGTATATATATTTATCAAGGTTATATCTTCCTGTTGGATAGATCCTTTCAGTATTATGTAGTGGCCTTCTTTGTCTCTAGTTATGGACTTCATTTTGAAATCTATTTTATCAGATATGAGTATTGCTACCCCAGCTTTATTTTCCTTTCCGTTTGCTTGGAAGATATTTTTCCATCCCTTCACTTTCAACCTATGTGAGTCTTTTACTGTGAGGTGGGTACCTTGTAAACAACATATAGATGAGTCATGCTTTCTTATCCAATCAGCTACTCTGTGTCTTTTTATGGAAACATTCAATCCATTTACATTTAGGGTGATTATTGATATGTACTTATTTATTGCCATTTTTGTTTAGTGTGGTTCTATTTTTCTTCCTATTTCTCCTGCTAATTACAGCAGTCCTTTTAACATTTCTTGCAGTGCTGGTTTGGTGCTAATGTATTCCCTTAGCCTTTTTTTTTTTGTCTGGGAAGCTCTTTATTTGACTTTCTATTTTGAATGATAGCCTTGCTGGATAGAGTAGTTTTGGATTCAGATCCTTGTTTTTCATGACCTTGATTACCTCATGCCATTCCCTTCTGGCTTGTAGTGTTTCTGCTGAGAAGTCAGCTGAGAGCCTTATGGGGTTTCTTTTGTAGGTAACCTGTTGCTTCTCTCTTGCTGCTTTCAGGATTCTCGCTTTGTCTTTAATTTTTGGCACTTCGATTATGTGTCTTGGTATGGGCCTGTTTGGGTTCTTCTTACTTGGGGCTCTCTCTGCTTCTTGAACTTGAATGCCTTCTTCATTCACCAAATTAAGGAAGTTTTCTGTCACTATTTCTTCAAATATATTCTCTAACCCTTACTCATTTTCTTCTTCTTCGGGAACTCCTATGATGTGAATGTTATTACATTTCCACTTGTCCCACAGTTCTCTTAAGCTGTTTTCCTGTTTTTATTATTATTATTATTTATTTTTTCCTTTTGGTTTTCTGATTGGTTGATTTTTTCTACCCTATCTTCTAATTCACTGATCCAGTCCTCAGCTTCCTCTACTCTGCTATTTAAACTTTCCAATGTGTTTTTTATTTCTGCTATGTCATTCTTCATTTCTTCTTGGTGGTTTTAAATTTCCAACTGGTTGATTTTCAACATTTCTATGTGTTTACTCATGGTGCTCATGTCCTTACACATGCTGTTGAGCTTCCTCAAGATCATGACTCTGATTTCTAGTTCTGTTTACTTGCTTAACTGCACGTCATTTATCTCATCTTCGGTAGAGGTCTCTTGTTCTTTCATTTGGCTTTTGTTTCTGTGTTTTACCATTTTGGCTATCACAGTGGGCTTTGGAGCCTGCCAAATTTTCCCTGTGGGTGTTAGTGTTCTGCTGTTTGTGGCTCTCTCTCCTGGGTTTGGATGAGGCAGGGAGGACCCACTTTAAACACCACTGTCAAGTCTTACTTTCCTGGTTAGAGTTGCTATCCCAGGGTATGGTAGTTATCCTCTAGCCTTTTTGCCTGGAGGCTATTAGTAGCAGTCACCTGAAGAACCTTGGTTTCTGAATGACAAACTCCCTCAGGTGTTCAGTGTAAGTGATTTTTCTGAGGGTAGGGCAGATGCTGGTTGTTAATAGGCCTCAATTACCATTTCAATGGCCACTGGGTGGGGTTGAATCTCCAAGGGAGGGGCCGCTGCCTCTCCCCGGGGCCCTGGGAAGGAGTAAGATGACCACAGTCCTGTGTGGCTGCAACTCAGCAAAAGCTCTGAGCGCCCTCCAAATCCCGAGTGTCCCCACACAGTTCCAGTCCAGTCTGCCCTCCCTCTGCCGGAACCCAAGGTGTGTGGCTGCTGCTAATTTAGCCTCTGTCCTGGCTCTGCATTGTGGAGCCGCTTGGGACTTTAACCTGAGGGTGCTGCTCTCAGCTAAGGCCGTTGCTCCGGGCTGAGACTGCAGCAGCTCCCAGGCAAGGCCGCAGCTCCCAGCCCAGGCCGCTGTGGACTGTGGGCTCCCGGCCCCCTCTCGCATCTTTGCAAGCCTACCAGGATTGAGTCATTGTCCCTGGTTATGCAGCCCTCCAAGCTGCTTTTCGGTTGCCTTTTCCTGACAATTTGTCTTTATTTTCGTTGTAATTCCAGTTTGGTCCTGGGAGATGGTCTGTGTAGCTTCCATTCACTCCGCCACCATTTTCAGTCTCCTCTAAACTTTTTTTTTTAAAGTAAACATGATTTTGGGTTTTCTCTGTATGATTAGATTAAAGGGGAGGCCTGCTGGGTAGACAGGTGGACTTACTCTTGAGCTTGTTGGTTGGAACACAGCGGGCAGGCTGTTACTCAGCTGTGTCTTTCCTGCCCAGTTCCCCAGGGCAATCTGACAAGCTGTGGGTGTTCATTTCAAGGTTAGCTCATGAGCCTATTTCTGCATGAACTCGCGAGACCAAGAGGGCTGTTCCCAGATGGTGTTTGCTCAGCAAGACTCCTATGAGGGCTGTGGGGAGGCAGTTGCCGTTACCTGCTTGGGTCAGGGGAGAACCAGGGAGGCAATACCTGGGAGGGGTTATCCGTGTGTCCTTTCTTGGGTCTGAGGAGCATGTTCTGGTTCAGTTTTATATCAATTTATGGTCCTTAGTTAGCAGCCATTCAGGCTAGTAGTGGCCACAGGGCAGTGCATTCTCAGCCCATCTGAGAATAAGCACACTGCTAGGGGCGACCGAGGAATATAAATAAGAGTATCCTCAAGGAGGAAGTACTCCAGAGGGAAGGTAATGTAATCCATTGGAAAGTATTGCTCATACAAAGAGGATGTGATTACAGATCAATGTAGCATTCAACTACAATGTTAGTTTGGGAAGTGGCTAAGAAGGGGTGATCTAGGAAGTTGTCATGGTGTACTGAGAACCATGAGTGACTGAGAACGGCTTTTTAGAGAAGGTAGTGTTTTGAGTAATGGATCAATCATAAAACAATGAAAAGTCACCTAACTTGGTAGCGTTTTTTGTCTTGGGTCATAGACAGCCTTGAGTATTTAGAATTCTGGTCATGGTCCTGTCTCAGATTCCCCTTGTGTCACCAGGAATATGTTTCCCGGCCCATAAAATGCCAGTGCCATCAGCCACCTGCCTGTGGGCACATCACGATGAATAACTGATGGTAAACATCCTGGATAAACTTAGTGGTGCTGTTGCAACAGGCTTAAAACATGTCAGACAATTAAATACAGAGACAGTCACTAGTGAACCCCTGAAATAGAAAACAATGATTGTGATAGAAAGCTTAGATATGCTTGAAATGGTGTCCAGATGTAGAGAGTCAACTCAGGAGCATTTCTCTTCCTGGGTATACTAGTTACAAGCTGGATGTAGAGAGGTGGAGTCAGCTGGGGACTACTTATTCAATCCCTCATGTATGCTTAGCACTAAGCTGGGTATTTAAAACATCATTAGCAAGAGTGTTGTTTTGGTGAGTGTATGACACACAGACCTGACCTGGAAGCTATAAATCCTCAGGAGTGCAGACACTCAGCTAGATTTGTATCCCAGAGTTTAGAGAGCCCTTGGGAAGAACCCTAAGAGAGGTTTACTCTTCCCTAAAGATCTGATTCACCACTGAATCTAATTCGGCATGTCTCTGAGCACAAAAAGCACTTGCTTGTTCCTTTGATGTGAAATGGATGCAAGTGAATTGGAAACCATGCACCAAAAACAAACACCACACTGATCCCTATTCGCACAGAGAGCACACCTTTCTTTATGCTGGCCTCTACTTGCAGTGTGGCTGGACCACTGCTGCCCAGCACGCAGCATAAATACGCACAGGGCCAGCCCTCCTGCCCACTGGGACTGCGGCAATCCTGCTGACTAAGGGAACGAGAAGAGGTCAAGGTTTACTTGGTCAGTTATGGACATCAGGAGGAGCAGTGTGGCTATTTTTGCACAACAGTATAGCATTCTACACCAGGCTACAAAACACCTGATAAGAGAACTTATGATGAATCTGGAGAAGAAAAACAATAAGCAAACAATAAAAATGAGGCCAGGGAACACAGTAATAAACACTTCCTTGAGGTGGTATTTGCAGCACTTTTGCAAATATTGACTCGCTAAGTATGAGGCTGAAAAACAAACCTGGTTTCTAGCTGGGCCAAGCATGTAAAGTGCTGAGTACTCCCCTAGAGAGTTTTTCACTGACCCTGGGATCTAGCATAAAATGGACACTTTTTATATGCAACCTGTTGTCTTCCTTGGCAGCAGTCTTCTATGCCCCATCTAAACTCACAAAGGGCTTTCTCTTCTGGACTCTAGCAGCCTTTTCTCCCAGTGACTGGAAACACAAGGGGGCAAGATCATCTGCGGGTGACGACATGTGGCCTCATGGAAACAATCATTCGATTTTAGTATGGAAGTGTACTGTGTTCTTTTCCCTCTCCCTTTTCTGGCCTGCATTAAAAGGACCTGATGTAAAGTCCCCTCGTCTTGAGACAGTTCCTGCTCAGGGCCTGCTACCCAGTGGAAAGACAAACTAGCATTGTTTTTTTATTATCATTCTACAGGTAGAGTAGACAAGAATTATTGTAAAAGTACAGGGAAGAGGAAAGGCACATGCCTTGGGGAAGCTGCGCAGTGAAGAGGAAGTTCTCTTGTGGCAGAAGAAGAAAGAGGCCTGTGGGGCTTAGGGAAGGGAATGTGCTTCTCCTTCCGTTCAGGAGCCCGATGAAGTGGTCAGTTCTCAAGGGAGATGGTTGTGTGATGTGCCTGAGGAGACGGGGAGACGCACTCTGGGGTTCTCAGTCCTGGAAGCAGATCCTGTGCCTCGAGCATGGGTAGGACAGCCACCCTCAGGGTGTGGTGTGTGTGTGTGTGTGTGTAACAGCCCAGCAGGGTGGAACTTTCAGGTGGAAATCAGGTTGATTCATAGAAAATAGAGAGAGATGTAGTCCTTCTTGCACACCCAGGTAAAAGGAGCAGCTCTGAGCACTTTCATCCATGACACACAGACTGGCCCTCGCATATAACTCAGTAACTCCGAGTCGCTGCCTGGCACACTCAATCTGGATTTTGCGGGACTGACATTATTGCATCTGGGACGCCTTTTTTAAACAAAAAGAAAACAAACTGAAAAATGTAAAATTGTCTGGAGAGCCTTGGAAGGACCCTGGCAATGGAGGCAACCTGAGCTTAAGCTTCGACGGTTATGTGACAACTCAGCTGGCATCATTACATTCCCTCCCCGGTAAACTGGTAGAAAAAGGTTTCACTCCTTTGGCAATCTCTTCCCCTGCCAAATCTCAGCCTCCCCTTCTGTATGATCCATTCTGAAAAGAAAATGTTGGCGTGGGCAGCAGGCCAGAAGATTGGGAGGAGGAATGAAGGGGACTTCCCGTCACACCTCCCTGGAACTATGCATCTGGTCTTGAAGGGAGGCTGATTTGCTCTCTTGATGATACAAGCAAGCTCAGCTCTTACTCTCTCTTCATCTGAGACACACAGGTTTTCCAAGATCGATTGACCTTCTCACAATTGGCAGAATACTCAGGTTCACATAACTGGTCAACATTCTCTGATTCTTCACAGTGGAGAGGTTAAAAAAGACAACAAGTCCTTTTTTTTTTTGTGGCCTTTGCTAGAGAAGGTGCTAAGTATCCAATTTCACCAAAAGAGAAGATTATTTCATTCAAGACATACCAAAGACTGCTATAGATTTTTTTCTTTAATCTGAAACATTCAGAACATGGTGTTTATTGCTACTCACTCAGACATTGGTCTCATTTAAAAAAGGAAATGTCATTGTTTAGGAATTAGACCTCACGTATTTATGAAGAAAAACACCACAGAATATTTAAAGGTGTCCAATAGCCTGGGAACTGGTGCCAGGCAAACTGTTCAGCTGTTACCTCGCTGACCCAACCTAAACTCCCACCCTGTTTCAGGAACTGTTTGCCTCGAGCTCATAGATCAACTCCTGTCCCATTCTCCTGTCCTAGTCCAGGAACTGTTTGCCCCGGGACAATAGACTCACATTCCAAGGGCCCCCATGCGTAGCCCCTCAGGACCTAACCCTAACAACAAGTTCCTGCTGCCATAGGCGCAGATATAAAAATCACAAACCCCAGCATCAGGCGCGGCTTCTCGGACTCGACCCCCAGAGTCTGTGAACCCGCCTGGAGTGTACCCAACAAAGCCTGATTTCTGCTTATTCGGCTGTTTGGCTCTTCGGCTTCTTCCCACCTCCCACCGGTGGCACCTGGCTACCTTACATCTGGGGCCGAAACCTGGGAGAGGGGTTTTGCGACCCGCCTCGGTCCCTGCAGGCTGAGGTGAGAGTCCCCCTTCTCTCTCCCTGCCTCGTGCCGCCCTCCACCGCTTTGAATTCGGAGCTCCCTGCAGATACGGCTTGCAACCGTAAGTAATTTGATCCCTTTTCCTTCCTGCCAGACCCCTGTGTCCCCGCTGGGGTCTCGGGGTCTCTCATCCTAGACTCGGCGGCCGAGCCGAGAGCCCTCCCCTCACGACACCTGGAGTCCATATAGGGGGACTGATTGAAAGGGACGCCTTTCACTCACCCCTCTATCTCTGTCCGGAGACGGGTATCTGGAAGGGACGCCTCCCTCATACCCTTTATCCTCCGACATTTAGGGGTCCGGAAGGCCACTAAATTATGGGGAACTCCGAATCCAAAATAGACCCTAAGACTCCTTTGGGATGTCTTCTTATAAATTTCTCCAAATTGGGATACTCTCAGACCCTCCACAAGAAGAAACTCATCTTCTTGTCCCAGGTCGCTTGGCCTCAATACACCCTAGACAACCAGTCTCACTGGCCGCCTACAGGTACTTTTGACTTCAACGTCCTCCGGGACCTGGCCAATTTTTGCCGGCGGACCGGAAAGGACTCTGAGATCCCATACATTCAGGCTTTTTGGGACCTCCGCTCCCGCCCTGACCTTTGCTCACACTGCTCCACTCTCCAGATTCTCCTAGCCCAGACTTCCCCCCCTCCAAAGGCTGAAGAGGGCCCTGAGACTCCCATCCAAGACCTGGTAAAAATGGCTTTTAAAGTTTTTAATGCCCGGGAGGAGACGGCTGAAGCAGCCCGGCAGGTGCGGCTGCAACAGAAAGTTAGCCTCCAGACCCAAGCCTTGGTAGTGGCCCTCCGGCCGGCAGGGGAACCGGCAAAAAGACTGACCTCCAAAGGAGGACAGCGCACGCCCCCGGGCGCCTGTTTCAAATGTGGAAAGGAAGGCCACTGGGCGAAGGCCTGTCCGCAGCCTAGGCCCCCCACCAAGCCTTGCCCTCAATGCAAACAAATGGGCCACTGGAAGTCGGACTGCCCGACCCTGGCTCAGCCCTCGGCACCTCAATGCAGGGGGACTGAGAACCAGATGTTCCCGGCCCTAGAACTGCTGGGGCTAATGGACGACTGAGGGGGCCCTGGCTCTTCGACTCCGGTTACCCTCGCCAAGCCCAGGGTCATGCTCCAGGTAGCGGGTAAGTCTGTCTCCTTTTTGGTAGGCACGGGGGCTACCTACTCTGTCCTTCCCTCTCATTCGGGCCTTACGGTTCCTTCCCAGGTCTCGGTCATGGGAATTAACGGATCACCCTCGACCCCACAGCGGACGACCCTCCTTAACTGCCTATTTGAGGGTCACCCGTTCTCCCACTCCTTCCTTCCTAGTCATGTCCTCATGTCCAGTCCCCCTCCTAGGGAGAGACATTCTGTCCAAACTCCAGGCAAGCATCTCATTCTCCCCGAAACAGACCTTCTTGCTGGCACTGGTGCCAGGTCCCGACCTTGAGCCTAACCCAGACCCCAACGTCCAGCTCATACCTGGAGTCCACCCCGAGGTCTGGGACACGAATACCCCCACCATTGCTTCCCACCACACTCCTGTTTTAATTAAACTCAAAGACCCATCTTCTTTTCCTAACCGCCCACAATTCCCCATCTCACATGCTCATAGGATGGGACTCCTGCCCATCATCACTAGGCTTAGGACACAAGGCCTCCTGATCCCCACCAATTCACCTTGTAATACTCCCATTCTCCCCATTAAAAAGGCCTCAGGACAGTACCGCCTTGTTCAGGACCTCCGCATCATCAACGCGGCAGTTGTCCCCATTTCCCCAGTAGTCCCCAATCCCTACACCCTTCTCTCTCACATTCCCCCTTGGATCCCGTTCTTCTCTGCCTGCCTGTCACCCTAACCCCCCAACTCATGGTCTATACACCTGCTGAATTCCAACAAAAATACATATATTACAACCCGAAACAAAAGCGGGCAATCTTTTTACCCCTTTTAGTAGGACTCTCCCTCTCAGCCTCGGCTGTCGCCGCTGGACTGGGAAGGGGTGCCCTGGCACACTCCTTAGTCACCTCAGAACGCTTAGAATCTCAATTTCAGATTGCTATTGACAGCTCGGCCTAGTCCCTAGCTTCTCTCCAGAGGCAGATCACCTCCCTGGCCCAGCATTCGATACAGAATCGAAGGGCCCTGGACCTCCTCACAGCGGAACACGGAGGAACCTGTCTCTTTCTTGGGGAAGAATGTTGCTATTATATTAACAAATCAGGTTTGGTAGAAACCCGCATTGAGACCCTCCACCAGGTAAGTTCAGAACTAAAAAAAACAAAAGTTCTCAGTAGACGCCTCCTGGTGGAATTCCTCCACGTACTCCTTACTCCTCCCCCTCCTCGGCCCAACCATCATCATAATAATTATACTGCTAATTGCCCCCTGTTTTCTCCGCTTCATCCAGGACCGATTCGCACAGCTCACACGGACAATAGAGGTCCACCAAATGATGCTACAACATTACCAGCCTTTGACCAGTCCCTCGGACTCAGACCACACCGACTCGGGCCCCCCCCCCCCCCTGACGCCGCCCCCGTCCAGCAGGAAGTAGTCAGAAAGACGACCTGGCCCCTATTCCTGTATCACAGAGTCGGGAATGTCCAATAGCCTGGGAACTGGCGCCAGGTAAATGGTTTAGCCATTACCTTGCTTACCCAACCTAAACTCCCTCCCTGTTTCAGGAACTGTTTGCCTCGAACTCATAGATGAACTCCTGTCCCATTCTACTGTCCTAGTCCAGGAACTGTTTGCTCTGGGACAATAGACTCACATTCCAGGGGCCCCCATGCGTAGCCCCTCAGGACCTAACCCTAACAACAAGTTCCCGCTGCCATAGGCGCAGATATAAAAATCACAAACCCCAGCATTGGGCGCGGCTTCTCGGACTCGAACCCCGGAGTCTGTGAACCCGCCCGGAGTGTACCCAATAAAGCCTGATTTCTGCTTATTCAGCTGTTTGGCTCTTCGGTTTCTTCCCACCTCCCACCGGCGGCGCCTGGCTACCTTACACACATGAATAAAGAAACAGCAGAAACTGGCAATAAGAAAGGAAGAACTTATATTTGTTTTCCATATTTGGGTTTATGACCGTGCCTCTTTTTTTTTTTTTTCCTTAAAAAAGAAACAACTGAAAAATCTCACATCTTCAGAAGAGGATTAGACATCTAAGAAACATCCTTGACATAAGATGACCAGCAGTGCACAGGAGTTCAGGAGCCTGAATCTAGGCCCCCTTTAGCCACCGGCCAACCAAGAGGGCTGGTCCCTGTCCCTCGAGCAATCTGCCCTGACTTCTTAGCGCAGTGAGGAGCTGGGCTAGGTCATCTCTCAGGTCCTTCTCAGCTCTAGTGCTTGCTCAGTGATTTTCCCCCAAGAATTCCAGAGCCTTTACATAACTCTCAAGGCTACAAGTCCATTTAGGGAAGCACAGGGACCGCAGCTGTACTCTCATCACATAAAACTAGTCAAGCTCAGAAAGATATTTTGGCCAAAGGTAGTATGGGAACAGTATGTTCAGACACGGACTGGGGAGAGCTAATGGAACTCATCATCCCGACCACACAGGCCTTGGAATTGGGCTTGCTACAGAAACCCGGCTTTTGGTTAGACTGTCGGCCTGTTAAAGAGGTGTATGGGAGGGAGGCCTAGAAGCAAAGGTGGGCCAGCTCCACTATGAACACGGTCTGACCTTCGGCTAAGTCGCTTACCTCTCTGGGACAGTATTTCCTTACATGTGTGAAGTGAGGGTAATAAGATCAGCCCTGCCTTGCTCAGTGGCTTTTGATAAGATGGAAACACATGTGGAAGTAAAAAGAGATTGAAAACCAGACCATGACACATAAATAGAAGGATCGTGATCAGCTTTGGAAGGTGTTGCTGCCCCTGTGCCTGGCCGAGGGGTAAAGCAGGGGCTGGGGGTTTCGACACAGGGGTGAAGTAGGCAGAGCCTGGGCCGAGGGGGCTGGAGAGGCAGGTCAGGTGATGAGCAGGACTGGGAGGCCAGTGAACACAGGGAAGGCTCCTACCTAGCAGTGAACTTCAGATTGGGGTCTTTGGAAGCCCCGAGCCTACCATGTCCACTTCGGAAGGCCCTCTGTTTATTGATGGCATGGCCTTACTGCTGGAAATGTCTGTTGTGATGTTTCTTCTAAAAAGAAATGATTGTGCGACTACAAGGCTGATGCCCTGATGTCCCTGCTAGGACTCTCTTTCCTTGTGAAACATGCAGAGCCCTGCCTGGTGGCTCCTGGCAGGCTGCACAAGAAGCAGACACCGTGGTCACTTCACAGGAAGGGACTCCATAGACTAGTGAGGCAGTACCAGTGCCGAGACAGACACCAGGCCAGGTAACAGCAATAACGCTAATCATCGTTACTCTAGATGCTGAGCCAGATGTTTTACATACATTTGCTTATTTAATCTTCACAGCTACCTGATGAGCTTGTTATATTATTTTTTTATTCCAACTTAGAGTGGTTAGGAGAGATCATGGAAACTAAGCCTATCTGGACTCTAAATCCTATCTTCAATCATTGTGCTGGTCTGCTTCTCTTGGGTCCACAGGTTCTTATCAAGTCAGCCCAAAGTTGTTGGGACTCCAGCAGAATCCCAAAGTAATAACTAGTCAGTCCTGAACAGTGACGAGATCAAGCCACAGTAGTGATCCAAAAAGTGCCTGACTCGCTTCCTTTTTTAGATGAGGACAAAATGAATTAAATTAAATCTAATAAAAACAGTAGTTCGGGCCCGACCAGTGTGGCTCAGTGGATTGAATGTATCTCCTGGACTGAGAAGTCTTGGTTCAATTTCCAGTCAGGACACATGCCCGGGTTGTGGGCTTGATCCCCAGTGGGCGGCGTGCAGGAGGCAGCCGATCAATATCTCTCTCTCACATAGATGTTTCTATCTCTTTCTTTCTTCGGCTCTCTCTAAAAGATCAATAAAAACATATTTAAAGAAAAAAAACAGTAGTTCTGCACTGGTCTAGGAAAAGTAAGATACCCTAGAAGGGGCGGAAATGATTTGTTAACGATTCCTGCTAGTGGTGTGTTGATGCCGGTCTGCATTGGCTCACACCTGCCTCCAAGAGCCAATTTTGTGTATCTCTCCCCAACTCCATAGTCAATAAAGTCAGATTGGTAACTTGAACTTGGCAAGATGGACTACTAGCACCATGGAAAATGGCAAACACTACAAATCAGAGCTTTGTTTCCCTGTAGCGTCCATTGTTCAACACATACGTGCGCTGATTGTAGCCCTGTTTGTCATTTCTCCCCATTGAATTGTAGATTGTCTGAAATGCAATGTCTAAAAGGTCTTAATTCTACACATGCAGATATTATGTATGCATTACAGGAGCCATTCTGACATGTGCAGGTGAAGACATCCCCTGGAAGTTGCTCACTAACCATCCCTGCTCCCGACAGTTGAGTGAGAGTGACGGGACCTGCGGCCGGTCCCGGGGGCGTCCTGCTCTCGGAGCTGCCACCTGCACCTGCAGGGGAAGGGAGCTGGGACCAGTTTTCTTTGGCAAGTTCTGGTGGCTCAAATTGTGACAGCAAGAATATATGTCTGTGTGAATGACCTTTTCCCTTTTTGCATTTTAAAATAACCTGCCGAAGAAAACATGGATAAGTGAATGGAAGCTCAGGGCTGAACGCATTCATTTGAGGAAAATATTTTGTCAGATAGCCTAACTTTTTGTCTACATCTGCAGTCACCAGATACGGCATCTATAGTGTTATCTGTGTATCACCTTCCTTGATTTTGCATGGAAATGGGAGCTAGGAATAGGGTGGAGGCATAGGACCCCTCCCCCACCTCAGTTTTGCTCTCCAAGCCTCTGGGCTGGAGCAGAAGCTCACGTTCCAGCTCCTCTCCTCCCCTTCCCTAAGTGCTCCTGGGGAGGTGGGAATGTCTATTCAACATTTTCCCCAACATCCTTTAACTAGAGTTATGAGAGAGTCTCACTAGGCGATCTGTCTTCCTAAGGTCCCCGCTCTGTTAAAAGAGTCTGTGGCCACATAACTGCCATCTGTGGGGTCACAGCACTAAGTCAGTTCTCTCAGGGCACTATTCAAACAGTCTGCAGGAGGACTGGGTTTCAGCCCTGGTTCTCCAGCCAGTACAAGATCTTTGTTCTTTCAAAGGCTACTTCCTTTCCTGATGGAGACTTAGCAGTGGAAGGATACCTTCCCTCGGATTTTCTAGTAAAGTAGCAGCCAGAGCTGTAGTAAAAATAACAAGAGATTAAGTGACACTCTGAGTGGCCAGTAGCTCACATGGTGGGGACAGAAGAGCACCGGGACAGCTGTGAGGCCCTGCCGGGCGCATTCCTGCTTCGGCTGGCACTGCTCCTCATGCGGAGAGTCTTATGTAAGCCTCGGCCACAGCAGCCCTCCCTGCGGGGGCAGTTCACAGAACACAGGATTAGCTGGCCACAACCACGCTCTATTTCTGGAAAGCAGAAAGTTCAGCTGGAGGGTGGCCACTGGAAAGATATTCCTTTACTCCATTGAAGGGAGCAGAGATAGCGACCCCCAGGGAGAAACTTATTTTGGGAGACCATTTCGTACAGATAGGCTGAGAACATTTGGGATCAGAGGAGGGGAAGAGAGCAGTGAACAACCTTGGAAAGTAACTCTGTTCCTGGTGTCAGCCCTTTGGCTACTGCAAAAAATCACCTCCGTAGTATTTTAAGAGTATAATTTATCTAGTAGGCCTGATGAAAGGAGACTATGATTTTGTCTTTGCCAACAACCTAAACTTATGTTTGGATATACATTATACATAAATAAGTACAGTGCATTCTGATTATTCAACAACCTGGGGAATCTCTGTAGGTCCAAATACCAGGAGCCCGGGCCAGGCTAGACACTGGTTTTTGCGTTCAGGTTGCGGGAAGGGGCACCATTGACACTCATGCACTTAATCTGTTCTGCTGCCTCAGAGGGTGCACGGTCCTTCGGGGCAGAAGGAGGTGGGAGGTATGGTGACTACTTGTGTCTTTGGTGGTGGCGATGGTGTGTGTGTGAGTCTTTTTTGGTGAAATAGGTGTGTGGAGTCTATTTGAAATGACAGTTTGAAAGGGGGTGGGTTCAAAGCTGGGAAGGAGAGCCAAGCTGGTATCACACGAGGTAGCAACCAACAACCAAGGCAGGTTGAAAGCAGGAACACTGAAGTGTGTGAGTAAGGACAGATCCAGAGGAAGGGACCAATTCAGGAAAGCCCCTCCCCCCACCCCAGCAGGAAAGGGTAGAGAATGTGAACCAGAAGTCTGGGTTTTGACAAAACCCAGGTCATTTCTGAAACCCCAAGGTTAGCAAAGAGAGTACACACACCAAGGCCCAGACAGATAGGGGTGGGGAGGGGAGGAAGGTTGGAGATGTAGAAAAGGGGACAGATTTGAGTACAAGTTAGACTACTGATTGCAAATGGAAATGCCTACAGGCTTTTGTGTGTAGTTTAAAATTTCCATAATAAACTTCCTTTAAATGTAAGAAAATCAGAGATGGAGGAGAAACCTACAGGTTAAAAGAGACTTAAACACACTTATTGGCTGCAAGGCAGGAATCTTATTTGGATTCCTTTTTTTTTAAATCCTCACCCAAGAATATTTTCCCATTGATTTTTTTAAGACAAAGTGGAAGGGAAAGAGGGAGATAGAGAGAGAAACATTGATGAGAGAGAGACACATCGATTGGTTGCCTCCTGCACAAACCCAGCTGGGTCGGTCTGCAGGCCAGCACTCTCATCACTGAGCCAAGCTGGCAGGGCTGGATTCTTTTTTTAAAAAAAATATTTATTTTTGGATGTAAAATGTATTACAGATGTTCCACATTTTTCCCCCATTGACCCCCTCCTCCCCACTCCTGCCCCCCTCCCGCCTTTTCCCACACTATTGTCTGTGTCCATTGGTTATGCATATAAGTTCTTTGGTTTATTTCTTCCCACCCCCCCCAACCCCTTTCCCTTTGAGGTTTGTCAGTCTAGCAATGAATTTGTACTTCTTAATCTCTTCACCTGTTTCACCCATTCCCCCAACCCCCTCCCAACTGGCAACCAACAAAATGTTCTCTGTATCTATGAGAATGTTTCTGTTCTACCTGTTCCTTTTGTTTGTAGATTCCATTGTCGATAGATATGTATTCATTGCCATTTTGTTTGTTCATACATTTTATCTTTTTCTTCAAAAAGACCCTTCATCATTTCATATAATAACGGTTTGGTGGTGATGAACTTCTTTAACTCTTTCTTGTCTGGGAAAGTTTTTATATGGCCATCAATTCTAAATGACAGCTTTGCAGGATAGAGTAATCTTGGTTGTAGGTTCTTGCTTTTCATCACTCTGAATATTTCTTGCCACTGGCCTGCAAAGTTTCTTTTGAGAAATCAGCTGACAGCCTAATGGGAATTCCCTTGTAGGTAACTAGCTAGCTGCCTTTCCCTTGCTGCTTTTAAGATTCTCTCTTTGTCTTGAACCTTTTGCATTTTGATGATGATGTGTCTTGGTGTGGGCCTCTTGGGGTTCATCTCGTTTGGGACTCTCTGTGCTTCCTGGACTTGTATGTCTGTTTCCTTCACCAAGTTAGGAAAGTTTTCTGCCATTATTGTTTCAAACAGGTTTTCGATTTCTTGTTCTTGCTCTTCTCCTTCTGGCACCCCCAAGATGCGAATGTTGGCATGCTTGAAGTTGTCCCAGAGGCTCCTTACACTATCCTCATTTTTTTTTTGATTCTTTTTTTTTTTTGCTGTTCTGATTGGGCATTTTTTGCTTCCTTATATTCCAAATCGATGGTTTGCTCCTTGGATTTACGTTCTCTATTATTGAAGCTGTGTAAATTATTCTTTATTTCAGTTAATGCCTCCTTCAATTCTAACTGTGCATCCATGATTTCAGACTGTTCCTTTTTTATGCTCTTGAGGCCCTCACTAAGTTCACTGAGGTTCTCACTAAGTTCATTGAGCATCCTTATAAGCAGTATTTTGAACTCAGCATCTGTTAGGTTGCTTATCTCCATTTTGCTCAGTTATTTTATTGGGGTTTTGTTCTGTTCTTTCATTTGGGACCTGTTTCTTTGTCTCCTCATTTTGGCTGCCTCCCTGTGTTTGTTTCAGTGTATTACTTAATGAGAGGTATGGGGCTCGCTGAGACCAGATGCTGCTTGTTTGAAAGAATTTAGCAAAAACCTGAAGCAGGATCCAAGACCGGCCAATCCTATGGTTAAGCAAGTGGCAACAGCTTGGGTGGGCTTGAAAGTTGGGTGGGGTGGGGCGGGGCCTCAGGGAGTCACCAGGGCGGGGCTACCAGTGTGAGCCAGGTTGCTGGAGTCCCAGATATGGTGGCGGTCTGCCGCCCCAGGGAAGGGCTCACCAAAGGAACAAAGGCCTCTGACAGCACGTTTGTTCCGGAGAAAGCCCCGTCTCCATCCTCGCTCCAGTGCCAAACATCTCAGTTCTTCCCTGTGTGTCTCTGGCGCCCCTTGAGCAACCTCCCCTCCAAGCTTAGAGGGAGAGAGTCCGATAAGATCGCGCGCGGGCCCTTTAAGGAGCTGACTGGGGCTCCAGCTGCGTCAGCTTCCCTGAGCCTCAGTTCCTGCTGGTTTTTCCAGCCAGAAGTTATGGGACTTCTCTTCCTGGCACTGGAACCCTAAGCGGGGCACCTGGTGTGGGACGGGCACACCTCAGTCCTCAGGAAGGACCTTCCCAGCCAGGGGAGCCTCCTGATTTTTATCCGCCACACTTGGGTGTGGGACCAGCCCATCGCGCTGGTGCCCCTCGCGCCTCCGCCCCTCCTACCAGTCTGGATGTGGCTGCTGCTTTAATTCCGTAGTTGTAGGACTTCCATTCAGCTTGATTTCAGGCGGTTTTGAATGATGGTTGTTCTGTAGTTTAGTTGTAACTTTGATGTGGTTGTGGGAGGACGCGATAGCGCGTTTACCTACCCGCCATCTTGACCGGAAGTCTCCTGGATTCTTGATTGAAGCAAATAGGTTAAAAGTTGATGAGACTTGGAAAATTAAACATTTTGCATTAAGGAATTAGTTTTTACATGTGATAATCACACTGTGGTATTTTTTTTTTTGGAAACTTTATCTTTTAGAGATACACAATGGGACATTTATAGATGAAATTATATGACTGGAGTTTTCTTCAAATAATCTGGGGAAGTGGGAAAGAGCTAGTTGAAACAAGGTTGGCTCTGAGTTGATACTAGTTAAAGCAGGATGATGGGTTCATCACACATGGAGCCCATGCTTTCCTGGTGATGAGATGTTCATGCCACATCCTGGAGTGTTTTCAAAGCTTCGTGTCTGCTCCGCTCCTAAAGAAGGACGTTCCTGTTGCTCTAGGACAAATGCAAATGCATACATTAATAGAGACACAAAACAGAGCCACAGGAAGGTAAATGTAGAGCAGCATTTTTGTTTGTTTTAAATATATATATATATCCAGTTCTTTCCACTAAAAATGGAAAAGAAGCAGCATTTTGGAATTTGTCAAGCTGAGTAATGTGGAAGAGACTAGTTGCCCCCTTCTCTTTTCCTTCCTCAGAAGCTGAATCCTAATTGTTTGCCATCCAAACATTTCCTAGAATCTTTATCATGATGTGTGGTCATGTGAGTTAGTACTAGCCAATGAGATGTGAGCAGAAATGTTATGTGGGACTTTCTGGAAGGTTCCTTAAAGAGAGCTACTCTTCTAGGAGTCCCCTATTCCCTTCTCCTCTCTCTTTTTTCTGCTGCCTGTAATGTAGATGTGAGGTGTAGAGCTCCAGCAACCACACTGGGCCATGAGGTGGCCTTACGTGGCAGAGCAGAAAGAAAGGCCTAGGTCACTGGTAACTCCATACTGTCTTTATCTGGACATATTTTACAAAGTGAGAACAAACTTTCATGCAATTGAGCCAAAATTACTTTATATTTTTAACTTATATGCACAGAGTCTTAGTGCTAATGGATACAGGCAACTGGTTATTTATTGGGAATAAATAAAGCACTGTCTAGTTGATGTTAACTATCAAAAGTTAAAGCATATTGAGTCATTGACTCAGCAAAAGTTAGAACTTTATCCTGTACACATGCACCAAGGAACAGTATTGTTTGCAAGAGCAGAAACTGTAAACAAGCTAAGCATCCATGCATGGGGCTGGTTACACAAATGAGCCTTCAGTGGGATATCAGGCAGCCATGCAAAGAATGAGATAGAGCTGTTTGCATTGCTATGAAAGAGCCTCAGTTCATGTTGGTCAGTGAAAAGGAGTAAGTTACAAAGGAGCATGTGGTTCAATCTCTTTTGTGTAAACAAATATATATCTTTTTTTCTATTTTTATTAATTTTTTAATCCTCACCTGAGGATTTTTTCTATTTATCTTTAGAGTGGGAGGGAGAGAGAGGAAGAGAAAGAAACATCGACATGAGAGGGACACATCTACTGGCTGCCTCCCACAACTGAGGCACATGCCTTTGACTGGAATTGAACCTGTGACTCTTTGGCCTATGCGCTGATGCTCTACCATTGAGCCAAACTGGCCATGGCTATATATATACATACACACACACACACACACACACACACACACGTATGTATTTTTTTTTCTAGAAGGAAACAAAAACCTGTTAACAAAAGGGAGACAGGGCCAGGGTATCAGTGTGGAGGGAGGCTTTTACTAGTCACTATATATATTTTTGTATAGATTGAATTTTTTCTCTATTGTCTGTATTCCTCTATATTAATAATAATAAAAAAAATACTTCCAGTAGCACACATTTGCTCAACGTCTATTTTAATAAATTAATAGCACAAAGAGTTTGCACTTGTTAAATTTTCTTCAATATCACTATCTTAGTATTTCAGGTACAGTCTAATTTCTAGTCTGTACTAATTTAAATGGTCACAATTGTCCTGCTCCCCTCTCACTGTCCCTGTCCTTCTCTCCCTTTTCCTCCCCCTCTTCTTCCCCTACTTCTTTCCCCTGCTTCTCCCCCTCCCATAAATGTGTACTGTTGTAGACTCTACGAACGAAGTCTTCCCAGATCCCCTGCAGGTGAGGAAGCCCAGAACACAGGGAAGAACCTCCCAGGAATGGCTGGGCAGGAAGGGATTCTGCCTACCAGCACTGGGGACAATACCAGCGTTCTGCCTGAACAGAGTCCTGGGAACACACAGGGCCTGCAAGTGGCTTTCACCGGGGTGTTTATTTCTTGCAGATTAACGAGGACACATGTGCTCGGACAGTACTTGGCCTATGTCTGGGAGTTTATTTACTTGGGCTTCAAATGAAGGCAGAGGTTTATTTTGACTCTTTCCTGCATCACGAGAGCTCTGCCAGGGAGAGAGCAGCACCACAGCCCTGCGCCACGAGGCAGACGGCAGGAGAGGTGACATTTGTTCCCAAAGGATCCAAGGTGACGCTCAAAAGAGCAGCTCAGTTGGTGCTTCAGTTTTAGGACAGTTGTTTCTATGGGAAGTAACCTTAGTGGCTGGCTGCATACTTTAATAATAAAATCTGAACCTTGACAACCCCATGGTCCAGAGAGGATTACTGTAGGATGTTAAGAAAACTCGCATCTAAAGACTGGTGAGTCCTACCCTTGAGACCTGGAATCTCACGCAGATTAATATCAGTTGGTAAAGTCTAAGAGATGGAGAAAGGGGTGTGTGGGAAATACAGGATGGGAACTTTTCACTAGACCAGGTGTATTAGTCCCAGCCACTTTAATTATGAAATACATACCCAATTAAACTGACTTAGAAAATACCGGGATTTATTGATCTGTGTAACTGGGAAGCTGGGTGGGTGATTTGAGGCACAGTTATATCCAGGGCTTTACACAGTACACGAAGGACATTGTCGCTGCGCCTCTCCCTCAGCCCTGCTTTCCCTGGTATTAGTTACCGAAGGCTCCATCTGCCAGCAGTGTCAGAACTGGTTTTCACTGGCCTAGTTCGGGATGTGTGTCCATCTCTGAACCAGTCACTGCCCCTGTGATCTTCTAGGCCCAGACCTGGTACCCAGGCCTGGAGCCAGAGTCATGCCAGGTTGGGAGTAGGAGAGTGGAGTTCGAGGGGAGTTTATAGGGAAATTAGTGTGTTGTTTTCAGATTCAGGAGGAGAGATCAACAGACAATTAAATGTCTACTACACCACTATAGACTTCCAAGCTCCCAAGTTTCCAGTAGCAAGTGAAAGGGAGAAGGGAGACTACCAATACACCCATATATCCTTCTTTGAAGTGTTAGAGATTAGAGGCTCCCTGACCATAACCCAAGGCTTTGGTGCTTATGCTGGAGTCTCAGTTATTTGTTGTTCTCCCAAGTATTGGGTTGAAAACAGGTTGGGACTAGAAAACACATATGTGCTCTTAGAAGTGTCCACAAGCCTGGGTGGATTCCTGGTCTAGATTTCCCCTTAGAGAGATCAAATAAGCTAAAACTTTTCCTAAGAGCTTTATAATTCTTCCCCCAAACCTAAGGGAGCCAGCCCAATTTATTTATATTCCATTATTGCCTATATTTAAAAAAGAAATTCAGAGCAGTCAATAAATGACAAGTTGGACCCACACTAAGGCATTCTGGTCCCAAATCGAGGGTTGGGGGGGGGGGGGCTGCTCTTCTGTGTCTGCTGTAGGTAGAGCAGCAAAGAAATTGGGGTTACCTTTTAGAACTGAAGTCTTTGAAAAGATATTTTTGCAAGGCAAGAAATGTCTTTCACAATACACAGATTGAGTGGAGTCTACAGAGACTTGGAAAATGCTGGGTCAGAATGCACATTGTATGATCAGACCTAGCAAACAGAGAGAAATACATCATCGCCAGCCCCTTTTTACCATTTTTGAAAATAAGGTCTATGTGACGACAAGTAGCTCACCTCAGAAACTGACACTTGCCAATTCTCTTTCTTAATGGGGAGAACATATTCTGAAACTTTTCCTGTAGGCAAGGTCATCCGGTATAGACCTATATCCAAGCAAACATTAGTAAAGACGAGTAATATAGTTTAGAAATGTGAAGAAAACAGAGAAGGGGTTGATTTTGGTCGAGGGAAAAGCTGGGGTGATGGCCCATAGTCATCTCTGTTCTAGAAAATGACTGAGAAGTAATCGGCGGGGAAGGCACCAGCTACAGTCCCTGTCAGAGTTGTATTGTCACCTCTAAGCATGCTAGGACATTTTCACAGGGCATCTGATCACTGCCAGTTTCTTTTATTGAGGAAGGTTCAGAGAGTTCAGGTAAGACAAATCCTCTGCACCCTTCTCAGTTCAGGAACGCGCCCCAAGGAGGAAACCAACTCTGGAAATGTCAACAACAGTTACTCCATTTATCTGCCACACCTACAGCTTCTGTGTGAGTAGATCAGGAATGGCCCCTCGCTAAGCCAGAAACCAATTAAATTACTCTTGGGGGATTCTGAACCCAGGGACACAGAATTTGCCAGTGTGGTTGGGAAACGCAAGGGAACAGATCTGTGGAATGTACGCTGAGGCGTCAGGGTACCAGTTTCTGCAAACCAGCCACCCACAGGACATATCTGATTCACAGCATGTTTCGTCTGGCTTATAGGTGATTAAATTTGAAATGATTGCCAACACTTAAACACTGGAATATTTCACATTTTAAAATGGATGAGCTTCCAGAGCAAATTGCATGGAAATTGTGACTACCTAAGAATGAACATGGTGATAGCATAGAGGCCAGACTTGAGGTGTGTTCAGGACTTATCGGACTTTTAAAACATGCATTCAAAGACCACTGGAGCCCTGGTCGGTTTGGCTCAGCGGTTGGAGCATTGACCTGCAGACCAGAGAGTCCCAGGTTCGGTTCCCACTAGGGGCACGTACCAAAAAAAAAAAAAAACAAAGACCACTGGAGTTCACCTGCACTTACGTTCCTGTGCATGTCCATTCAGGAGTAGTAATGGAACACTCTAGATTCACCTGCTGCCTGTGGGGTTCTGCTTAAAGTAATTGAAGAACTTTCAGCAAACTTACAGGAGACAAGATGAATAAAGAATTCTGTTTTACATCAGTGGCCCAGAGTGCCCACTACTCCGTTTTGCTCCCCAGACCCTAAGCCTGAGGGACACGTGCGCGTTTCCACTTTGGACCCACTGTTTCGTGTGTGTGAGCCCCCACAGGCAGTGGCACCTGAGAACCCTGCACTAGGAAGGAGCTCACCTCAACAGGGATTCTGAAGGGTCCCAGTTCCTGCCCCTGCTGAGATTCGGCGTCAGCAATTCCTGAATTCCCAAGACTTTTCATACCTAGAATGAGCTCTCCCTCTTCTCTCTGCTGCCCCCACACAATACACAGTTTCTTTGAGCAAATTTGAGCAGCGCTGCAGACCTGAGAGCCAAGGAGCTCTAACCAAACCACCTCTGAGAATTAACCTAGCAAAGGCAAGAGGCCATGAGGAAGGAAACTCGACTGGGTGGCTTCATTTCCATGACATTAGCTTGAGCCATTGGTCCCTTTCAACAGACCCTGCATGCACATCCTGGTGGCCTCAGAACACCTGTTGATGTGGACTCTTTTGAGCTTCTTCCCACCCACAGCCTCGGGGCATAGCTAACTAGATCATAGAAGACATCAAGCTGTAAAATGCCTTTACTTTTTTTTTCTTTGGCCCCCACATTCTTACTCAAGTTGTCAACTTGTATATTTAGGAGATCTTTTTAAATGTTTGCTTGTTTTTTTGCCGAATGTTGGTGACCTTGCTTACTGGGTCTGTTTATGGATAGAGAGAGAGAAAGAGAAAGAGGCGAGGGTCCTCACTGTCAGTACACAGAGACCTGAGTGTTTTCTGGCTCTCGCCCAAGGGAGTGGGTGAGCAGCATGTTTTCGAGCCGTGGTGCAGTTCTTTGCTCTTTTCTGTGAGTCAGAGTCATGTGCTATCTAAAATAGTTGGTGAGTGTGGGCAGGACAATCCACACATAATAGCAATTCATCAAATTTATTCCCAGGGAGACTGTGACCCCTCATCCAGAGTCTCAGTGAGGCTCTGTTTGGCTTTTGTAAGGGTCAGACTGAGCACACAAACCCATTGAGCTGACTGGTTCGGCTCAGCCTTGGAGATCCGCACATGCAGCTGCACGCTGTCTTTAGGGAAGTGGGAACAAGTAGATCTGACCAGATGTCTAACATTAAGCAGGCCCATACTTGTGGCTGGGCTTCCCCAATAAACTGCACAGAGCGTGTTACCTAACAATGCATAAGCTCAAGACTAATGCAGCTCAAGACTGAGGCATGTTTGGGAGTTTTACAGTTTTAGAACATGTATTTGCTGATGAAGCACCCCCCTCACCACCATCACATACACTTGTGTGAACATGTTATTATGCTGTTCCTGTGACTGTTCATCCCATAGTTCATGCAGACTGTAGGACCAATGGCTAAGTTCTAAATCTACCTGGGACCCGTAATGCTGGCTGTTTAGCCTTAGATCATTGAAAAGGTGATCACATGACTATTAGCAAACATCTGTAGCACATGATGAAAGGCTTCTGGCTTGAAAAGGCCACGTGTTGACAAACAGCTTTAGGCGAGCCACAGCTGGAATGCATCGGAGCCCAGAATGAACACCCTTTCTTGGAGGCAGCTGCAGCCGTGCAAGGAGCAGTTGTTGAAAGTATTGCAGTGCGACAAATGCTGAGCAGTCTCCAAGGACTGCCTGTGGCAAGTACCTGTGTGTCAGAGAAAACTTTTGGAGATTGCTCTGCAGTGGGCAAGGAGGAAGGTTTGCTGGACTAAGAAATACTTGCTAACACCTCACCTTGCCCTACGCAGATCTGTGCCCCCCTTTCTGTACCATTCTCTTGACCTCCCTCCCGGCTCTCACACATCTCATCTCACCACCATCCATGCTACAGGCAGTCATCACCCTCTCTGCCCTCTATATCCCTCGTTTGTAGCCTAGAATGAGTATTAGCCACTCTGTTGAGTCTTCTGAGATGATTCTAAGATTATTGTTAATTGTGAAATAGAAAAATGTCTCCCCTACCCCCCCTTTAGTGACTACAATCAGAAGAGAAAGGGCCTGTGGGCAATGAGTGGATTTTTTTACTTTCTTGAAACCACATATCATGGTTTAAGGCAAGCTCTGCTAAGGCAAAGAAAATAGCAAACAGCATATGCAACAGGAGACCAGAAGCATAAAGCCATGCAAATAGAAGGACAGTGTCTCTAAAAGGGACTCAGATTGTTATGGGTTGCTGCTTTATTTTTTGGTCAGGGATTTGTTTTGAGAACTTGCATTTCCTCTGCTTTGGTGCCCACAGATGCAGAAGCAGCACTGGCCAGCACTTGTGATCTCTTTGGGACTGACTAGTCACTACAGTTTCCTGGTAAGAGTTTAATCTGAGGATTGCTGTTTACTTTATTTATGAGGACATTTTAAGTGACAAGAGAGCTACTAACAAACTACAATTTATTTATTTATTTATTTTTAATTTTTATAATTTTATTTTATTATTTATTTTTTAAATTAATTAATTTATTTTTGTTATAGATGTTTCTCTTTCCCCCACACTGGCTCCCCCCTCCCCCTCCCTTCCCGCCCTGTCCCCAGCTTTGTTGTCCATGTCCATTGTTCATGCATACATGCATATAAGTTCTGTGCGCACCCCCTATTCTGGGGACTGTTAATCTGTACCCCACTTCCACGACTCTGGGACTACCCCATTCCTCAGACTGTTATGTTCATTATATTCCACAGAAAAGTAAGATCATGTGATACTTGTCTTTCTGTTTGGCTTGTTTCGCTTAGGATAATACTGTCCAGGTCCCTCCATGTCGTCTCAAAGGATAAGAGATCTTTATTTCTTACAGCTGCATAGTACTCCATAGTGTATACGTACCACAGCTTTTATCCATTCATCTACCGATGGTCATTTGGGCTATTTCCAGACAAACTACAATTTAATTGAAAACTTTGCTGTCAGACTACAGTTGTTATAGCCTGAATCTTACCCTGTTGTCACTTGCAAAGGCTAACACTGAGCTCAAGCTCCATATAAATATAAAAATAAATTCTGATTGCTTTGTTGCTTAAATTTTCTAACTTTTGAGAGCATTATCATGGAGACTAAGAAAAGGAAGATTCTAGGATTGTTAATCTTGCTACAGATTTTCACTGCTTCTCAAATCATTTCTGAAATGATTCCATTTGGAGACCTAGTCTATGCACTGTTTCCACCTGTTACAGTCCCATGAAATGTTCATTCCAAATAGTGATGACTCCAGGAAATAGATACTATTTTTGCTAGATAAAAACCCCAATAAGACTTCATTTGCTTCAAAGTAATTTATGTGGGCCTCTTTATTGGTTCTTATCAAGGTCCCAGTGCTCAAGGAATGTAGTAGGAATATTTTTCTTTTTAATAAGGAGAAATAAAGCATTAAGAAGGCAGAACTAGAGCATGTTCCCTCTGAGTGTAGACCTGTTCCTTTTTCTCCTATCACAATTCCATCACTTCTCTTGCTAATATTTTCTAATTTCTTTCTTAGTTCTAAAGATTTTCCTCTAATTTATTTTGCTCTCAAATCCCACCCCTCCAATAATTATTCAACCTATTCTTGTTGAAGAGTTAATCTACTCAGCATCTAACCTTACATCCTCCTCATTTCTTCTACTTCATGACTTCTTCATAAAATTACAATTGGGCGGGCGTCTGCCAACACTGGCTCAGTGGGATATCTGATAAATTCCCAAAGCCTTACAGTTTGACAGTAGCTAAATTCTGTATTGACATGGCCTGATGTCCTTTTCATCTGACACACCATTATGGTTACCTGTAGATCATCCTGCCTATTTGGAGTCCTTTACCACCACCACCACCACCACCAATTTTGAATATTTCTTCCAGTCTCCAGACATTACAACAATTTTCAAAGCTTGCTGAGGAGTGGGTGGTGCCATCATGTCATGATATTCAAAGTCCTCTCACATACCTCCCCAATCTTCTTTCTAATTCTGACTCCTCACCTCCACTCTATTCAAACTCAATATTCATTCTGCTTACCCAGTGTTTCCCTACCCCTTGCTGGGGAAGGCACTGCTATAAGGTTGTCTAGATGGTCAACTACCCAAAGTAAGCAAAGACCTCACAAGACCATAGGCCTGAACCTAGATTGTAGGCCTAATTGTAGAATAAAGACATCTCACAATTACACATAAACATGTTCCCATTTCAGCTTAAGTAAGTTACTAATATAAAATGTAAGCTGTTTTTAAAGAGAAATGCACTGTGTTGTGGGTCAAATCATCTCCAAAGTCCATTTAACTGGCCTATTTCAGATTGTTAATTAGGACCAAACCAAAGCTATTGAAGACTAGAAAACATAAAGCAAATATATCATGATCTTATTGCAAGTTGGTTTCTCAGCCACCACACTTGAAATGAGCATCTTTAGCTGAATTTAAATGCAATAGAGATGCCAGAGAATTTGAACAACCAGTCACACAAGGAAAGGTGTTTAAACAAGCTTCCAAAAATCAGTCACCAGAATGACATTTGATGTGGCATTTGGTGAGCGACACAGATCAAATGAGAATTGTTAGTTAAACATGGTGATGACAAATGATAAAATAATGGTAAACTATCCATTGCTTAAATATTTATGTGTGGGAGAAAAAAGGTGACAAGAAGGTCAGGGCCCTTTGTGATGAAAGTTCCAGCTGGTGAGACTGCCAGGTGGTTCTGAGCTTCTGCTGAACCCTGTTTTGAAGGCTGGCCCTCTCAGACGCAATCTGATAGTGGTTTGTAAAAGCTGGGGAGCTTTTATAATACAACAAACATAGCAATAAGGATAGCCCCCACCCCTGATAACTAAATCAAAATGTCCGGAGTATCCGCATTCTATCTTAAAGTTCCCCTAGATGGTTCTACTGTGCAGCCAGAATTAAAAGCCAAAGCTCTAAGAGGTCTGATGACTTTGTATTTTGAGAGAGGACAAGGAGATCTGGTTTCATTTCAGGATGGTGGATTAGGCATATACTACAGCTTCTTCATTCCTGCAGCAAGGGCCTCAACTGATGACCCTAAATTAGAAGTGACACTTCAGTGAATCAGAAACCTGGATAAATCCTAAGGTATTGGATGTAGATTGGATTGATGCAAAAACCAGAAAAGCCATTCCAAAACATACACAGAAGCCCTGGCTAGTTTGGCTCAGCAGATAGTGTGTCATCCCTCGGACCAAAGGGTTTCAACTTTGACTCCTAGTTAAGGGCACATACCTAGATTGCAGGCTCGATCACAAGCCTGGTCAGGGTCATGCTGGAGGCAACTACGTCAATATTTATCTCTCTCTCCTTTTCTTTCACTCTGGACAAATATCCTCAGGGAAGGATTAACATAAAAAATAAAATGTTAAAAAATACTGTACACAGAAGACTATTGCCACAAAGGTGGAAGGAACACCAAGACTACTCTATCCCCAAAGGTGACAAATACCAGAAGCATGAGAATATCAAGGACTGTTGACATGTAGGTCCTTGGGCACTGCTGCAGGAGGGGCCAGAGATTAATCTACCACTGATGTCTTTTCATCTACCCTTGAGCCAAACAGCAGTCACAGGGTCAGCCTCCAGGTAGGACTCGTGGCCAGGGACCCCAAATTAGACAGGCACGGCCATGTGTCATGAGGCTGGCCATTGCCAGAGGAATGGGGTACCAGAACTGAACACCTCAGAGAAATCTCATTCAGTGACATATCCTTCTTCAATGACACTGAGAATAGGCCAGAGGACAATTCAAACCAGCAATATCCCAAAGCACACGACTGTCACTGACAGAGAATGCAGCCTAATAAGAACCTCAACCATATAGAAGCTTATAGAGTTGAGATCACCACACATTTGAGGAAGACCAACATTACAAAAGATGAAAAACTCAACAAATTGCATGAATGACTACCCAATGAAGATAAATAATAGAGCAAGCAAAGCAGGTATTAAGACTAGGGTAAGTAAATGTTTCTGATACATTTACTTGTGAGAGGATATAGCAGTCACAAACAAATCAACTAGAGGTCATGGTGATTAAAATTCAATTCTTACAATAAGTTGAATGTGCAGATAAAATTGATACTTTTTTCTGATATTTAATATAATAAAGACTAATTGTATGCCTTATAAACTAGTGCCTAGTGATAGCTCATAAGTTTAGTAGTTCACTTTTTGAAAAGTACATAATAATATTTAAATAGGTTATAGAAAGTATTTTGAAGAATGGAATTTTTTTTGTATTCTTTTAAAAAGACTTGGTCTATTTTGAAAAATTGTCAGTGAATGAAAAATAAAATTGAAAGAAAGGAAAATAAGTTTTCCCCCAAAATATATATTTAAAAAAAATACTTAGTGGTATTTGTGTTCTAAGTGTGTGAAATAAAATGGGCCAAATTTGCAAAGGCAGTTAATAATAGTTTGTGCAAGGGCTTATTTTATTTGATTTAGCACCAATGAGAGTAAATATGCCACTTAAGATCTAGTCAGGTTTCTCCTCCACCTCTTATATTGCCCCACTCCCCCTAACAGACCACAGTACATAAGCATGCTTCCTCCTAACCCCACTAAGGAATCTGAAATAATGATTTTAAAATAAGTGTTTCAATTATGTGCACTGGCAGGATTTTTTCTCCTTAAGATCGATGTCAGTGAACACAAGCAAGTATCAACTTCTTTTGATCAGGAATAGAGAACTCCACCTTCAGCAAACTCATTTACTTTCCTGGTCCTGTTTAACCTGTCATATAAAAGCCTTTTATTGCTACATCTGTTTACTAGTTATGACTGTTTTTTTGTCAAGGAAATTTCCCCCTAGGCATACCTAATCTATTTCTTTTCAAAGTATGAGTATTCCACGTAGTGTCCCAAGTTTTCTTTTATTCATTCTTCTTTTTAAAATACTTTAATTTGTTACTCATCAAGGCATATCGTACATTGGATCATTAAAAAAGAGAACTGGCAAGCCGATCCTAAAGCAAACATTTCTTAATCTGAGTAACACCTGAGAACATAAGACTTCAATTACATTTTCTATTAAAGAAAATTTATTCAGCCTCGGTGCTTAACCAAGAACGTGTACATCAATTTTTAACATGCTATATCCCCAGTGTACACGTATTTTCAAAATAAAACAAGTCATATCAAAGTAATATTTTTCAAAATACGATTCGATACATTTTATAGCAAATTGAAAATTCAGAGTAAATTGAAGTTATGTTTAACAACACAATAAATATAGCTTATAAGCTCACCCTGTAGGTTTCTTCGTTTAAAGGCAACAGTAAATTTGCATCCTGCAATGGATCTGCAATTCCAGTTACTTTTATTTGGAATCTTATAGTTATAGCATCTCACAAAACCATGTCCCATGTGCTAGAATTTTTTTTTTTTTTTTCAATCTGGCTATGCAAAAGCCTCTGATAAGACACTTTGTCCAAATTAGTATAATTTTTTTCCCCAGAAAAATATGGAAACCTTATGAAACATTTATTCTTACTGAACAAAGTTAGAATACTGCCAACCGCTCTTTTATTTTGCTCTAAAAGAATTTTTTAAAGTCTAGATATCTCTGATGTTTTTGAATTATACACAGAAGATAGCTGGATGAAATACACCAGACAATTTCAAAAGGTGAATCTTAGTATCTGACCCATGTGGCATTATCTCTACTACCCAGAATACAATCTGCAGAAATGAAATTAATATAATTTTCAAATAATTCATATACGGTGGAATCTTAGAATGAAGGACTTCTAAATGGAAGAAGGTAGAGAGTCTCATCTTGCTAATTACAAGTATATTTCCTCCTGGAGTAATTGATGCTTCTGGTGTATTTGTGGGACATTTCGTTTGCAGGCAAGCATGTATATAGGGCCAGAGCTTACTGGTTTCTGTTCTGGAGAACATTTCCAACACCCCCTTTTTGTGGTAATATTCCAGGACCGGTTTTGTCTGGTCTTTGTAAGCCTTCAGTCTCTTGATAAGCGTCTCTGGTCTACCATCCTCACGCTTAACGAGAGGCTCTCCAGTCAGATCATCCAGGCCGACCACTTTGGGAGGGTTGAATTCAAGGTTGTAGACGCGGCCACTGGCTGGGTGAAGCCAGCGAGCAGCGAGGCGTTGCATGATGACCTCAAAGGGCACGTTCAGGTTCCTCACCATCTGTGTCTGACGCACTCTGTCCAGGGCTTGGGCTTGTGGGGGAGTCCTGGGGAAGCCACTCAACAGCCAGCTCTGCTGAGTGAGATCCTTCAGCCCGTGATGGGCCAGCCGAATCATGATGCTGTCCGGCACCAGCTTCCCCTGGTCCATGAACGTCTTGGCCAGTATACCAGTTTCTGTGTTCCTTATCATGTTGTCTCGGAGCAGGTCCCACTGGAGAGCTTCTTGAGCTCGAAGTGTTTGATGATGCGCAATGACAGGGTGTGCTTGCCTGAGCCCGGGGAGACCATGATCACGGAGCTCAGGAGTCGCCCGGCCGCGCCCATGGCTGCCCAGCGAGGCCCCGGCTGTGCGGACCGCTGGGCCTCGGCCTGTGCGTTCACGTCTCCGGGTTCCCGGTCAGGGGCCCGGCCGCGCGCCCTGGGCCTCGCGCCAGGAGAGTGCAACACGCGGTGGAAATTGATTTTTAAAATGGACACTACCGAAGAGCCAGTTCATGAGTTGAAAATTGAGCCAAGGAATTCTCCCACGATGCCGTATAAAGAGCTGAAGAGATGGCAAGTAGGAAAGAAAAGTTAAGAAACACAAAGTGTAGATTCAAAAGTTCCACCATCACAAGTAGAAAATGAAGAAGATGGAGGGAAACAATATTTCTAGAAATAATTGAAAAATAGACAAGAATTTTCCAGAATTAGAGAGTGGTATGAGCCATAAGAATGGACAGTGAAACGGTCCAGAGCATCTAGAAGCAAACATCGGCAGAGGTATGGGTATATAGGTTTCTACTGCTGGGGTGTCCCTACTGCTAGTTTAGAAGGCAACTTGGCAGTGCTATTAATTTTTTTTTTTAATTACTTCTTAGTATTTTCCTTAGACAAACACTTTCCAACACGAAGTCACATGTAGAATGTTCACTTCAGCCTTATTTATAACAGTGAAAAATTGTTAACAACCTAAACATTCACTAATAAGAGAATGACCAAACGAATCTTAGCCATACTTTGGAATATTATGCAGCAGCTAAAAAGACAGAGGCAGATTTCTATGTGCTAACGTGAAAAGATTTCTAAGACATTATAATTGCAAAAAGTTGCAGAATGATGTAATTTATGTTCAATTTGTGTTAAAGTGTGATGTAACTTATGCTTAAATATACCTATTAAATGAACTGGGAAAGCAAGTTTCAAGCAGTGGAAAGACATGACTTGATTTCTGTTTTTAAAAGATTGCTTGTCTGCAAGAATGGAAGCAGAGGGAGTTGTTAGGAGGCTATTTCAACAAACCAACAGAGAGGTAAGAAAGTACTATTTCAATTTAATTTCTCCAATATGAGAGATTGAGCATCTTTTCATTTGTTTTTGGACCATTTGCATTTTATTTCCATGTAAAATTCTTAAATTGATAAGTACAGGCTTCAATCACTTCCTTGGAAAAAGGTTTTAGGTTTTGTTTTTCCACAAACTGTGAAAAAGCATTGTCTTGGGGAGTCCAATTGCACTGGCTTAATACAGCAGCAGGCCATGCATCACACAGTGCTAAGTAGAGGCTGCTGGGCCACCAACCCTGCATCCACTTCATTCTCTTCCATTCTTGAGCCACTTTGTTTCTAAAAAAGATCCATAAAAATAATCTGATGGGTTGTTCTCGTTCTATGAACAACAGAGAAAGCTATTTGCAGAATAAAGATTTTGGGAGCAGAAACCTAATTTCTGTGTTGTGTTTTGTGGCAGCAGAGTAGCACTGTGGTTCTAGTTTCTCAGACTTGGTTTTTATTGGGTCTGCTAGTTTTGGACTTTAAATAGTGATATAATCTCTCTCATTGTTTCTGTATCCGAAACAATGAATACCTAAGAAGATTCAAAAGGTGGATGGATATTTAGTAGTAATTTGGCCTACATCCTCCAGCAAAGGGGGAAAAATGATGTTATAATTTGAAACAGTATTTTTTATAATACTCATTGATTTGCATAATAAAGCAGCACACAATTACTGTCTTTTGGGATAACTAATTGTATACACATAAAGGGATCCCACCAAGGCCTTTCTGTCTGGGGTAGATTTAGACATCTAGTACACTCAACCTTTACTTGAGATATCTAATTTGGTACCAGATTCTGACCTCAGAATACCCCAGAGAGAGTATCAGCAGAGCGTGGGTAGCATTCACCTGGCTCCAGGTGTGAGTGGGAGAGGACGGGCTCCAGAGTGCTCAGAGCAGGCACCCTCCGTGCTGGCCTCCTGGCACGTGTCAGCCTTAAGCACACTGAGGGATTCTGGCCCCTGAGACCACCTGGCCCTTTCCTCTTTTTCCAGACGGAGGTCAAATAAGCTGTTTGAGACAAATGATTATGAGACTTGTTTTTCATAGCATCTGATAAGATTCTTTGACAACAAGCATACCCAGTAGCCAAGTAATATCATCCAATATATTTTACGTCATTTAGAAGAAAAAAAAAGTCTAATGCCAACCCAAAAGTTTACTGAAATTTTCTAGGTATTTCTTTACAGTAACGGAAGTCAAATGGCAGAGTAGTAAAACAAACAAACAAACAAAAAAACAGCAGGGGCTCCTCAACTTAGGCCTAGTTTTATATTACTAATTATTCTGAGGTAAAAATGTTCAAGTTAATTTATTGCCCACTCCCTAAGGGAGAGTTAGAAGTTTAGGGCATCCAAGGAGACAGAGCTAAGAGCCACTAGTAGGATAGCAGGTGAGATAATTATTCATTCATTGATTCAGCAAACTTTCAATGGGCATTTATCTATGTGGCTAGTTATTCTAAGCACAGGAGACAGAGCCCATGAGAAAGAATGAAGCCTGAGTGTGTGTTCTCCTGATGGTGACCTTCTAGTGGGCATTATGGGCCAGTGTTACCCAAATAATCCTCTGGGGAATGTGAGATGATTTTTAGATCTCTGCCAGAGAACGTTCTCATCCCCTACCTCTGGGTTTGATAAGTGTGTTTTATTTTATTTTTTACACTATTTTGTTATGTAAATTTCAAAGATACATAAAATTAGAAAATAGTATAGCACCATGTACTCATCATCTAGTTTCAACAATGGTCAACATTATGCCAATTGTATTCTATCTGCTTTTTTCCTGGATTATTTTCCAATCATGTGTTATCATATATTTTTTCCTGGAGCATTTTAAATAATAACACTTTTTAATTTTAATGATGAATGTGTATGTTTTAAAGTATATATGAAAACATATAACTAGCACATCAAACCTAACCCTTCAGAGTATTCTTGCTTAGAACAAAACTATAAATTTCAATTTTAAAACTGCTCCACAGATATGGCAAAGTTCAGCATGGGAGTACATAAACGACTAAAGTTTATGAATTATTGTTGGCGCAGGCAAGAGATTAACAGGAGGTAGTGAACATTCCCCTTCATCTTCCCTCCCTTAGTGAGGTTCAGATGCTGAGAAGAAGTTCCTTCTTCTCCAGAAAATGCTCAGCACCAGGCCTGGCACTTAGCAAGCACCTGTGAAAGTGAAGGCAATACTGTTTTTGGAAGGCATCTTTGATTCCAGAGAACTGTTGCTGGCTAACACTTATTAAGCACCTACTGTGTGTAGACAGTGTGGTGGGAGATTTACGTATATTATTCTCATTTTCTCTTCACAGCCACACTGTGAGTAGATTTTATGATCCCCATTCTTGGAATTAAAAACTTGAGGCTCAGAGAAATTAAGTACCTTGAAGTGACAAATCTATTAAGTCACAGGACTAGGGCTTGAATTCAAGCCTGTCTCGCTCTAAGTTCATGTTGCTTTTCCACCTGGCTTCCCAGACGGCCAAGGCCCACTTCCCGACCCCCAGGAGGCAGCTGGAGAAAGAAGCAGGTAAGTGGAGTCTGGAGGCCTGGTGTAAACCTGGTGCTTCCATCGCCAAGGTTGTGACCTTGAACATTTCACTTCATGTTTTCTGAGCCTGTGTTTCTTATGCATAAAATAGGGGCAATAATGCTAATAACTTAATTTGCAGGCACACAGTAAAATAATGTATATAGAAATTCGACATTATAGGCATTAAAAGTTTGTACTCTATTTGAAGGCCACCAACAGGGCCTGTGATCTTCAGCAATCCCCTTCCTTTCCTGGGTCTTAGCATTCTCAGCTGTAAAGATGATGGGTTGACCCTTAAAGTCCTGCTAGGAATAACGTTTCAGAATTGCATTTGATTGAATCTCAGTTACTAGTACTGATTCTGAAATTCATGGAAATAACTAGGTACACTTCCATTCAGTGTGATTTTATTTATAATCATTTATAATTGTCTTAATCTGGATGGATTCCTCAGAGAGGAGCTGCCAGTGCTCTGTGGCGGCTGCCTTGTTAGGGGGTGCAGTCCCAAGGTGCAGAAACCAAGAGACGCTGCTGGACCGAGGCCTGGGAGCAGGGAGAGAAATTTGAGCAGGCATACTGAGTGGGGCCGCTAAGTGCTACTGATGGTTCTATCTTACAGTGATGCTCTGAAAAACTGCACCTTAGGACAGACTGTCTAGAGTGTTAAAAAAAGAATGGATTTATCTACTTTCCATCTCCCATTTGGCAACATTTTAATATCTCTGCAATTCTGGGTTGTGCAGTTCTGGGCTTGAAGCAAAGTTCTCGGTGTCCCACATCTTGGGGTTGCCAGGCAAGCCCAGGATGGGAGGTGAGAGGTTTGAGGCGTGGGCATGAGGTGGGCTCAGGGCAGGTGCCTGGAAGAAGTAGTTGGAGCTGTGGCTGTAGTGGCCAAGTGTGTAATACAATACTTCTACCCCATCAACTTCCAGACAGAATCTGAAGGGGCTTACTTCATAAAATAAGGATGATGAAAGAGGGAATAATTAATGGAAATTTTAAAAAGGACCTCAGTTTCTTATTCAGAAAAGGGAGGGTAATAGTAGTACTTACCCGTAGGGTTGTTGCAGTGATAGAGTGAATTCAAGAAGTTAATATTTATGAAGCACTTAAAATATATGTGGCATATAAAAGCCACTATGTCGATGTTTGTTTTAAAAAAATAAAATATTAGATGGCTTCTGCAACTGAGCATTAAATGTACCTCTAAGCTTTCTAGCAGTCAGGAAAAAAGGAAATGTGATCAAAATGAGCGTGCTAATTCTGAAAGAGAGCCAAGCACTGAACTGGCATGGAAACGTGACGGGAATTGATCTCAAGGGACATTGAAAAGCAGAATGAATAATGTTTTCAAAATGGTTGCAGTATGGCTAATTCTTTCACTGAAACTCTGTCAGATATTGCTACTTCTTCTGGAAGCTAAGGTAGAGAAATTCAGATCTGTAGTTTTCTGATGTGTGACCCTGAGACAGTGTTGCTTCCCGGGGACATTTGGCAACATCTGGTGATATTTTTTGGTTGTCAAAACTTGGGGCAGGAGGAGCGGAGTAAAGCTACTGGCATCTAAGAGATAGAGGCTAACGACGCTATTACTATTGCATGGGATATACCTGTACTAAAAAAGTTATTGTTGTATATCTGAAATTCAAATTGAACTGGGAACACTGTAGTTTAATTTGCTAACTCAAGCAACCCTGGCTGCTAAACTTTCAACAGTGCATAGGACAGCCCTCCACAACAAAGCATTATCTGCCCAAAATGAGAAGAGTCATTAAGTTGACAAACCCTGCCCTAAGTGAAGTAGAGACCCTTGCATATTTTCCTAGAGGAATGGAGACATAGTACAGATGTAAAACTATCTTTCCCTTAGTCAGACGTTTAAGATTAGTTGACAGTTAGTTTCAGGTCAAAAGCTCTGGCGTCAACCTAGTTTATTTATGTGTGTGATGCTCGTGAAAACTCAAGTCCTGGCTCCAACAAACGAGTGGCAAAGTGGACCTTGTATAGGAAGCTTCTTGAACATCCTCATTGCTCTTTAAATATCTTCTGTTTGTACCAGTAGTTTGACAGTTGTTACCTACTGCCTTGTCTGGTCACTTGGCAAGGTTTATTGCATTGACAGTCAGTTAATCCAGAAATATTTACCCATACTGACATTGAATAAGGTGATCGAGACAATCAAAAAGAGGCAGAAAATAGAGCCTGCAGTACTGAAGGTGCTTGCATTTCAGTGGCAGAAGTAATTCCAGAGGATATGCTCTGTCTTCACGTGGATTAAGTAAAGGTCAGGGGTTGCCTGAAGGACGAGCTGGGACAGAGAGCCGGGTGAAGTCATGTTCCAGGGGAGGAGCTGTGAGGGTGGGCAGTGGGCGGGCTCCAGGAAGATGTGATCTTTCCAAGCAGGGCGTCCCAGCTGGCATGTGGCTCTGGACGAGGATGGTGGAAATGATTTTGTGAAAAGTCAGAGTTTTAATCCCTCTTTCTCCTGAACTCCTTTTACTTCTCTGGCTGCCGGTTGCCAAGGTCCACATCACCCTGCTTTGTTTTGTTTTTAAAAAATTTTTTATTAGACACTTCATGCAATAGGAACCAAATAATACATCACAAATAAAATATTCTCTAAACAGAGCTGGAAAAGACCACAATGTAAAAATATTGATGGATTAATCCCTCGCCTCCACCTGCTTGCCAGGCCTACCTGGAATGAGATAAATAGGGGTTATTGGTGTCTTCAGTTATTGTCCAGGGGATACCCATTGCATTCAGCAAACTGCAGAGGGAGCATTACTAACCACGAAATGGCACCGAAAATGGGGACAATCAGCTGCCAGTTGCTCTCCTTTGCTAAATTGCTATTTAAGAAGGTGGAAGATGCTCCCCACCCAGTGCTGGTTCACCTGAGGTTACACAAACACCTGTCTAATTCTTAACCCACATTCGTCTTTTCTGGACTTTCTTCAGTTATTTGTGAGCTGTGGGGAGGTGGCCCCTGCATTTCCAACTTCGTGCCACAGAAAAGAAAACGAGAGGCAGACTATGCTTGGTATGATGTAATGTAATAACAGATGTTCACACCGGTGACCCTGAATCACCCAGAAAGAATTCAGGGACACTCAGTGTCCTCTGTTCAGAGGGCAGGGAATTTTATCATCTACTTTTGAAAGCTTGCCATAAAAATAGCTGAAAATAACTTTTTTTTGTTTGTGATTGAAGGGTTAGTTTTAATTTTTGGAAAAATTGACCTCCGTGGTACACTTCCTTCTCCATCTGGGCTGGGAAACAAGGTACCACTGTACCTTACAATGTGCAGCAGTTCCTCAGGGTACAGATGGTTTCACATGGGTTTCATTTCGAATTGGACAGTTCTCATTTTTTTTAAATAAACTTTTTCTGATGGAATGCTGTTAGAGTTACTGAAAAGTTGACTAAGGGGTTGTTTTCATATACCCCATCCCCTATCGTCCCCCGTTGTTAACATCTTACATAACCAAGGAGCATCTGCCACAACTGAGAAACACATTGGGCCATTACTGTTACTTAAACTACAGACTCCATTTAGCTTTCACAGCCTTTGCATTAATATCCTCTTTCTGTTTCAGAATCAGCCCGGGCAACCACACTGCACCTAATTGTCATGTGTCCCCCGTCTCCTGTGGCCTGTGACAGTTTCTCAGCCTTTCCTTGTTCTTCTTGACTTTGACAGCCTTGAGGAGTACTGGCCAGCTATCCTGTAGAATGCCTCTCCCCCAAATTTGGGTTTGACTGTTGTTTTTCACATGATTAACTGAGGTAATGGGCTTTTGGAAACAGTACTACAGAGGTGAAATGCCCTTCTTGTCACATCATGTCAGGGGTGTGTGATTACCACATGACATCTCCGGCAATGTTAACCTTTGCCGTTTGGTCAAAGTGGTGTCTGCCACATTAACCCTCAAGACACAGTGCCGGGTACTATAGGACGGAAGATCACCGGATTCCAACACCCAAGCTCCAAACTCGAAGGTTTTACACCTGAAACTCAATATGTCCCCAGATACGGTATCATCTTCCCCCGCAAGCTGCTCTTCCATCAATGTTCCCAACCTCAGTATCCGCCCCGCTGCCAAAGTCAGAAACCTGGGAGTCATCCTTGGCCCCTGCCTTTCTCTCTCCTGCCACTAAACCATGCCCAAGTTCTACAGTTCTTGTTTCCTGACTATCTTAACCCTTCCATGTCCCTCTAGCTCCATGCCAGCGCCTCACCCGAGTTACATCCCCGCACATCCCCGCATGTGCGCAGCTGGGCTCCCCGCTCCAGTCCTGCCCCTCAGTTACCTTCTACTTTACAGTCTAGAGAAATCAACTCTCATTATTCCCCCAGTTAAACCTTCCCTCCCAGCCTCAGACAAAATCTGAACTCCTGTCAAGATTCACAAGCCTCCAAATCTCTGTTTTGATTATGCCTCTAGTCTCACTTCCTACCCTCTTTGCCTCAAACTCATTTACCAATCAGAACCAGCCTTTTCCACGTTCCCAAAGACATGTTCTCTCACCTCTAAGGACTTCACACATGCTCTTCTCAGTTTAGACTATGCTATCATCCAGACTTAATTAGTTTTCGGTTTTCAGCTTAAATACCTCTTTCTGCAAGAAAAACTCTGGCGCAGACTCTCCCTTTTGAGCCCTCAAAGGAGACAGCCTCCCCTGAGCCCTCTTTCTGATGAGGCCCCATCTTTGGCTTGCTGAGGCCGGTTTTAGCAAGAATCCTGCTAGTCAGTTTGCCAAGAAGCCCCTTACCCTTGATATCTGACCACCCTTGATATCTGATCAAGTTTCTCATTCCCCACCCTTGATGTCTGATTCTCTAACCTGCCTTTAGCAAAAACCCTGTTAGGCCAGTTTGGCAAGAATCCCCAACCCTGATGTTTCCTCTTAGCATTTTTCAGTCTACTGACCCCCCTCTCTCTGCTTGCTGGCTATGCATCCCCGGCTGTCTTTGGAATTGAGCTCAGTTCTATGCAGAATTCTTTTTCCCACCGCTGATACTCCAACTAGTGCCTGGCTTTATTTCTCCTTAACAACTCCTTGACCCCTAGATGAAGTTAGGACCCCCATCATACACCTCTTCTACTTACCCCGTCATGATTCTCATTATACTTTGTTGTAACTTCTCTAAATATGTGTTGTTGCTTTTGTGGTTTTTTTGTTTGTTTGTTTTAACTAAACTGCAAGTATGCTGAGAGCAAGGATTATGGCCAGTCCACCTTTGTATCCCCAGCACAGCCCAAAGCTTGGCACATGTAGGACAGTCAAGGTTTGTGGAATAATGGAATGAATTTTGGGGGTCGCTCACTTGCCTGTATGGAATGTTTCAGCAGGACAGGAAGTTGTAGGTAGTTTGGGATACCGTCAGAAAGTAGAGTAATTGGCCTGCACTGTGGGTGTAAAGAATCTGTATCTACTTCTTCACCACTGAGCAACTGGAAGTCCTTCCTGGGTCTGGTCTGCCCTGGAGCAGAAACACTGACCTGTGTTCGCTGGCAATGCCTCCGGGTGTAAGTGGCCACTACTGAACTCACTTACTTTCTCAGGCAGACACTCTCATCACAATGCCTAAAACTCATTCTTACACTCTGTATATTTGTTCAGATGTCTTTGTCTCCATTTTCTGGCTACAACAAAAAACAGACTCGGCCTAAATTAATCAAATTTAGTGCTCAGGCACAAGAAGGTGATTGATAAGTTCTTCATTTAATGTAACCATTTCTCATTTTGCATCTGTCTCTCTGCTTATTTATTTCATCGATGCTTGGAAGTGATTGACTGGTTTTTGACACACTAATAAAGAGTAACGGGTACATATTAAGTTTAAATGGGGACTTTCTGCTGTCTTGAAACAATAAGGCTGATCATTTTCAAACAGAAATATCTTCATTTTAATAAAGTTTGGAATATGGGTAAAGGCAAGCAAGACAGATTACATTAAATAACTTTTATTAAGTAAATAGGTTAGAAGCAAAAGACTGTCACTAATATTGACGTTAAGAGACCAAAGGACCACCTGTAAATCCTTCACAGACCACCGGATCGCACTCCAAAGGGGGATAGGTCTCATTAAAACTCCTCTGCCTAATAAGTCTCTGTCATAGTTTTCAAGGTTTATGGAAAAGAGAATTCTATACGCTCTGTGGCAGATCCTTTGAGGTATTAGAAATGCTGACCCTGGGAAACCTGAGTCTATTGATTTTTCACTTAAATTCTTCATGCTGCAGGTAAAACCTAATTCCTTTTGTCTTTTTGCAGTGTAGGAGGAAACAGAAGCTTAAAGAGGTTAAATTACTTGCCCATAATCTCATCTAATAAGGGGTGGACTTAAGATTTGAACCTAGGCCTGTCTTAGTTTAATGCACCCCTTCTTTTGTTCTTAACCAGTGGACACCTTGCCTAGTTAATGAGATTGTTCAATAGATAAGATAATTCAATTCTTAGCTCAGATTCAAAATAATGCCCATTATTGTAAATAAACCCAGATGATTCTTGCTCTCTGTCCAGGGGTCCAGGTCAGGCTGCCTTGGAGATGCTGGAGATGGAAAGAGAAGACTGTGATGTAGCACAGCCTGGTGTGGCTCATGAACAAGCTGGAAAGCACAGAGCATCCCAGGCAGTTAGTTCAGTTTTCTACTTTATATTATCCCATAAACTCTGACATTTAAAAAGTGGTCAAAGTTCATCTGAACTCAGGACTAGTAACTCCGTCTCAGATCTCCTGTCTGTAAAGTGGGGATTGTACTATCAGTAAGGATAGAAGACACATTACATGTAAAAGGGTTGAAACAGAACCTAATTGAGAGTGAGCTTTCAATAAAACTTAGGTATGAATAATATATTTAAATCGTTACTATTATTTTGTTGTTGTTGTTATAAAAATGAGAACAAGGTGTTCAAACACAGCCACAGCCAGTTAAGAGGTAACCAGTCCCTCTAGTTGAGGTCCTGACTGGCCGGTGCCTCAGCTAGTCAGGTCACGGTAGCTCCAGCAGAAGCAGCTCAAACACACACAGCCACCTAAGCACCCTGAACATTTTGTACATTCACTTTAGCTTTTCCCAGAATTATATCCACTGTTATATTTACTAATACAGTATTGTTGTATTTGACTCTTGTCCCCAAAGCCTTACTTTGCGGTATTCCTTTTTATACTATATATTTTGGGGTTTCTGTTTTCCATCACAGTTCATTGATTAGTAACATCCAGAGATGGTTATTGGTCTTATGACTACTCTTCAGATTTTTAACCATTCTTCTTTTTACTGAATTCTTACTTTTGCATTTTTTTCTTAGAAATATGTTTTTATTGAGAGATAGAAATATCAATGAGAGAGATACATCAGTTGACTGCCTCCTGCATGTCCCCCAACTGGGGATTGAGCCTGAAACCCAGGCTTGTGCCCAGACCAGGAATCAAACCAGCAACCTCTTGGTCCATGGGTCTCCACTCAACCACTGAGCCACACTGGTTGGGCAACTTTTGCATTTTTACTTACTGAATTCTTATTTTTTCTCTCATCATCTGTGTGGTTTTGTTTGTTTCATATTCTATTTGACCTTTCTCTAATCTTGCATTAACATCTCTTATAGCTTATCTGTTTGTTTTTAAACTTCTTAAAACTTAAAAACCTTTATTTAAACACATAAATGCTGAAAATGCACAAGAAAGTATACTTACTATAAAAACACTGAGAAATGCATACAATTCTTATAAGCACTTGTCCATACTTTATTAGCTTCAAAATATTGAACACCTGTCTAAAAATTATAATTGTAAAAATTCTGTTATATTTAAACATAGGGAACAAACAAAGCTCAGAAGTGCATAACATAATTATGAAATGTTCCCTGGCATTGCCAATATTCATTAGCGAGTGGGTTCTTATTAAGGAGATCACTGGGTCCCAGGAAGAACTCTTTCAGATGAGTCAGGAGGATGCATGCTTATATTTTCTATCATCTCCTTAGCCTACAGGTGGAAACATGGGGTTCCCCTTTCCCTTTGTACAACAGACATGCACACCCTCATGCCTTGGCTATCCTTCTGAGATTTTCTCTTTGAAGACCACACTTGTTGGTCATCTTGATCAGATTTTATCTCTACATAAAGGAGAAGAGGGTGTATATATCACAGGAGTACACTGACGTGCTATGCCTGTATCCCCAGCCAACCATCCCCCACCCTGATGGCCCTATACTATTTGTAAATGAGTGTATTTGCTTGAGTTGGTTGGGTAAGAATATAACTACATGAATTTGTTAAGAAGAAAAATGGCGTGTTTCAGTTCTTCCTAGCAATCTTGATGCTGATGGAAGCCAGTGGATGGCAGTGTCATTCATGTTCTTAACTTTCTCTGAGTAAAAACCCTTTCATGGCAAATGACACTGTGACCATGCATTTTGACTCATGCAAATATAAGGAAGTTATTGAGAGATCAAGGTCCTAATTTAGGAAGATTCAATGGGACCTACAGACAGGACCTTCTGAATACCTTGCCAGCACATACTCCCTAATTATACACCCCTGCCCATACAGAAGGCTCTGAGCATCCACAGTGAGTCAACAGATGAATACCACCTCAGAGGCATGTAAATTAAACTCGGTACCTCTTTCAGCTTCTTCCAGCTGCAGGGTAGCAGGAAGTCACCTAATTAAAGCAGAAGTATCCTAAGCAACTAGATTGGAGAAATAAGAGGTGTCAGGAAGTCAAAGTTTTTTTTAAAGGTTAAAGATCCTATATGAACTGATGTTGAATTTGTGGAAAATGTTGCTTTGAAGATTGAGGCGATAGGAGACTGATTTCTGAAGTCTAACTATGACTCAGCAAACCACTGCAGGCACTGTGACCACAGGAATGCACAGCTCACTCCCCAGAAGCAGCAGGTGGAAACAGCTGCTCTCTGCAAATTTCTCTGGTCCATCCCAACTGCAGAAAAGGAGTCAGGTGTAAGTCAACACTTGGGCCAGAAATCAGGGAGACTTTTTTCTAGGAAATGGGTGCAGTGCCAACAACCTTTTGCATCAGATATACAGTGTCAAGCTCTGAAATAATTTTTTTTAAACCATAAGGCTGTTTATTCTGTTATTGGAAAAATGAGATATTCTTTCTTTCTTTACTTGCCAAATCCCATAGCAGGCAAGGGCAAGGGGGAGGGTGGTGGGTTCCTAAAAGTACTCTAAAGGAGTCTGCTACAGTTCCCACTTTTGTGTCCAGGACAGACACAGGATACACAGGGACTTGCAAAGTCATGATTCTTAAACTTTCAACTGGACAAAACACCTCCTTCTATATATTTTCTGGAAATTCATTTCTTAACTATGCAGTCTTTTCTTGAGCCATTTTTAAAGTGAAATTTTAACCATACCTATGTAGAGTTTTTTCTGTATTTCTCCCGTTTACTCAGTGTCCTCATTGACTCAGACTCCTGCCTGGGAAAAAGGAAAAAGGGAAGTGGGAAACGAAAACAGTAATATTGACTATTAGGTTTCTGGGCATGGACCAGTTGCCCAAAAATTCATCCTCCAGAATCAGTCTTGGAAATAATCATGTGCTACTCTACTCTATCAGGTAGCTTATACTGCATAATAAATTACCCCCCAATTTTGGGGTAAAAACAATGGCTATTTATGTAGCTAACAATTTTATGAATCAGCAATTTGGGCTGAGCTTTCCTGGGCAGTTCTGGTCTTGGCTGGGCTTGTTTGGGAGTCTGCTGAGTTGGCTAGAAACTGTAGGGTGGTCTCAGCTTGGTCAACTTGTGGCTGCTTTACATAGTCTCCTCATCTTCCAGCAGGCCAACCCAGGCTTTCTCTATAGTAGCTGGGTAGGGATCCTACTGAGGGAACAGAAGTGTTCAAGGCCTCTTTAAGGTTTATCTTGGCATTGACACAACATTACTTTTGTCACATTCTATTGGCCAGAGAAAGTCGCAAAGCCATCTCAGATTCAAGATCTAGCACACCCTTTGATGAGAAGGGTTTCAAAATCACACGTTGCTACAGGCACAGATACAGGAAGGGAAAAAAGTTGTAGTGATTTTTGGAATCTCTTACACCTGCCAAGTAAAGAGAAAATTAATTCAAATATTTTTATCACAGGTGAATTTTTCCTAGAAGAAAAATGGGCTGATAAATAAATTGTGTGGATTTGTACCTTCTTTGAAATAACAGTAAGCAGTCATTCTTGCTACTATTGACACCATGAAAACAGGAAACACAGGAGCAAATTTTCATTAAACTTGAGTCTGGCTTTCTAGATGTTATACACATAAATATAAAGCATAATATAATATAATATAATATAACAGTACAGTAACTTTCGTTGTGCAATAGTTTGTGTAGATCCTTGTTGGAGGCTGGGATTTCTGGGAGTTAAACTCAAGATGAGATGTAGTATACATGATGTTTATGAGAGTGCATCCCTGGCATCAACACCTGTGGAAGAGAGAGGTCAGAGCAGAGACAGAAGTTGATTGACCAGGTAGGCTCCCTGTCTCAGTGGACCACTTGGAGAGCTCTGGATCTAAAATGACCTGTGAGAGTTGTCCCAGATTGGGCCAGTATGGCTGGGCCTTTATGAACAGCCCTTCCTCCATCAGTCATTGGAGTCCTCTGGGAAGAACATGATCTTGGGCAAAGTGGCTTTCAGCAGCAAGGCAATCCCTGACGGTGCCAACAGACGGAGGCAATTCTGGGGCTCAAGGCTCTTCCTTTCAGATCCAGCAGAATGCTAACAGGATCATGGTGTGATTCTAGCTACATATAAAAGATTTAATCTGCAGGAGAAGCTGCATGGACATATAATATGATGACATTTATTGACTGTTGTTTTTCTCAGAGGATTTCAAATAGCTTCATGAAGGGTATCTGACTGAAAGCACTGTTACCTTCATTTTGCTGCTGGAGCTGAGCAGTAAATAAAAGGCTAACTGGAGAGTTAATTAGCCATTGGTGCAAGTCAGCTTCATGTATATTTCAGGCCTCTCCTCCTCCTCTCAATGGAGCACTGATTCCTGCTGCCCTACCCTCTGGCCAGTAATGCCTGTCATGGGGATGGGGATGTGGACTTTCTCCTTCTGGATCGCAAGTTACCCACTGTCAGCAGAGAGTGAATTTGGGCTAAGGGGGTGGGGCGGGAGAGGGTCAGGACCCAGTAGATGAACCCAACTCTAAAGTCGTCATGTATATAAAAATCTAACTTTATCAAATAGAGCTATTGGAACTAATTGTGTTGCAATCATATTTTTTCTTTTCTTTATGAAGGAATGAAGTAAGCTTCCCTGGTGAATTTAGAAGAGAATTTGATTTTCAAAAATTTGATTTACAAACAACCATGTAGTCATTTGCTATGCTCACAGCTGAATTAGGAAAGCGTTACTGCATTTACCATCTGAACAGGGGTTGCCCTTGCAAGGGCTTTGATGTGCTCTTTGAAAGAGTTTGGCCACCGGGGGAGGCAGTGTTGCCTCGTAGGTTCTGGAGTAGGACTGTTCTGACTCTGATGCTTGCAGATGTGTGTTCTTGGACGAGCCAGTCTCTCAAAGCCTCAGTTTCCTCATATGTACAGTTGCGACTGTAACAGATGTTTCCTGTCGGAACTACTGTAAGGATTCGGTAAGGTGATGCCCACGAAGAGCCTGGCATAGGCCCTGGCACCAAAAATGTTAGATGATGGTAACGGTGAGGCCCACTTGCTCTTCATCCTCTGTCACATCCTCAGAAACACACACTCCTCTTTATGGTCTACATTGTCTGCCCAGTTCTTCATTTTCCACTACAAAAGACAAAGCAATACGTAGTAGGTAGATATGAAAGAATACAGAAGAAAAATAAGTACTTTTGAAAAAAAATCTGAGCTACAGATTCACATTCAAAATAACAAGATAGTAGAACATGAATAAATTCTAGGAGCATTAAATAAAAATAAACAGCTATGGCTATTTCAGTAACGCCTGAGAGCAGACACTTAAGGGAACAGAGGGTGGTGTGTGCTCATGTGTGATGGCCATCGTGGGAATGAATCGCTTGGGTTCAGGAATGGGGTAGTGGGTGGGGATCAGCAAGCAGAGCCTAAGGTCCATGGCTTGTGGGCCTGTGAGAAGCACACACAGCCACAGGCTTATCACTGCCAGACCCAGCAGAGGCTAGCCAGCTGTGACTGAGAAGGCTGACAATGTGCAAGGCAAATTGAGTAAGGTTTCTAAATATAAGGACTTTTGACGTAGTGTGTGAAAGCTCAGCTGTTCTATAATAAGCTTTAACCTTTGTCCACTCTGGAACTAGACTTTACAAGGGGATGGTTTACTCTTGCTTGGCCTCAAGTCACAACAGTTTGTTGCAGAGAGGGACACTGCTGAATTCACCAACTATGAATATAAAGAGACTTACTTTCGATGTGGTTTAAGTATGAGCTTTACAGTCTATGGTGGACAAAAAGAGCTTTCTCTTTGGCAGTGGTGACATATGATGCAGTTCTAGATTTGGTAAACTCATGTTTAGTTGGTAGGATAAGGGGTCAGGTGTGTTCTGACTATTCTCTCTGCCTTATTGAGTGATTTATTGGGGTCATGTGCAGATTACCAACTTTCAAAGAGCTAGAACTCAACAAAATGCATTAACAGAAAAGCTAGTAAAACTAGTTTTCCCTTTGGCAATTTAGAAGATCTTTAGGATCTTTGAGGACATCACGGCTATCATTATCACTGTGCAGTTCTACAGGTTTAGAAAATGTAAGGATCAACATATGTCTTGTGAGTATGTCCCTAGTATCTGATTCTTGACTTCTGCTACTTTCTCGTAAAAGTGCTTGCTTAGCATAATACTCTCCAGGTCCCTCCATGTTGTCTCAAAAAATAAGAGATCTTTCTTTCTTACAGCTGCATAGTATTCCATTGTGTATACGTACCACAGCTTTTTTATCCACTGATCTATTGATGGACACTTAGGCTACAAATACCACATGATCTCACTTATTTGTGGAATATAATGAACAAAATAAGCTGATGAACAAAATAGACCCAGAGACATAGAAAGAAGTAGGGTTCAGACTGACAGACCTCAGAGAAGGGGAGCCTGGGGGAGGGAAGAGATAAACCAAAGAACTTTGCATATATGCATAACCAATGGACAGAGCAACAATGCAGTGAGGAAGGGGATGGGATTGGGAGGAGGTTGTCTATTGGGGAAAAAAAGAGAAACATCTATAACAAAAATAAATTAATTGATAAAACAAAAAAGTAACTTGCTTAGAAGCTATCTGGTTATCTGAGTCTTATACTTGTCTGGATTCAGAGTCAATGGGATTGTCATCCCTGAGACATGCTAAAAGAGAGCCACAGGCAGAACTCCTCTGGAGGGACATGTTGATGGGCAGCGCTTTGCCTGGGGGCTCCAGATCCTCTGCTGTCTCCAGGCTTGCATATGGGATGACTGGTGTTTCAGTCTAATTCTGATAGCCCAATAATGAAAGTAGCCTGAAGAACTTCTTTTTAACTAATCCAAGAAAATGTTAATCGCTCAACAGCTAAATAGTTCATGGCTGTATACCAAAATGACCTATAACTTCTAGGGTCCTTATATCAAAGTATTTTTGTCCCCAGTTAATTTATTCCTCTTTAAAGGAGGAAAAAAGATCTCACTGACTTCTTGATCCCATAGTGGGTATAATTTTAAGTAATGAGACTGATTTTTCTTAGATGACTGGTAAAGGGATCAATTTCAAGTGGGAGTCCTAGGAGGGCTTTGAGCAACACACGAAAGTGTGCAAGCTATACCTTTAAAAAGGTATGGTTTGCCAGGACACAGGCATTAAAGGAATACAAAACCTATCAGTTGGCCCGCAGTCTTAGGTGCACTGGCTAGACTTCCCCAGCTAGACAGCTGACAGGATCAAACTCCTGGGCATCCTTCGTGGTTCCCATCTTGTCTCCCGAGCACTTCATCTTGCCCTGTCTGCTGCTCTCCCCCTAGTTCTTGATCTGTTGGCTTCTTAGCTTTTGCCTCACATGTAGTCTCTGGCATCTCCCTTGCTCTTCAGTCCTGACGCTTGATGCTTCTCCAAGACCTGCCCTGCCGCCTTGGCTCCTCCATCTCTGGTTTGCACCCATCTCAGGTTACACCTGCTCCCTGCTGTTCTTGGTGACAGCTTCCCTGACTCTGGGCCTTTGCCCCAAGGCTAGTGCTTTGTGTGTGTGTGTGTGTGTGTGTGTGTGTGTGTGTGTGTGTGTGTATGGGGGGAGGGGAACTTACTCTTTACCCAAGAAAAATACACTAATAAACTTGTTTCACCACAGACACCTTGTAATGAATTTTTTTAAAGCTTTACCAGTTCTGCAGTATGTTTATTCCTATATCTATAGGGTTAACAGTTTTTGATTATTAATTGATTGGCAAGTATCTATTGAAGCCTGCTAGGTATCCAGTGCTAGGCTTGACACAGGGAAGTCACCTTGTTGCCTTCAATTCTGAAGAGGATGTAAGGGTGCTCTGGTATGAGATGTGTCTCCCCACACTTGACTCCAAGAGCTGACTGCACTTATCTCCATGGTTGGCAGATAGGCTATTTTCCCTCCTAGTTCATATGGGCACCTCCTTAAAGCAGTTGAGAGTGACACACCTTTCCCAGATAGACCATTCCTTCCTAAAGTGCACACACAGTGTCAAGTGCAGAAACAAGAAGTAGAATTTTGTGTAGAGGGTGCTTACGTTAGTAGAAAAAGCAAGGGAGAGCCTATATATATATAGTACCTCTGGGAGAACACGCAAGCAAGTGATGTTATCGGTTGCCTGTGAGGAAGGAAACTGGGTGGGTGGGAGTCAGGGGAAAAAGAGAATGTTTTCAGATTATTCTGCTGTGACTTGTAAATTTTAAGCCATTTGACTGTTATAGCTATTTTTAAAAAAAACAAATAAAATCCATTTTTAAATGTTAAGTCCCGGAAAGAAGGTGGAAGAGTGCTGGAACGCGAGCGTGGCGGCCCCTTGCTGTACCCTGGAATCTTGAGCAGACTAGCGAGAGGGGTACACAAGTGTAAAAGTAGAAAGTGACTCCCTAGGAAATCATAGAAAGAAGCAGAACTCAGCCTTACAGAATTATGTGCAGGTTTTTCATTTTTTTCTGAACAGTATGTGAAGATAGTCCTCATGAAGGTGCAGGTGCTGGCCCCTGGGCCAGGGCTGGGCAGCAGGCGGGCAGGCCCATGACGGCCAGAGTAAGATGCCGGGGGGGGGGGGGCGGGGGGGGCATCTGCGGAGCGCTGGTGAATCTGCCGGTTTGGGGAGCAGAGGTCACCAGCTGTATGAAATGCTGTTTAAGAGCTTATGTGGGTTGTGCAGGCCCACCACCAATTAGGGATTTGAAGACTCACAAAATGTTTAATTTTGTGAGGCTCATTTGAATCTTAGACAGGAAGATTTTGGGTTTTGATGATGCCCTGTCCAAGTATCTTCCTTAACGAACCTCTGTCCTCCTCTAAGTAGAATAAATTTGTGTCCCCTGGTGTAAACAATAAGTAATGTACACAGAAAGTGCTTTACAGTATTGGGTAAGGCTGTTTCTACAATCTGCTGTTCACCCTCCCATCACTTTATCTTGGTGACAAATGAGCTTAATAAAATGGAGAAGTCACAACAGAGTCCTGCGCAGCCCGCATAGGGGAAGTCACAACTCACCAGATACCCAGGTGCTTATCAAATTTGCAAATCGATCACCACAGGCCACCAGCACTGAAACTTCCGAGCAGTTCACAAGTGTTCAAGATTAGAATTTACTTAATAAGCATACTGAATGAGGGACTATAATGGCATCTATGCACAATCTTTAAATTGTAAGGGTTTTTTTTTTTTTAAAGAAAAGCAAAACATGCACAGGTATGTTATATTAGTTATGTTTGCTGGACATTTAAAAGGTTCATACCAAAATGTTCATATTGCAACCCTAAACCATGGGAAACTGGAACAAAGTCAAATTCTTGAGATGGACAGAATTCTTTACTGAACTCGAATCAAAGGGGCTGCCCCGCCTGGGATCACAAAGCAGCACTGAGACCAGAGAACATCCTGTGTCTCTTCTCACAGTCAGTTTGAGCGTGTTTGACTGCCAGCTCCTTCCTCGTGTCACAGCTGAACAACACAAGGATCACGTCACTGAATCCTCACAACAGCCTGTTGGGCTATAATTATGCTGTTCTGTGGGTGAAGAAACTGGGACCCAGAGAGGCTAAGTCATTTTTCACACAGCTAGTCAATGGTAGAACCCAGGCAGCATGGTCCTTGAATCTGTGTTCTCAACATCACAGGGTACTGCTGCTCTAAGGGAAAACACTTGTGTTCAGTGGGATCATTTTATATATGCTATGTTTCATGGGAAAGTTTTAATTTCATACTTGAGTATCAGAAGAAAAGAAAACTGGAGCAAACCTGGGCCGCCATGTACCTCTGTGCAGGTGAGCGCCGCTCAACCCTAGGGGCCTGTCCATGGGACCACCCCGTGAAGGGCCCCTCTCAGTGCTACGTGTGCACAGCACACACAGGCAGGTGCTGCGACCCCGAGAACCCAAAGGATTGACGGACCTTCGGTAAATGTTTCTTTACTATGAGTGCTGTTATTCCCTAAATGATCCCTGTAAAACTTAGGCAAGTTGACGATAGAAAAAGAAAAGCAAAGGAGGAGGAAGAGATTTTGTAAACCATTAAGCGGTTGGCAAATTTATTTTTTAACTGTATGCTTCAGATTTGACAGATTGAATGAACTCTCTCTGCTGTGAGAGGTGTGAGTTCCCACCTATCCTCCCACATCTCTTCCCTCTACTGCCTTTGATCATCGTGTTATTGTTTTCACATGGTCAAGATGTATATTTACATTCTATTAGGGATTGTAATACCCACAGTTGCTTAGTCTTAATTCCACACCTAAATAGACCACCAGACCTAATGCCATGGCTTCTCCATTATTCATCTTGATTAACTTCTTAATTATCTCCCAGATTATCACTGGATACTTATAATTTTGTGATTCCATTCAAGTATTTCTGTGAGATGGATTCCTACAGAAATTGGAATTGTTGGGTAACAGGGTACAAGCATTTAAAGTCTCACAGGTATTGTCAAATTGGCCTTTAAAAAGGCTGGACCAATTTTCATAATCAACAACAGTCTCAGAAAGTTTCTTTATTCTTATGCCCCCATCCACCCTGAATATTACTTTTTAAAAATTTTCCTTATTTGAAGGATTGTGGAGAGTAACCTGCTCCAGATCTCAAGTTAGAGATAATGACTATTAGTCACTTACTGTGTATTTTCTACAACATTTTGCTGATATACAAGCATAAAATGTACACACACACACACACACACACACACACACACACACAGTCTTTTTTAACATAAAAGAACCATCTGTACAAACTGTTCTCTATTTGCTTTTCTCCCCATCACAGAAAATCCACATCAGCACCTACCCATCTAATTTCAAGAGCTGTACAATATATATGTGTCCCAATATATGACCATTATATAAATGTTCCAATGTTTATTTAATGTTCTATTAATGGTCTTTTAGTTTGTTCCAGACTTTTACTTCAAATACGGCTATAGTTAGTATCTTAGATCTACATCTGTGAATACACACATGAATATGTCTGTGGATTAGATTTCTAGAAGTGAAATTTCTGGGTGGAAAGGTATGGGCATTTAGCTTGGATTGATGTTGCTGAAAAGGCCTCGGAAGATGTACCAGTTGCAGCCCCAACAGCAATGCATGAAATCACCTGTTTACCCATAGCCCTTGCAAAATAGTGTGGCATTGAACTTTGGAATATTGCTAATCTAAGAAAGTGAAAAGCAATATTTGTTTAATTTTAATGTCCACTTGTCTTATTATGAGTAACAACTGACAAACTTTTTAGTATGTCTTTTTGTATGTCTTTTTCTATTAACTCTCTTTTTACATCCTTTGCCCATTGTTCTGTTGGGTTTGGGGGAACTGCTATTTCTTTTTGATTTGAAAACTTATTTCTATGTTAAGTAAATTATCTTTAGCCATCTGTTTTGTTAATATTAGTTCCCATTTGTAGTTTATCTTTCTTTGAAGTATTTTTGGCCATGAAGAAATATTTTTTACTTTTATACAGACAAAATGTTTAATAGTTTGTATTTCTAGGTTTTGTGTCTTCCTTAGAAAGATCTCCTTTATTCTAATATTGAATTAAGAAATTATTTCATATTTTTAGGCACTTTCATATTTTCATTTTTATATTTAAATATTTGATTCATCTGCTATTTACTTCAGAGTAAGGTAGGAATTCAGTTTACTTTTTATTCTAATTATTAGCTTATGGAACATCAAATGATCTGTCTTTTCCTCACTGCTTAGAAATACTACTCTCAAGAAAATCACAGAATTTCCAGAGGAAAGGCACCTAATGAGGGATCTAGCTTAGTGGTTCGTGCATGTTGGTTTGCAGATTGCTGCTCTACCAGCCACTTTGGGACCTCATGAGGGACTCACCAGACACACAAGTCACTGCCTCACGAGCTGCAGGTGCTGCAGGTCTTGGGGGGAGTTCAGGTACTATTCTTCCTTTCCTGTTTATTTTTAAATTTTCAATATAAACATTTCATGAATAGTTTAATAGATAACTATCTTTGTATCAGCTTCACCTAGGTTCACGTTATTAATATTTCCCCACATTCATGTCTATAGATGTTTATATAGTTATACACACACTTGCATTTATTCTTTGAACCCTTGAGAATTATTTGCAAACATAATTTCTCTTCAGTTTTATCTATTTCCACATTTTTATCCAAAGACAGAGATATTCACCCATCTAGCCGCAATGTAAGGATCCTATTCAGATTTACCATTGTTACAGAACTATTATCTAACAGTCCATATTCAGACTTCCCCAGGTGTTTCAATAATATCCTGTATGGTTGTTTTTAAAACCCTGAGTCCAGTTAGGAATCCTCAGTATATTTCGTTTTCATGTCCCTAACCTAGAGCAGTTTCTTTTTCTGTCTTTAATAACCTCAACAGTTTTGTTGTTTTGCAGAATGTACTTCAGTTTAGATGTGTGTTTCCCCAGGATTAGATTTAGGTTGAGCATGTTTGGCAGGGATGCTACCTAGATAATGTGCATCCTGTTAGGACACATGGCGTCAGTTTGTCTCGTCATTGGTGCTGTTACGTTCAATCACCTGGTTTGTGTAGTAATGACAGTTTCTAGGCACCCATAATGATTACAAACTGTGCATGTGATTCTGACGTAAAACCAGGTTTAGGATTCAATGATTAGTCAATATGCTGCTCAGAGATGGAATCTCTTCTCAGAGGTCTTTGCAAGCTGAGCATTTGCAAGAATTTTATTAGCTCTTTATGAGGGAGCTTGAAGTTTTCAAGAGAAGATAGATCCTTCATGTAGTTTAGTTCATTAAAAAATATTGGAAATACCCAAAAGAAAAGAATTAAGAATTAAAAGCATGGACTCAACTAGATACTTGTACACTCATGTTTGTGGCAGCATCTTCACAGTTGCCCAAAGGTGGAAACGAACAGTCCACATGTCCATCAGAGGATGAATGGGTAAACAAAATGTGCTACATTCATGCAATGGAATATTATTCAGCCTTAAAAAGGAAGGGAATTCTGACACATGCTACAGCATGGATAGAAAACATCACAATATTTGATGTTCATAAGTGAAGGAAGCCAGGCACAGGTTATATACTGTACTATTCCACTTATATAACATGCCTTAAACAGCCAAGCACACAGAGACAGGAAGCAGAGGTGGTTGCCAGGGCTGGAGGGAGTGGGAACAGGGGTCACTATTTAATGAGGACTGAGTTTTGGTCTGAGAACATGCAAAAGTCCTGGAGAGGGCTGGTGACGGTGGTTGTACAACCATGTGAATATACTTAATACCACTGATTGTGCACTTAAAAAAGCTTAAACTTTAATCTATATTTTGTCATAATATAAAACCCATTTGTTTATGTACTAAGATAAAATGTTCCCCTTTGTAACTTCCCCTCCTCGGTTTTGGCTTTTAGAGCAACACAAAATGCACCTTTCTCTCTTCCATATAATATCCTTCCCACTAGTGTTCAGCCTATACACACACTGACCCTCTCTTTCCCCGTCTTCCCAACCATGACCAGAGCAGTGTGGAGTTGAGTAGAAGTATCACTTCTTACAAATTGGACATTACAATTTAGGATGGCCCTGGAATTTTTTTTTTCTTTTTTAGAAAATTAAACTTAAACATCCTAACAGTAAAGCTCTCCACCCATTTCAGACATGGGACAACATCCGTGCACCTGCCCGGAGCCCCTCCCTTTCCATTCGCAGCATGTACCCTGGCCCTGTGCCTGCAGGGGACCACGCGGCTGCCTGGGAGCAGGCTGTGTGTGTGACCAACGAGCTGTGGAGAATGCTGACGGCTTTTATTTTCTCTTCTGGAGGTTTCAGGGCAGACAAAGGAAAACTTGGTCAGCTAGAAACAGCTTGGCATTTCTTGATAGACTCATGTAACAATTCATAAGCAAAAAGGCAGTTCAGCTTTGCTCTAGCAACAACTCCATTTCTCCCAGCGAGGCCAGGTTATTAGCTGCCCTCACAGCTCAGCATGCGCTTGGCCTCCAGGCTGCAGGCTGTGTGTGAGGTGCCACATGCTACTCCGGATTCAGGCCCAACCTCAGTGTCATTTGGATTTACGATGACCATATGGGCCCACAGCCCAATTCTATCCCAAGGAAGTCACTGAACAGGGGTGAGTCTCCCTGTGTCCGTCAAGGGTGATGCTTAGTTTTAGGGATGTCTGGGAGGCTGCACCATCCTGGATTCATCAGCACTCCTTGCAGCAGATTTGTCTTTTCTTGGAACAGGAAAGGGCCAAAATAATCAAACTAGGCAGGAAAGAGAGGTGTCTGGAGATCCAGAGTGAGTAGAAGGACACAGGGTCAGACAGCCTAGGGCCTTGCGTGGGAGCCCACCTCTGCTGCCCCTCGCCCCAACCTGTACCCACTACCCTGCAGAATAGGCTGAGGGAAGGAGACAACTCTCACTGCTTGCTCCTGGCCGATTCCCGCAAAGGTAAGGTGGCCCCTCAGGCCTTGAATAAAGGACTGGCTGCTGTTACTGAGGAAAAAGAGCAACCAAAAATCTCCAAAGATTTTTGGGAGAAGAGGGGTGTGGCTGTTAGCCTAGGTGTGAGGAGGAAGGGGTAGGCCTTCAGCATTCTTTGGGTCCCATCTGATCCTTCCAAGGCCTGGCGAACAACAGCCCAGTTCAAGTGGAAGGCCCTATAGCCAGCCCCAGGCTGGAGGTTATGGAGAAAGGCCAAGGTCCTACCTGTAAGGTTTCTTTTCCACCAGACCCCCCCAACCTCTTTCCCACAGTTGTCCTGGGCGGAGGCAGTGTCTGGGTGAGTCCGAAAGTCCCAAAGGAATTGATTTTTTATTTTTTTATTAAGTAATTAATTTATTTTTGTTACAGATGTTTCTCCTTTTCCCCACACCTACTCCCCCTCCCTCTCCCTCCCCGCCCTGTCCCCAGCTTTGTTGTCCATGTCCATTGTTCATGCATACATGCATATAAGTTCTGTGGTTTATCTCTCCCCCACCATCTCCTCTTCTGGGGATTGTCAGTCTGTACCCCACTTCCATGTCTCTGGGACTACCCCATTCCTCAGACTGTTATGTTCATTACATTACACAAATAAATGAGATCATATGATACTTGCCTTTCTCTGTTTGGCTTGTTTCACTTAGGATGATACTTTCCAGGTTCCCCCATGTAGTCTCAAAGGATAAGAGATCTTTCTTTCTTACAGCTGCATAGTATTTCATTGTGTATATGTACCACAGCTTTCTTATCCATTCGTCTATTAATGGACACTTGGGCTGTTTCCAGATCTTAGCTATTGTAAATAGTGCTGCTACAAACATGGGGGTACATATATTCTTCCTGATTGGTGTTTCAGGCTTCTTAGGGTATATTCCTAGAAGTGGGATCACTGGGTCAAATGGAAGCTCAATTTTTAATTTTTTGAGGTAACACCATAGTGTTTTCCATAGTGGCTGCACCAGTCTGCATTCCCACCAGCAGTGTACTAGAGTCCCCTTTTCTCCACACCCTCGCCAACACTTGTTGTTCGATGATTTGTTGATGGCGGCCATTCTAACAGGTGTGAGGTGATATCTCATTGTTGTTTTAATTTGCATCTCTTTTATGATTAGTGATGTTGAGCATTTCTTTCTATGTCTCTTAGCTATTTGTATGTCCTGTTTGGAGAGGTGTCTATTTAGTTCCTTTGCCCATTTTTTAATTGGGCTCTTTGTCTTCCTTTTGTTGAGTTGTATGAGCACTCTATATATATTGGAAATTAACCCCTTATCTGATATATCATTGGCAATTATGCTAAAAAAAAAAAAAAAGAAAAGGAATTGAGAAGATAAGGCCGGGACCCTAGAGGCGGGGACCCTAGAGGCATTCTCTCTCAGGTCAGCTAAAGTGACAAGAGCTTTCCTTCTTCATTCTCTCTGCTTGAAGACTGACTTCTACCTTGTGTGACAGCGTTTTCCTTCTTCTGACAAGCCTCTTGCAAAGCACTGCCATCCAGGCAACCATCACCCACTCCTCTGGAGAAGACTATTTTTGTGCCTGATTTTGCTTGCTGAAAACTACTGTGCTTCAAGGTCTGTGCATATGAAAACAAAAAACTGGTTTAGAAACCAGTCCTGTGGCTTGATGATGAGAGTGGAGAGTCAATGGCAAGGATGTATGGAGCTAATACGCGTTAGGGGCTGAGGGAAGCAGTGAGGGAGGAAGGGTAGAGGGCCAAAGGTCATGGCCAGGTTATGTTCCTCTCTTCAGTATCTGGTCTGGGCCAAGTATCTTTCTCTGCACCAAGTGCTGTCCTCCCGGAATCGCTGCAGTATGACCCGCAAGGGAAATGACCGCAAACGCAGGGATGCCTCTTTAACCCTTTGAGTTAAGTTACCTTCTCTGAGCAGTCTCTAGAGAAGCCACGTACTTTTCATTTTTAAATATAAGAATTGACACTATGACATAAAATTGATAAATTGACATAAAGCAGTCTGGAATTCGATGAGATGAAAAAATAATAACAGAAACATTGGTCCCTCTGTTGTTGAGGAAGTGGAAGGCCACCGTGCAGTAAGCAGGAAGTGAGGAGTCTCAAGTCCCTGCTGAGAAACGTGACCGACTGCACCCGAGTGGACGGGACGCGGCAGAAGTACCTCCTGGGCATGCAAAGTGCTGAGGTGAACAGCCACGGACACCTCCCGATTTCCAGTGTTCTAGTAAATACTACGGCATAACATTCTGAACTTAAACATTCTTTCTTTAGTGACGCTGCCTACCATCTGGGAACATTTAAAGCAGTGCTCGTGGGAAGTTTGGAATGAGCTGGAAAGTCACCTTCCAAAATGGGAGCCCTCCAGCCCCAGAGCACTCCCACTGCCCTGAGCTGATTGACATCAACTCCCCTACACTGCACTCCGCCGAGAGAGGGAGAGGAAAGGGGGCGACAGCAGCAATGAAAGGAACTGATTTCAGCCCTTTGGCGTCTGTGTGGGGAGGCAGAAGGCTTGTCTCGTGATCGCCTGTGATGAAACCATTAGACAAAAGGTTGATTTCACCAAGGAGGGATCAAGATGGCCCTACTTGCACCCAGCAGGCCTTCCCTGATGAAATTCAGCATCTCTAAGAGTAGGACAACCAGACAGGTGTCTCCTGGTATGGTGTACTGGGAAAAACACAGCATCTCTTATCATGTATTCTCACCGAAAAAGTTTAACTTGAGTCAATCCTGTAAGTCTAACTTTCAGTTGATGGGAAATAACATGGGAGAGAAACAAAGTTAAAGGATCCTACCAGAAAGCAAGCAGTCAAAGGCAGATCATGGCATGTTGGCCTTGTTATTTTTAACACATCATTGGGATTAAAAAGTAAGAAAAAGAAGGAGGAGAAGGAGAAAAATATGCTCTATATTGAAAGATACTTAAGGGTTAGAATAGCCAAATGCTATAAATGGACCTTATTTGGATCCTGATTACAACAAAACGTGTGTGGGGGCGGTGGGGGACGGGATTGAGGCAGTCAGGGAAACTTGTAGATGGACTGTTGTTGTGTGATACCAAGGAATTATTCATTTTGACAATTGTGATATTGACATTGTAGTTATGTTAGAATGTTCATCATTTTTAAAGATGTATGCTGAAGTTTGTAGGTGTGAAGTGATAAGATGCCTGATATTTTCTTGGAAATACTTCAGGAAATGAAATGATAGATAAAGCAAGAATACTGTTTAGAATTCTTATTTTTTTTAATCCTCACCCAAGGACATTTTTGCATTCATCTTCAGATAGAGCAGGAGGGAGAAGGAGGAAGAGAGAGAGAGACACATCGAGTGGTTGCTACCCACACGACCCCAACCGGGGCCTGGGACAAACTGCAACTGAAGTATGTGCCCTTAGTGGGAACCGAACCCAGGACTCTCTGGTCCATGGGCCGACGCTCTAACCGCTGAGCAAAGCTGGCCAGTGTTTAGAATTCTTATGAGATGCTTTTATTAATTATTTTATTTACATGAATATATAATGTGCACCAGTGAAGCAGATTTGCTCTTTGAAACACATGCAATTGAAATATGTTAGGCCTTTCAGCACTCAGGTAAGACAAGCAGAAAAAGTGTGTTTTTCTGAGTCACTGGAAAGAGATCTATTCTTTCTCCATCTTTCAAAATAATCAAAACCAAAAGGACTTTTTAAGGACAGAGACAGACAGTTTACATACAAAGAAATATGAATGACTTTAGAAAAATATTATTTCTTTGAAAATCCCCTGATTTCTATGAACCTAAAGGAATGCTAACCTCAGATTTGCCACTTGGACCCAAATGGGGGTGGATTCCTCCTGGTGCCCAGGCTTTCTCTAGGACAATAGTCTTCAAAGCTTCACCTGGGAACGTTTAGAAGTACAAATTCTTCAGGTTTGTCCCAGACCTATAGAATTGGAAAGTTTTGGGGGAGGAGTCATCAATCTTATTTTAACAAGCCCTCCTGGTGATGCTGTACACACTAATGATAAGAACCACTGCTCAGCCCGGCCGGTGTAGTTCAGTGGTTGAGTGTCGACCATGCACCAAGAGGTTGCTGGTTTGATTCCGGGTCAGGATACATACCAGGTTGTGGGCCCCAGTGGGGGGCATGCAGGAGTCTGCCAATCAATGTTCTCTGTCATCGATGTTTCTATTTCTCTCTCCCTCTCCCTTCCTCTCTCTTTCTAAAAAATCAATAAAGAAAAAAATTTAAAAAGAAAAGAACCACTGCTCTAAGAACAGCAAGTTCATCAATTCTGGGAACCCTCGAGAGGACTGTTTAGTGCAATGCAGAAGTAATGCACTAAATGACTCATCATCCTTACTGGCTAAATGGTGGGGGTTTATCTGGTGGTAATATCCCACATCCCCTCCTGTGAACATAAATCAGCTGTATAGCTGCTGTTAGGAAATATGGGTTAATAATTCTCTTTAAATCCAGGCCTGGCCTGGAGGTTGCTGTTTTCAAAGAATTTTGAATCTGGTTGCCAGCTTGTGTCCATGTAGCATCGCATTCCTTGAGCACATCTCAGCCCCTGATTTGATGAACTTCATCCTTGAAGTGTTATCAGCTGTGAAATATTTTCCGGCTCCTTCAGTTGCAGGATACTGAGCTTCACCCCCTTGTTGGCAGATTCCTACTGAGGCATTTTCATTTATTTAACTAGTTGATTTATGCAAAAGTTAAAAACAGAGGCAAAAAAAAATTAGCTGAAATCTGTGCCTATTATTACATCAGAAATACTTTCTCTCCCTTGATGTCTGTGAGAAATGAGAAATTTTTGTTTTGTAGGAAAAATATATGGTTCAAAGGGATTAGAAACTGCCCTTGGAAAACATAGTTGTACTTCTACAACAGGCATCTGAATTGCAGCTCCCGAGTAAACGCAGGAAAATGGAAAGTCACCACCGGGTTTGGACTTTCATGGATTCCTGAAGCCAGCTCTGAACAGACTAAGATGGAGTCGTTGGAGGGTCCAAGGAACCAGTTCTCCACCTTGAAGAAAAATCTGCTTGAACCCACCGTTACTTTGAAAGACAATGCTGACTATGCAAGTCCAGTCTCACTAGGGTACCAGGGTCATGACTGTTTACCAACTTGGAGCTGTGAGTCTAAATTTCTAAAAGTGGAAACTGGTTCCCTAATAACTGACAAGACAGGGTAGAAAGAGTATTGATCTTACAATGGGACAGGACAAGCTTCAGATCTGAGCTGAACACTATCTTTTTGAACTAGGTCACATTTGTTGTTCTCTGACCTCCATTTCCTCATTTATGAAATGAGAATAACACCTAACTTGAAAAGGTGGTGTGAATTTATATGTACGCACACACAACACTCTGTTCTGCTAAAGTCATGCTTTTGTTAACATGGATTATCTCCTATGTGATTGGTAAGTAGGAGAATAATGGCATATGACATGGGAGTCCTGATGAACTTCATCCACGTGCCAATGTCTGCCTCCGGGAGTATCAGCAGCTGATCCCAGGGTAGATGTGCACAGCTGCATATGACAGATGTGAGGCTTATAGTACTGTCTGCACGTCTATCACCCCTTGTTTTTTGACTCAGTTTGAGCCACTGCTCTATTCAGGAAGTATTTATTGTAGGACTTTCCCCAATCTTTGGGCATGATGCCCTAACCACCATAACTCAGTAACCTCACATACCCTTATACCAAGGTATATTGACTTTTTAAGTTTTTAAGTAAAAATTTTAGATTTCCTATAGTATTTCTTTATTAGGAATTCAACTTTTTAAAAAAATTGTTCTAATATTTTTATCAGGATTGTTATTTTTGTTAATGCCCTGGTTACAAATTTGTATAGATTTTAAGAAGTATGCTTCTAATATTATTTTTTCATAAGCCCTGTTAGTTTTAATATGAATGCTAATTTTAGTATTACTTTTATGGAATGCTAATTTTATCAGGAAGACAAATACTGTGATAAAGCAGGAATTGAATAGTCCAAAAACTACACACACACACACACACACACACACACACACACACGCACGTGCACACACACACACACACATCTTGATTTCTGGTAGCAGTGGTAGACTCTTGTGATTCATTTTGACTTCCCAACTTCTAAACTTCTGTGCTTGGAGAAGTTACCCTTATCCTCATGACTTTGATGGAACAAAGATGACCTCTCAATATGGAGTCTGGAAATGCTGGACACTCATTTTCCCAGCCCCCCTCACAGCAAAGGCAGAGTCCTATGCCTCAGGCTCTGTCACGTAGAGCCACCTACAGCAAGACTCTGATGTGGGAACTAGTGATGCTAAAACTGAAGGACCAGAAGCTCTGTCGTCTCTGTGGTGAGGGTGTCATTGTTTTCCTCTGCAGTATGGTTTGGGGTCATAGCTTTAGTATTCTTATTTCCTGCTTAGCCTGAAGCTAAATCTTCAGACCTTTTTATGATTCATGAGTTACCCACTATCCTTTCAAAAACTTGTCTGCTTAACTCAGCTAGAACTGGCTTCTGTTGTTTGCTATGAAGAACTCAAGCTGATGTGGTGGTTGTTATAATAAATTCAGTATTGTGTTTAGCATCTACCACATCCTCTATATGTTGCAGGGGTGGGGAACCTTTTTTCTGCCAAGGGATATTTGGATATTTATAACATCATTCTAGGGTCATACAAAATTATCTACTTAAAATTAGCCTGCTATATTTGGTCAGGCTAATTTGGTGAGGCGTGTGATATTAGCTGGTATTGATTTCACGGGCCTTATATGGCCCAAGAGCCAGATATACCCTCCACTGCAAAGTTTAAGGGTACCCAGACTGGCAAATTACCCCTCTGTACCAGATATCTATTGTTGGTTGCATCTAACAAACCACCCCCAAATCTCAGTAGCTAAAACAATAATGTATTATTATCTTCCATTGTTCTGGGAGTTGACTGGGCTCAGCTGGGTGGTTTCTTCTTGGAGTCTCTTATGCAGTTGCTATTAGATAATGGCTGGCACTGGAATCCTCTGAGGGCTAGTCTGGGCTGGTTGCCCAAGGTGGTTCCTTCACTTAGACACCTGGCTCCTTGTCCTCCCTCTCTTTCCGTGTGGTGTCTCATCCTCCTGGGCCTCTCCACGTGGCTTGGGGTTGTTCGCAGCATGCTGATCTCAGAGTAGTCACAGGGCAGCTGGAGATCAAGGGGCATTAAATGAACACTTAAGGGCTACACCTAGAATGGACACAGTGTTACTTTCATATTCTATTGGTCAAAGCAGTCACGGAGCCTGCCTCGGTATAAGGAGGGTGGAGGAAAGGAAAAGTGAATTCTGGTCCTCAAAGTGAGTGGCAGGGTTACTCTGCCAGCGCCGGAGATATTTTTGTGGCCATCTTTAGAAAATACAGTCTGCCACACCATCCTCACGGGGCTAGGTACTGTCCAGAGAATAGTATAGGAAACATTCGGCAATATGATGTTTAAAAGGCAAAGTGCCCTTCCTTAAGTGTTACGATTGGCTGTCCACGGAATAATACACAAACTATACAGCAGTATGGTTTTTAAAGACAGGTGTTAACTTCACGGTGCAGAGACTCCCCCACCCTCACCCCCTTCACACAGGGTCCTCATCTCTACTCTGGCAAATAATACAGTGCAATTTGGGGATCCTGTAGGAGTTTTAGAAAAGTTCTCTCCCAGTTTTTGCCTTTTTTCATTACTCGGGAAAATCTACCAAGTGAAAAAATTGATAAGCATTCTCTTAGCCAGCAAAGCTCTGAAACTGAGTGCTGTTATTTAAGTAAATAGAGAAGACAGTTCATAAACTGCTGAGCTCTGGGCCCTTCCTGGGGCTACATGATTCATGAGAGTGCCATAAAGGAAGAGGGACAGCACTTCTGAATCTCATTTTAGTGGTTAAAAACTGGGAACAGTCTGAACACAATTTGATTTAACATAGTGGCTGCCCAAATAATAGTCAATTTACCTTCACACCAAGCAATCCTTTCTCATGCCCGTACCGCAGGGATGTAAGAAAGTGCACTCTGGCTCTGTTCTTCAGTACCTCTGATTCTTAAAGGTAAGTTTTTTTATTTATCATTTTGATGTTATTGCTTAGGGCTAGATGCAGCCTTGATAGCAAGTACCTGAGGGAAATACCTCTGTTGGTTGCACAAAACTTCTGGATATGGTTTTTAAAAACATCTCTTTATGCTGGGGTTTCCTCCAAGCTTGACCAGTAAAGTGGCTTGCTGTTTTGGAGGCTGAGGGGTTCAGTATCTTGTGTATGGTTTTTGTTTCATGTGTCCTGTTGGGGCAAAGGTGAACTCCGTTTGGCTAATATGTGAGCCAAAAATACTCAGTGATGTTTCCCTGGATCTTAGTTCATTTTTTCTGCTTTGCTTCTGTCAAGGTAAGGTTTCTATAAAATCTAGTCTTAATATCTAATGTTACTTTCCTCTTCACATAACATTTTCATTGGCTTCCCCCCACTGTCTTTACGTTATCATTACTATCATTTCTGTGAGTTCTTTAGTAGTTTCAGGTGACAAGAACCAAACTCAAATTGGCTTAAGACAAAAGTGCCCACTTTGGCTCTGGGAGCTAAAAGCCCAGGGCTGGGCCGGCGTCGGACACAGCTGGATTTAGTGCTTACACCATGCCGTTAGGACTCAATTTCCTTCTGCCTCTACTTTGCTGCCTTGGTTTTGACTTCGTTCTCGGTCTCTGTTTAGCTCCAGGTTGCTCCTTGATAGTGACAGGATTGCTAGGGCAGCTCTAGCCTTAGATTTTCTCAGGTGCAAGTGCAGCTCCAAAGAGAGCTTCTGAACAAGGCCCAAGATTTATTATGATTGGACCAGTTTGGGTCATGTGCCCATCTTTGAATCAATCATTGTGGACAAAAGAAGACACAGTATGTTGAATGGCTTACACTTGAGTCCCATGTTCTGTCCTTAGAATCAGGGAAGGAACCACACCAGCAAGTGGTGAGTGTGCAGTGAGGGTCAGGAGTCACTGGAGAAGGGAAAATGAGTTCAGCGGAAGCAACAGACAACTATTAGTGTTATCATTACCATCCTAATTATTTTTAAATGACCATTATTTATGATTTCATTTAATCCACAAGTGCTTGGCACATATTAGCTGCATAACACATGTTGAAGGAATGAGCTTTCTACTAATGGTAAACATTGGTTCAGTCCTCTAAACTGCCAGTCAGACAGGGCTGCCAAGCAAGAGTAAGGCACACAAAACAAAGAAAACACTGAAGCATTAATAATACATCAGATTTTAAAGCAGTTCTGCAGATCTTTATTATTAGCTTGTTTTGATTATATGGGCAGCATTTTACATTGCTATACAAATGGATGGTTTTACGTCTCTCCCTAGGCGAGCAAATCCAACGAAGTCACTTTCAGCTGAACTGGAATGCTTCCAAAATGCACTCTCAGGCAGTGCAAATGCACCTCCATGGTGGTGCCTCGCTGTCTAAGCTGAAAGTCTCCCCGCCCCCTGGTGGGCGAGGGCAGAGGGGAGAGGGGAAGAAACTGCCAGGTCAGCTCCGCGCTGCAGAGGAAATGTCTTCTTCCGTTTGCCTCTTTCCATTCCTACTGCTTAACTTTTCTGCTCCCTAAATGGGGAAAAGCCGCTCTTCGCTCCCCAGGGCCAAGACTTTTGTTAGAGGACAGGGCACAGAAAACTATGTGAGTGGCTATTTCTAGATTCTCCTGAGAGTGGGACCAAGAATGACATAAAACTAATACCATTGTGGATACACAAAGACAAGATAATTCGTAACTAGAACCACTGTCTATGCATTGAGCAGAGCTGATCCATTATATATAACGTATGTCTCAGGGAAGTAGGGAATACTCTTTTCACAGAACTCCAGTAGAGAAAGGCTGAGTTAGGTCTTGGTGCATCATAATTTTGTTTGATTTGAGCACCCTTTTATCTGTTGAAAATGAGAAGGTTAATTATTTTTCTGGCCATGGACAGGAATGCAAATCAGAATCTGCCAAATGCGTACTCACACATGCACATACATATGTATATGTGTATATAAGACACGTAGGTGTACAACACACTGTGTTCTATTTGGTATATATAATATATATGTTCCATGTTCTATATAATATATATTTCAATATGTATTTGTGAATATGTATGTATGTGTACACACACGCAAAAAATTATTCTTAAACTTCAGGAAGAAAGAAGCACTGTGGCCTCAGGAGTGTCACGGAGAGAAAAGCCTCCCTCAGTCTCCATGGCTCCCCTGAGAGGGCAGAAAGGGCGAGCAGCCCAGCAGCCCTGTGGGAGCAGGAAAGGCAGTGTAGTCAGCTTCAGCACTGGGTCCTGCCCCGCCTTGAACTCTTCAGGTCTGCACTAGAGCGCAGTGTTTCTGCCCTTGACAGCGTGTGGGTATCCTGTGCCTTGGGGGCTGTGGTGGGTTCTCCAGTCAGGGAGGAGAGCCGGTGAATCTCATGGAGAGGCACCTCCCCTGCCCCTCCTCCCTGCACAAGACGGCAGCCCTTCTAGCTGTGAAGAGGCTCCTTCCGTTCTGCACCAGGCTAAATACTAGTCATGGCTTTGTCACGTACTGTCCTGCCCTTCGGCCATGAAGTAACTGAAAAGGTTCCTTCTGTGTCTCTATCTTCAGTGCCTGGCAGGAGAGCTCTGGAGAAACACACAGAACCATGAGTCTTCTGACCAAGTTCCAGCAGGTGTCAGCGCTACCGGACAGAGACGATGATGCTCTGTGCCCTTGACCATGGCCGCGAGCAGCAAAGAGCCCAGAGATTATGTAAAAGAGCAGCCATAACCTCACAGTCAGATGTACACGTGGGGTAGGTAGGGTTGGAAGGACCCTCCTCTCTCTTCCAAGCAGCCCACAGAATAAACTTTCCTTTCCTCTAAGCACAGACCAGAGATAAATTGGACACCTTGAGTTTACATAATGCTTTTCATCTAGGTACCTCAAACCCGTCCCGGGAGAGAATTTCTGAGGAGTCAGAGCTTGTTTGTTACAGCCTCACTCTGATTTTATAACACACGGAGAGGAAACGGTTGATCATGTCAGTGAATATCTGTGTGTACTTTTCCCTCCTGTCTCCTCTGACTGCTTCCCAGAGGTAACAGCAAACTCCAGCACTCGAAGGACTTCATCAATCACGGCTACATTATGAAAGTTTGACTCACTGAAGGCAGTTTGTTAAGCCATTTTTCAAAGCTGATTTTTCATCAGAGAGAAGATGGGACGTTGGGAATGCAGTGGGAACAAAACAAACCTGCAAGGCTGCGTGTCACAACTGCTACATCCAACAGTGAGTCAGCTGGTTTCGCCACAGCCCTTCCATGTGGAAGCTGCCCTCGGACTTCGCCTCCTGTTTATTTTTGTAAACTGCAAATAGGTTTAGAAACAGTATTCTGATGAAGGGTGGATTCACTTTATGTTCATTTCTAAGGGCTGACCTAAGGATTAAATTTAGGCATGGATTTTATTAATAAACACTATTCACACATTTCATGATTAAAATATTTATTTAATTCTAATTTATTTTTAATTAAGATTAAACTGACCTATTTCACATAGCCCTACCCCAGTGAAAGATAAAGTTTACCTTCTATTCTGGTGGTAATAGTGTGAAATATTTGCTTCATCAACCCTGTCCCCTCCATGGAGGGTCCCCTGTCTTCCTGCTCTGTTTCCTCCATGGAAGGTCTCTTGTCCCCCTTCCTTGTCCTCCCAGGCTTCCCTGTCCCCCCTACCCTGCCTTCTCCATAGAAGATCCCCTATTTTGCTCACCCTGCCGTCTCCCAGGTTCCCCTGTCCCATCTGCCCTGTGCCCTCCATGGAGGGTCTTCTGTTTCCCTGCCCTGTCCCCTCCACGGAGGGTCTTCTGTTTCCCTGCCCTGTCCCCTCCACGAGGGTCTTCTGTTTCCCTGCCCTGTCCCCTCCACGAGGGTCTTCTGTTTCCCTGCCCTGCCCCCTCCATGGAGGGTCTTCTGTTTCCCTGCCCTGTCCCCTCCACGAGGGTCTTCTGTTTCCCTGCCCTGCCCCCTCCACGGAGGGTCTTCTGTTTCCCTGCCCTGTCCCCTCCACGAGGGTCTTCTGTGTCCCTGCCCTGTCCCCTCCATGGAGGGTCTTCTGTTTCCCTGCCCTGTCCCCTCCATGGAGGGTCTTCTGTTTCCCTGCCCTGTCCCCTCCACGAGGGTCTTCTGTTTCCCTGCCCTGTCCCCTCCATGGAGGGTCTTCTGTTTCCCTGCCCTGTCCCCTCCATGGAGGGTCTTCTGTTTCCCTGCCCTGTCCCCTCCACGAGGGTCTTCTGTTTCCCTTCCCTGTCCCCTCCACGAGGGTCTTCTGTTTCCCTGCCCTGTGCCCTCCATGGAGGGTCTTCTGTTTCCCTGCCCTGCCCCCTCCATGGAGGGTCTTCTGTTTCCCTGCCCTGCCCCCTCCATGGAGGGTCTTCTGTTTCCCTGCCCTGTGCCCTCCATGGAGGGTCTTCTGTTTCCCTGCCCTGTCCCCTCCACGAGGGTCTTCTGTTTCCCTGCCCTGTCCCCTCCACGAGGGTCTTCTGTTTCCCTGCCCTGTCCCCTCCACGAGGGTCTTCTGTTTCCCTGCCCTGTCCCCTCCACGGAGGGTCTTCTGTTTCCCTGCCCTGTCCCTTCCATGGAGGGTCTTCTGTTTCCCTGCCCTGCCCCCTCCATGGAGGGTCTTCTGTTTCCCTGCCCTGTGCCCTCCATGGAGGGTCTTCTGTTTCCCTGCCCTGTCCCCTCCACGGAGGGTCTTCTGTTTCCCTGCCCTGTGCCCTCCATGGAGGGTCTTCTGTTTCCCTGCCCTGCCCCCTCCATGGAGGGTCTTCTGTTTCCCTGCCCTGCCCCCTCCATGGAGGGTCTTCTGTTTCCCTGCCCTGTCCCCTCCACGGAGGGTCTTCTGTTTCCCTGTGCCCTCCACGGAGGGTCTTCTGTGTCCCTGCCCTGTGCCCTCCATGGAGGGTCTTCTGTTTCCCTGCCCTGTCCCCTCCACGGAGGGTCTTCTGTGACCCTGCCCTGTCCCCTCCACGGAGGGTCTTCTGTTTCCCTGCCCTGTCCCCTCACTCACAGGCCCCCGAGGGGCGTGTGCCCCAGTCTCCGGTCTTCATCTCTCCTGCCCCCAGACTGCGTGTCCACTCTCTGTCCTGAGGCACAGGGCTCAGGCTCTCCATCTGTCTAAATCCTACCTGTGCTCTCAAGACCCATCTCAAATGTCATTTCAAATGTCAAATCACAGAATGAGCTTTAAAAAATATAAATCAGATCATTCCATTCCTATGCCTAAAAGCCTTAATGTTCTGATACAATTTCAGCCCTACTGAGGGCCCTTTATCTGCCTGCCCGCTTCCCCTGCACCCCAGCCTGGCTCTCCCTGCCTTGCGGACACTTGCTGTCCCTTTGGGGTGGCTTCCCCAGTTCTCCACATGGCCAGCTCTGTCTCAACAGCTAAGTCTGAGTTCACATATGACAAGACCTTGGGGAACCCATCCCTGAGCCTGGTGGGGAGTCACGCTCCAGAGGCCCCAACCCAGACCTTTGGAGTATAATAACGTGGCAACAGGTCACAGAGGTAAGACAGGTCATGGAGTTATGACAGGGACCGTCTGAGGTCAGCCCTGTGGGCCAAAGTAACCAGGTGTTCCTGAAAGTGGGAGGGGGCAGGAGGGTGGGTCAGAGGTGCTGTGGGAGGGGCTCAACCACGTTGCTGGCTTTGAGGCTGGAGGAAGGGACTGTGGGCCAAGGTTTCCCGGCGGCCCTGGAAGCTGGGAGTGGCTTTGGCAGGGACACGAAAGGACACTGTCCCGTAAGGATTCTGCCAGCCCCTCATGACAGGGGTGGGCCTCCCGGAGCCTCGGGGGAGGAGCGCAGCCCGAAGAGCCTGCCTCAGGTTCCCGACCCACAGCACCTGCGGCCACACACTGTGGTGCTGGCCACTCCGCTTGAGGCCATTTGTTAGGGCAGCAACAGGAAACCAACAGGGTCACATCACCTACGTGTTTCCTTCATGGCTCCTAGCATCTTCTGAAACCAAGTGGTGTTCTTGTTCACCGTCTGTCCCCCAGCCCCTCTCAGCACCCGAGGGGTAGCCTGCGAAGGCCTCGCCCGGACCCAGGTCCCGCGAGTGCCGCAGAGGAGCGGACGGCACACGTGTTGAAGGAGTTGGGAGTGAAGGTCTCTTTTCTGATTTCATAAAATTTTATTTTTGTAATAAACTGATTCATTAACATGTAAATACATATGATTTCTTAAACCTCTTTAGGACATCCCAAATAAATTCATGAATGAAAAAAAATCTTTTCATTTTTTTGTCAAACCTGTGGACCTAGAGGATATTATGGTACGTGAAATAAGTCAGAGAGAGAAAGACAAATATAGGATTTCACTTACATGTGGAATCTAAGAACAAAATAAATAAATAGAGTGTAAACAGACTCATAGATACAGAAAACAGACTGATGGTTGCCAGAGGGGCAGGGGTTAGGGACTGAGTGAAAAAGGTGAAGGGATTAAGAAGCACAGATTGGGCCCTGCTGGTTTTTCTCAGTAGTTAGAGCATTGCCCGTGGATAAGAGAGTCCTGGGTTCGATTCTGGTCAAGGACATGTACCTCAGTTGCGGTTGGTCCCCAACCCCACTGGGGCTGTGCGGAAGGCAATCAGTCAATGTGTCTCTCTTACATTGATGTTTCTCACTCTCTCTCTCTTCCTTTCTCCCTCCCTCCCACTCTATTTGAAGATAAATGGAAAAATGTCCCCTGCTGAAGATTAAAATAAAAAAAGAAGTACAGATTGGTAGTTACAAAATAGTTCCAGGGTATAAAGTACAGCATAGGGAATATGGTTAATAATATTGTGATAACTATGTATGGTGCCAGGTGGGTACTGGAAATATCAGGGGGAACACCTTGCAAAGAATTTGATTGTCTAACCACTATGCTGTACACCTGAAACTATAAAGAATAATAGTGAATGCAAACTGTAATTGAAAAATAAAATTTTAAATGAAAAAAAAGTGTCTTGTTAATTGAAAGGATTTGGAGAGGTAGGCACGTGTACTCAGCCTAACATCTTGTTCTAATTTTTTAGTTGTGTTCGAAGGAAAGATGAATGGTTCCCAATAGTCAAAAGACAGAGGCTTGCTTAAAATCTTTACATAGAAACTCTCTAGGAAATGTTCCTCTTTTGGAAATCTCTGACCCTGAAATCTGCCAGTGGCTCTGTGAGCCATCATCTGTAATGTTAGTTTTTCTGTTGAATACCTCAAGCCGTGGGTCACAGAGGAGAAAGATTTTTATATCATCCTAATGGATTAATGGCTAAAATCAAATCCTGGCAGAATATCAAAGACTCACAGCAGAAACGCCAGGGTGAAAACTCGCTCTCTAGACAATGTATAACTTTGGGCTTGTTATTTTTTTTTTAATGTTGAATATATTTATCATATTCTTCTAATCCAAGAAACCAAACAGAAAGTCACATGGTACCAAAGTAAGAAAGAAAGCCTCCAAAGAATACAAAATAATTTTGAAAGCGACAAAACCTGCTTTGAAACATTTGCTGGTTTTAAAGAGCATTGAAATGGCCTCGTGTTCCGTGTCAAATTCTCAAATCTAGACGTGCATTTTGTTCCCTAGAAAGCCCTGTATGAGCGCCCAAACAAATGTTTTGTCCAGGTGGTTTGTGCCTTGAGCTGCCTCTGCTCTGACAGGATTTCACCTGCTCGAATCGGCAGGAAGGTTTCTTGCTATAGACTTCACACTCAAGGCTGGATCTCAGCAACATTGTAAAGCAGGGATTTTTATTTAAGCCCCTCGCTTCCCACTTTGGATGGTCTTTCTCTTCTTCCTCTGTGTTTTCTTCTGTCTCCTAGCTATTAAAAACTTTCAGACCCCTTTTTAAATACTTGCATTTGAACATCATGCTGTAATTGTGGAATCCCGGGTCGGAGAGCAGGCAAGGAGCAGGTGACGCAGGATTCTGTGCGCCTTCCAAGCACCCAAGTAGGTGAGGAGTATCCTCCTTCATTTGCTTGCCAGGGTGCCACTTGTATCTGCTCTCCAGGACTCTCAACCTGCTGCGGCCAACAGGATAATACTTTCATGTCCTCTTGGTTCAGAGAAGCAAGAGTCAGCAGAGCTTTGTGCTCTTAGGGACCCCTTAGGGAGGGAAGTGGTGGGGGCAGGTGGGACTCTGGCTCCTCCCCCACCTTCTTCTTCAACCAAAGCAATTTTTGATTTTCCTTTTTTTCCCCAGTGTGAAATGTATGAGAAAAGTGTTCTATGACCAAAATAAAGATGGAAAACAATAATGAAGCAGATAAAGCTCTCTGTGCTGGAAAAGCTCTGTGCTCTAATGCCTGCTTCCTGGAGCTCAGGTGACTTCAATATACAGGGCTACTAAGTCTCAGGGCCACATCTGGCCAAAGAAGATTATACCTTACAAGGCCTCCCAGCGCGGGCTGCGCATTTGCAGAGAGGGGACCTTTTCACTCCATCCTTGGGGCAGGGAAGATATGTACATGAGAGAGACATTTTCAGCAAGCATGGAAAACTGGACTATCACAAATGACATGTTATAGTTTAAATAACTCTGCAAGCCTCAGTGTCCTTATCTGTAAAATGGGGGTGGTGACAATGACTACACAGGGTTGCTGTGAAACTCCAGTGAGTAACATGTGAAGCGCTCTGCCCAGTGTTTGGCTCACAGCCAGCTATTCCCATAAACTATGTGCTGTTCTTTTTTTTTTTTTTTATCCTTACCTGAGGACATTTTTTCATTTTTTGTTCAGATAGAGCGAGAGGAAGAGAGAGAGAGAGAGAGAGAAACATCGACGTGAGAAGGACACTTCGAGTGGCTGCCACCCACACGCCCAACCAAGGCCAGAAACAAACTGCAACCTAGGTACGTGCCCTTAGCAGGAACCGAACCCGGGTCTCTCTGGACTGTGGGCCGACGCTTTGACCCCTGAGCCAAACCGGCCAGGGCTATGTGCTGTTCTTTATCACTCTCCAGTCCCTTTTTGTGGGATCCACGTGTCTCCCAACTGGATAGAGAATGTTTGGATGGATTTTACTTTTGTCCTATATTGTTAAACTCCCATCTCCCCGTGATACCTCGTGCAGTGTCTGGTACATAACGACTTCTCAACAAAATCTTATCAATGGAGTCATACATATTGCAGTGAAGATCATGGACTCTTTTTTCCTCTACAGTTGGTGAAATTGTGTCACCCTAGTTGTCCTCATTTTTGTTTGCTTTTTATATATAGAATGTTACCTTTACTTCTAAGCATTTTTCATTTATTTATTTATTTTAGAAAAAGAAGTTTCTGAGATTTGATCTTTTGGTCTACCTATATGAAAATATAAAGGATAAAAGTCAAATCCTTTTGTGTTTTTTTGAAATTATTTTTTAGTTAACCCAATAAGAGTTTATATTTTCTACTCTCAAACTATAGGTATTGGAAGAATCTTTTGGTTTTACTTTGCTTTTTATTCTCTAGTTATAAAAAAATAAAATAAAGAGGAGAAGAAAAGCACATTCTTGAGTACAATGGAGACTATCTTATTTTTATACAAGATTAGAGAGGTAAACATCAAAAAACATCAAGTCTATTCAACAGTAGGGACATGAAAAGGATAACATTCTCTTCCATCACTCTATGGACTTAAAGTAAAAATAGATCTGATATAAGATTAACTTCGTAATGGCAAAATAAATGACAACTAAATTAGTTAATATTACAAGTTATTATGCATATTGAATAACAAAGGAGTTTCTTTTATTTAATATATGCTTTAAACATAAATAGGAACAAAATAGTGCAGTCACTTAAAAATGCACTTTGGTAGTTTCTTTAAAACTAAAGTATGATCCAGCAATTTTTCAGCATTTATTCCAGAAAATGAAAACTTATGTTTATATAAAAACATGTACATGAATATCTATGTCAGTTTTATTCATAATATACAAAAAATGTAGACAACCCAAATGTTCTTCAGTGGATGGTGAATGGTTAAACAAACTGTGGTATGTTCATACTCAGCAATAAAAATGACAAAACAATTGATACACATAACCATGGGAATCATGACCAGTAAAAGAGCCAATCTCAAAAGGTTACATCTCGCCCAGCCGGTGTGGTTCAAAAGGTTACATCTCTCTGACTCCATTTATGTAACATTCTTGAAATACCAAAATTAGACAAATGGAGAACAGACCAGTGGTTACCATGGGTTAAGGGGTAGCATGAGGGAGCCTTGTATTGATGAAACAGTTCTGTATCTTTATTGTAGTGGTGGTTACATTCAGCTACACGTGGCTAAATTGCATAGAATCATGCATACATGTGCATGCACACCCCCCCCCCCCCCCACACACACACACACCAACAAAGGCTTGTGAAACTGGTAAAATCTGAATAAGCCTGTGTAGTCTACTATTGTCAATTTCCTGGTTTTGACACAGAATTATTTATTTCAATTGTATCAATTTATTTCAGTTGTATCATTTGAAATAATTGCAATACAACTGAAATAAACTAGGTGAAGGGTAATTGAAATCTTTATACAATGAATATATATGTATTTTACAACTTGTGAATCTATAATTATTTCAAAATAAAAACTTAAAAATATAAAAATAATTAATACATAGAAGTTCTACACAAAATAAATTTCCATTGTGAACATTAGTTTTTTTCAATAGACATGTGTAAAAAGGGAGCCCTATAACATTACAGAGAGTGAGCTTTGGGATTCAAAACAGTAACCCAAGAGACTTTCTTTCTGACTTAGCTTGTTAACACAGATAGAGTATATTTTATCATAATAACCTTGCTCTCCAAATTAATAATTGAACTTTAACTCCAAATATTTTTATGAATCTCTTTGAAATCCAAGATAATTCCCCAGCATGAGCACACATCCCTATCCATATTTTCAGAGATAAAATGAAACAAAGATTCTCACTGTATGCATACTGTATGCTATAAAATTTCTGTTATCCCAGAAATTCTTTTTATTTTAATTTGTGTGTGTGTGTTGGTTTTGGAGAGACAGTGGATGAGAGAGGGAGAGCAAGAGAACCATTGATCTGAAAGAGAAACATTGATTGGTTGCTTCCCACATGTGCCCTGACATAGGATGCAACCCACAGCCTCAGCACTGCCCTGACTGAGAACTGAACCAGCGACTTTTTGGTACACTGAACAGTGCTCAACCAACTGTGCCATACCAGGCAGGGCAATCCCAGAAATTCTTTATTCTCCATGATTCTCTGTATTTCTTTCCCTCCATAATTCTCTGTATTTGATCCTTATAATCATCACATGAAGTATATAAAAGGAAAAACAGAAGCAGAAAAATCCTAGGCTGCTACCACTACCATTCTTCTATGAACTGCCAAGACGGGTGCACATACTGACACAGGTGTCCCCAGTAACCCAGAGACCCCAGGTATCCCTAAAATATTATACCAAACAGACAAAAACGTGGAGGGACTGGACAACTCCCCGTTAAGCTCTGTGCTGATGCAAGCATTGTACATGCCTTTCCCCAACATTTTATTCTCTAACAGTCCTATGAGGTAGGCATTTTATAAAGAAACTAGGTAACTCATAAATTTGTCAAGGAAGTTTATAGATGACTAAGCATAGGGCTAGTCCTGGCCCCGCCACACTCGTAGGGGCTCTCCCTTCAGCTTCCGGTGCCAGGATGAGTGGGTGTGAACCCCGGCTCTACAAGGTTTGAGCTGCGCCCTATGGGCCGTTACAGGGCCTCTCATGCCACAGCTTCTCATCAGTGACTCAAGGGGAATAATAACGATCAGGGTATTTTGAGGATCAAATAAGTTAATACATGTAAGTCATTTAGGTGAGGGGTCATCAAGGTATGATGTCCTGTGGGCTACATCCAGCCTGCTGCCTGTTTTGAAAATCAAGTTTCACTGGAACACAGCCGCACTCATTCTTTACCTGTTACCTGTGGCTGCTTTCTCACTACAACAGAAAAATGAAATACTTGCTACAAGACCAGACAGCCCGCAAGCCTAAAACATTTATTTTCTGGTCCTTTGCAGGAGAGATTTGCCAAAACCTAGTTTAGGTGAATGTTTGGCAAAAACAAAGTGCTCAGTTAGCATTGACTGTTGTTGTTACTGTTATTGCTCAAGTTCACACTGAGATCTTGGGGAACAGGCTTGCCTCATCCATTTGAGGTCCTGGTACAAATCATACTTCAAATAGCTTAACCTTCAGTCATAATTCTGAAGTCTCTTGCTTAGAAGAAACTCTATTAATTTTTTAGGCCTGCGTTATGAGAGCAGTAACCAGATGAAAACAGGTTTCCTTCTCTTAAAGAAAACTACAGAGTCACTTTAATGAATCCAGTAGAGCTGACCTGCCAAAGAATCTTGGGTTTTGGCACAGTTGCAGCTTGGCTTTTCCAGGTCAGACAAACAAATGTATTTGCTAGGAAAACATGAGGCAATAGACTAATTTTTATCCCTATGCTAGGTCATGTGGCTGGGGGGAAAAAACAGGGGTTTTATGAAAGTAACCTCACAGGGTGATCTGATCATAAATTCCTAAGTGAACAGGTCATGGTGGGTAGTCATGTCCCAGGCATGTAACTTCTTTAGTGAAAGTCTTTAAGTCAGCCCTGTCCATTGTTCTTGTGCATCTAGGTTACCTTTTCTTCAAAAAAAAAAAAAAAAGTTACATTATATATACTTTTTCTTTTTCTTGAATTTATTGGGTGACACTGGTTAACAAATTATATAGGTTTCAGGTTTATGCTACAACACAGCATCTGTACACTGTATTGTATGTTCATCACCCCAAGTCAAGTCTCTGTCCATCACCATTTATTTCCCCTATACCCTTCTCCAACTGCCCCCTCCTCTTGGCAATCACCACGTTGTTGTCTTTCTCTTATTTTTTTCTCAATCTCCTCACCTCCCTACCTCCCATCCCTGATAGCTGTTAGCCTGCTCTCTATCTATGAGTTCATCTAACAAACAAAATGAACTAACAAGCAAAACAGAGACAGACTCATAGACTAATATGCCTTCAAAATGCCAAAAGTAATACTCCTTGAACCCTCCGGAGAGCACATAATCTTAACTATCCTATAATCCTCTCCCTGCCTTGCTTCCTCCAATCTTCCTTATGTCCATTCCTTCCTTGTTTTTTGTTTGTTTGTTTTGTAAATCCTCACCTGAAGATATTTTTCCATAGATTTTTAGGTGGAGTGGAAAGGAAGGAGGGAGGAAGAGGAGGAGGAGAAAGAGAGAGAATCATCCATGTGAGAGACACATCGATTGGTTGCTTCCTGCATAAACTGGACCAGGTACATGACCTTGACTAGGAATCCAACCTTCGACCCTTTGGTCAGCAGGTTGACACTCTAACCACTGACCCAAACAGGCCAGGACCTCTCCTTAACTTTAAGTGCATAAAACAATCTACAAAACTGTTATTCTTCAAAGCATTTGAGATCTTGCTTTCTGGCATATGTCGTCAGTTTGGTTCAAGTAAACTCTTATAGAAATTAACTACAGGTTTGGATGTTTCTTATATCAGCAGTCATTATGGTCATGTTCTCTGGGGATAGGACAGGTTATTGCCTAAAGGCTCTGCTATTTCTGGAGGTCACATCTAACGATGAGGAAGAGCCCTGACCAGTGTGGTCAGTTGGTTGGGTGGTGTCCCGTACACCAAAGGTTGTAGGTTTGATTCCCAGGTAGGGCACATACCTAGGTTGTGGGTTTGATCCCTGCTTGGAGCACACATGGCAGGCAACCCACTGACGTTTCTCTCTCACATAAATATTTCACTCTCTCTCTTTCTGCCCCTTCCTCTCTCTCTAAAAATCAATTAAAAAAAAACATCCTTAGGTGAGGATTAAGAAAATAAATAAAAAATAAAGATGAGGAAGAATAAGAGGAGTGATCATAAAGTAATCTGGATTTGCAAAATAAATAAAATAAAGTTAAAACATTCTTTTACTGACCTAGATAGAAGTCCCCAATTAATTGTTATTACCCCAAATTACAAAACTAAAACAGATCCGTTCTTCACATGGCATGCAGAGTGAGCTTTGAAAGCACAGGTTCTCCCTTGACTAAAATCTTCTGCCAATTTCTCATTTGGGCACAAAATCCCAGTTCCATGATCTCACCCTGCCTGCTTCTTTGCCCTCGTCTGCCACGGTTCTTCCCCGGCTCACTGCGCCACCACAGAAGCCTTCTTTCGTTCCAAGCAGGTGCCTTCGGTGTTTGCACCTGCTCTCTGCCTGGAAGTGTCCCCACATCTTCACAGGGCTGGTTCTTGCTCAAATGGCACATCCCCAACCAGCTTTTTTCTCAAGATCACCCACTCACATTCTCCATCACATCTTCCTGTTTTATTTTATTCATAGTCCTCATCACTGACTAAAATTGTCTTGTTTATTACTTTGCTTAGTTGACAATGTCTGTGTTCCTCCCCTAGCACATGAGCTTTGTGAGAGCCCGGAATTTCCTCTGTACATATTGGTAGTTAATGAATAGTTGTTCAGTGAGTGAACTGGCAAGGTTTTTACACCACAACTTAAAGACAAAGTCTGGGGTAGAAAATAAGGACTCTTTAGGGAAAGAGCTATTTTAGGTCAGGGAGCAGCATGTCATCGGAGTGCAATAAGGTGACACAGAAAAACTGTCAAACAACTATTCAGAATGTGCTTTCGAAATGCATTCTTCTGATACTTGTGTTCTATTTCCTACTTGGAAAGTCTATGGAAGTGTCTTTAAATTAGCAATTACATTCCTCCGTTAATCTTTATCAAACTGACTTTAAGGCCAACAGACAAATGAAATTCCCTCAAGTTCACCTAATGCCTGCAGATAATTTTTCCCTTCAGTGTCTCTGGGATCATGGTCAAAGGTCAAACTCCTCTTTCAGAAGAGAACAAAAATCACTTCTAAACACTCATTGAATGTTTTGTTTATGGTTCCATATCCAGGTTTTTTTTTTATATATATATATATGAAAAGTTAACATATAAAAACCCTTTAAGGAAAAGTATGATGCACCTGAGAGTAGTTCTTTACTATTTTCACAAAAAGTAAAAACAGACTAATCAGATGTCACTTACCCTTGGAAAGACCGCTAACAGAAGTTCTTTTGTACTAGAACTAAAATTACACAGACACTCCACACAGAATGAGAGATCTAAATGACCCCTAAATTCCCTATACTGGTGAGCTAAGGCTGCCATGAACGCAGGGATCCACTTCTTCAGGCGTCTCTCCTAGGACCAAACATGTCCAGGTCACTTGTCAGTAACATTATCAGAAATTGTCAGAAATATTATCATTGAAAATGTATTTAAATTTGCATACAGCATAAAATGCATTCAGTTCATATATGAGAAAGAGTCTAGATTAACTTTATATATTAAAAAAGGGGAGAACTAAAAATCATTCATTGAATTTAGAGGAAAAAAAATGCATGTAATACTCAGTATATTTACATGAAAGAAGCTTAGCCTAAGTAAAAATCTTATTTTCTAACTCAGACATTACTTTTTTATAGTTGTGTGGTTAAAAACCTTGCTGGTTCGTTCATTTGTTCATTCATTAATTAATTAATTCATTCATTCATTCATTCAACAGTGATTTATTAAGTTCCTATTATATAGCAGGTGAAATTTTAGGTTCTCACAGAGCTTACGTACTAGGGAAAGGAGATAGATACATATCAAACAAGAAAATAAATTTAATTTCATATTTAAATCTGGAAGTTCTAAATGTCAAGTAAAATATGACCAAGCTTTAATATTCTTCATATAAATTATTTAACATGAATGTGGACAGACCTAGGGAAAATTAATTCTAGCAAAAATTCAGAATTTCACACTAACACGGATTTGAATAAGAATTTCCATGTTGGACAGACAAGAAACATGTCTCAGTGGTTGGAGCATCAGCTCACACACCGAAGGGTTGAGCATTCGGTTCCTGGTCAAAAGCACATGCCTGGGGTGCAAGTTTGATCCCCACCCCAGTCAGGGCGCATAAGGGAGGCAATCAATTGATGTGTCTCTCTCACATCAATGTTTCTCTCTCTCTCTCTCCCCCCACTTCCTCCTTTTCTCTCTCTCTCTCTCAAAATTCAATGGAAAATAAAATATCCTCAAGTAAGGATTAATACACACACACAACATAGCTTTCCAGGTGGATAATATTTTTATTGAACTGAAAGAGGATTGGCCCAGATTTTACTGAAGCAAATTGAATATTGGACAGTTGTTCCAATCACATAAAAAGGCATTTTCTAAATGAAGTTTATAAAATTAAACAACTTTGTATCTATTTGGTGGATTGAAAAGATTAGTCTTTCACAGAGTGACACATTTTGTCATTCTCCACAGAGATCATGCCCTGAGGATCTCTGGACCCTGTTTGCTAACTGCTGGGTCTCTGCCAGGCACAGGGACCTTACTAAGGGCTCTTGACCCATGGCCTCATTTAAACCTTATAAAGAACCTGACCAGGCAGGTAGGAAACGGACAGAAACTGAGAGTTGAGTAATTTGCACAAGGTTGACTCAGCTAGTAGGTCAATGGGTGAACCTCGAGTTGGATTTAGGTCCAACTCTAGAGTTCATAAACACTCAAGCACTTCACCGGGGCTGCTCTCTCAGCAGAGAAATATCATTTCAACTTGAATCTGAATCAAGAGTGTTATGGTCCATTTGGCTGTTTCCCTAAAGCAAAGTGCTCAGGTCCTCTGGACAAACTCCAGGGCATCTGAAGGGCTTGCTTGGGCAATGCCCAGCAAATAGTTGGTCCTAGTGCTTTTGTTTTTCACTATGGATCTTAATACAAATTAAGTATTACCATTGGAGAATAATTTCTATATCAGAGGAGAACTTCTGGGCGGATTTGTCTAACTTAAAATTTTAATTGTGTAATAGTTTAAATAAACAGAATAGTATAGAAAATAGTGTAACAGCTGCCTTTGTAACCACCTCCAGGATAAAAGTGATGCTGACTGTTGGGGTGGGGGTGGTGGGACATTTTTATTCACTCCCAAGGTTTCCTCCTCCTTCATGAAGGGAGCTCAGCTATTTGTATACTCCTGGTGTCTTGCTGATGTCAGTTACTCCCACTCACGGGAGTTGGAGGGTCTTGCCTCACTAGTAAGTTTAGGGAAGGAGCTACTCATTCTTAGGGCTGTTCCTCACTCTCTTCATCTTGAGAACGTGCTTGCCCTCAGAGACCTTAAGCTCTCAGTTGCTTTCTGCCATGTAAGGAACTAAGTTTCTTTCTTTTTTTTTTTTCAATCCTCACCCGAGGACATTTTCCCATTTTTTGTTCAGATAGAGTGGGGGAAAGAGAGAGAGAGAAACATTGACGTGAAAGGGACACATCGAGTGGTTGCCACCCACACAACCCAACAAGGGCTGGGGACAAACTGCAACCTAGGTACGCGCCCTTAGCGGGAACCGAACCTGGGTCTCTCTAGACCGCAGACCAACGCTCCAACTGCTGAGCCAAACTGGCCAGGGCAGAAACTAAATTTCAAAGACTCTCATATGGGAGATCCATGGGGACCCAGCCCTGTTGGTGACTGGTTCAGCATTCCTGGCTCTTTCTTGGGTCCAATATTTAGAATTTGCGATCTGAGCCACATTTTTATCATTTACTTACCTAGTAACAAATATGATCATTTCTGTCAATCTGTCTATTTGTCTTTCTTTTATTTGGTTCAGATCTTAGGTGGGAAGAGGGGTGCTATTTTGAGGAACTTCTCAAACCCCCAACATTAAAATTTAATCATGCTAAGAGTCCTCCTTCTTAGGATGAATAAAAGTTACAATTATCGCTAAAGCCCCCCCCCCCCACCACCACATTTTCTTCTTCCTTCCCTAGTGTTAACCACTAACCTGACTGCATCCTTTCCAATACATGCTTTGGTATTTTTACTATATAGATGTATGTCTATAAGCAATATTATATTATGTGTTTTAAAATTTAATAAAATGGTATCATCCTTTGCACATTCTTTTGTAATTTGCCTTTTCCATCAAATATTGTTTTTGAGATTTTTCATATGATATACAGAGAGAATGGTTCATTTATACCGCTGTGTAGTATTTCACTACATGAATAAACTAAAGTTGCTTTTTCCATTTTTTTTTCTACAGAATGAGCAATGCAACAATTGATATTCGTGTATATGTTTCTTTGTGCAAGAGTTTTCCTGTGGTAAATATAACTGTATGAGTTAAGAAATGCTAGCTGTTGTAACCCAAGTTCAGATAAACCCTGAAACCTCAACGGCTTAACATAATGAAAGTTTATTTCTTCCTTATGTAAAGTCTAAGTAGATGTACGAGGTAGGGGTGAGGAAGGTTAAATCTAATATGTAGATATGGAGATAATAAACACCAAGATAATATTCAGAACACATGGTGTGATGATGTTGTATAGAACAAGAAGAGAATAAGAAATGAGAGAATCCGAAGCAATAGTAACATGAAAAGAAAGGGCAGAAGTAAAGGAGGTAAATTTGCTGTTTGCCAGAACTTTTGATTTCTCAGCAGAAAATAACCTTCTCATTTGGTCAGGGTTATTAAAAATCATCTACAATTGCACGAAGTAGTTTTTTTTATTGACATCTTTCCCTCTGCATCTCTCTTCTCAAAAAAGAGTTAGTCACTCTAAGCTTTTATTCTCTAGACGTTTTGTTGTTCTAAGGATGGTGTTACAGGCTCGTGAGTCTTGGTAGCAGCAGAAATGCATAGAATTACTCTTAGCTTCTCTCTCTTGCCATTGTATTTGGTAGCATGATGAAAGAGAACCACTGTTTGTTGTAAATTATTGGTAGGGGGTCTCAGGGGAGGGCAACACAGCAGATTTCATTCATGGTCACTTTCCTAAACTTTGAGAGATCCCTTGATCACAGTAATGCTCAGTAATTCCATCAGGGAAAAAAAAATTTTATCAACTTTAAAGGAACGTACTAGAAGATCAGATTGTACCATATGTTAGGCCAACCTAAATTCCCAAGAGCAGGTTTTCTGGGGTGAGGAAAGGTAAATAACCCTTGGGACGGGACAGAGATGAGCTTGGCTGCCACCCATCCTTCAAAAATTCCAGGCTACTTTCAGACCTTGTGTCCTCTGGTCGACTAACCCTCACTGAAAATAGGAAATAGAATTCTATCAAAGGCACTTGGGAATAACGCAGAACCAATCCTGCATGTATTTAGGATTAATAAGTGAAGGATTGGTGTCAAGAGGACAGAAAGTATTTGGGAAAAGCAAAGTTTATAGTCTTTCTTTTAAAAACAGGTTTTAAAAATACAGAAGAAAAAATAACAAAAAAATATGTCACTTTCAGCAAAATAACCTTCAATACTAAAATGACATTCCCTATAGAAAAAAAAAGAAAGAAAAGTAAAACTATTTGGTTAATATAAAATCCTGCTACATTCTCTAATTACTTTAGCGTTGACAGTGATATGAGACGGGGGGTTGGGGGGGAATAGAGTAACTAGAGTTTAGTTGAGAGATTACCAGGTTCTCTGATATATTCAAACATTCTGCAGCCATCAAAAAGAATCATCGTTTGTGCTGATATACACATTTGTGTAACAATAGGAGAAAAAATATAAATGCACATTCAGATATTTGTTCGTATAGAAAAGAATATATCTAGGGATTATAAACAGAAAACAGGAATAATAGCTGCTTCAACAAAGTGGGAATGAGGGGCCAGGGGGTGGGTGTTACGGGTGGTAGACCAACTTGTCACCATATACTTATTTTTGTCTGAATTGTCTGTGTGTGTTTGTGTTTCAGTGTGAGAAAGAAAAAAGTATAGTAGTCAGTCCCACTGCCTACTAAGAATGGCATTTCAAATTAAGGACTAATATTGAGTAAACTTAGTGACTGTCATTTGAATCGAAGGGAAAGGAGAAGCCAGATATTACAAGATTTATCCTCTATTTTTTTTTTCTTAAATGAATACTTCTCAATTTGGTTTTGGCTCAACACAGGATATGGTCCACCCTGTTAAAGAACAGTCACTCCTCCTACAATTGATTCTCAGGTCGGGGCCACATACCCTGTAAGAATCGGAAAAGAAGCTTTGAACTTGTTGGAGGGGCCGCGGGCAGTTAGGACTGGAGGAACAGAATATTCCCAGAAGTGGGATCGCGGAATGGCGGAATTTAGAGAAGTGCCTCCTTAAAACTATTAGACATGTGTTTGCACCTATGATTATCGTATATCCTCTTTTGTGACCAGGGTAGTTTGTTTGTTTGTTTTTTAACCCTCACCCAAGGATATGTTTTGATTGATTTTTTTTATTTTATTTTATTTTTGAGAGAGAGACTTTGATGTGAAAGAAGCATGGACCAGTTGCCTTCTGTACATGCCCAGGGTTCGAACCCAAAACCTACGTGTGTGCCCTGACCAGCAATCAAACCCACAACATTTTGGTGTATAGGATGACACTCCAACCAACTGAACCACTCGGCCAAAGAAGAATAGTTTAATCTTATTTATTTTATTTTATTTATTTATTTATTTATTTATTTATTTATTTATTTATTTTTGTTACAGATGTTTCTCCTTTTTCTCCCATTGACACCCTCCTCCCCCTCCCTCCCCACCCTGTCCTCAGCTTTGTTGTCCATGTCCATTGTTCATGCACACATGCATATAAGTTCTGTTTTATCTCTCCCCCCACCCCCTCTTCTGGGGATTGTCAGTCTGTGCCCCACTTCCATGTCTCTGGGACTACCCCATTCCTCAGACTGTTATGTTCATTATATTCCACAGATAAGTAAGATCACATGATACTTGTCTTTCTCTGTTTGGCTTGTTTCGCTTAGGATAATACTTTCCAGGTCCCTCCATGTCGTCTCAAAGGATAAGAGATCTTTCTTTCTTACAGCTGCATAGTACTCCATTGTGTATATATACCACAGCTTTTTTATCCATTCGTCTACTGATGGACATTTGGGCTGTTTCCACAGAGTAGCTTAATTTTTAAAATATTTCTACGTGGCCCTGGCTGGAGCACTGTTCCATACACCAAAATGTTGTGGGTTCGATTCTCACACATGTGCGAGAGGCAAGTGATCCATGTTTCTCTCACATTGATGTTTCTCTCTCTCTCCCCCTCCCCTTCTCTTGCTCACTCAAAAAAAAAAAAATCAATAAAAACATGTCTTCAGGTGAGGGTTAATAAATAAATAAAATATTAAAATATTTCTGGGTGTTCTGTCTGGGGCAGAGTTCTCTGGACTGCACAGGGCTATCTTGCTAGTGATACCGAGCTCTGCTGCGTTGCCGTCCTAACCACAGGGCAGCATGTGCGAACCACAGGGCTGCAGGGTGGGGATTCTGAGACACACACCCCCCGTCACCCACACTCACTCAGCTGTCCTTGGGAAATAGTTCTCAATAAAGACCAAAATCAGTGCCCCATTGGCCGTTATAACCTTCCACTCAAGAGCGAAATGAAACTAAATAGAAAGTTTCATCAGATTTTACATGATGTGCTAAAAGGAACAAATTGCCATAACAGTTCTTATAATTTGTGATTCTAGTCTAATACAGCTGTGGCGTACCTGGCACAGAGATGGATGCCTCTTGGAGTGACACTTTCCAAAAATTCTCGTGGGCTTTGCCTTACATTTTTGTTTTTCCTACACATTTACTAATCACATTTATCTAAAGGAAATTCGTGACATATCTAAATGCTAAGAGACCAGAGAGCAAAATTAGGGCTGGAAATGGTGACCTGGTTTCACTAGATATTGCAGGAAAATTACCGATTTCTAGGTCACTGATTTTTTTCCTACCAGAAGTGTCTGACTAAACTGGGTTACAGCCTGCAGGTTCTTCACCTGTCTCTCACGTAAATAAAATTTCCCAAGAGTGCCCTTTCAGCCCTACTCATTGAGTGACTGGCACAACGACATTTCAGCCAGTATACAATTCTGTTAGTTTGTTTCAGGAGAAAGTCGGTTCCCCCAAATGGGTTTGGTAGGAAAATTGGCTCAAAGCCAAAGGTGAGTGATAAAGTAAAATAGTCTCTAAAAGGATCCTTCTATGTCTAAGACTCCAGAATTCTGTGACTATAGGATACAGAATAGAAATTAATGAGATGTGTTCCACTTAAATGAGCAGATCTGGGATTAGGAGTATGTCATAACTTGAAGACAATCCAAAATTTATTTTTAGGGTACATGAATCTTTCAAGGTTCTTGATTTCAGAAACAAAACCTACTCTCACTAGTTTAAGGGGGAAAAAAGAATTTTATTAAAGTTTTTAAGTAGCTCTAAGAATGTCAGTGAGGGCCAGAGAATCAACCATGGATGTTTTCTGAGACCAGGAGCCACAAGTAAGTCACATAGCAGGATGGCTCCAGGGCACACCCCACTGTCCCCAGGCAAAGACAGCCCCGATCTCACCACCAGAGATGGACCCTTGGGCAGTGGTCTCTGGAAGGTGCTGCAGATTCTTTGATGTACCTCACTCACTTCTGCATAGACATCAGTCAGGTGCGTCGGATGGGCAGAACTTGGACTCTGTCGCCTCACATCTAAGATGTCAGGAGAGTTTCTGACTTATTTGGAGATCAGACTCTCTAAAATAGGACATTGTCCAAATATAAAATGAAGCCAAAAGTAAAGGGTGGTCAAAAAAAACCTGACAAGCACCACTTTATTGAAGTAGTATAACCTCAGCTTCCTCTAGGGGCCTGGAAAGACTTCGTCACAGAGGAGTTAATGCCCCATGGGGCAGCTCTTGACCAGTGGGAGACCCGCAGTGGGAAAGAGCTAGCAGATAATTCCTTTCCCTCCTCGCCCCTGAAGGGTGGCCTTCAGAAGCAGTACTTTTTGTGGTCTGACTGAGAGTAGTACCCCATGGGATGGAGTATTAACCATACTTGCTGCCAATAACAGACTGACTCAAGCCTCTCTCAGGTCTGCCCCTGCCTCACCCTTCCCTCAGTCTTGCTTCTCTAGGATTGGACTTCCTACAAAGGGGCAGCTCAGAAACCTCTCCCTCAGGCTCCGATTTCTGACAGAAGCCAAGCTACAAGAGCATCTTATTACAGATGCAACATATTCTCACTAGATTTTTGCCTGGTCTGTGTGACCAGCTTCAATTATTTTCCCTGGAAAACTAGTAGTAGGAGCTCATGCAGATTTGTAAACCTGCCCTTGCCATAACTGTGACTTACACTGAAAACAACATTTCTACTGTCTCTAACTTATTTTTTGCCTTATGTTCAAAAAAATAAATAAAATTATTTCTTGGGGGATGGGGCTGTGAGAGTGGAGGAGGAGGAATTAACTTGTCAAATCTCAGAACCACTAAGAATGTCCTAGCCTCTAGTTGTGCTCTGTTGTAGCATGCTGACTTTCTTCTGGTTCCCCAAGCGAGCCTTGCTGTCCATTTCTCTGTGTCCTCCCTCAGGTTATTTTCTCTTCTAAGAAGCTGTCTGAGCTTCCCTTATTACTACAATTAAATGCTTCTTGTTCTTGAAAACTAAGCTCAGGTGTCTCCTCCTGAAGCTCTCCTGAGGATGCTTAGCCACAACTCTAACTTATTTCGAGCTGTGTATTCCTGTAATACCCTGTGCACCGTTTTTATATGCACCACACTGGACTTCAGCTATTAGTCCACTGGCCTCTCTTCCCTAAAAAAATGGTAAGCCTCCTGAAGGCAAGGATCAAGCCCTAGCTTTAAGCAATGTAACTGGTACCTAATAATTATTCAATAGAAAGCTGTTGAATGAATGAATGAATGAATGAATGAATGAATGAATGATAGTTGTGGAATAACTGACAATTCCAGCTAGGGTCCCTGTGCCATGCTGTGGCAGTGCCTGGAAAATCTCCTATCCAAACCATTTCTTGGGTGGAAAAGCTGCTCCACCCTTCCGCCCATCTGTGAGATAATCAGTAATGGCATTGCACCATCCTAGTTGAAAAATTCCTGTAATTTCCCTGGGAGGGAGAGAAACCCTGTGGAAGGGTTCATTGTCACATTTCTGGTTGGGTCCTAAGTGAGCGAGTGAGGGTGATAAGAAACAAAATGTCTGTTAAAAAATATATATATAAAGTGTAGTTTCACCTAGGACTTGCCTCACAGGTGCCCAGTATGTATGTCATCCACATACCACTTCACCAGAAGACAAAAATAGTTGTTTAAAAAGGACATTTAATTTCTCCCATATTTAGCAACTTTTTGTCTCATATGTCTAAAGCTAGTCCTGATTTCATATACTTGTCCAAATATATTCTAATTTTTGGTTTAGAAAATACATACTCATTCATTTATTCATGGACTCATTTAACAAATATTTATCGGTGCCTGCATGGGCCTGCATCAGGTTGCAGCTGCAACAGTGGACAAAACGAAGACCAGCCCCCTGGAGCTTGCATTCCAACAGGGGAGTCTACTGAGATTGTAAGTCAATAATTCTTCTTTTAGCCCTGGCCGGTTTGGCTCAGCGGTTAGAGCGTCGGCCTGCGGTCCAGAGAGACCCGGGTTCGGTTCCCGCTAAGGGCGGTACCTCGGTTGCAGTTTGTCCCCGGCCCTGGTCGGTTGTGCGGGTGGCAGCCACTTGATGTGTTCCTTTCGCATCGATGTTTCTCTCTCTCTCTCTGTTCCTCTCTCTCCCTCCCACTCTACCTGAACAAAAAATGGAAAAATGTCCTCGGGTGAGGATTAAAAAAAAATAAATAAATAAAAAATAATTCTTCTTTTAAGCAAACATTTTTAAAGTGATATTTATTCATTTATACTTATTAAGCACTTTATAAATAAATAACAAGTAAATATAAATTTATATGTATTAAAACTTTATTTATATTATAAATAAATAAATATAAATAAATATGCATTTATTTATTTATTTATATTTATATTTATTTATTTATATGTATAAATATGCATTTATTTATTTATATTTATTGAGCACTACTAATGACTTGATGGCAAAGATATAGGGTGCCCCATAGCAATTACTCATCTTTATCGATTTTAGAGGGAGAGGGAGACATAGAAACATCAATGAGAGAGAACATCGATTGGTGGCCTCCTGCATGCCCCCCACTGGGGATCCAGCCCACAACCTGGGCATGTGCCCTGACTGGGAATCAAACCTACGACCTCTTGGTGCATGGGTCGACGCCCAACCACTGAGCTACACTGGCTGGGCATGGCGGTTACTCTTTAGATCGAATCATCACACAAATAGATGATAACAAATAACTTGTGAAGAAAAAAACAGATTAGAAGGGATCCTAATCTGGATGAGGCTGGAGGTGGCCAAAAAAGTGACATTCAAACCGTATCCAGAAGGATCATGACCAGTAAGATAAAGGGAGGGTTAGCGACCCACTCCAGATTGGACTGCTAACATATGCAAAGGGGTACTGGTATATTGAAGTATGTGAAAGAAGCCCAGGGTAGCCGTAGAACTAGGAGAGAAAGACAGGGAGGCAAGAGAGGTGGTCAGGGCCAGATCATGCAGGGTTTGTAGGTCATTTGAGGAGTCTGGTCACACGCATTAGAGAATAATAGATTATAGAAGACTGAATGAGAGTGTTGGTAAAATTAGTTTATGAACTTCGAAGTTACTCGTCTCTATTCTTTGGGTTTACATTCTGGTGTAAGTAGCAGAGGTTTGTTTTTCTGTTTATATTATAGAGAAATTGATAGCATTAAAAATATTCTAACAACTTGAACTAAAACGATCTTTTAGATTAGTATCAAATTTGTGAACCTGAATCTATTTAAGAGACTAAGTGTCAGTTGACTATGTTTGAGAGTCAGACTATGAGACTAAATGTTTTTATTTATTTTCCAGGGTTTGTGCCTTCCTGCCCCTACTGCTGATATATCATAATAAGAACATTCTAATTTCCATGCATAAAAGATGAAAATATTTTTTTGCAAAGAATCAACTAGACTATACAGTTGTTTATTGTTTCTCAGATGACATCTGGTGGATAAAAATTGAAATGCAGTTTTATATAGTTGAAGAAAGGTGAAGTTCTCAAATTCCACTGGTAGAAAATGATTAAAGAATATGAACTGAATAGGTTGAAGATTAATTTTGCTTATAGTTTTGACATTATATTGTCCACAGTAAGTAGGACATTGTGATAGAGAGAAAACTCTGGTGCTCTACTGGATTTTGCTGGCTTTGAGTTCTGCTCAAAACTCTGACAGTAAAGAGCTAAATGATTTGATTAACCACACACAGACAAGAATCACTTGATATTGGACTTCTCAGTGACAATACTAAATAAAGGATATAATAGAACAAAATCGTCAGCATTCTGAGGGACATTTTCTATCTTGAGTTCTCTAATGAGTCAAACTCTCTTGGTATGAGCAAAATAGAAGCTCACATTTTTTGACATGCATAAACATTAACCTTCAGAAGTCCTCTGGATTGCTAATTTAAAATGTCATCTTTATCAAATACTGGGTTTCAGTTTATTTTTAGGTACTTTTTTTGTTATTGTAGTTGGAATTTTTAATTGACATATATTCATTATGTTTTCTAACTGGTTGTTGTTCATTAAGGCAATTGATTTTTGCACACTAATTTTGTATCTATCCATCTCATAAGTTCTCATGTTTTTTGCTATAGATTTATAATTGAGTTTCTTGGGTTTTCTATGTATACAATTTTCTGTAACCTCCAGAACTATGCTAAGGAATAGTAGTGACTGTCGTCTTGCTGTAGATTTTAATGAGAATGTGTCTAGAGTTTCCTCATTAAACATAATGCTGGCTTTTAAGAATTATCTATTGTTACTATTTTATGAAGATTTTTAAAAGTCAAGTATGAATGTTGAAATTTATCAAATGCCTTTCCTCCATATTTGGATACAATTATACAATTTGTGTTTCTTGTCATCTATTTTATCAGCCAGAGTTCAGATGCTAAAAACAGAAAGGGATTTAATACAGGGAATGAAAATCAATGAAGAGCTGGAGAACTCTCTAAGGATAACTCCCAGGACCACACTGCTGCGCTGCCCACCAAGAGACAGGCTCCCCTCTCTGCCACAGTCAAGAAGTCACACTCACACCCCTATCTATTAGCTCATGGAACACACCATCTTAATGTGATCTGGGAATGAGAAGTTGGTACCAGAATGAGAAGTTGGTACCAGAAGTTGGTACCAGGAAAACATACCTTATCTGTCACCTCTGGATCAAGAAACTGATGCTAGAACTGTCAGCTCCAGAATTTCTTCATGTCTGAAACAACCTACACCAGCAAAATGTATGCCTCAGGCACCACCTCTTTTTCCCTGTTTAACTGAGTTCTTAAATCAAGTTTCATATGAGTGCATCTGATTGGCAAAACATAATTTACATGGAGGACCCCAGCTGCAAGGGAGCTTGGGAAACGAGGATTCTGAGCTTTGAAGTTTCTGTGGAATAGGATGGCACACTAAAAAGAGATTGGGATAAATGCTGAGTGAGCCAACAAATTGCACCCAACTACTTGCTAACATAGAGAATAATACTGAATCATTCTTATGATCCTATGGGGGGAAAAATTCTTTTCTTTTCATTCCTCAGAGATGCTGCTAGATTTTGTTTGCTAAAATTTGGTAAATATTTTGCATTGATATTCATAATTGATTTTTGTCAGGTTTTTATTTGTGTGCGTGCGCTATTACTGTCAGTTTTGAGTAACAAGCATATGCTACTATTATTAGAATTTGGAAGTTTCTTCTTCTTGTCTCTGTTCTAGAACAATTTAAAAAACATTAGAGCCTATTTCCATAACTAGAGACAAAGAAGGCCACTACATAATATTGAAAGGATCTATCCAACAGGAGCATATAAACTTGGTAAATATATATGAACCTAATATAGGAGCACAAAAATATATTTAAAAACTTCTGGCCCTGGCCGGTTTGGCTCAGCGATTAGAGCGTGGGCCTGCAGTCCAGAGAGTCCTGGTTCGGTTCCCACTAAGGGCGCGTACCTCATTTGCAGTTTGTCCCCAGCCCTTGTTGGGTTGTGTGGGTGGTAACCACTCGATGTGTCCCTTTCACATCAATGTTTCCCTCACTCTCTCCTTCCCACTCTATCTGAACAAAAAATGGAAAAAAATGTCCTCGGGTGAGGATGAAAAAAAACCAAACTTCTGGAAGACTTCAAAGGAGAAATCGATAGCAATACACAATCATAGCAGGGGACTTCAACATCCCACTGACATCACTGGATAGATTCTCTAGACAAAAAAATAACAAGGAAACAGAGACTCTAAATGATGCACTAGATCAAATTGATTTAATAAATATTTACAGAGAATGCCACCCCAAAACTGCAGAATTCACATTCTTTTTTTATTTTATTTTATTTTATTTTATTTTTTTTTATCCTCACTGGAGGACATTTTTCCATTTTTTGCACAGATAGAGTGGGAGGGAGAGAGAGGAAGAGAGAGAGAGAGAGAGAGAAACATCGACGTGAAAGAGGCACATCGAGTGGCTGCCACCCGCACGACCAACCTGGGCCGGGGACAAACTGCAACTGAGGTACATGCCCTTAGCGGGAACCGAACCCGGGTCTCTCCGGACCGCAGGCCGATGCTCTAACCGCTGAGCCAAACCGGCCAGGGCTAGAATTCACATTCTTCTCAAGTGCACACAGGACATTCTCAAAGATAGATCACAAGCTAGGACACAAACTAAGTATCTACAAATTCAAGGAGACTGAAATCATATCAAGCATCTTCTCAGATCACAATGGCACAAAATTAAAAATTAATTACAATAAAAACACTCAAAAACATTCAAACATATGGAGGCTAAATAGCATGTTATTAAACAATGAATGGGTTACCAAGGAGATCAAGGGAGAAATTAAAAACTTTCTAGATATCAATGAAAATGAACACACAACAACACAAAATCCATGGGACGCAGCAAGAACAGCCTTGAGAGGTAAGTTCATAGCACTACAGGCCTACCTCTAGAAACAAGAAAATTTTCTAATTGACTATCTAACCCTACAACTTAAAGTACTAGAAAGCAAACAACAACAGAAAAACCCAAAGCAAGTAGAAAGAAATAAATAGTAAAAGTCAAAACAGAAATAAGCAACATAGACACTAAAAAAACAATTCAAAAGATTAATGAAACAAAGAGCTGGTTCTTTGAAAAGATAAACAAGATTGATGAGCCCTTAGCCAGACTCACCAAGAAACCAAAAGGACCAAAATAAACAAAATCAGAAGTGAAAGAGGAGAAATAACAACTGACACCACAGACATACAAAGGACTGTTAAAAAAAAAAATACTACGAACAATTTTACACCAACAAATTGTGCCGCGTCCTCTTCTAACCATGTTGTCTGACAAGGTCCGGACATGGAGCGGAAAGCTTCAAGGAATGCATCTTCTAGGGAGAGGATGTGGCATGGGAGTGGGACTAATTGGTATTACGGGAATTATACTAAGAATTGTTATTCTGATTTACCTGATGACTAACCTGGGAATAGCAAATAAAATGTTTGAAATCTTGCTGTTTCAATTATATTCTGAAGAAACACCAGCTTCCTCTGAAACAGTCACCATTGCATGTCCGGAATGTCTTAACAATTTACTAATTCAATTAGGTAAAATATTTCCCCCGAAAGTCTCTAATAAACAAGTCATAGATGAATTGCAACAGTTAGAACTAATGGAAGCACCCTATACTCCTGTGCCTCCTCCCCAGATAGAAGGAGTATTTCACAAAGGATTCCCGACCCTCCTTTGCCCTTTACAGGAGTATACAATGAAAATAGATTAAGAATAGTTAAAAAGACGGACTACATGTTCCTTACACTAGCTTGCCTTTCATGAAACAGTTAGCATGCCAAGGCCCTCCCTGGTGCCTACGGTCCAAAAAACAAGAATGTTCTATTCTATTTCAATTGAATAGATATTATAAGAAATGTTGCCCTTATCTCCTTGGAAATCTTAAACAAAACATAGCTGATCTAGAGAAAGAGAAAATAAATAGGGGTTAGAATATAGTTAATCAATAACCCTAGACAAAGAATCAAAAAATCATATCTGGGTGCCAATATTTTACTGTTACAAAAATAAGTCTATCTATCATTCTGTTCCTTTCCTTTGTCTAATTGAAACTAACCTCCTGGAACTATGATACTTAACTTTCTGCTTCTGTAACCACAAATGCTTAACCTATGCCAAAAAAGAAAATACATAATCACAAAGAAAATTACAACAAATCGGAACAGTGTCACACTGCCTCTGAGTCATGTAGTCATCTGTCTCCTGGTGCCGACGCCTTACCCACCTTCGGGACCCCCTGGATCCTGCTACAGCTGGACTGCGGCAAAATTGGACAATCTAGGCAAAATGGAAAATTTCTAACATCACACAGTCTTCCAAAACTGAACTGGGAAGAGACAGAAAACTTGAATAGACCAATAACAACTAAGGAAATTGAAGATGTAATCAATATACTTCCAGAAAACAGAAGCCCAGGCCCAGATGGCTTCACGGGGGAGTTTTACCAAACATTCAAAGAACTAACACCCATTCTCCTCAAACTATTCCAAAAAATTTAAGAAGAAGGAACACTTCCAAACTCGTTTTATGAGGTCAGCATAATCCTAATTCTAAAACTAGGTAAAGACACTACAAAGAAAGAAAACTACAGGCCAATATCCCTGATGAACATAGATGGCAAAATCCTTAACAAAATTTTAGCAAATCGGATCCAGCAACACATTAAAAAAATTATTCACCATGACCAAGTGGGATTCATCTAGGGATGCAAGGCTGGTACAATATCCGAAAATCAATAAATGTGATACACCACATAAACAAAATGAAATATAAAACCATATGATCATATCAATAGATACTGAAAAAGTATTTGAAAAAAAATCCAGCACCTATTTCTGATAAAAACTCTCAGCAATGTGGGAATAGAGGGATCATATCTCAACACAATAAAGGCTATATATGAAAAACCTACAGCCAACATCATATTCAATGGTCAAAATCTAAAAGCATTTCCCTTAAGAACAGGACAAGACAGTGATGCCCACTTTCACCACTCTTATTTAACAGAGCACTGGTTGTCTTAGCCACAGCAATTAGAAAAGAAGCAATAAAAGGGATCCAAATCATAAAGGAGGAAGTGAAATTGTCATGATTTGCCAATGACATATTGTACATAGAAAACCCTAAAGACTCCATAAAAAATCTACTAGATTTAATAAATGAATTTGGCAAAGTAGCAGGATACAAAATTAACATCTAGAAATTGATGGCATTTATATTCACCAATAATGAACACTCAGAAAAGGAAACAAAAAAAATCCCATTTACCATTGCAACAAAATAATAAATTAAATACCTAGGAATAAACTTAACCAAGGAGGTAAACGACCTATTCTCAGAAAACTACAGGACATTGAAAAAAGAATTTGAGGAAGATATAAAAAAAGTGGAAACATATACCTATTCATGGATCACAAAAATCAACATCATTAAAATGTCCATACTACCCAAAGCAATCTACGGATTTAATGCAATCCCTATTAAAGCACCAACCGCATATTTCACAGATCTAGAACAAATACCCCAAAAGTTTATATGGAACCATAAAAGACCCAAAATAGCCACAGCAATCTTGAAAAAAAAAAAAAATAACAACGTGGGAGGGATCACAATACCAGATATCAAGTTATATTACAAAACCATCATAAACAAAACAGCCTGGTACTGGCATAAGAACAGACATATAGATCAATGGGACAGAACTGAGAACCCAGATACCAACCCAAGACAGTATACTCAATTAATATTTGACAAAGGAGGCAAGAGCATGCAATGGAGAAAAGACAGTCTCTTCAATAAATGGTGTTGGGAAAACTGGACAGCCAAATGCAAAAAAAAAAAAAAAAAAAATGAAACTAGACCACCAACTTACACCATACACAAGAATAATTTCAAAATGGATAAAAGACTTAAATGTAACCAGCGAACCCATAAAAATCCTAGAAGAAAATATAGGCAAAAAAAGTCTCAGCCATCATATATAGTGGAATTTTCACTGGTACATCACCTAGGGCAAGAGAAACAAAGGAAAAAATTAGTAAATGGGACTACATCAAACTTAAAACTTCTGCACAGCAAAAGAAACCAGCATCAAAATGAAGAGGGAACCCACTCTCTGGGAAAACATATTTGCCAATGATACATTGAATAAGGGGTTAATATCCAAAATATATAGAGTACTCATACAACTCAACAAAAGGAAGACAAACAATCCAATTAAAAAATGGGTGGAGAACCTGAATAGACACTTCTCCAAACAGAACATACAAAAGGCCAGGAGGCATATGAAAAATTGCTCATTGTCCTGGCCCATTTGCTCAGTGGTTAGAGCGTCGGCCCGTGGAGCAAAGAGTTTCGGGTTTGATTCTGATCAAGGGCATGTAACTGGTTGTGGTTCGGTCCCCCGCCCTAGTTGGCATTGTGTGGGAGGCAACCAGTTGTTGTGTCCCTCTCACATCGATGTTTCTCTCTCTCTCTGTCCACCCCTCCCACTCTATCTTAGGATAAATGGGAAAAAAGTATCCTCTGGTGAGGATTTTTAAAATGCTCATCATCTCCAATCATCAGAGAGATGCAAATTATGAGATATCACCTCACACCTGCCAGAATGGCTGCCATCAGCAAATCCTCAAACAACAATTACTGGCGAGGATGTGGAGAAAAAGGTACCCTAGCACAGTGCTGGTGGGAAAGCAGACTAATGCAGCCACTATGGAAAACAATATAGTGTATCCTCAAAAAATTAAAAATGGAACTGCCATTTCACCGAGTGATCCCTCTTCTTGGAATATATCCTAAGAAGCCTGAAACACCAATCAGAAAGAATATATGCACCCCTACCTATGTTCATAGCAGTGCTATTTACAATAGCTAAGATCTGGAAACAGCCCAAGTGTCCATCAGTAGATAAGTGAATAAAAAAGCTGTGGTACACTTACACAATGGAACACTATGCAGCTGTAAGAAAGAGAGATCTCTTACCCTTTGAGACGACATGGAGGGACCTGGAAAGTATTATCCTAAGTGAAACAAGCCAGTCAGAGAAAGACAAGTACCACATGATCTCACTTATTTGTGTAACATCATGAACAAAATAAGCTGTTGATCAAAAGAGATCCAGAATCATGGAAGTAGGGAACAGACTGACAAATCTTGGAGGAAGGGGAGGTGGGAGGGGAGGAAAGAGATAAACCAAAGAACTTATATGCATATATGTACAAACAATCAACATGTACACTAGGGTGGGGAAGGCAGGAGCCGGGTGGGAGTGGGAAGGAAGGGGTCAATGGGGAAAAAAAGGAGGACATCTGTAATACTTTCAACAATAAAAAGTATTATATATTAATGTATTAGGAGTTGAATTGTGTCCTCCAAAAAGATTTGCTGAAGTCCTAGTACCCAGTACCTGTGAATGCGATCTTACTTGGAAATAGGGTCTTTGCAGATGTAATCAAGTTAAGATAGGGTCATTTGGAATTAGGGTGGACCTTAATCCAATGAGAGCTGTCCTTATAAGAAGAGGAAAATTTGAACACAGAGACACAAACACACAGGGGAGTAGACCATGCAGAAATGAAGGCAGAGACTGGAGTAATGTTTCACAAGACAAGGAACACGACTAATTGCCTGCAACTGCAAGAAGATAGGAGAGAGCATGGAACAGATAATCCCTCTGAGCCCCATGAAAGAAACCAACCCTGCCACTTGAGCTATATTACACATTTTACATATTTTTAAAAGAATAAACCAAAAAGAAAATAAAAAGAGAAAACACTGAAATTGAACACAAATACGATAAAAAGAACCTAACTATATACAAATTGATTTTATAACCACACAGAGAAAAGACAGATTTCAGAAAACCTTTGAACACAATATTCTGGCTGGATATACTGTCCAGAGATATTCTAAGGAGAAAAAGAACTGAAAAATGATCTGAAACTTCTTTTAGTAGGTTTACTGTTAGTGGTAATGTTAGAATTATAATTTGAAACAACGTAATTGTTGCAAGAAAAAGCAAGTAAGTAAATATGTTGATATTCTAAGTTAGAACCCAGATTTTCAGTGTAAGAGAAAAGAAATGCAAATATATAAGATGTTAAGGAAAGACAAAAACCTCAAGTCCTGTGGCATTCCTGTCTCTGGTATCTGATAGTGTGGGGCATGCTCTATTTTGTTTCTTTGAAAAGTGAAATATAGTTTATTGTTCAAGCCCATCAATAATACTTTTTCATTTAAATTCAGTTTCACCAGCACTTAGTAGAAACCCAGAAAGAAGTTTATGCAAAATATCCTATATATGACAATAAATTTAAGTATGAGAATGCAAGAAAATGAATTTTCTTAGCGGTCAGGGAACGGGCGAGATGAGGTGTCGAAAGATTTTGCTGAATAAGAGTAGATAAGTTCATGGGAAAGTTATACACACCCTCAGCAGAGCCAAACCCACCGCCAACTAACCCGCGCCCCGCCTCGTGCCCCGGCCCCGCCCCCGCCCCGCCCTGTTCCACCCGCCCCGCCCTGTGGCCCGGCCCCGCCCCCACAACCACGCCCAGCCGGGCATCCCGACCGAGCCCGGCAGCGCACAGAACCGCCTGCAGTGCTGGGAGCTCCCTGCGCCTGAACCCCAGGGCAGGGTGGTTGCAGCGGCCGGAGCGGCTCGTCCAGGAAAGATGGCCGCCCTGACTACGGTCGTGGTGGCGGCGGCGGCCACCGCGGTAGCCGGGGCTGTGGCGGGGGCAGGCGCGGCCACCGGGAACGGCGTGGGAGCAGCGCCGGGGCCGCAACAGGTAAATCGAGGAGGATCGGAACCTCTCTGGCGGCGGGCGTAGGCCCGAGGGGCCTGCAGGCCCGGGAGGCGGGATGGGCCCCCGATCCTTGCTGAACAGGTGTCCTCTGCAGCGCGGCCCGGGAGGCGCAGTGTTAGCCTCCCTTTGCTCGAGGCCTGGCGCACCCTGGGCGTTGCTCTTTGTTCGCCAGGGCGTTTAACTGCTTTTCCTGAGAGCCACCTCCGAGTAGTTTTGGAATCGAAGATGACCTGGGTGGAAACCCTGGCTCTGTTGTTACCTAGTCCATGATAGGAACATACTTATCCTCCAGGCGACTCAGGAAGGAATTCTTTCTTCCCTAAAGAATTGGAGCTGGTAATATGCACCTCCCCGAGCTGTGGACATTGTGTCTGGGAATCCCCTGGTACAATGCTTGGTTGGGGAGAGATTTCATGCAGAGTAATTGGTGGCTGCTCTATTATTGTACCTGTGCTGTGAACACAAGGTGGAATCAACTGTAGGATGGTACTAGGCAGATGTGTTTCCAAAGATCCTTTTGAGACCCCTTTCTCCACAGTGAGGACCGGAGGATCCAGGAGAATTGTTGGATCCAGTTGCTCAGGCCAAAGATCTTGTGGACTCTTATTCTCTCATACCTAAAGCATGGGCAATTCCTGTCTCTTCCACCTTCAGAATAAATGCAGAATCCCACTCTTCTCAGCACTACCCTTGTCCACACCATCATTTCTCCCTGGCTGAAATACTTTCCTAATTGGTTTCTATTCTTCCACCTTTGCCTTTCTAAAGTATTCTCAATAGCCAGGGTGATTCAGTCCAGTAATGTCACTCTTCTGCTCAGAAGACTCCAAGAGGATCTTGATCTCACTGGGCCTATGAGCTGTCCCCTTCCCCCTTCCTGTCACCTCATCTCCAGTGCCCTGCTCTGAGTCTGTTGCAGCCATTCTGGCTTCCTGGTGGTCCACCAGACACACCAAGCACTCTCCTACCTCAGGAGCTGTGTGATTGCTATTCCCTCTGCTTAGAAGCTCTTCCCTATGGTTAGCACTGTCACTGCCTTCAAATATCTTTGTTCAGATGCCATCAGCTCAGTGATTCTTTCTATGACCTCCCCAAACTGAATCCCCTTACCCAGCACAGCCTGTCCTATTTTCTGGTTTTCTTTTTCTTCATAGCACTTATTACCATGATATTACATATTTTATATCTATTTTTTAATGTCTTTCTTCATCCACCACCCACCCTTGGGAATGTAAACTCTATAGGGGCAGAAACTTTTATTCACTATTGTATTCCCAGCACCAAGAACTGTGCCTGTTTAGTCCTGGAACATAGTAGGTGCTCACTAAATATTTGTGGATTAGTCTAAACCTGAAGGAAGGCTGTTATGAACTGAGGACATGTTTCATCTTTTTCTTCCTCTAAGGAAATACAGTGTCTTTACTTCTGTAAATTCAAGAAATTCCATCTCAGGCAAATTTTCTCACACATCCTCTATAATTCTCTTTATTATTCTAACTCTGGCCCAAATGACTCAGGAAAAATATAAAATACATAAAAATACATAATATGTAAAGTATTTTATAAATACTTTAAAAATATTTTTTAAGCCCTGGCTGGTTTGGCTTAGCAGTTAGAGTGTCGGCCAGCGGACCAGAGAGTCCTAGGTTCGGTTCCTGTTAAGCGCACGTACCTCGGTTGCCATTCCTCCACGGTCCCTGTTGGGGTTGTGTGGGTGGCAACCAGTCGATGTGTCTCTCTCACATCAATGTCTCTCTCTCTCTCTTCCTCCATCTCTCCCTCCCGCTCTACCTGAAGATAAATGTAAAAAACGTCCTTGGGTGAGGATAACAAACAAAAAAAATTTTTTTTTTAATGTTTGACCCTAGTGTTTAGGGGGTTTAGCCCTCTTGCTGGCTTTCTCCATGAAACCTTTCTGCTTTACTTTAGTTCAAAGTGATTTTTTTTTCTCCTAAATTCTTATAACCATGTTTCACCTCATGGTCTGCAGTTCTCAAAGTTGCTTAATATTATTACTGATGTACACTTTTATCACTCCACTATGGTGATTCTCAGAGGTTTGCCTTCCCAGGGGTTGGATCAGAATCACTGTGGAGCTTTTTCAAATGTTGTATCAGCCCCTGACATTTTGCAGTGTCTCGAGATATTTTTGGTTGTTCCAGTTTTGGGGGTGCTATGGAGAAGTTGTGTGTGTCAAAGAACAGCCCCCCACAATAAAAAATTATCTGGTCCAAAATATTAACAGTGCTAAGGTTAAGACACCCTGCTTTATACCCCCTCACCACTTAGAGGAGGCAGAGCCTCATAGTTGACAGTTGCAGCGGTAATGGAGTAGAACTCCTGAAGGGTGTTTGGGTTTTAAAAAAAGAAATTAGAGCCCTGGCCAGTTTGGTGCAGCGGTTGGAGTGTCGGCCTGCGGTACAGAGAGACCCGGGTTCGGTTCCCGCTAAGGGCACGTACCTCAGTTGCAGTTTGTCCCCAGCCCTGGTTGGTCGTGCGGGTGGCAGCCACTCGATGTGTCCTTTCACGTCGATGTTTCTCTCTCTCTCTCTTCCTCTCTCTCCCTCCCGCTCTATCTGAACAAAAAATGGAAAAATGTCCTCGGGTGAGGATAAAAAAAAAAAAAAAAAAAAAGAAATTAGAATCTCTGCTGTACCATATTGTGCTTTTAGAGGAGTTTAACTATGTGTGATCCACCTTTGTACTCTCCCACACACAACAGTACACTCAAATTCTATAGTCTAACACCAAACTTGAATATTTGTTATATGATTACATGAATGAATGTTCCTACAGACTCTAACACCGAAACCAACTAATGTTTTCTTAAGATAATTTTTCTGATGACAACCTCATGATATTTGAGATGTCCACCAAAATATCTAAAGTTCCCATTTTAGTCTTCTAGGGCTTCCATGACAAGATACCACAGACTGGGTAGCTTAAATAACAGAATTTTTTTTTCTAGTTTTGGAAGCTGAGAAATTTAACATCAAGGTGCTATCAGAGTTGCAAGACCTCTCTTTCTGGCTTGTGGACAGCCACCTTCTTGCTATATGCCTGTGCACATGCAGAGAGAGAGAGAGAGAGAGAGAGAGAGAGAGCGAGCGAGCTGGTGTTGTCTCCTCCTCTTCTTATTAGGGTACTAGCCCTATTGGATTAGGACCCTATCCTTATGACCTCATTTAACCTTAATTACCTCCATAAAGGCCCTATCTCCAATTATAGTCACAAGGGAGGTTAGGGCTTCATCATATGAATTGGGGGTGGGGGCACATAATTCAGTGTGTAACAGTTCTCTTAAATTACTTTGGAGTGATTATCTTTGAGGATTTAGCAATACTTTATATTGTATTTTATCCTATAACCTTCGTAGGTTGTGGAATCCTATAACATTCTCATTTATTATGAAAAATAATAATGTACTCTATAGTTTTTAATATTTGTATATTGTTTGTTTATATTTCCCCTCATCCATTGCCTTCCAAGACTGAAGACTACAAATATCTTTATCCTCGTCTCAAATGCCATTTCCCACTTGATCACCTTAGCTGCTGAATTCTGACTTTTTGGGAAATAGCTCTAATAGTATCACACTAGTGTATGGTTTTGTACTAGGATAGGGCTACATCTTCTGTTGGTTTTTGTTTGTTTGTTTGTTTGTTTGTTTCTAGTGACCTCCTTGTGATGGTCTATATTTTATGACACTTTACAGTGCCTGGAGTAGCCTTTCAGTAATAACTACATTCCTTCACTGATTTGAAATGATAACTCAAAACAGTTTTTCTCTAGATCACACACAACCATAGGACTAAGTGTAAGTCCGGGTATAGTAGACTGAAGAATGCACACCACCCCCTGCCAAAGATAGTCACATCCTAATCCCTAGCACCTGTGAATATTTGACCTGACATGATAAAGGGGACTTTGCAGATGTGATTAAATAAAGGATCTTGAGATGAGTAGATTATCCTGGATTATCTTCAAGGTCCTTTTGAGAGGGAGGCAGGAAGAAAGAGCCAGTGATAGGAGATGTGATAATGGAAGCAAGAGGATGAAGTGATTTGAGGAAGGGACTAGGAGCCAAGGAATGAATTTGGCCTGGAAAAGTTGAAAAAAGGATAAGAATGTGTGTTCTTCCCTGAGCCTCCTAACAGAATGCAGTCCTACCAACATCTTAATTTTACTCTTGACCTCCAGAACTGTCATAGTAGCAACAGGAAATTAATACACCAGAGAAGACCTGAGTAGGCCTGGGATTTTATCTTTGGCTGACCTTGAAACTCTTTGCAGAAAGGAAGTGAAGGGTAGAGATGTAAACTGCTGTCCCAAGTGTTGAAGGCATGTGTGGCATGCCCACAGTTCCCTTCCTAAAGCTGATTGGTTTAAGACATCTAAGAAAATCTCTGACCCAACAAATCATTAGCTGACAACTAAGCTAACCAAGCAGAGTTCAGTGCCATACAAACAGAAAACAGACTTTACTGAATTTGTTCAGGAAAGTGACTAAACAAACAGCAACAACAACAAACCTTTGGGGGAAAGAATCTCATTTTCAGAGTTGCCACATTATGTTATTTAACATGTCCAGTTTTTAACAACAGCAACAACAACCAAAATGGTCCACATAATTTTTTTTAAAAGTCAGTAAGGTAGACTTCCCTAAGGAAGACTACATGTTGGACGTAATAGACAAAGATTTTAAATAATCTACTTTAAATATGTTAAAAAAACAAAACAAAGGAAATCATTTCTAAAGAACTAAAAGTGTGATAACGATGTCTCAGCAAATAGAAAATCTCTATAAAGAGATAAAAATTATAACAAAGGAATTAAATAGAAATTCTGGAGTTAAAAAGTAAAATAACCAAATGAAAAATTCACTAGAGGGACTCAACACTAGATTTAAGCTGGCAGAAGAATCAGTAAACTAGTAGATGGGTCAATTCAGATTATCCAGACTGAAGAACAGAAAGAAAAAAATAATGAAGAAAATGAACAGAGCCTCAGAGATCTATGAGACACCATCAAGCATCATGTATAATGAGAGTCCCAGAAGGAGAAGAAAGAGGAAGGGGTAATATTGGAATAAATAATAGATGAAAATTTCTCAAATTTGATAAAAAAAAAATTATAATCTATATGTTGTTGGAACTCAGCAAACTCCAAATAGAATAAACTCTGAGAGATCCATATAATGAAACTGTAAAAAGGCAAAACCAAAAAGAAAATTTTCACATACAAGGGATTCTCAGTAGATTAGTGGCTGGTTTCTCATCAGAAACCTTGGACTCCAGAAGGCAGCAGGATGACAGTCAAAATGCTAAAAGAAAGAACTGCCAAGCAAGAATTCTATGTCCAGCACAATTATTCTCTAAAATAAAAGTCACTACATTAAACTACAAAGCTTCTATATAGCAAAGGAAACCAACAAAATGAAAAGGCAACCTACTGAATGGGAGGAAATATTGGCAAATCATGTATCTCATAAGGGGTTAATATCCAAAATATATAAAGAACTCATACAACTCAATAGCAGAAAAACAATATAATTAAATGGGCAGAGGGAACAAATTAATATTTTTCCAAAGAAAACCTACGAATGGCTAACAGGTACATGAAAAGGTACTCAACATCATTAATTACATCAAGGAAATGCAAATTGAAACTACAGTGAGATATTACCTCATACTTGCTAGAATGGCTGTTATCAAAGAGACACGAAGTAACAAGTGTTGGCGAAGATGTGGAGGAAAAGGAACCCTTGTGCACTGTTGGTGGGAATGTAAGTTGGTGCAGCCACTATGAAAAATAATATAGAAGTTCCTCAAAAATTAAAACTAAAACTACCATATGATCCAGTAATTCCACTTCTAGGTATTTGTCCAAAAGAATCTAAAACATTAACTGGAAAAGATATATGTACCCCATGTTTATTGTAATATTATTTACAATACCCATCAATGAATGAATGGATAAAACTATCCCCTGAGAAATTCCATTATTGACATTTCATCTCTGAAAAAAAAAAAATTCTACCTTCATCTTTTACCTTTTTTTGTTGTTGTTAATCCTCACCATAGGATATTCTTTTCATTGATTTTTTTTTTTTTTTTTAGAGAGAGTGGAAGGGAAGGAGGGGAGGGGAGAGAGAGAAGGAAACATCGATGTGAGAGAGACACATCAATTGGTTGCCTCTGGTGCATACCCCGACTGGGACTGGGGATCGAACCTGCAACCCAGGTCCATACCCTTGACCAGAAATCGAAACCATGACCCTTTGGTATGTGGGCCGACACTAGCCACTGAACCACACCAGCCAGGGTTATCTCACCATTTTTAATATTGAGGATAAATTTGTTGTTATTTTTTAATGCAGAATGATGGCTGTTTTGGTACGTCAGGTGGAATTCATCCTTGTCAGCTTCAAAACTGGAAACAGAAAGCTAGTCGGCCTAAGAAAGCAGAATTCATACGCACAGCAGAAAAATTTAAGAATCTGTAAGTACAAGACCATTATCTTCAAATAACATTACTAACCATTTTATTATGAATACAGTATAAAGTTAATTCTACTCCACCCTGTCCAATCTCACATTTAGTTACAAAATTCTGGTCACTAGCCTTTCGAAAATAAAACAAGAGAAAGGTGGGAAGTGTGAGATAGTATTTAATACACAGTTAATTTTAAGTACAGTTATTTAAATTGTATTTATTTTTACCATTTTGAACCAGTGTATTTTAAGGGAAACAAAACAACAGATTGAACACATTTTCACTTAACAAGGTAAGCACTTGGTAAATATTCTTGAGTGAGTGAATAATTTTAACGAAAAGCCTGTGCTCTCGAATTATTTTTTGAACTGTCCTTTTATTTGGTCTCCCTCCCTTGTTCTCTGCCCCTTTCAGATTCGTCAGCACCTTATGATTAGGCTAATTGAGAACTTTTAATTTGTAGTGTGTATTTTTTCTTTAAATAACTAGTGGTATGTATTGAATGTTCAGTGTTGCCAGCTCCACATGACATGATACATATCATGAGGAATGATAAAAGAATTAGAACTCAGAGCACTGGGCCCTACTCTGTAATTGAGAACTTTATCAACACACTGCTTTGAAGTTATACAGTATCAATTTGCTAAAGAACCCAGGGTAAAGGAAACTTGTAAGAAATGATCTCTGGACAAGAATTAGAGGCAGTTGTCTGTTTAGAAATTCTACCAATAGAAAAGTATACTGTTTGAAATTTGAAAAATTATACTATATTATAGTTTTGGGAGATTGACTTCTCAGTTGCATTTACATAATACTTATATAGTACCTTTGATACTCAAAATTTGGGAATATACAGTTTTCTTTTCTTTGATTTCCAAAATGTATTACCTTAGATAAAACTGGACTCTAGGTTAGGGGTTCCAGTTATGTTTCTCTCTAGATAGTAATCTACCAAACTGTTAATGTCCATAGATATAGCAGAACAGTAGATTATGCCAGTATTGATAACTTGTCTACCAGTATGTACCGCTTTGATTAGGCTTTCTTCATCTGTTATAAGGTTTTAGAAAAACTCATTGCAAGAGTATTAGAAAAATCCACTGGCAGAATATTTCTACCCAGCAATTCTCATTGCATACAAAGAAAAAAAAACACAGTTTATAATATAATTCTGTTTTATTTTCAGAACAGGTAGTATTATTCACATGGTTCAAAAATCCACACATATCAAAGGGTACAGAGTGAAAGGTCTGTTTAACCCGTGACCCCAGACACCCACTTCCCCTCATCTCACACAACCACTAGTTTTAGTTTCTTGTGTATCATTCCACACATATTTTATAATCTGTGCTTATAAGGAAATAAAAATACATATTCATATTTTGTATTTTTATGTAAATGGTAACATCTGTCCTGGATCTTGCTTTTTTTTTTTTTAACTTAAGAGGAATTAATGATCTTGCCAGGTGTGATGATGGCATTTTAGTGATGTAAGTCAAATATCTATAATTTCTAGAGATGCACACCAAAGTATGTTGGGGTGAAATTACATAATGTAGTGGATTTAATTTAGAATACTTAAGCAAGCAAAAAAAAAAAAAAGAAGAAGAAGAAAAAGAAAGAAAGAAAAGAAAAGAAAGATAGATTAACCAAGAAAGGAAAAAAGGTAAAATTATTAAATCAGAATGATATGAGGAATATAGTATCATTTGAGGGTATACCAGGGGAGTAAATATACCATTTTCTACTTTTGGGTATGACTAACATTTTCATATGAACGCTTTGTTATAAAAAGAGTTTGTCTTGGAGATCTTTCCTTATCATGGAACACAGTACCACCACATTGTAGTCCACTGTATGATTGTGACATAATTTATTTAACCTATCACTTAGTGATGGATGTTTAGTTTATATTCAGTCTTTTGTTATAACAAACAATGATGTAATTAATTGCAGTATTCATGTAGGTCCACATTTTGCATATGTGTGAGTGTATCTTTAGGAAATATTCCTAGAAGTAGAAATGTTGAGTCAAAGTTATGTGAATATTTGTGTGCTATATTGCCAAATTGTCCTTTACCGACAATTTACAATTTCACCAACAATGTATGAGAAGACCTATTTTCCCTCAGTTTTGTCATTAGAATCCATTATTTAATTTTTTTTTTTTTATCCTCACCCGAGGACATTTTTGCATTTAGCTTCAGATAGAGCAGGAGGGAGAGAGGGAGGAAGACAGAGAGAGAAACATCGATGTGAGAGAGACACATTGACTGGTTGCCACCCCCACAACCCCAACTGGGGCCGGGGACAAACTGCAACCAAGGTACGTGCCCTTAGCTGGAACTGAACCTGGGTCCCTCTGGTCCGAGGGCTGTTGCTCTAAACGCTGAGCCAAACCGGCCAGGGCAGAATACATTATTTAAACTTGTGATTTTTTTGCCAGTCTGATAGGTGTACAGTGTTACCATGGTATAGTTTTAATTTTCATTTCTTCTGTTGTGAGGTTGAGCATTTTTTCATATGTTTGCCAATTTGCCTCCATTATTATCTTTTGAATGTCTTTATAGGTTACTATTTTGACTCCAGAAAACATAAATTACTTACTGTTTTAATATATCCTGTGTTAATGCTAGAAATTTCCATTTGATCATAATAATTTCCCCACCCCCAACTGGAGCCTCTATGGGCTTCCCAGTTTTCAGCACAAGACTCCAGTAGCCACCCTTAATCCATTAGAATTGACCTGCAGGCTGAAATCTATTTGATATCTCTGTTCTACCCATTGCTTCTTCTTGGAAAGACAAGTGCTAAGTTATGATCCCTTAAGTCTTTGAGGCAGCCAGGTAGGGCCTGGAGCAGTCTCATCTATTTTCCCAAGTATGCCTTATAAATATCAAAATTTTCTCCTGTGTGCCAAAGTGAAAAAGTTTGGGACCTCTACCTTAGATAATCGCTCCATCAAGTTGTATGAAATTAAGTCAATGGCCAGAGATACTCTGCCACTTCTTAAATCCAGGATTAGTGGAGAGGTGTTAATATTAATTTCCATCTTCTGGGAGAAAGAGGACAGGTGTTGAGAAAATAAATTTCTTTGTCCAACAAAAATAATTTCTTGATAGTACAATAGTACAGTGTTTGTTTTGTTTTACCCCAGGATTCAAACTAACATTAGACTTTCTTACTGGTAGATAGACTAAATTAAAGAAACTTTGAAGTAAATGTAGGCAATATCCCTTAAATATACTAAAATTTCTGTTTTCATAGATGGTTTGTCTCTTGAAGTTTTAGTTGTATTAGTAATTTGCATTTCCATAGTACATTTTTACTGTGTAAAGACCCCTTTTACATACTATCTGATATAATGCTAACCACAGCCCTGCTAGGTAGTGAAGAGCTGTTATCACTTACATTTTAGTGACGAGGAGGTTCATCCCAGGAAGGTAAGTGTCTTGGTTCAGGTTATAAAGTTAACAGTATCTTCTATTGAAAGCAGCCATCAGCAGTTGCGGCCACTCTCAGGCCACAGGAAGATCAAAGCGAATTTGTGACTGCATTTTCTTAAATTAACACTTTATAATTTAAATTACTTGTGATTTTCATTGAACGTAATTCTTTCTAACTACTTATAGTCATTATATTTTGGCTTTTTAGATGAATGAGTCCAAATATAATGTTCTGATTATTATAAGTATCTTCATATTTTAAATAATTAAAAATATATTTAAGTCTTATTTATACCATTTGTTTCTTTTCCTAAAGAGTTATTAACATAGAAAAAGATAAACACAGTCATTTCTACAACCAAAAGGGTGACTTCAGAATTGAGCATAGTATGCTGGAAGAATTGGAAAATAAATTGATTAACAGCAGGAAAACAGAAAGTAAGTTGAGTTCATGATGAACAAAAACTGTTGAATGCTATAAAGTTGTAGTACTGTCTTGTGCTTTGTATTTGTACATTGACTTATATTTTATATCAAGATACTTTCTAGTTAGTAATGAGATGGTCTCTTAGGGATATGCATTTATTTTGTCAAGTTACTATTTAGTAATTCTGGCTGGATTGTTTTCTATGTATTTCTTACAATTTAATAGGAAAAAGAGGATTTTGGTTTTTGGTTGCAAACTACTTAATGTTATTAAAATTTCTTAAATAGAAATTAATTCCTGGGCTGTGTGGTCCTAGCTCATTACCCTGTTGACTGGGATTAATGGACTAAGAAAAAAGCCACAAAGTCAGAACCCATACTTAATAACAGTGTGAAGTGATCAGGTCACATAATCCCGAAAACCTGAGTTTATTTTCTGTGATGTAACACCTACCATTTCTATGTCAGAGGAGCTGTCCTGTGCATTCCATGAGATGATATATAAAAAATCCCTCAGATTGTACAGAAAATGTCTTGTTTGCTATGAATATCAGTCATTGTTAATGGAATACTAAATGTTTGTCTTAAAAAAGAATTCTACAAGAATACCTTGTTTCATTGTAGAGTAGATTTTAGATATTGAAAAATTCTTAGGTTATAATAAAAAAAAACTGCTTAGCATTGCTTAAAGGAAAAATAATGCTTATCAACTAAGCTTTATAAAATACTGACTCATATAGAAATTATATTGCTTATGGTAATTCCTTATAGCCAATTAAAAGAAATTCTTTGTAAGTTTTTTTCTTTCAGAATATAAGACTGCACTAGTTTAAAAAGTCATCTTTTGTCAGGTAGTGGCAAGAATCATTCTCCTTCTTCTATTTGAATGACAATAGGACCTAATATAAAAACCAAGTTTTGCTCGTCCTCTTTGATTGGTAGAGAAATCTAAACATCCTTTGTTTACTATTTCTTAAATTCCCTCAGTTCTGAGAGGCTGCTTTCTCTCAGTTATGCCACTAACTAGAATGTCTCCATTCTCTGTATTTTAAATCACTTCATTTTCTCTTTTTAAGGCAACTTTATTTTTATCTTTTTATTTCTTTTTCTGCTACACTTTTGCCTCTCTTTATTCACACTTTGTGTTTATCTTATCAAGGAGAGGAAGGAATGCATTTAGTATAAGGATATATATTACATGTATATATACATATGTATATATACATGTAATATATATCTAATATATATTCCATATTACAGCCCAGAGGTAGTAAATACCTTTTCCTTACCTCAGATATCATGCCATAATTTTAGCCTGCGTTTATGTAACATTGTACTTAAATGATTTGCCTATATAGAGTGGCAGTTCCAAATGAATCAATAAAAGATCACTTGCCCTATAGTGGTGTTGCTGTAGCTGATCAAACTGTGGCAAAAATGAAACAAAAACACTTTCCTAATTAACTTTACTAGAGAAGTTTCTTGACTTAAAGTTCCAACAGTGAATAAGACCCTATAAAAATACACTGGATAATGTTTCTGCTTTTCTGAAACACTTAAATTTTGATTTAAAAAAACAAAACAAAAACAAGCCAAAGTTACATATACATATTTGAGGTTTGTTTTGGATATTAGCACTGGCTCCAGGCTTATAGGTAAACTTAAAAAAAAAATCGCTTATAAGGACTTTTAGACAGTGCTTCACTCATGAAAATATATATATTTTTAAATGGAGGGACATAAATAAAGTACCCAACGATGATAAAATAATATTACTATTATATACTATATTATACAAATATAGATGTATGAATGTCAATATTTAAATAAGTATTAAAGTAAGATTATTACTTCAGAAAGGGAATATGAAAAAGGAATCCAGTCTTTCTGCTGCTGACATAGAACATCTGAAGAGACCCTCTTCTCTTTTTCAGGCTTTTATTGTGGGCCCAACATTTCAGGCTGGTTCTTTGGATGAGCTTGGCAACCTATAGCGTAGATACCACTGAATGGCACTTCATCAAGGCTGTGACAGTAACACTAGTGGGTATCACCAGTTCCTGCTCAGAGAATGTGGTTAGATTGAATTCATTCTCATTAGGAAGTTTGTCAGTATTTATAGAATTAATATTGTTTAGACAGTTTAATATTCCAAAAAAAGCATTGATATCTATTTCAAATTCTATTTCTATAAATTATAACAAAGTAAAAACAAAAGAAAAATCTATTGAGTGAAACATGACTAAGCCTAAGCTACTGATCCATATATTTAAAACAGTGTCCACGCTTGGCTGGTGAGACTCAGTGATTGAGCATTGACCCAAGCACCAAGAGGTTGCTAGTTTGATTCCCAGTCAGGGCATGTGGCCAGGTTGTGGGCCAGTTCCCCAGTAGGGGGTGTGCAGGAGGCAGCCAATTGATGTTCTCTGTCATCGATGTTTCTATCTCTCTCTCTAAAATCAATAAAGAAAAAAACAAAACAAAACAGTGTCCAATAACTCAGTCTCCACAGAGGAAAATAAAAGACATTTCCTTGGCACAGGTTATAGTAAGATTTAACCCATTGCGCTTTTAAGTAATGGAGGAAATTGACAGTTGTTTTATTTAGAGGAAGGGTACTTATTAAAATATGCAGGCTGTTTTGACACTTAAGTAACCATCTTTTCATTATTTAATTGCTCTTGGCTATCTTTTACTAAGTGAAGATGATCTGTCTGAGGTGTGGAATCCTGAATTGTAACCATGTTTATCATAGAATTATTTTAAAGCACATACTTCTTCCTTATAGGAGCAAAAATCCAGCAACAATTGGCCAAAATACATAACAATGTAAAGAAACTTCAGCATCAGTTAAAAGATGTGAAGCCTACACCTGATTGTAAGTACATTTAGATTTTCTATTCTTTCTTATGTATTAGTATTTTCTATTATTCATTAGAAAAATGTTTTATTTTTCTAATACATATTTTTCTATTTGGCATTGACGAAACTAAGCCCTACTTTATTGGTTAGAGACTAATAAGGATACATTGGAAAATTGTACCATCTGACATTTACATAATTTTTTATATTTAAAATGCTATAAATCCTTTCCTGGCCAGGTGGCTCAGTTAGTTGGAACATGCTTCTATATACCAAAAGACTGTAGGTTTGATTCCTGGTCAGGGCACACACCTGGGTTGCGGGTTCAATCCCCAGTTGGGGCACGTATGGGAAGCAATTGATCGATGTTTCTCTCTCACATCAATGTCTCTCTCTCTTTCTCCCTTCCTTCCTCTCTAAAAATCAATAGAAACATATCCTTGGGTGAGAATTTTTTTAAATACTATAAATCCTTACAAATTATAAAGTGGGCAGAACAGATATTAGGGTCATTTATAGGATCGAGAATCTGTGTTATGGAACAATTCAGATTCAGCCAATGAAGAGGAAGAAAGACTGATTTCCTGAATCTTTTTTTTTTTTTTTTTTTTTCCTCACCCGAGGACATTTTTCCATTTTTTGTTCAGGTAGAGTGGGAGGGAGAGAGAGGAACAGAGAGAGAGAGAGAGAAACATCAATGCAAAAGGAACACATCGAGTGGCTGCCACCCGCACAACCGACCAGGGCCGGGGACAAACTGCAACCGAGGTACATGCCCTTAGCGGGAACCGAACCCGGGTCCCTCAGGGCCGCAGGCCAACGCTCTAACCACTGAACCAAACCGGCCAGGGCGATTTCCTGATTCTTAACTTCATGGTTTTCCCATTGTTTGCTTTTTTAAATTATTGCCTTTTAGAGGCATTTCGAATACAAAGAAATGGTTAAATATTATTGAGGCAAATACTAGGCATTTGTGAAAAACAAAATTATATCCTTACCTCTCTTACATCAACATTCATTCCTGAAGGATCGAAGCTGTCAAGTGCTCAAGATGAATGAATTTAAGAATCAGACAGACGTTGAGTGAAATTCTTGATCTATCAGTTATGTGATTTTAAGCATGTTACTTTATTTTTCTGAGCTTTTTACTTTATCAGCTCTAAAATGGAAATAACCTAACTCATAGGTTTGTTGGGGGCATACAGTAAGACAGTGCACATAAAACACTTGTGCATAGCATAGTAAGCACTAAAAAATGGCAAATATGAATATTAGAGTTTGTTCAATTAATACATGAAACCATAAAAATACTAGAAGAGAACATGGGTCAATATTTTTATGATTGTGTTATAGTTTATAAGAATAACAAAGATCAGAAACCATAAAGAAAAAAGCGACTACTTAAAAAACACATATGTAGCTGGTATAGCTCAGTGGTTGAGCATTGACCCATGCACCAAGAGGCCGCCAGTTCGATTCCTGGTCAGGGCACAGGCGCAAGTTGTGGGCCTGATCCCCAGTGGGGGGCATGCAGGAGGTGGCCAATAAATGTCCTCTCTCATTGATGTTTCTATCTATCTCTTCCTCTCTCTTCCTCTCTCTCTAAAAAAAAAAAAAAAAAGTAAATTAAAACACACACACACACAAACCCATAAGCAAAGTTAAAAGGCAAGTTAGGAAAATATTAGTGATATATATGTAACTTGAAAAGCTAATATACTTAATATATAAAGAGTGCCTACAGATTAGAGCCACAAAGGTAAATAACCTACTAGAAATATGGGCAAATATAAAGTCCATTTTATAGTGAAAGAACTATATAACACATAAAAAAAAGTGCGTAGTCTTATTAATGATCACAAAATAATGTCCTAAATCAATGACTGTAAATGTTTACCTTTCATTTTGGAAATGATTAAAAGTACCTGGGGAAGAGCACTCAGAAACTGTAAGCTGGTAGAACTTCTTTGAAGGACAATGTGATGGTATTTAGCATACTGGAAAATATGCATAGTTTTTTATTTAGCATTTCAAGTTTTATCAATTCTCTTCTAAAATATTTATTTGAGCATGCAAAAAATATGTGCAAAGATATTTATTACAGTATTGCATCTTTTTTTAAAATATATTTTTATTGATTTTTTTTAGAGAGGAAGGGAGAGAGAAACATTGATGTGAGAGAGAAACATCAACCGGCTGCCTCCTGCAAACTCCCCACTGGGGATTGAGCCCACAATCTGGGCATGTGCCCTGACTAGGAATCGAACTGGGACCTCTCAGTCCATTGGACGACACTCAATCCCCTGAGCCACACCAACCGGGAAGTATTGCATTTATTTAAAGGTAATCAGTTGGAGAATTACTTAATGAATTGGGGGTTGATTTAGATAATAAAATAACATGTACCAGTTAACCACAACATTGTTTTAATAAAAATTTCAAATGACAAAATAGTGTATGTAGTATGAAACATTTTTTTGTAAACAATAAAAATATTTAATGATATGTGTACATAGGAAAAATTTTTAATAAAAAATTATAATCATAAAGATTAGCTTTTTATAAGCACATTTTTCTTTTCCTTTAAGCTAAGAAATATTTTAAATTATGGGAACAGTTGTTTTTTCCCCTCATATTTAATTCTTAGTCATACTGAAATGATATAACATAAGTTTTCTTTTTTTCTTTTTTATAGTTGTTGAAAAGCTCAGAGAAATGATGGAAGAAATCGAAAATGCAATTAACACTTTTAAGGAAGAGCAGAGATTGATGTATGTTTTAAATGCATTTTAATATAAGATTATTGACCTATATATATATATATATATATATTTCCAATAATTCTCCACTAGGTTGTTATACATAACCCATTTTATTGTAATATATTTAATATTAGTCTTACACAAAAGCAACATAACACCTTTATTCTTTTGTTTTAGGTTTTAGATTGCTTTCCATGTTTATTATTTTTCTTTATTGATTTTTAGAGAGAGAGGAAAGGAGAGGGAGAGAGAGAGATGAGCGAGAACATCCATTGGCCGTCTCCTGGGGATCGACCCACAACCTGGGCGTGCCCTGACCTGGAATCGAACTGGCAACCTCTTGGTGGTCAACCACTGAGCCACACTGGCTGGGGCTTTTCATGTTTAAAGTGAATTTTCATTTATATCTGGACACTGTAAAATCTCATAAGAATTTGAAAGATTTTTTTATTCTCTGAGGAAACTCAAGACTTAGATTTATAAATGTTAATAACGTTAAGTGGAGAAGATGACATGAAAAGAGCAATAAATTAAATAAGAGGAAAAAAGTAAAGGGTTAATGTGGATTGATTTATATCTAATTATTCAAACTTTGTTTGTGAAATTTTAGCTATGAAGAGCTTATTAAAGAAGAGAAAACAACTAATAATGAGTTGAGCGCCATAGCAAGGAGAATGGACGCGTGGGCGTTGGCGAGTTCGGGAACAGAGCAGGCTTTCAGAGCAGGGTCAGGCAGAGTTCCTGTGGACACAGTAACTGCACCGAGCACTCTTCCAGAAGAAGTGGTAGATTTTGAAAAGTTTCTTCAGGAAACAGGAGGGCGACAAGGGGGCTGGGATGATTATGATCACCAGAACTTTGTAAAGGTGAGAAACAAACATAAAGGGAAGGCGACCTTTCTGGGAGAAGTTCTAGAACACCTTCCTGGAAGAACACAGCATGAAGTTCAACAGCATGAGAAATGGTATCAGAAATTTCTTGCCCTGGAAGAAAGGAAAAAAGAGGTAATGATAATTATAATAGCGGTTGTCATAGAGATTGTTTTTGTGTATTTCTGTGTTCCAGGTACTGTGCTAAACTCTTCACATTATTAACTAAACAACTTCACGAGGCATATTGCAGTTTTTCATCCCATCTTATACAATGTGAAACAGGCACTGAGAAGTTAAGTAACTTAACTAAAGGAACTACAGTTGTACTTTCTCAAGGCCAACATTTCTACTCTAAGAAATAATAGAGTGGGCCAGAAAACTTCTGATTGTGGGCAGAACCCTCTGTGTCCACCAGAAATGTGGGAAATCAAGATCTACTCAGGTGTTTGATAAAAGGCATCTTACCAGCAAAGGCCACATGGTTTTCAACAAAAAATGAAGAGGCAATAGAAAAAAATTATTTGGCTCTTCAAAGTTTCGTTGAGATTTGGAACTTTAGCCCTATTGCTTATTTGAAAAGACTTGACATTTTGACTACCCCAGAGAAAAGAGGAACACTTAAGTGTAGCAAATATCTAAAAAGTACAGTTTTCACAAAAATATTCTTCTGGCCCTGGTTTAGTTAGGACTTAACCTTGGCACAGTTGACTATTTGGGCTAGGTAATTCTTTGCTGTGACTACTGTTGTGTGCATTGTAGGGTGATTGGTAACATTCCTGGCTTCCACCCACTAGATGCTAGTTACAAAAAAAATGTCTCCAGACATTGCCAAATGTCCTCTAGAGGACAAAAATTACACTTACTTGAGAACCATGGGTTTAGATACTCAGAGTCAGAGTCACATTTTTTGTAGAGTTCAGCTATTATAAACTTCAACTCACTTGATATAACAGCAAAAGTATGACTATTGAACAGATGACATACCTAAGGAGCATTAAAGAAATAATTGATTCCATGTTTAGTCTAAATTTTTAGAGGAAATAGCTTGGGTTTATTGTTTCATCTCTCCTAAATAAGTTAAATATAGGAAGATTTAAATTTGGGACTTCAAGAAATATTTTGAAACATAAGTCATTTTAAGAATTCAAAAAAACAAGCCATTAGGAATTTTTTGGCCTTTTTTTCTGGATACTGAAAACATGGAGTCCCTGGACCGACAAAGTGGCCTTTGCTGGTAAGATGCCTTTTATCAACTGGGAACTTGTTGGAACTTACCAGTCCCCAGCCATAGACCTAATCCAAACTCTGGGGGTGGGGCCCAGGAATCTGTGTTTTAACACATCCTCTAGGTTGTTTTGTTATAAGCTAAAGTTAAGAACCACCTCTCTAGGGAGAAAGAACAGACATAGTGCCTCATTTAATAAAGGGAAAGCACCTTGATTCTAGCTTACTCTTCTTATTCCCATCCACTGTTCATGATACCTGAAGACTGATTGAATATAAGGGTGAGGTAGGGCAATGAAAATGGAGGTGCATTTACTGAAGTAGGACATGTTGGAGGAGAAGAAGGAAATTGGGGAAAGCATCAAAATGTAGTTTTAAATCTATTCAGTATAAGATCCTGAGTAGGAGAGTTACCATTTTTTACCTCCATTTGCCTAAATGGAGATACTTGTTTTCAGACATGCTCAGGACTTTCTGACCAGAGTACTGTTGCTTATCTTATTCTCACTTACTGGAAAGTCCGTGCTTTCTTTCCCCCTCAACTCCCAGCTATCAGATCTGCCCAGATAAGATGCTGCTTCCTTTTTGCCCAGTCAAACATAAGTAGTCCCTTCCAGAATTTCCTACTAACACTTTATACCTCTTTCATGATGTGCTATAGCACTAGATATATACACTATAATATATTCTGGTATTTATGCATATATCTTATTTCACCTAGAACAATGCTATTCAAACTTGGTCCATGGACGGGATGTTAGTTTGCAAACTGTTTCTAGTATTCGGTGAGATAAAGTGATTGAACTAGAATCAATTATCCAGTTGGCACACTATTTAGTTCAGTTTACTTTTTTTACAGAAAACTTTCTCATTGAACAAAACAGTACATTGATTTACATTCTGGCATGAATCCCTGATATTGTTGTGGACTGGCATGTTGAGTAGCACTGTACTAGATGGCATTTGGTATTACTTTAATCATCTATTATCCCTGTCACATTGTCTTGTATAGAGTACACATAAGGATTTATAGAGTAAATGATACACCCTGAGGAAAGATAAGGGAGTAGTTTTCTGACTTGAGGGTAAAGGAATTCAGTGGATATATCCTTATGGCATAGAGAAGGTTGCTAGTATTTTAAATAATCTTTACAAATCCTATGTAGAGCAATGAAGCTAATTTGCTTTTATTTTATTTTATTTTTTTTAACACTTATGAAGCACTATGTCCCAGGCACTGCCTCATTTTATCTTTACAGTGTCCCTGCTTCAGAGGTATTACCTACCACTTTTATAGATGAGCAAAATGAAGACAGAGTACTTTAGTTATTCATCCACGGTTACACCTAATAAATGGCAAAGCTGTGATTTGGCCCTAAATAGCCTTGCTTCAGAGCCCATGCTCTCAACCACACCACTCTTAATTCCTCTTCTGATGTTTGAACAAAGAAGAGACACCCAGAAAAGATTCTAAGCCTAGAAAGGGGATGTGAAAGCATAAGTGAGATGATCAGAGGAAAAGGATGTTTCCCATGAACACAAACAAATGAGGTGAAGTCCCTGTGAATCTGGGGGTTAAGAGAAAATGAGGAAGGCCAAAAGAATAAGTCTTTATTCTGTGTTTTAACAGACAAATTAATCTTTTAAAACAGAAGTAGAAAATATTGCACTGGTTAAAAAACAAACAAACAAACACTTGGAAACCTAAGCAACCAGCATCCTGCAATCAATATTTTTTTCTAGAAAGGTGGACTTGAGGTTGTATTTCAAAATGCTTTTGGTTGTTAATAATATATTTCTCTTGCTATGTTTTCTTAATCAATTAGTCTATTCAGAATTGGAAAACTAAAAAGCAACAAAAAAAGGAGGAAATTTTCAAGTTAAAGGAAAAGGCAGAGAACATAGCTATGCTTTTTCATAATAAACAAGAAGATAATCAAAAGCAAAAAGAGGAACGAAGAAAGAAGCAGAAATTGGCAGTGGAAGCTTGGAAAAAACAGAAAAGTATAGAAATGTCAATGAAATATGCTTCCCAGTTGAAAGAAGAGAAAGAGAAAGAGAAAAGGCAGCAGAAAGAGCGCCAACGCCAGTTTAAACTAAAATTACTACTAGAAAACTACACCCAGCAGAAGAAAGAACAGGAAGAATTTTTAAGACTTGAAAAGGAGATAAGGGAAAAGACAGAAAGGGCAGAAAAAAGGAAAACTGCTGCTGATGAAATTTCCAGATTTCAAGAAAGAGTGAGTAAATATGTTTCCTAAATAGTTTTTCAGTGCTATATATAGATGTATTAATTCCAGATTCAGTTCAGGAAAAACTGAGTGCTTCTGATATACTAGGCTTCTTACCTTCCCAAACGAGTAAGCCACGCTCCCTCCTTTCTCATAAATTACAGTCTAGTGGGAAAGATAGATGTGCAAGTAGATTTCTGTATGATGTGGTAAATAGTGTGGTGATTGAGGTGTGGACAGAGAATTTTAGGAGGTAGATATGCAGGGAGGGACGCTTACTTGCCACAGCTACTAGTTTCAAAGAGAAATGATACTCGAGTCTGGAAGGAGACGAAAGGGGAGGTCTTTCCCAGCAGAGAGAATAACATGAATGGTAGCTTGGAGGAGTGGAACAGTGGTTTGTGGAGGAAGCCATAAATACTTCAGCATTCTAAGGGCCTCCAGTGGAAGATGGGAAGCAGCAGGAGACAGGGCTAGAAAGGTAGCCCCTGCCAGGGTACCTTTTCTTTGCCAAACTGACTCGTTTTTCCCCACAGGTGATTTCCTTACTTGTTCACTGTTCATCTCCCACCATAATAGAAGTTCCACAAGGGCAGAGGTTTTGTCCTTTTGTCCATTCCTATAGCCTATACATTGTAGGTACTCAATGTATACTTAAAGGAATCAAGGTTATTGCTGAGAGGTAGGATTATAAGTGATTTTAAACAAATATATACAAAAAATGCTAATCAAAGACAGATTATAATCTTATCAGACAAAGTGGAACTCAGTTCAAAGAGTATTAAAAAGACAAGCAAAGCCCTGGCCGGTTTGGCTCAGCGGTTGGAACATCAGCCTGCGGATCAGAGAGTCCCGGGTTCGGTTTCTGCTAGGGGCACGTACCAAAAAAAAAAAAAAAAAGACAAGCAAATGTATGTACTTTAAAATGAAAAAGTGTACAAATGAGATATAACTGTTATGACTATAACCATTATTAAATGTTATATGCATCAGAATACATAGTAATGATATTCATAGAGCAAAAATAACAAGTCCAAAAAATAGACAACACATTATTAGTGGAATTTCTTTTAGTCTCTATTAATAACAGTAATCTCCCTAAATAATAAAATACCCCAAATATGAGAGATCTAAAACCAGTCATATCTGAATTGATAAGTGAAAGTGGGCTTAACTCACCTATTAAAAGAGAATGAGTTTTAGACTGAGCCATAAATAAGAGATACCAAAAAGAAAGTGATTCCAAAAAGATGTGCATGTATTACATTTGTATTTAAAAGAAAATAAAGCTTTTACTCTTATTGGAAAAGGTCAGTATTGAGGGAATATTGATATTTAAGGTGATTTAAGTTTACTTCCAATCAACTATGCTTTGAAACAAATTCTACTTAATTTTAGTTTATTAATGTTATCAATTTTTTGTTGATATATATTTTTTAGGATTTACGTAAACTGGAATTGAAAATTCTTGATAGACAGTCAAAGGAAGATGAAAAGGCAGATAAACAAAGAAGACTGGCAAAATTAAAAGAAAAGGTACTCTGTACTGAGATTAATTTATTTTTATTTTCCTAATTCCTTGATTTGTAAGGATACAAACATCCATTTTCATTATATCCAGCTTTTTTTCTGTATCATCTTTTTTGAACTTTATACTTATTTAGCATAGCTTAGTACAATTTAAGCAACTATTATTTGAATTCTGCCATTCACATTATAAATGCCTCATTTTCTTTTATCCTAAGTTCTCTCTTCCTACTCTGTTCTTTTCTTCCTTGTTTCTATATAAGCCTCTATTTTAGATCTGTGGCAGCTAGGAGCATTGCTTAATCTCAGTGGTGATTCTCATAGCTAAAAATATAGGTGATGCTCATGGGTAAAACAGAGAACTAACTGGTGGTGATTTATCCTAAATTTATTGTCTAGCTATGTCACTATCACACTTCGCTGCATCATATTTCTCTTGTAATAGAAATAGAATAAAATAATTGAACTAGAAAAAATAAACTAAAGTAACAGTTTATTAATAGATTGATATAGTCCAAATTTTATTTTAACTCTGTGAGCACAATGAGAAGTTGACTGAAGAGGTTATTAACAGTTTTATTATTCAGTTAATATCAAGTATTTTTCTTAAAACTGCCATCTTAGTTAAGATCCTTACTAAGGATCTTACAAGTACAAACTTAATATTTCATATATATTAACTGGCGCTTGTTTTACTTCTGATTATAGGTTGAAAACAATGTTAGCAGAGATTCCTCTAGGCTTTACAAACCTACCAAAGGTTGGGAAGAACGCACCAAAAAGATAGGACCAACAGGCTCTGGGCCGCTTCTACGTATCCCACATAGGTAAAAAGGAGTTTGAATGGGTGTTCACTTTATAATAATTTAATAACTGCATGTTTATATTTGATGCAACTTCTGTCTGTATATTATAGTTTACAGTAAAAAGTTGATGAAAACCAAACATATATATTTTTTAAAGTTAACATTTAATCGGTGCAACTCACTCTTGCGTTGACCCACATTCACTTGGATGTGTGTACTTTTCACTTCTTTCACAGTGGCACCCACACCCTGGCCTCCTTTTTCTCTACCTGTATAAAACTTTGTTTTATTAAAACAGTTAAACTAAAAAAAAAAGTTAACATTTAATTAGTTAAGATTTTTAAAAAATTTCCCATGAATTTATAATTGCTCTTCTCTTCTTCTCCTTAGGGCTATTCCAACCTGGAGACAAGGAGTTTAGAAAAGAATACGAGATAATGAAATTGGTATTCAGTTGAAAAGAATGTATGTTAGCATATTCAGCTGCAGCAGGACAGAGGGACTAACCATGTGTGTTAAATATCACTAGCCTAGACAGACTGATTTATTGTGTGGTATGTGAATTGATAGGTATTAAGTTCCAAGTGGTATTGTTATTAGTATTTCCTGTTTATACTAAGAGGGTATTTAATGTGTATGTTGGCCTTTTATTGATATGAAAGTCTTTTGAATAAGTTTATGTTACAAACAGTATTTCATTTAAATACTCAGAACATTTCAAAGATATTTTGTTTTTGCCATGGCACAGCAAAATAAATTAGGACAATCACCGAGTGACATTTTCAAACCAAAATTTTGTAACATTTATATTTGAGAAGTAAGTTAGCTTGAGTAACAAAAATGTAAAGTTTTTTTCTTGTTGTTTGAGTTATGAAATAAGTTAGTACAATTTTCTAAGTTTGACAAATTAGTACTTTATCAGTTATTAAATTTTGTGTAATATTTTATATTTGTTTAAAGCATGCTCTGTTTTATAAAAAGAATATTTATTTAAAAAATACACCTCACACCTCATATATACTTTATTATTTGTATTATTTATAGAATCTATTTGGTTTTCTTTAGCTTTTCCAAATTTCCCGTCAGCCTTTCTGGACTTCGCACATTTATAAAACTTGTTTTTCACCTCTTCTTGTCTGATTCAGTTGTCTGCTTTTGTTTGCCTCAACATATTTGGTCAAAAGAGTTCATTTTAAAATCTCCAAATTTTTGTACATGAAAATACATTGTAATAATTCGACTCAACTTTTATATTATAACATCTTAGTTCCTAATTCTAATTAGTTCTCATTTTATAGGAACATTACCAAAAATATAATAAATGTAGGAAACTTATTTTTTTATGACTTTTGTCTTAGAGTATCTTTAATTATGGCTTGATACATTTAGGTCAAATGACTCAGAAATTTACTGTGAGTAGTGGTCAAAACCTTTTCTTATTTCACACTATTTAAAGTAGATATAACTTCCAAAGGAAACTGAATTCTAATTATATAGTTATTGGAGCAAAATAGAATTAACATAAAACATCCTCAATCAGGAATGCCCATATTTGTAGTACTCATTTTCCATGATTTTTTAAAATTATTTGAGGCTTTTTAAAAATAAAATATATAATAGGACAAGGGAATTTAAAAACAGAATTGAACAACTCGAAGATAGAGAAAAGTAAAGGTATTTATGCACTGTTTACTAACATGTTGCTTTTGCACACAAATGCAGCTTTCAATTTCCTGCATCCGAGGTAAGCATCCGAGGCAATGTGATTCTTATGGGATTTTTTTTTATCCTCACCTGGAGACATTTTTTTGCATTTATCTTCAGATAGAGGGGGAGGGAGAGAGGGAGGAAGAGAGAGAGAGAGAGAAACATCAACCTGAGAGAGACACACATCGACTGGTTGCTACCCTCACAATCCCAACCGGGGCTGGGGACAAACTGCAACCGAGGTACGTGCCCTTAGTGGGAACCGAACCCGGGTCTCTCTGGACCGCGGGCTGACACTCTAACCACTGAACCAAACCGACCAGGGCAAATCTTATGGGGTTTTTTGGCTTTATTTTTATTTTGTTTTTCAATAAAAGAAGGCATGGAAGTTTCTTTGAAGAAACCAGTCCTTCTAACTGAATCTAAAATGAATGAGGAATTTGTTGTCTGGATCCTTTATATAGACTGTGTAGAATAAACATAATATAAAAGTCTTCAGTTGCAAGCACATAGAAGAAATGTCAAATAAACATTTCTTATGTTGGTTTTTAAAGTATATTAATAAGAAATTTAGAATAAACACTAAAAGAAAAATGTTATAAAGCACCCACAATTCCATCATCCCAGACTAGCTTTTTCCAAAAGTATACCTACATATTTTTAAATAACTACAGTCATAAGGTACAGTTTAGTTACTATACTGTAAGTACTTTACATTACACTTATTTTCCTATCTTTCTATATAATTCAAACGTTATCACTTAATGACTAAATACGAGTCAATTATATGGATGCTCTAACATTCCCATACTTTGAAGACTTGAGCTATAATATAGAGTGGCATTCTCTGTAAGGGTTAAATTCTGTCATGCAAATGTCAAAAACCTTGTATGATCAAGAGCACCTATGGAAAGCCTTTTATTTACCTAGGAGTATATTTATTATTTCTCAATGAGTCCATCATAGAAATATTTCCTCCAGATTTTGATCAGATTGCTGGTACTTGAGCTGAGAATCAGATGAAATATTTGGCTTCCTTTTAAGGGTCAGGTTGAATAGGATTGTCTTCCCAAGCATATATAGCGTGTGCAGAGTTGATTCTACTAAGTTAAATATATGTGATATGACTCCACTTTGAACATCTTCAGACATTTGACCGTGTGTGTGTATGTGTGTGTGTGTGTATGTGTGTGTGTCTAAGCGTGTAGGTGAGAGAGCTTAATTGTAATAGTGCAGTGAAAACTTCTCTAGATTGGGCATACCTGAAGGGCAAGGATTATGACCTCCATATTTGTAGGGAAGTCCCAAGGACAGCCCTCTACTTATACCTGGCCATTTTTTAATGTAGTATTTGTTAAAGACATGCTGGAAAACCTGTTAATAAGTAGTACCTAAAAGTATGCCAGGCACTTTTTGGATTGTCAAATAAGTTTAAGATAACTCTAGCCCACATGGTACATTTTTTTAAGAAATATTTTCTAAGAAATCTATTAATTAAAATTATACCCAAACTTCTATTAGCTCAATTGATTATTAAAAACAAAACAGCCCTGGCCAATTTGGCTCAGCGGTTACGCCTTGGCCTACAGACCATAGAGTTCTGGGTTTAGTTCCTGCTAAAAGCACGAACCTCGGTTGCAGTTTGTCCCTGGCCCATTGGCAGCCACTGGATGTGTCTCTCATTGATGTTTCTCTCTCTCTTTCTTCCTCCCTTTCTCCCTCCTGTTCTATCTGAAGATAAATGCAAAAAAAAAAAAAAAGTCCTTGGGTGCGGGTAAAAAAAAAAAAACCTAGTTCAGGCCTGATCCTTGGGTGGGTTGTCCCCCCGCCCCCAAGAGTTCCTTGTGAAGTTTTAAAGGGAATGTGATTGAAGCACCTTAAATCCCTCTTTTTGAAAAAAATAGCTAAAATGATATTATTTCATATTTTTAGTATATGGGCAGTTTAAGAACTTATGGAGCTTACTTGCTGTTTCAAATTGATAAAACAGTCATGCTGGAGTCAAAACACTGAAGCAAAGAGTAAAATCTTAAGACTTGTTGAAAAATGATGAAAGCAGTCACACGTGCGAATACATTTCATACATTGTATTTAGATACATTTTAAAGTGACATGATATTCTAGAGGGCTGGGGAAGACCCAACTTTTGTAATGTCAATAATTATTTAGTAAAAAATTATCTCCGTAGCTTGATTTGTAGGGTTAGTTTCTGTATCCATTCAGCTTAAAACTGGCCTCCCACAAAGTAAGTCTAGTGTTAAAAAAAAAGTGAGTCTGAGCCATTCCTGATCACATATATCATCTTCGCCTCCTTCGGGCCTTGATTTTTTCGAAGCAAACTTGAAACTATTGACATTGCGCTTCCTCCCAAATATCGAAGGAGGATAAAAGTACTGGAGGGATTTGTGGGCCGGATTTTACCAGGCTTGCGAGGTGTTTCCAAAGCTTGGGGCTTACAGTAGAAAAGGTTGAGTCGTGCGCCGCCTAAAAAGAAATCGGGCGATGAAGCGCTGGTAGGACTTCCCGTGGACCCCGTGGACAGCCATTCCACCTAGCAGGCCCCTCGGGATTCCCGCGCGCTGCCACCAATCGCTTCCGGGTCACGGCAGACGGCACTTCCGTAGCAGCATGGCGGCCACGGAGGACGAGCGGCAGGTGGGGGACTGCGAAGGAGAGCGGCTGGATTTCCTGCGGGACCGGCACGTGCGGTTCTTCCAGCGGTGCCTCCAGGCTTTGCCGGAACGCTACTCCTCGCTGGAGACCAGCAGGTAACTGGTGGCCACAGGCCGGCGGGGGGTCCGGGCCGCAGCGGAAACGCGCCGTGGAGCCTGACCGCTGACCGGGCGCCCGCAGGGGCTGCCCCGCCGCCCACCGGGCACCGCCCGGTGCCTCCGCTCCCGTGGGCCTGTGGTCACTCTCCTCCGAGCTACGGCGAGAGGGTTTGGGGGAGCTGTAAGTCTAGGGCTTTGCAGTTTCCGCCTTTTTCATTTCCCAACCATTTTTCCTGTCAACTCTGAGCTTCCTTTTACTCCGTCCTCATTACAGGACTTTAGAGTATAAAAGGAAAAAGACAAAGAGTTTGTCATCGTGTTTTAGATAAACAGCCTTTTCTGTTTCCCTTTCCTAATTCATTGACTTTTTAGAATTGAGGTAACATTGATTAACAACGCTATACAAGTGTTAGGTGTACATTATAATTCGCTCTCTGTATGCGCTATTGCGTGCTCAGCACTAAAAGTCTGTTTCCTTCGGTTTCCATATATGGGCTCATTAGCTCTTCACGGAATGACTGCATTGTGTTTGGTGTATAGGAGCAGCGGAGATCCTCTAAGGTTTGAATAGAAATTAACTTTACAGGAACTGTAAATCTAATGAAAGGGGAAGATTGGCGAAGGGGGTGCAGTGTTGCTTGAAGCAGCCTGGTAAAGTGTATTTGCAAAGCTTTGTAAGTTGGAGTTGGCTGAGGACTGTGATCTGGCAGGGGCTACGAAGCTATGAATTAGTCATTCAGAGTAAGTCTGGGGATGAGAAGAATGAAAGGAGGAGGCAGTCTTTGCTCTGCATTGCTGTGTTTTGACGTGCGGCTCCAAAGCTGCATGAGACTGGATGGGAAGAGAGAGCGGACTGTTTTTGCTGTGATATCTCTGCACATTTTCTGAACTCTGCGTCTCTGGTGTATTTTGAACACTGCCGGGCTGGGTCACTTTTGGAAGATTTATAGATTAGTTCTGCATTCTTAGTCAAGAAATACTTATGTTAGGTGTTGGGAGTACAGCTGACAAAGACAAGCAAGCAGTTTCAATAGAGTTCTATGTTATGTTAGTGTAGGGTTCATGGGAACATACAGGAAGGGCAGTTACCTAATCCAGATTTCTTTAGCAATGCCTTTCCTAATCACCCTTTCCAAAAGACACCACTTCCAATCACCACCTGAAATTCTATTTTATTGGTTTGTTTGTTTAATGTCTTTTTTTTCATGCTTTATTATAAACTTCATGAAGGCAGGGTTTTGGTCTATCTTGTTTATCTCTCTAACACTAGGGCTGCCCTGTACAATATGGTAAACATTAGCCACATTTGATTATTTACATTTGAATTAGTTAAAATAAAATAAAATTAAAAATTCAGTTCTGTTTGCAGTAGCCACCACAGTTCAGATGCTCAGACCACATTGGCTAGTGGCTTTTTTTTTCTATTTTAATATTTCTGTCATCTCAGAAAGTCTTATTGGACAGTATTGTACTGGGACATTGAACAGTTTTTGGCATATGAGAAGCATTAAGTAAATATGTGTTGTATAATGTGAACTGAGCCCTGGAAGATGAACACATTCTTGTTAAAAAAGAGTAAAGCATTATTTATATGCCTTTCTCTCAATAAATTTAATTTTTAAAAAGAGTTCCAAAATTGTATTATATAGAATGTTAAGAAATATTTTGATAAATCACATTTATATTTTATGTGAATTCATAGCATTTGGATTAAAAATACCTTCCATCCTATTTTGATTGTTGATCTTTGCATGTAGCTTTAACTATAGGTCTGTGGTTGGCAGTAAACTGTGTATTCCTGGTCACAGCATAAGTAAAACAGTAAAAATTGTTTGATTAAACAACTACTTTAATAATTGATTTAATAACAGTATATCTTAGGATCTACATCAGGCATTACATACTAGATAATAGATATATAATATTATGTAGTGCATTACTTTAATTAAGAGAAATTAATTATATCTTTTTTATGCTTTGTGTTTGTCACTTGAGTAGAATTTTTAAACATTTTTGGTTTCTTATGGGTCAATTAACACATTTAAGATAATCTGTACATATCAGTTTTTATAGTGATTTTTAAAAGTTTTTCTATTTCCTGATTTAGTCTTTACTTTCCTTAGTTTAGTATTAAGTCCTTTTGTGGTTTATGTGATTCATATTGACGTTAAGATACTTGTGAAGAAGCTCCAACCTCTTAAAGCAAAGGTGATTGGTCACAAAACTTTTACTAATACTAGAGTTTTAAGATAAAATAGTGTGTTGACAAAGATGTAATTCTTATCCAGTATTGCAGTTAAATTTCACAGGCATTTATGGAGTGCCTTCCATGTGCCTGGTATGGGGATATGGTATTAAACTAATAATTCAGGTGTTCCTGTGTTCATTCCTTTTTACTGATAGATATGAAACAGTTGACCTACATGTTTAGATACTTATTTTCTGACCCACCATTTTGGCAAAGTTATTTTGTTTCCCTGTTTTCTTTAGTCTGACAAATGAGAATAGATACATTTTACTTTTCTAATAACAATGGCTTTATGAAAATTCACATGTATATTATTTGTTGTTTCACCTGAGGTTTTCCTTTAATATTAGCTTCTGAAAAGTAGTAGTTACTAGTCAGCTCAAGTGATTATTAAACCTTGGATTGTGAGCTTTGTCAATTAACAGATTTTTTATGAGTGGTTTTGAGAGTTGTGTGTGTGTGTGTGTGTGTGTGTGTGCTATTGTTGCCATTTGTATTTAGTAAGGGGAATTAGAGTAGGCTTTTAAATTCTTTTTATTGAGGAGCAAAATATTGACCATTTTCTATTATGTTGTTTTTACAGATGCAGGCGTTCTAGAAGAAGTGTTTAGATAGTTTTTATTTTACAAGACGTTCACAATCTATCCAGTTGTTCTGTATTCCCCTGTGTATCCTGTGTTGCAGCTGTGGCAGCCAGTCATTCCGAAACTACTCTGTCCTTTCATTCCCTCCTTTATCTGAAGTATATCACAGTCTAACAATGTACCCGTCAAAGTATGATGGTGATGATGGGAGGCTCTTAATCAGTGACATCAGTTGCTTAACAAAAATGCACATACTTGCCCTGGCTGGTTTGGCTCAGCAGTTAGAGCATCGGCCCTCAGACTGACGAGTCTCAGGTTCGATTCCCGGTCAAGGGCATGTGCCTCAGTTGCGGGTTTGATCCTCAGAATCATACGGGAGGCAACCAATTGATATGTCTCTCTCACATCAATGTTTCTCTCTCTCTCTCTCTCTCTCTCTCTCTCCCTCCCTCCCTCCCTCCCTCCCTCCCTCCTTCCCACTTTATGTGAAAAAAAACAATGGAAACATATCCTCAGGTGAGGATTTTTTTAAAAATGCACATACCGCCCTGGCCGGTTTGGCTCAGCGGTTAAAGTATCAGCCTGTGGTCCAGAGAGACCCAGGTTCGGTTCCCACTAAGGGCACATACCTTGGTTGCAGTTTGTCCCCGGCCCTGGTTTGGGTTGTGTGGGTGGCACCCACTCGATGTGTCCCTTTCACGTCGATGTTTCTCTCACTTTCTCTCCCTCCCACTCTATCTGAACAAAAAATGGAAAAATGTCCTCAGGTGAGGATTAAAAAAAAAAAATGCACATACCTGGGCTTATCCTCAGATCTACATTGGACTTTGTGTGGAGTCTGCATTATAGAAAGCATCCCAGGTGGTTCTGATGCACACTGAAGACTGAGATTGTTTGCCTGATAGGAGAAACAAATATACAAACAGATTACAACACTGCTTCCCAACTCTAATGTGCATATGAATCACCTGGAGTCTCTTGAAATTCAGGTTCTGACTGCATAGGTCTGATAGGGGTCTGAGATAGTGCAGTTCTAACAGACTCCCTAGTGATACTGATGCTGCCGATCCCCTGACCACACTGAGTTTGCACAATAATTGTATTCATAGGGCATTCTGGAAGCCCCTAAGTAGCTCATCCTGAAGAGAGACAGGGCTTAGAGAAGTCTTCTTAGAAGATGTAACCCTGGAGCTAAATATTGAAGAATGTGTTCGGTTTTGTGTGTGTGTATGTGGATGGATTTTAGGCATATGGACAATAAATAAAGATAATAAAAGCAGATAAGTAAGTTTTGAGCAGAGGAACTTTGATCATTTCTCAAATAGTGGTTCAAAATGTAAGTGTGGTAGGAATTTAGTCTAGAGAGGTAAGATATGGGCCAGATCACAGAAGGCTTTGTGTACCATCTCAAGAAACTTGAATTTATTGTCATATAAGTGATGGGAAGTTGCCAGTCAGTGGATCTTCCTGGTTAGGTATGCATTTCTTTCTTTTCTTTTTTATCTTCACCAAGGATCTTTTTGCATTTATCTTCAGATAGAGTGGGAGGGAGGGAGGAAGAGAAAGAGAGAAACATTGATGTGAGAGACACATAGATTGGTTGCCACCCACACGACCCCAACTGGGCCTGGGGACAAACTGCAACCGAGGTATGTGCCCTTAGCGGGAATTGAACCCGGGACTCTTTGGTCTGAGGGCCGACGCTCTAACCACTGAGCAAAATCGGCCAGGGCTCTTTCTTTTTTTAAAAATATATTTTTCTTTATTGATTTTAGAGAGAGAGGAAGAAAAAGAGAGGGAGAGAGAGATAGAAACACCTGTGAGAGAGAATGTAAACTGGCTGCCTCCCGCACACCCCCACTGGGGATTGGGCCCACATCCTGGGCATGGTCCCTGATTAGGAATCTAACTAGTGACCTCTGGGTGCATGGGTTGATGCTCAACCACAGAGCCATGCTGGCCGGGCTCCCTCCCTCCCTCCTTTCCTCCCTCCCTTCCTTGCTTTCTCCCTCCCTCCCCCCCTCTCTTTCTTCTCCTCATCCCAAGATATTTTTTTCATTGATTTTTACAGAGAGGGGGAGGGAGGGAAAGAGAGAAACATTGACAGAGCATGCACTCTGTCAGGACCACGGATTGAATCTGCAACCCAGGTTTGTGCCTTTGACTGGGAATCGGACCTTCAACCCTTCAGTACTCGGGCCAACACTCTCTAAGAACTGAGCTACACTGGCCGGGGCTAGATATGCATTTCAAAGTAATACTGGATTTAAGATTGGTTGTTGTATTAAGTGGGGCAAGACTGGTCAACTTCCAGAAGACCAATTAGGAAGTTGTTGCAGTAGTCCAGAAGCCAGGTTCTGGGTCAGTGGAAGTAGGGAATAAAGGAGGGATGAAGGAAGAATGAGGAGTCTCAGGATTCAAGGATTAGAACTGCCATCTGGTCTAGAGAATAAGAGCCAAAACGAGCCCTTGTCTGTGTGGCTCAGTTGGTTGAATGTCGACCCATGCACCAAAAGGTCACTGGTTTGATTCCCAGTTAGGATACATACCCAGGTTGCATGTTTGAGATTGATGTTTCTCTCTCCTCTCCCTTCTTCTCTCTTTAAAAGTCAATAAAAACATGTTTAAAAAAATAAACATTTTAAAAAAGAGGCAAAAGTAACAGATTTAGAAAGGAAGATGATGATGTCTATAATAGCATGTATTATATAGCTACTAGTTATTCCCCCCCCCCCCCCCGTAATTTAACCTGCTTAAGGTTAGGAGGCATGTTTTATTCATTTTTGTCACAACATCTAGTCCATATTAGATGTTCAGTAAATGTTTTTTATTGAAAAATTATTTTGCATGTTAAATAATAAATAAAAAAGACTGTACTTAAAAATATTTACCAGATAAGTCATCTGTTTAAAAATACTACAGATGAACCACTGGCCAGTGTGGTCCAGTTGGTTGGAGCATCATACCATGCACCGAAAGACTGCAGGTTCAATTCCCTGTCAAGGTACACTCCTAGGTTACAGGTTCTGTTCTGGATCAGGGCACATGCAGGATGCAACCAATTGATGTTCCTCTCTCATCTCTCTCTCTCTGTCCCTTCCTCCTTCCCTGCCTCCCTCTCTCTCTCTCTAAAAATCAATAAACATGTTCTTGGGTGAGGATTAAAAAAATATAAGGCCTAAAATTCTAGAATTTATTCAGTCATTCATCTATCATTCTGAAGTATTTCTTGGGACCTCTCTGTCTCTGTGCTATGTATTTTAATTTCATGATTAATTCTTGTGTCCATTAAGGGTCTTTATTACTACTATTACCAATTTGATTGAGTATCTTTGTTCCTTTTTTTTCTTTAAGATTTTTTATTTTTTTTTAAAGAAAAGGAAAGAGAGAGAAGCATCAATTCAAGAGCAGAACTCCATCAGCCCCCTCCTGTGCAGCCCCTATGGAGGATTAAGCCTGAAACCCTGGCATGTACCATGACCCGGAATCAAACTGGCAACCTGTAGGTGCATAGGATAACACCCAATCAACTGAGCCACACCAGCAGGGCTGTTCCTGTTTTTTAATGTAGCTGCTTGTTTATAATTTTAGAACTCTTTGCAATAAGTTTTAGCTATAGCCCCACTTGAGCTCTAGGTAGGAATGCAGTTCACTGTTAAAGATACTTGGAGATGCCATTAAAGAGATTGTACTAGAAAGGGACAGAAAGTGATCCAAAGTTTGAGAATCTAGTCAACTCCCATAAATCGGTGTTTCCAACATACTCCCAAATAGTCACACTCCTGCTTTAACCTGACAGTATACTACTAATTTAGTGGCATAGGCAAATCTTATTAGTGTGGCTAAATTATTTTTTCACTGCCCAGAATGTTTTTTCTTTAAAAGAAATTTTTTTTTAGTTCTAGTTAATCTTTGTTTCTTTTTGTGCTTTAATTCCCCCAAACAATTTTTTCTTAAGCCTGAAAATTTTGAGATCTTTTAGAGACATCAGTTATGATCCACTGGTGAAGCAACTCGATGTAGTGATGAAAAATGTTACTATATTTCTCCATATTTCTTCTTTGTATTTTCTGTGGCCTGTTTAATTTTCTTCCTCTCCGAGTTTTAGGACTACTTGAGAACTCTGGTGTGGTCAGAAAAGGAATACTTTCCTAACCTATCTTGGAGGGTGGGGTGGGGAGCAAATGACTTCTTAATCCTGTTTGCTTCCACTACTGAGTACTTCACTTTGTATTTATTTATTTATTTATTTATCCTCACCCGAGGACATTTTTTCATTTTTTGTTCAGATAGAGTGGGAGGGAGAGAGGAAGAGAGAGAGAGAGAGAAACATTGATGTGAAAGGGACACATCAAGTGGCTGCCACTCACACAACCCAACAAGGGCCGGGGACAAACTGCAACCGAGGTACATGCCCTTAGCAGAAACCGAACCCAGGTCTCTCTGGACCGCAGGCCGATGCTCTAACCGCTGAGCCAAACTGGCCAGGGCCTGAGTGCTTCACTTTATAAACATAAGGTTTGCTCTGTAGCTGTGTTAATCCTATAAACCTTAGTTCCAACTGCTATGGATTGAAAATGCTGGACTTTTAGAAGCCTTTAATAATTAAGTATGCAAGATTTTAAAATTGTGTACCACCAGTCGATTGAGTTCTGGTATTTGCCTCCATATCCAGGAGCCAGTAAAATGAAAAACAGATCATTCATATAACACTCATAAACAGACAACAGTATGACTTTAAATCAGGGTTTCTAAACCTCAGCAGTGTTGACATTTTCCACCAGATACGTCTTTTTTAATTTATTTTTATTCTTTTAATCCTCACCCAAGGACATGTTCATTGATTATTAGAGAGAGGGGAAGGGAGAGAACATGGATATGAGAGAGAAACATCCATCAGTTGCCTCCTGCACACGCCCGATGGGGGATCAGAAATCAAACCTGAAATCTAAGTATGTGCCCTGACTGGGAATCAAACCTGAGACTTTCTGATATACAGGACGACACTCCTACCAATGAGCCACAGCAGCCAGGGCTCCACCAGATACTTCTTTATTATTGGGGTTGACCTGTGCACCATAGGACATTTAGCAGCATCCCTGGCCTTTACCAACTGGATGCCAGTAGTACCTTTCCCTAGTTGTGAGAACCAAACTGTCTTCAGAATGCTCCCTGGGCAGTAATATTGCTGCCAGTGGAGAACCTCAGCTATAGAGTAGTGCTTCTAAAGCCTGGCTGCACATCAGACTCACCTGGCAAGGTGTTTTTTTAAATACCAGGTTCCCAGACCCCAACTTCTGCCCAGCATTTCTGATTTCATTGTCATGGAGTAGGGCCTAGTCCTCTCTAGGTTTGTTTGCAGTGTTTTATTTGCTTGTTTTTAAACTGATTGTAATGTACAGTTAAATTTGAGAAACACCCTTGTGAAGAACACCATACTGCCCCTCAGAATTATTGACTAGTTTTAATTGGTTATATAGTGTTGAAATGTCAAGCAAGTTACTTGAATTCTTTGAACTTCATTATCTTGCACTAGAAAATTTAAAAGATGGATTAGATCATTTCTCAAGTTCTTAATTGAGTAAAGAATACCAGCATTTTAATAGCCATTTGGATATGTTATTTTAGTATGTATTTTTTACTAATTGGAAGATCTTTTGTTTTATCCAACCTCAACAGTTTATCAACAACCTCGTGTTGTTCTCCACTTTTATCTCTGCCTTCTTTTGTTTTTTTTCTATAATAATGCTTTAAAGAGCTAAATTATCAGAGGCTTGATTTTATCTGATGGTGATCATTCACTTTCTGGATTGTAAAAATCTGAAAGACCTGTAAGAGCTCTCCAGGAGGATTAGATATAGTATTGCTGGTCTTTTATTTGTTAGTTAATTCAATAGATATTTGAGTTCATACCAGGAATAAGGCAGACCTTATCTTGTGAAATATACTTATTACCAAGAGCAGTCATTTTCAAACTTGGCTACTGTTAGGTATAAGTTTTTCTCAAGTTTACAGTATCATTTATTTTGGAGAAGAGCTATTAACCTGGGGGTGGGGGTGGGGGGTGCCAACCCAGGACCAGGAGAAAAGGCCTGTAGCATCTGTGGCATGAGACTGTGATTAGATTATAAAGTCATTGATACCCTTGTCCCTTTCAAACAGAAAATTCCAATAACAGTATCTTTTATTCAGTGCTTACTTATGGGTAGGTAAACAAAATAACTATGTGAGGTGTAACAATAATTTATAGATGAGAATTTAGAAAAGATTTAGAAAATATTAGGTAACCTGCCCAGGTTACATATGATTATAAATTGGGCAACCTAGGATTTGAACCTAACTCATTTGACTGCAGAATCTGAGCTTTAAATTACAGCTTCCCACATAATGGGGTTCCATTGCCCTTAATTCAAACCTGATCTTATCCAGATAAATCATCTCTCTAATTGAGGTGGATTCACAGTGGTTGCTGGAATTAAATTAAGATAATATATGAGAAATTTCTAGCCCAATGTCTAATATGAAATAATAGTAATATCAGTAATATGTTTCCCAAAATTTATTGTTTTTAAGTGTACCAATATCTTATTAGTGTTAGTTTTTTGCCCTTAAGCTTTGGTTGGGATTAAGTTACTCTTTGATTTCTTCTTCTGTTAGCTAATGGATGCCAGCCTTTATCATCCAGGGATCAGAGAGAGAATTGCAACGTAAAAAAAAATAAATGACTATTTTCCATTTCTCTTCAAGTTGGTAATACCATTCTAGATGCATAGGGAAGAAGTTAATACACACAATAGATACCTTAGGGCATTAAGGCTTAATTCTCTTTTGGAATCTTCATTAAAAGGGTTACAGAATGGCCCTGGCTGGTTAGGCTCAGCATTTAGAGCATCGGCCTGCAGACTAAGGGGTCTTGGGTTCCATTCAAGGTCAGGGGCATGTGCCTGGATTGCAGGTTTGATCCGTGACCTGTTCGGGGGTCATGCAGGGGGCAACCAATCGATATGTCTCTCTCACATCAATATTTCTCTCTTTCTCCCCCTCCCTCCCTTCCACTCTATCTAAAAATCAATGGAAAGATATCTTTGGGTGAGGATTAACAACAACAAATTTTTTTAAATGGTTACAGAATGCTTCAGGTAGCTCTGCTATACAATTTTCGACCAGATAATTTGAAGTATTAATTTATCTATATTAGTCATAGGAATTGCTAGAATATGGAAGTAGGGTGACCATGCTCAATCAAACAACATTGTAGAATGCATTTCCACATGAAAGGAATTCTATGTAACAAGCTTCTTTATGTGAAAAAAAAAGTCAGTAAGGTACTAGTTTTTATATGAAAGCATTAGGTTTAGGTTTCTGATTTAGAGCCTAATCTTGGAGGGAAAATGAGTATTGTCTTACAGTTGTTTATTCCGAAGAATGGTCCTCTTTGGGAGAATGGAGTTGAAATGCATTTGTATTTTTTAAAGTGTTCTTACTTTCCAAAATGTATTATAAATTTTCTCTAAGTGGTCACATTATTTGTAAATATATTTAAATAAAAATTGATTTATTCTAGCATTTCTTAAGAATGAAGCAGCAGCCCTGGCCAGTTTTGCTCAGTGGTTAGAGCATTGGCCTGAGGTCCAGAGAGACCCGGGTTTGGTTACCACTAAGGGTGTGTACCTTGGTTGCAGTTTGTCCCTGGCCCTGGTTGGTCATGCGGGTGGCAGCCACTCGATGTGTCCCTTTCGCATCTATGTTTCTCTCTCTCTCTCTCTCTCTCTCTCTCTCTCTCTCTCTCTCTCTCTGTCTCTCTCTCCCTCCCACTCTGAACAAAAGATGGAAAAGTGTCCTCAGGTGAGAATTAAAAAAAAAGAAGAAGAAGAATGAAGCAGCAGCTATCAGCATAATTGCTTTTGGCAAATTAGTGAAAATCGAGATTTTTTTATGTTTTCCAGGCTTTTGACTTTATTTGTACTGAACAAGTACAGGAAATTCTCTCTCTCTCTTTTTTTTTATTTTTTATTGATTATAGAGAGAGGGAGAGAGAGATAGAAACATTAATGAGAGAGAACATCTATTGGGTGCCTCCTCCATGCCTTGCACTGGGAATTTGGCCCACAACTTGGGCATGTGCCCTGACCGGGAATCGAACTGTGACCTCTTGGTGTATGGGTTGACCACTGAGCCACACATCCAGGCAGAAATTTTCTATTTTAAGTCTACTTTTAGTCTTCAGGGTACTGATAAACTGACTTCAGTAAATTCAGATGAGTAGCATTGGTTTCTTAACCCCAAAATATCCCTTTAAAAAAAATTGAAACAAAGGTTTGATTGATATTACTAAGTGATGAGAATATATTGTTGGTTGGTTGTTTTTGTTTTTGTTTTTAATTTTTGGAGGTTTTTTTGGTTTGTTTGGCTTTTGCAAGATAGGAGTTTTATTTAAATTACTTGAAAATTAGAATGAGTTTATTATTTTTCTGAATCAGAAAGACTTCAGTGTTTTGGTAGTAAAGATGGAATCTTACATTTTTTTCTTTTAGGTTGACAATTGCATTTTTTGCGCTTTCCGGGCTGGATATGTTGGATTCCTTAGATGTGGTCAACAAAGATGATATAATAGAGTGGATTTACTCCCTGCAGGTCCTTCCCACAGAAGACAGTGAGTGAGTTTTTAGCATTTTATTTTTAGTGTGACTAGTTGTACCTGGTGTAACGTGTTGGATTAGCATATCTTCATTTTTATTCACAAACTATTAATATATTTTATTCATCTATGTTTTTCTTATAATACAACACTCCCATTCTATTCAAATATAACACTTAATACGTCTAATCTTTAACCATTTAGGAGAACAATTTAGAGTTGTCTGGAATTAAAAGATTCACAATTATAGCACCATCCTGTGTTATGCACTTCCATATTGACTGTTTATTGATTATTTGTATTTGCTATTTGTTTGATTAGTTTTGTAGCATTTACTCTTTTTTTTTTTTTTGGTCTCTTCAGTGAAAAATTCTTTGCCATCAGAAGGTTTTATTTCAATCTCATGGTCATCTTCCCTCTAATGTTTCATTAGCATTTCTTCTCTTTTTTTTTTGAGAAAGGAAGAGGGAGAGAGAAAGAGAGAGAGGGAGAGACAGACATCGATGTAAGAGAGACATATCCATTGGTTGCATCCCACAGGACCCCAACCAGGGCTGGGAATTGAACCTGCAACCCTTCGGTCCATAGGCCGACTCTAACTGCTGAACCAAACCAGCCAGGGCTCATTAACACTTCCTTGATGGTTTCTTAGAGTTCTTATTTACACTTCAGTCATTTTTGTACTTCTTAAAACTTTACACATTTTGATCAGTTAAATAAATTCTCAAAATACAGAAATTGCCTGATCAACTAAAGGCACACACATTTTATGAATTCAGTTATTTACTTTGTTAAGTGAAAAATACCAAACAACAATTTAACTTATAAATGTTAGAAATTCTAACCTGGAAAAGATCAATCAAATAAGCTCCCAGAAAATCACTCAATATTTATCAGTGGTCACTGTGTCTCTGTCTTTTTTTTTTTTTTTTTATCCTCACCCGAGGACATTTTTCCATTTTTTGTTCAGATAGAGCGGGAGGGAGAGAGAGAGAGAGAGAGAGAGAGAAACATCGACATGAAGGGACACATCGAGTGGCTGCCACCCGCACGACCAACCAGGGCCGGGGACAAACTGCAACCGAGGTACGTGCCCCTAGCGGGAACCGAACCCGGGTATCTCTGTACCGCAGGCCGACGCTCCAACTGCTGAGCCAAACCGGCCAGGGCTCTGTCTTTTTTTTTTTAATATGTTTTTTAAATTGAGTTTAGAAAGAGAGGAAGGGGAGGGGGAAGAGAGGGGGGGGGCAGGGAGAGAGAGAGAGAGAAACATCAATCGGTTGCCTCCCTCATGCAACCCAACCTCCAAGGCATGTGCCCTGACTGGAAATCATACCAGGGAACTTTCTATGCGTGCACAGGATGACGCCCAACCAACTGAACTACACTGGCAGGGTCAGCATTTATAAACTAACAGTGTTGTTCATTGGTTGAAGTAATTATGTATAAATCTCACCTAGATGAACTTTGGGGAAATAAGCCAAGCTTTATTTAGAAAGAAAGAAAGGTTTGATTTATTAGCTGATGCTGTTAGACATAGTTTGTGGCTTCTACTTTATTGTTCTTGAAGTTCCCATTGTTTGTTTTTATATAACTTTAAAAATCTGTGCCTATTGGACAAATTAGAGACTTCTGGTCAAGATGGTGGCGTAGGTAATCGCAGTATTGTGTCCTCCCACAACCACATCAAAGTTACAACTAAAGTACAGAACAACCATCATTCAAAACCGCCTGAAATCAAGCTGAATGGAAGTCCTACAACTACGGAATTAAAGCAGCAGTCACATCCAGACTGGTAGGAGGGGCGGCAGCGTGAGGGGCCACGGCGGCGAGACGAGCTGGTCCCACACCCAAGTGTGGCGGATAAAAATCAGGAGGCTCCCGTGGCTGGGAAGGTCCTTCCTGAGGACTGAGGGGTCCCCATCCCTCACCAGGTGCCCCGCTCAGGGTTCTAGTGCCAGGAAGAGAAGTCCCCATCACTTCTGGCTGGAAAAACCAGCAGGAACTGAGGCTCAGGGAAGCTGACGTGGCTGGAGCCCCAGGCAGCTCCCTAAAGGGCCCGCACACGGACTTATCGGACTCTCTCCCTCTAAGCTTGGAGGGGAGGCAGCTCGAGGGGTGCCAGAGACATACAGGGAAGAACTGAGCTGTTTGGCACTGGAGCAAGGGCTGGAGAGGGGGCTTTCTCTGGGACAAATGTGCTGTAAGAGGCCTTTGTTCCTTTGGTGAGCCCTTCCCTGGGGCGGCAGACAGCCGCCATATCTGGGACTCCAGCAACCTGGCTCACACTGGTAGCCCCGCCCTGGTGACTTCCTGAGGCCCCGCCCCACCCCACACAACTTTCAAGCCCACCCAAGCTGTTGCCACTTGCTTAACCATAGGATTGGCCGGTCTTGGATCCTGCTTCAGGTTTATCCTAAATTCTTTCAAACGAGCAGCATCGGATCTCAGCGAGCCCCATACCTCTCATTAAGTAATACACTGAAACAAACACAGGGAGGCAGCCAAAATGAGGATACAAAGAAACAGGTCCCAAATGAAAGAACAGAATAAAACCCCAATAAAAGAACTAAGCGAAAGGGAGATAAGCAACCTAACAGATACTGAGTTCAAAATACTGCTTATAAGGATGCTCAATGAACTTAGTGAGAACCTCAGTGAACTTAGGGAGGGCCTCAAGAGCATAAAAAAGGACCAGTCTGAAATCATGGATGCACAGTTAGAATTGAAGGAGGCATTAACTGAAATAAAGAATAATTTACACAGCTTCAATAATAGAGCATGTAAATCCAAGGAGCAAACCATCGATTTGGAATATAAGGAAGCAAAAAATGCCCAATCAGAACAGCAAAAAGAAAAAAGAATCCAAAAAAATAAGGATAGTGTAAGGAGCCTCTGGGACAACTTCAAGCATGCCAACATTCACATCTTGGGGGTGCCAGAAGGAGAAGAGAGAGAACAAGAAATCGAAAACCTGTTTGAAACAATAATGGCAGAAAACTTTCCTAATTTGGTGAAGGAAACAGACATACAAGTCCAGGAAGCACAGAGAGTCCCAAACAAGATGAACCCCAAGAGGCCCACACCAAGACACATCATCAAAATGCAAAAGGTTCAAGACAAAGAGAGAATCTTAAAAGCAGCAAGAGAAAGGCAGCTAGTTACCTACAAGGGAATTCCCATTAGGCTGTCAGCTGATTTCTCAAAAGAAACTTTGCAGGCCAGAAGGGAGTGGCAAGAAATATTTAGAGTGATGAAAACCAAGAACCTACAACCAAAATTACTCTATCCTGCAAAGCTGTCATTTAGAATCGATGGACATATAAAAACTTTCCCAGACATGAAAAAGTTAAAGGAGTTCATCACTACAAAACCGTTATTATATGAAATGATGAAGGGTCTTTTTGAAGAAAAAGATAAAATGTATGAACAAACAAAATGGCAATGAATACATATCTATCAACAATGGAATCTACAAACAAAATGAACAGGAGAACAGAAACATTCTCATAGATACAGAGAACATTTTGTTGGTTGCCAGTTGGGAGGGGGTTGGGGGAATGGTTGAAAAAGGTGAAGGGATTAAGAAGCACAAGTTCATTGCTAGACTGACAAACCTCAAAGGGAAAGGGGTTTGGGGGGGGGGAGAAATAAACCAAAGAACTTACATGCAAAAAAAAAAATCTGTGCCTATTGTCCTGGCCAGTGTGCTCAATTGTTTGGAACATCATCCCATGTACTGAGAGGTTGCCGGTTCAATTCCAGATCAGGGTACATGCCCAGGTTGCAGGCTCAATCCCCAGTGAGGGGCATGCAGAAGGCAGCAGATCGATATTTCTCTCTTTCTCTCTCTCTAAAATAAATTTTAAAAAATATGTGCCTGTTGATGAATTCTTGTTAAAAGTGATTGCGCAGTTTGAACTAAGTCTATCAAAACATAATACATAAATATCTAACCACTTTTCACCAGCTACATGAAACAGCATATGTGATATGCTGGTCAATAGTTATAAATTCTAACATGTTGGTGAGTAGGATTTATTGAATGTTCTGCTAAACCTGTGGAGAAGGACTTTGATAAATTACAAGATATGGTCCTCATTTTCAACAGATGTGCTGCAAGGATTTTCAAAACCTGCAATACCTGACTATTTATTAAGGGGCACTGGACCTCTTTTCCCTTAAGGCAGCGGTTCTCAACCTGTGGGTCACGACCCCTTTGGGGGTCGAACGACCCTTTAATAGGAGTCGCCTAAGATCAACGGAAAACATATTTCTGATGGTCTTAGGAACCAAGACACGGCTCCTCTGTGCGTCTCCAGGCGGTTCTGCCCACATGCAGATACTCCCACATACAACATGAGGAACTCTATTAAAGGGTCGTGGCATTAGAAAGGTTGAGAACCACTGCCTTAGGGTATCAAATAAAAAAATGACAACGGCCAACACAATAGCTATCCAGTGTGAATGAATCAGAATTATACTTTTTTTTGGTCAGATAGGCAAAAAATGTATTTTTTGGTTTGCCACAGAATTTTAGTAGTTTGTGTGCCACGAGATGAAAAAGGTTGAAAGTCACTGCTCTATGAACTTGTGCTGACATGAGGTCACGGTTCTAGTCACCTGCAAATGGAAACAATTTGTATTTTTCCTTTTTATCAGGATATCTTTTTTAGTAGCTTAAGTGAAAGTCTAAGTTTTTTTTTAAGTTGGTTATTAGACAGATGTATTAACAGATTCTGGCTCTTGTTTGTTTTTTTAAAAATGTATTTCCTGATTAACTTATACACTCTGGTTTCTTAAAGAAATATATCTCACATAGTATAGATAGGGAATTATACACTGTGTTATATAGAAAAGCCATTCTGTAAGTTTATTTAGAAAAATTTTATTGATATTCATTTCCTTGAAATAAAATAACCATCGTTTCTATAGAAAATTTGGACTATAATATTTTAATGAGAGAACTCATACTATAGGTTACAGTTACCAGAACATTGACCCATTATTTGCCATGCGTCCTACTTTTGTCTTTTCTTGTATTTTCCCCCACTTTTAAGAATGGTTTGCTGCCTCTGTGATTGAGCTGTGTTTTTGTCTGCTCTTTAGTATGTGTTTACTTTTTCCTACCATTTTATTAGTGAAATGAGTTTTTATAATACTTTAATACCGTATTCTTTATCTTTATATATATATATATATATATATATATATATAATTTTTTTTTTCTTTATTGATTTTTAGAGAGAGAGAGAGAAACATCGATTGGCCGCCTCCTGCATGCCCCCTATTGGAGACCGGGCCCATAACCCAGGCATGTGCCCTGACCGGGAATCTAACCAGCGACCTCTTGGTGCATGGGTCGATGCTCAACTACTGAGCCACACTGACTGGGCTCCATATTCTTTTTAATGGATACTTCCTTTTTTCATTATTTGCTCTTTTGTTGTGAGGGGTTTGCTAACTATTTGAACTTTTATATTATCCATAATAATTGTATTTGCTACATATTTACTAGAATGGATAAAATGAAAAAGGAGGAAAAAAACAAGTGTTGATGAGAATATAGCGCAACTGGAATTCTCATAGATTGCTGAAGGTGTTTTATAACTACTGTTTGTAACTACTATTTGGCAGTATTTACTAAAGCTGAACAAATGTACAATTCTCCCTAGTACATAGCCAAAAGATACTACAAGGTACTAAAATGTTCATAGCAGTATTTTTCATAAGAGCACAGAAGTAGGAACTATACAAACTATTCATCATTGGTATATTTGATAAATGATGTATTAAAATATTTACATAATGCAATACAATACAGTAATGGTTAAGAAATTTATACCGCATGCAAAAATTTGAATGTCACAAACATATTTTGAGAGAAAGAAGTACATAGTCTATTACTCCATTTACATAAAATACAAAAATAGGCAAAACCAATCTCAGTGTTTGAGGAGTGGCCAGAAGGACATACTAGGGGGCTTCTTGTTGCTATCATATACTTTTTCTTTAGCTGAGTGCTGGTTTTATGAGTGAGTTTACTTTGCAGAAGTTTATTGAACTGTTTAATTATCATAGGTGTGCTTTTCCAATGTTTATTATACTGAAAAATTTTAAATTTTTAAAAATTAGAGTTGGTATTCACCATCCCTTTTGAGACCCATCAGAATTCACTTTCATTGTACTGTCATCTCCATGGATTCCACTAGTTTGAAACCCATTGCTAATTAAAAAAAAAAAAAAAAAAAGTATTGCTGCTTAACTATTGCTTAAAATGTTTTTGCTTGCATCTTAATTGTAAACTTCTAGAGGACAGAGAATGTGTCAGTCTTACATTTCTTTTCCCTGTCAGTGCCTAAAGCATTGTTGTGTCTCAGCAGCTGTTAGACTGTTAAATCACTTGTACTTTCTCCAACTTCACTGTTCCTCCTTTTCTGTATTTTCACATTTAGCCTAGAGCATCCTCTGGCACCTCCAATATTTTCCCATTCATAAGGCATTTGCAAACTGAGTAAAATATGCTTTCTGTGACTCATAGGTCTATATTTGTCCTACTTTGTGGTAGCATATAAAACCTTAGGGAATTAAAAAAAATCTAAAAATATAAACAAAATCCAGAGACCATAAAGGAAAAATCTGATAGATTTGACTAAATAATTATTTTGAATGTTATGTAGGGAAAGATAAAGTTAGATAAGTGACAGGCTTGGAGGAAATTGTGGCAATATATAATAGACTGAATAATAATATATTCCATATAGTGCCACAAGTCTCTCTGGACTAAAGACTTTTTAAAGATTGAGAAGAAAATGACTCATCACTGTTCAGAAAATGACAGAATGTATGAATAGTAATTCACAAAAGAGTACAGATAGTCAAAAAATACATGAAAAGAGGTTTAACCTTACCAGAAAGCAGGGAGATGTAATAGAAACAGTGATGTTACATTATTTTTTGCCTAACATATCAACTTAGCAAAACGTTTTTAAAAGTTGAGAAGAATGTGCAGGAATCCTGGCTGGGTGGCTCAGTTAGTTGGAGTGTTGTCCTATACACCAAAAGGTTGGGGGTTCAATTCCTGGTCAGGGCATATACCTAGGTTGCAGGTTTGATCTCCAGTCAGGACACATACAGAAGGCAACCAATCGATGTTTCTCTCTCTCTCAAATCAATAAAAATATATCCTTGGGTAAGGATAAACAATAATAATTTGGGGGAAAGAGCACTTTAATATGTGTTTGGTGGAAGTGAAAATTATAACCTTTTGAAGGGCATTTTAGCAGTGTATAATTTTTTACTCTATCTGACATATTCTCATGTGAGTTGAATAATGGCCCCAAAACACATGTTTACCCAGAACCTCAGAATACGACTTTATTTGGAATAAAGGTCTTTGTAGATGAAGTCAAGGTAATGATCTCAAGATCAATAACTGGTGTTCATATAAGCAAAAGGAGAGGGAACAGTTGAGACACAGAGGGAAGGCCATGTGAATAGAGAGGCAGAGAGTAAAGTGGTGGGTTAACATGCTAGAGGATGCCTAGTTTGCCCACAGACACCAGAAGCTAAGAGAGAAGCTTGAAGTGGATTCTCCCGTAGAGCTCCAGAAAGAACGAACTATGCCCACTCCTTGATTTTAGACTTCTGGGCTCCTGAACTATGAAATGATTTCTGTTGTTTACGAGTCGTCAGATTCATGGTAATTTGTTCCTAGCCTTAGGAAACTAATACATGTGTACAAAAACATGTAGAAAAATGTTTTGGCGTTGTTAATTACAGTAACAAATTAGAAGCAAAATAACTGTTCAATAAAAGAAATAGTTAAACTATGGTCTACTAAAGAATACTGTGCAGTAGTAAAATGACTGAGATAGATCTCTATACGTACTGCCATGAAATTGTTCATTATACATGGTTGAATGATAAATACCAACATGTACAGAGAGACAGCTGTCTTAATAATTTGTGAATATAAATATATAGGAAAAACTTTAAGGATACATAGAAAATCTTTGTGGAGGAGGAAGTAGATAGGAACAGAGGTAGGGGATCCAGGATAAGATACTTTAATTTTATTGTATATATCTACATTGTTTGAATGTTTACAATAAATGTTTCTATATTTAAAAATTCAATTTAAAAAGAGTCTTAGCTTAATTTCTCTTCAAAACACAGCAAAAATAAACATTTAAAAACTAAACTTAAAGTTATGTGGTTATACATGAAAACTGATATTTTGCTCATGGCAGAAATAATGCCGTACATTATTTAATATTTCATCATTTTCAAAAGCATTGTCAAATACTTTATTGAATTTTTTTCTTCCCCTTATATGCCCTTCCCAAAGAGAAAAATGAGAGGCAGAGTGATTAAGAGACCTGCCCCAAGGCCACACACACAAGTTAAGTGGTAGAGGCAGACTGAAGTTTCTAACTCAAAGTACCAGTGCTGCTTGACTATTGAAGTATATAGGTCCCTAGTGGAGACTGTTAATGTATGCACTTACATACATAGTGAATAATTAATCAAAATTAACCCTGACCTTCCACTTAACTCCATAATTGCAAGACCCTGGTGGTATCCTAGTAATCAGTGTGTGGCCAGACTGTTGGAGGAGTGGGACCCTTCTCATCAACATCCACAAGTATTTGGGAAACACAAGGGATCAGGCTTAAAATTGTATGCTCCTTTCTCTGATCAGGGACACAACTAGAGGATTTTAGAGCTAAAATAGAACAAGGAATATTATAGTCCATCATTTTAAAAATGAGGATATTAACAGAGAGATTAATCATTTATCCACAGTAATATAACTAGTTAAGGCTAGAGGCAAAATTAGAATACAGTGTTCTGTTTTCTAGTCCTTTGTTATTTTCATTACTGGTATTTGTTTCTTAAGAGATCTCATGAAATATTAGGATTAAGTGTTTGGGAATGTAAATAAGGTGGTTTAATATTAAAAGGTGAATTGCTTAATGGTTTTATTTTTTAGTAGGTTTTTGTCAGATTGCTGCCTTTTAAAAATAATATGCTTAAAATATAAGTATGGTTTCCTGTGACTAAATCGAGCATGTTGCCAGTTTTAAAAAATTGTAGAGCACCTTTTTTGGAAGCATTGTGATCAAGAATTTTTTGCAAAGATCCCACAATGCTTAGTTTATGTTCCCAACTGTCCCTAGTCATATGTCTGATGGGCCACATCACAGATCTTTTCACAGTCCAACTGTAATTCTAAATTCTCTGTTTACTATTCTGTTGGATGGAACACTTAAATCTCTATGAAAGAAAGCCTTTTACCTGCCTTTTCTTTAATTGGTTTAGGCCCAATTCTAAAACTAATCTGTGAAATTTAGAAAATAGATATTAAAAAAAAATTTTTTTTCAAGCTGTAGAATTCTGCATTTGCCTTGTCTATGTGTCTCTTGACATCCTGAAAAGGTTGTGTAAGGTATATCCTTTTACTAGGAAACTGCATGTTTCTTGAGACCTATGAAGAATTATTTCTGTAGTCATAAAATATGTGTCAAATTTTACATAAAAGTGGCCATATTCTTCACTTGAATTATTTTTGCTTAGTGCAAAAACCTAACTTTTAAAATGGACATTAGAAAGTTAAGAACCATGACCAAATCCGGTTTTGAATTATATTTAGGTGGTGTGACCATCATTAATTGTGTTGATATTTTAGCCTGAGCTGTTTTTTATTAGAAGCCCCTTAATATAACTTTTAATGTATTTTTATTTTATCTTTCACAATAACATTTTCTCTTTAAAAAGGGGAAATACACTTTCTTGTTATGAAAAGCAACTCCACTGATTAAAATGAATCTTTTAAAACTCTCATTAAAATTATTTCTATAGGTTTATAACTTTTTTTGTTTTTTGAAGACTCAAATGGACTGTCTTTACAATGCTGGACATATAGTTGGTGTTTATTATGAGCTTAATAGTAAACCTTTAAGTTTTTTTTTTTATCCTCACCCTGAAGATATTACTGATTTTAGAGATAGAGGAAAGGGAGTATGGGGAGAGTAAGAGAAAAAAACAACTATGTGAGAGAGAAACATCCTTCTGATGCTTCCTGTACATGCCCCAGCGGGGGATTGAACCCACAACCTTTTGGTATACAGACAATGCTCCAACCAACTGAACCACCCAGCCAGGGCTAAATCTTTACATTTTAAAGTGAAATATGACCCAGTCATCAGGCAGGAGTTAGCTCTGTAGCTTAATAATTGTCTTCCATGTGTAGGCACACAAATAAAGGGATTGTTTTTCCTTATCGTTGATACCTAAACGTATTCTTTAATAACGCATTCCTCTACATACTCACACATGAACACTCATATACATATTACACCCCATGTACATATTCCCATTTTTGCTGCTGCTTCTTCCCATCTACCTAATTTCATTTTCTGTAGTAATCTGGATATATATGATATATTACTATCTAAACTACTTACATGTAACAAAATAAACTAGATCAGCTTTATGGTTCTACGATGGTGGAGGATGGGATCACCAAATCAGTGGTTCTCGATTGTTACTGTGTATCACACAGGGATTGTTTCCTCTTTTTATATATAATTGTCCTGGCCCAGCTGTCAGGGATTTGATGTGAGCCTGTGTTAGAACCCATGAAGCATCTGTATTTTTTTCAAACTATACAGTTGAGTCTGTCAGGCAGCCAGACCTGTTTCAGTTTGTTTTGCTACTACTAAAGAGGAACGCTAGGTGGTGCCATCTAATAACCTCCAAAGTAGTTTAAACTATACTCTGCATATGCATCCAGTGGTAAATTTGGACTGAATGGGGAATTTATACTTAACAGTTGGTTAATAGCAAAAAAGGATCTAGAATTCTAACTTGCTATCCATTGTCTATTTTGTTTATTCTCTCCCAAGCTTTGATGATAAATACCCTTTCCTTAATTATAAACATAATTCACGTACTATTGTATCATTTTTCTCTTGACTGTATACATTTCTCCATGTTGCTACATGGTTTCCCCTAATTATTACTTTAATAGCAGTATAATGTTCTTGAGTAGACACAGTATGTTATGTTTAACTTGTCCAACAATCCATTCTGTGTGATACACATAAAAATTGAGAATCACTGATTTGGCGATCGCATCCTCCACCATGGTAGAACCATAAAGCCGATCTAGTTTATTTTGTTACATGGAAGTAGTTTAATAGTAATATATCATAAAAATCCAAATTGCTTCAGAAAATGAAATTGGGTAGATGGGGAAAGGCAGCAGCAAAAATGGGAATATGTATGTGGATGTAATATGTTTATATATGAGTGTTATGTGTGAGAGGGATGTGTTATTAGAGAATATAATGTGTTTAGTTATCAACTATAAGGAAAAACAATCCTTTTTTTGTGTGCCTGCACATGGAAGACAATTATTAAGTTACAAAGCTAAACTGCCTGATGATTGGGTTATATCTCATTTAAAAACTTAAAGTTTTACTATTAAGCTCATAATAAATGCCAACTCTATGTCATTGTAAAGACAATACATTTAGAGTCTTTAAAAATCAAAAAGTTATAAACCAGTAAAATGTAAGACTGAGAGTTTGAAAAGATTTATTTTTTTCTAAATTTTCACCATTATAATACTGCAGCGAGTGTTTCTGTGCACATGATATCTAGGTTGAACGGGGTATGAGCATTTTTATGGGTTCTTATGTATTGGTAAGTGCTTACCATTTTAAAAGTCTTTAGCAAGGATAAGAGAACCATCATGTTCATCAAAATTACTGTCACCATTAGATAGTATTTTTAAAATTTTTATGTTAATGGGGGAAGGTGCTTGGTAGAGAGTTTTAAATTTGTGGATAAGTTTTCCTAAATTGTTCAGAGAATTAATGTATAAGCCACTATTCTGTGTATTTCAGGGGACATAAAGCTGAATAGAGAACAGCACCCAATTTAAAGAATAGAAGAGTAAAAACAAGTTAATTATGAGTTAGTCATATACTGATCATAAGACATATGAAGCTAGTTCCTCAGATCAGAGCCTATTTTTAAATCAATTTAAATTTTTATTAGTTACACATGCCCAGCCTACATTTCTACCGGATACATATAGCATGATAATTTTCTAATAGCTATTAAAACCATAATTATTTTCTTATTGTGGATGTGACCATTTTTAAAATATTTTTAAAATTTTACTTTACAACATTTATTGAGATATGGGTACAACTGATGATTTGATACATGTATATATTACAAAGTTATTACCACGTAAGGTTAGTTAACTTCCATGTTTCTATCTTTCTCTCTCTCTTTCTAAAAAAAAAATGAATAAAAACATATTTTAAAAGAGGATCTACTCTTGCCCTGGCCAGTTTGGCTTAGTAGTTAGAGCGTCGGCCTGTCATCTGGAGAGACCCAGGTTCGGTTCTCGCTAAGGGCATGTACCTCGGTTGCAGCTTGTCCCCGACCCTGATTGGGTGGTGTGGGAACCACTCAGTGTGTCCCTTTCACATCGATGTTTCTCTCTCTCTCTCTCTCTCTCTCTCTCTCTCTCTCTCTCTCTCTCCCTTCCACTATATTTGAACAAAATATAGAAAAATGTCCTCGGGTGAGGATAAAAAAAAAAAAGAGGACCTACTCTTAACAACTTTCAAGTATACCGTACAGTATCGTTAACTTAGGTCACCATGTGGTACATTAGATCCCCAGAAACTTGTCTTGTAAATTTGTGTGCCTTGGCCAACATCTCTTCACTTCTCACACCCCCCTAGTCCCTGAAAACTACTATTTACTATTTCTATGATTTCAGCTTTTTAAAATTTCACAAATACCTTTGTCTGACTTATTTCACTTAGCATAATGCCCTCAAGACCCATTCATATTGTTGTAAAAGGCAGAATTTCCCTCTTTTTGATGGCTGAATAATATTCGTGAGAGAGAGAGAGAGAGAGGTTGATTTTCTTTTTTTTTTTTTATCCTCACCCGAGGACATTTTTCCATTTTTTGTTCAGGTAGAGTGGGAGGGAGAGAGAGGAACAGAGAGAGAGAGAGAAACATCGATGTGAAAGGAACACAGCGAGTGGCTGCCACCCGCACAACCGACCAGGGCTGGGGACAAACTGCAACCGAGGTACGTGCCCTTAGCGGGAACCAAACCCGGGTCTCTCAGGACCGCAGGCCGACGCTCTAACCGCTGAGCCAAACCGGCCAGGGCGAGAGGTTGATTTTCTTTATCCATTCATCTGTTGATGGGCATTTAGGTTGTTTCCCTGTCCTGGTTATTGTGAATAATGCTGCAATACACATGGGAGTACAGATATCTTTTTGAGATAGTGATGTCATTTTTTTTGGAAATAAAATTGCTGAATTATAGTTATTAATTTTTTTTAGGAAACTTCATACTGTTTTCTATAGTGGTTATACCACTGTACACTCTCACCAACAGTGCACAAGAGTTCCCTTTTCATGACTATAACTGTATTCTTTAAGTGCCCAGTTATATTCCATTGATATCTTGAAAAATGAAAAATTTTAGATAGAAAAAAAGTTGTATGAGTAAACATTTTGAATGAGTAGAGACTAAGTGCTAACTTGTAGTGTTCTATATACGTCAAAGCAAAGTGGGTTATTTGGACTCAGAATGAGGTCTGTCTAATACTAAAACACAAAGTACATACATTTTCTGTGACTATAGATTAGTTTATACCTTTAGCTTGCTCCTCTGTAAAGAAGCAGTGAGTTAAAGTGAAAAGACACTGGATGAGAAGTTAGGATTCTAGATCCTTTTGTATTGCTAACCAACAATTACCTTGAACTTGTTACTTCTGGACTGCTGCTTTCAGTTCTGTAGAATGAGGGGTTGAATGTATTGATTGCGTGAAAAATAGTCAGGTAAGAAAAATATGAAAGCATTCTGTATATAGTGAGGTGGGTTATAAACTGAAGGTACATGGTAGAAAATCATTATTTTGTCCTGACTGATTTGGAAGTTAAATGAGAGTTCCATAATGCACCTAGGAGACACCTGGCACATAGTAAACATTCAGCATTCGCTAGTATGAAAATGGAGATAGTGATAAAACTTTGGCAGTAAAATACCTTTTTTCTGAAGGATTGTGTGATTAAACTACATATTTTAAATAAGTCTATGTTTTCATTTTCTAGGGTCAAATCTAAATCGCTGTGGTTTCCGAGGTTCTTCATACCTGGGTATTCCATTCAATCCATCAAAGGTCAGTTCTGTTTGGGTCAGGAAGAAGGAGAAGGGGAGATAGAGAGATTATAGTGAGAAAGAATACTAAGAAAGGATACAGAAAGCACTAAGCTTCCAAGTTTCAATATAGCTAAATACTGTCTAATAATGTGTGTTATGAACTGGACTCTTTAAGGGAAAGCTATACCCACCTTACTTCCTGGAAGAATGTACAGTACATATACACAGAAATTCCTGTTGTCACAAAAACTATGTCTCTTACTGCTGTGTGTGTGTGTGTGTGTGAATTATTAGTGATTTCCCGGAGAAAATGAAAATAAAGCACTCAAGTGCTTGATACTTGCTCTCTAAGAAGCCCATGAGCTTGTATGTGTTAGAGAAGGACTTTACATTTGGTTCTCATTTCTTAGTAATAAAAGAAAAACTCTTGCTAGGGCAGTAATTAAAAACCTAAATAGTGATGGATTTGTTGACCTTCATGGCAATAGGCAGAATATCTTCAGCATTATAGCCAGAGGCGTTGGTACCAGCACGTGCAGGTGTAGAGAGCACTGAGTCCTAACAAAGTGAGGAACTTTTTCTTCAAAGAAGCAGACTCAGAACAAGCTTTGTAGATGTTTCATCTGTGCACAAAACACCAATATTTTTCTACAGTAGAAAGGTTTCACAAAATAGGAACTATTTCCTTGATGAGGTCAGTTTGCTTATGTAATATGGTTACAAGCTAGTGTCCGGCTACATTGAGTACATCAAAGTTTGTATCCAGTTGCTATCTGAAGGTGAATGGTGTGCTGCCAGTTTTTCTGTAGTCTGCTTCAAAATTTTGGAATAAATAGCAGTGATTTTGGAGAAGGTGACATGATTTGATAGAGTCACTTCTTCAACTTTTTTCCTCTGCCCTAAGCTGTAGACCAGCTTGCCTCTGTCACAGTCATGAATTTGCCAAGGTGCCTCCAGTCGTGCGTGTCCATTGCTTTTAACAGGGAATCTAAAGACCAGTGATTCATAAAATATGAATATATATAAAATTGAGGTTTGTTTTTCTCAATCGAATGTCTATACAAATTAGTATAGACAATTTTACCTATTTACTGAAATTCTTTAATGCAATAAGTTTTTATTTCATTTTATTAACATATTAATTTTGAATTCAGAATCCTGGAACAGCTCATCCTTATGACAGTGGCCACATAGCAATGACCTACACGGGTCTTTCATGCTTAGTTATACTTGGAGATGATCTAAGTCGAGTAAATAAAGAAGCTTGCTTAGCAGGCTTGAGAGCCCTTCAGCTGGAAGATGGAAGGTATGGGTCATTGTTTCTTTTTCTTGTTTAAGAAATGTCTTTTGAAACTAAAGAAAATGAATATAATACTATACTAGAACTTTAGAGTTTATAATAAATTCTTAGAGTTTTAAGGTGAAACTTTTTAAAGTCCAGGAAGTACAAAAGCAGTAGGAATACTGTCTAAAGAATAGACTTTACAAACAAATTCTGCTATGTTATTTCTGTGTCCCATTTACTATTATCTCTATTTTCCTGTCAGTATTTATAAAATGCTGTTCTTGATGAGGGGAAACTTAATGTTGACATATAAGATAAATTGACATTAATTGTAAATACTAGAATAGTAAATATTTACCTCAGCAGGTACATGTGACTAATTTCTAAATACTTCAGCACAGTCTTTGTTTATTGTTACCCTTTCCTTGTTTATAAGTAAAGGAACAGATAAGTGACACAGATGATTACCTCTCTAAAACATTAAATTGGTAAAAGTTAAGTTAAAACACCATGATCAATTAACTAATTGATGATTATCTGTATATATAGTTTGGGAATTTCTTACTACCCAATATTTTATATTTTATATTTTTCAAGTTAACAGTCCTGTTCTTTATTAAATAATGCAGATAATATATGGTCTTTAAATCCGTTTTTAGGGTTTTTACATCCATATTTGTGATATATTTTTCTGTGAGTAAAGACAGAAATAGGTGTTTTTAATCCCCCTACAAATAAATAAATAAATTATAGTATGTTAATAGTAAATCATATTGTTACTATTTTCAGTTTTTGTGCAGTACCTGAAGGCAGTGAAAATGACATGCGATTTATATACTGTGCTTCCTGTATTTGCTATATGCTCAACAACTGGTCCGGCATGGATATGAAAAAAGCCATCAACTATATTAGGAGAAGTATGGTGAGTTATGTTGCTAACTTGGCTTTTTAAAATGTTGTTATTGTTAGTATATTGGGCCTGCAGTTTAAAGCATACCTCATTTCTTCAGCAAGAATTTGGAAATAAGGGAAGTAAGATTGCTTTTTGGGTATATCATGTATCAGAACAGGAATAATCTTCAAGGACAGATTGACTCCTTGACCATTAAAAATTAAATGTGATCTGATTGTACCTAAAGAAACCATGTCTTTTTCAGAAAGAGATTGGTCTGCCTTAGCAGCAGAAAAAAGAGTAAAATATCAAAGGCAAAAATTGATAGCAAGGACCAGTGGGGAGCCTTGGCCAAAAATACTGGAAAAGTATCACAACCTTTGTGAAATTATTCCTGTGTTGCATGTGAAGTGTGAGTTCCATAAGCCATTTTGACTCTCAAGACCCAAGTGTAACAGAACTGACTGGGCTTACAATAGACTTTTTAAATCCAAGGTTTATTTAAGGAGAACACCAAGTAGATTTGTTATGCTTTCACATAATACAATTTAATCTTTTTGTCAACAGCGATAAGGAAATCTTAGTCTCAGGTAGAATTATCTTTTGCTTTACTTTTTAGTCTCTTATATAAAACTGGAGAAATGGAAGTGTTGCTTCCCAGGTTCATTACTTTCCAAATATGAAATGTTTAATTTTATAAATTAGAATATGTTAGGCTGTTAATTCAACTTTTATTAGTCAGTATTTCAAAATGAAAATGTAAGTTCTTAGAGAAACAAAGTTATTTTTAACTGAATGTGTGCATGTGAATCCGAGTTTGTAGAAGGTACAATAGTACACATTTTAAAAAGCCTATGGAAGCAGGAAGAACAAACCTATAAAGGAGTTTTAAAAGGAAAATAGATTTATGTTATATACAAGGTTGCGTGATGTGCATTTTGGCATGAATACTACAGAAAAAATACTGTGTTCTTCTTGGAGCATTGTATTTGGAGGTACACATCAACATTTACTGGTGATGTTAACTTTGATCACTTGGTTAAGTTGGTATATGCCAGATTTTTTTTCTGTAAAGTTAGCATTTTTCCCTTTGTAATCAGTCAGTATCTCATTATGGGATATTTGAAGACTACCCTGTCCCTAATCAAACTTTTATCCACTAGTGTTAGTTAGTGTGCACTGATGATTTTCCAGCTCTATCATTCCCTCTGCAGTTATCAATTGAAATAATGTTAGCAAAAGCTTTTCCTTTGCCTCTGAGATCTGTCAATATCTCCTTCCTTCCTTCCTTCCATCCATCATCTATCTATCTATCTATCTATCTATCTATCTATCTATCTATCTATCTATCTGATCTCTCTATCCCTGTGAACTCTAGATTCTTGTTTTATTCAAGGTTATTATGTTATCATGGTGTATTTCGATGCTCAGATTGTTCCAGATTTGGCCAATGAGAACCCCTTCAGCAGGCTTCGTGCCCTTTTGACATATCCCCTTCATTCTTTAAGCATCTTTGCTTTCTGGCACAAGATATTTCTAGGTTCATCTTTTTTTTTTTTTTTTTTTTTTTACTTTCTTAGCCTCAGCTCTGGACTCAATCATTTCTTCAAAGAGCCCTGGTTCTTCTTATTGGAGGGTGATGTTTAGAAACCAGGGTTTGGGCACTGGATGTGCTCCTTATTATTGGGATATTATTGCTTCTAACCCCTTTCTCAGGAGGCAGAGCAAGGAAATGTATATATGTATGCATGTAAACACAGATACCCCCTTACACACATCTATATCTATTTCTGTATCATTTATCTATATATTAAAAACCAGGAGTCTGTACTGATACGTCAAATTTCAATCCAGCATCACAAGGTTCATTTTAATCTTTCCTCTTTTCATTTGTAACTCCCTTCTCTGACACTGACAAACAGAACTTCATTATTCAGAATGATTCTTTTTTTATTGCTGTTAATCCTCACCTGAGGATATATTTTTATTGATTTTTAGATAGAGTGTGAGGGAGAAAGGGGGGGGGGGGAGAGGGAGAAACATCAATGTGAGAGACACATCGATTCGTTGCCTCCCACAGGACCCCCACCAGGGTCGGGGATCAAACTGGCAACCAAGGTACATGACCTTGACAGGAAATGGGACCCATGAGCCAAAGCTCTAACTGCTGAGCCAAACCGGCCAGAGCAGAATGGTTCTCTTTGTTTAGAGCCTGAGGACATGTATTAAAAATATTTAAGAAATACTTAGTTTAATTTTTTTGTTAATGTTTTATTTATTGGAAAAACAATTAAGTTTGTTTCTGTTTGCTTCCTTTTTAGGAACACACACACACACACACACACACACACGTGCGCACGCACACACACACACTGATTTTATATACCTAATGTGTGAAAGATTAACCTGCCCTGACCAGGTTAATCTCTTGGCTCTCAGTTGGTTGGACCATCGTCCCATATACCAAAAGGTTGCAGGTTTGATCCCTGGTTAGGGCAAGTACGGAAGGCTAAACTGATTGCTATTTCTCTCTCTCTCTCTGTCTGTCTCTCTGTCTCTCTCTCTCTCTGCCCCCCCCTACCCCCTCCCCACCCCCGACCTCTCTCTCAAAAAAAAAAAAAAAAAAATTCAATAAAAACATATCCTTGGATGAGGATTAACAATAAATGAAAAAATGAAATATTAACCTGGTTCTGAAAGTCAGAAGTATACAAAAAGCTATATTCAGAGACTATAACTCATGGGGGCTTCTTGTCCTCTCTATCTTCCACTCCCATTTTTAACCACCATATTTACCACCTTATTCTCATTCACTCTGTAGGTAACTATTCTTATTAATTTTTGGTTTGTCTTTCCTATAGTTTTTTTGTTTTTTTTTTGATGAGCAGATACATATATTTTTATTTCTCCTTCAATTTCTTACTCAAAGGTACCATACCATATATACTTTTTTGCAGTATGCCTTTTTTTTCACTTAACATACATAGCTTAAAAATCATTCCATATCAGGTAATAGAGCTTGTCTTTATTCTTTTTTTCCCCCACAATAATGGTATTCCATTGTATACATGTGTCATAGTTTTCTTCAGTTATTGTATGTATAATATACATATTTTCCAAATACAACAATGTTGAAATTAATAACCTTCTGCATATGTGCTTATATATTGTTCAAGATATCTCTTCAGAGTAAATCCCTAGTAGTAGAATTGTTTGGTTAAAAGATAAAAGCGTATGTAATATTATTAGATATTGCCAATTTTCTCTCCAAAAGTATGGCCATCGGTGTATGACAGTGACTACTTCCATATAGCCTTGCCAGTGAAATATGTTGTCTTTGATTTTTACCAGTCTGAGTGAGAAATGCTATCTTATTGTATTTTTAATTTGCATTTATTTTATTATGAGTAAGACTGATCATTTTCTTAACTCTGAAAGTATATAAAATGACCACAGACCAGATTTAGTCTGCAATACTGGTTTGGTGACCCCCTACTTCTAGTCCATTATTTTGCTTTTTACATTAGGTATTCCAAATTTGTGTATGTTCTTTTTTTCTTTGCTTATCTTTCATTTCAACCACTTTGTCTTTGACCTTTTTTACTTCTTTATCTCATTTTTATTCTCTTGACTGTTTTAAGTCTGTCTTTAATGTCCCTTATTGTCTTTTTACTTGAGACTATTTATTCATTTATTTATTTTTCTTTATTGATGTTAGAGAGAGGTTGGGAAAGGGAGAGAGATAGAAGCACTGATGAGAGTGAACATAAATTGGCTGCCTTCTGCATGCCTCCCACTGGGGATTGGCCCCACAACCTGGGCCGGTCCCCTGGCCAGGAATCAAATAGGCAGGCGACCTCTCGGCCTATGAGTTGATGCTCAATCACTGAGCCACACTGGACATTATTCTTTAGGCATTCGGTAATTTAGTCTTCATTTCTCAGTTTATTTTGTCTTTTTACTTTTCTTTCCTGAAATCATTTAACTTTCTCTTTATTTCTTTTTACTGATTGTCCTTTTCTGTTTTTCATTTAGGATTTTCTTCTCATGTTTCCAAATGCTTGTTTAAGGACAGTAATTGAATTTGGGATGCTATATGAGTTTTTTACCCACTTTATCACTGTTTGGGGGAGGTAGAGGCAGATTTTCATATACTAAGATGTTTTCATTTCTATTGCTGTGTTTTCAACTTAGTTACTTTGCATAGATTTGTCTTTTCTTGTTTAGTAATTTTGTGGATTAGTTTTTCTTACAAGAATTCCTAGTTTGCCATTTTTTCAATGCAAAGAAACAAAGTTTGATTTTTTAAAAGATGAATGTTGGGTATTTTTTGCTTTTGTTTTTGTTTTTTTTTTAGTGATAGGGAACGGGTTGTGAAGTCTATGTTTTCTGGTTGTTTCCCAGTCTCTAAATTTTGCTTTTTTGAATTTTCTTTTGCATATTGCCCCTTTGACGTGCACACTCTTAACTCTCTTCCCTAAAGTCAGTGCTCAGTTTTACCAGAACTCTTTTAGTTCAGGCAGTTCTCACTTTACATGGTAGTGCCAGACTGTGATGATCATGCAAACTGAAATGATACAAAGTGATATTAATCATCAATGGGAAACAGTACAATTGTTCTTTGACCTTTACAATTTTTTCAAAACTTTAAAAACGCTTTTACTCTCAGTTATAAATGTATAGAGAATTTTTTTGTTTTTAAATCCTTACCCCGAGAATATATTTTTCCATTTATTTTCGATAGAGTGTGAGGAAGAGAAAGAGAGAGAGAAATATCAATGCGAGAGAGACACATCGACTGGTTGCCTCCTGCATAATCCCGACCAGAGCTGGGGATGAACCACAACCAACTTACGTGCCCTTGACTGGAATGGAACCCGTGACTCTTTGGTCTGCGAGCCGACGCTCTAACCGCTGAGCAAAACTGGCCAGGGCAATGTATAGAGAATTTTTTAATGGTAAAACCAATATTTCTGTAGTACACCGTAATTTATAGTATTAGCAAGATTTAGAATTACAGTGTTTTGTCGGGTGTAGTTTGGACAGTACTTTGCTGCTTCTCGTATAGCTTACAGTGTGGAGCAAGCATCAGTTCTGTCTTGTTAAGTGATCATACTTCTTTATGAGTTTGTATCAGCTTCCAACGCTTTATCCTTTGCATTTTCAGTGTTGCGTATCTCTGAGAATTCCTTTTATGTGAAATTTTTTGCCAGCATCGCTTTTCTAGAATGTCTTCATTCTTTTCAACACCACTGCTTTCCCCATGTAAATATTTTGCCTTTACTTAGTTCTTCTGACTGTTGCACTGTCAGCATTCCCATGACCAGCTATTTCTTCTATAACTGTGTTTGATCTCAGTCTCACTTCCATTGTTAATGCTTTTCATTTATTTACTGCACTTTCATCTTCGGTGACCACTGTCATAACCTCTTTTGGTTATGCCTTTTTATAGATGTCATGCAGGTTTATCACTAAAACAAAGAAATAGCCACACACTTGCTGTCTCTGCATGAATTGAATAACGTGCAATGACAAATTACTAACAGATTTTGAGAAGGATGATGTGATTGCTCACTTGTCGTGATACATATCTATTATTTATGTAGTGATTTGTGGGCTGAGGAGCTAGCAGCAAGTTTGTATTTTATGCAATTGCTCATCATTAATGTACTGTGGTTACTGAAATTGGAGTCATATTGTGTTATTTAAGCCATGGCACCTTGAGTTTATGCATATTGGAAGTGTGCAAAGCAAGGACTGCCTGTATTTCACACTTAGGGTGCATTATCTTTTTCATGTAGTGAGTTTAGGTCAATCTCAGACCTGCCTCTAGCTCCCCTCCTTTCACTTCCTCACTATTTTTCAGATTGCCTTGCTCTCTGCAAAAGTGTCAGGAGTAGGAGAGATGACTTGCTGAGATTTGATGTTTCTTTTTCTATAGACAGGTAATTTGAAGCTTGAGCATGTCTTCCAGCTTTGCTGAGATTTAATTTTTATATAGTTGTATTATTTTGATTTGTAGGATATGGGGAGATTATATTGTAGGCAGGTACCATGTCCTAAGCTACTTAAAAGCCTCAAAATAGATTTGTTTTGTGTTTATAATGTTTTCTTTTAGTATAAAATCCTCATATTTTTCTTAAACTGATATATTCTTGAAAGTGGGAGGGAAATAAGAGTTGGGTCTCTTTATCAGGTCGGAATTGAATATGTAGGTGCCTTCTTTGAATAGTCTTTTCAGAATGTGCTTAATGTATATATTTGGTGATTTTGTGTGGTGAATAAGACAAGAGCAGGTACTTGAAAATGTCTGCATCTACTTCTTTGTGGAAAAGAGTGCATATTTTAGAAGATATAAAGGAGAAATAAAATTAGATCAAGATATAAAAAATCAGCATAATGACGACTTATTTATTATTATTTCCCTATTAAACCAAACAATGTTTTTCTTTTTCAGTCCTATGACAGTGGGTTGGCACAGGGAGCTGGACTTGAATCTCATGGTAAGGCATCTTAAAATAAATGAACATGTGGTTTCTTTTGTTTCCTTAACTTCATGGTATCTTCAACATAGAGGACATCAGAAGTTTGTGTCAGCCCTTGATACAGTCTGACCATCCTCTTTCCTCCTTCTCTTTTGACACTGTTGTGCTAGTTTGAACCTCTTCTAGGTCAGTAATCAGTTATAAGTTATTCAGATCAGAATTTTCATACAATATTTTCTAGTAATCTTCTTAAATGTTTTAGCTTCATGAAAATATTTTGGGGTGATTTCTTTTGTTTTTTTTAAATCCTCACCCGAGGATATTTCTCCACTGATTTTCAGTTAGGGAGGGAGGGAAGAGGGGAGGGGGAGAGAGAAACATAGATGTGAGAGAGACACATCGATTGGTTGCCTCCTGCATGACCCCGAATTGAACCACAATTAAGGTATTTGCCCTTGACTGAAATGGAACCCATGGCTCTTTGGTCCTTGGGCTGATGCTCTAACCGCTCAGCCAGAGTGGCCAGGGCTGGGATGATTTCTTAAGATATTGTTAGAAAATAGCAAGTTTTCTTCTTTGGCATAACACTAAAAGGCTAGATGCAGAATATTAAACATGAATCAGTGAATTTGTGAAGAAATGAAATTTTTTAATTTACCTTCCTTAATATAATTATCCTGTCATAGTCATAAAACATTTTGCTGCATAACATATGTTCAGTATATACATTGATACAGTCTTTCCTTTCACATTTTTTTACCACATTTGGCAGGACTAGAATAGGGAGATAATAGTCACTTAGTTTGTCAGCACACCAATAGCCTGAACTCTTCCAAATTGAATATTTCCACATAGAAGTAAATAAGCTTCCATGCTCCTTTTTTTAAAAAACAAAGAGGCCAAATCAAGCAGACTCTCTTAGTGAACTCCTTGTTTCCTCTTCATCACAGCAGTATTTTTTTTTTTTTTTTTTTGTGCTCACCTGTTGTGTCCATCCTTCTGCCAGCATGATATAGTGGAAAGAACAGGTCTGTTTTCAGGCCTCATTCCTGACACTAGCTGTGTGATCTTGGCTCCTCACTTAGTATCTCTGAAGGTTCCTCATCAACAGAGTATTTTAAAATTGCTATTAGGATTATAAGAGATGCAGGGTAAAGTGGATTGTAAACTATAAAACTTGTATAAAAAGATACTTTTAACATATATTCCTCGATCCCATATCCTTGTACTTCCCCTGGAACCTTGTTCTATCAGGTATCTTTTTACTCTCTCACATCTTTACTCCCTCTTTCGATGTAGGTGTTTGTAATGTGTGTCATTAAGTGCTGTACAGAAGACTGTCCTGGGTTTTCATCTGAGGCCATACTGTAATTAGGATGCCATGCTTCTTGTGTGTGCCTGAGTCTATCTCTATGAGATTGGTGGTGGGGTAAGCTGGCAGTAGCAGTTATGTCATTGGTCATTACTGCTTGGTAAGGAAGGATGTTCTTGTAGTTGCACAAAGAGGAAATCTAGCATCTGTAGGAACTTCTGATAGGGTCTGGTGCTCACTATTGTAAAGGGTGTTAATGGGCACTCTGGCTAAGGAAACACCTTACCAGTGTAGCAGACCTGTGGGACAGATACTCTTGTTCCCAAGAAACTGGGACTACATTCTGTGGGATGTGAAACAGAGGGCTGCTCAAACGTGATACTCTGAGGGATCCTGTCAGGGGAAAAATCTTGCTGAGTCACACAAGTAGTGATTTTGAGTCAGTATGACTTGCCTAGGATTGTACGCATCAAGATCATCAGTGATGGACAGTGATTCCAGCCAAAAAGCTTGCATCCTTCTTTTATCTCTGAATTCGGCTTGGTAGTTTTGAGGCCTAAAGCCCTAGAGGTGGGCTTCCTAATCAGAGTGCTGCAGTACATTGATGTACCACAAGTGAGTTCTGGGTATGCCAAGCTATTGCTCTGCCAGCCCTTTGGGGCATCCAAGCAGGACCTATGTGTCTGTGGAGTCCCTGGTAAGGTGGCCGCTGGCCAGAAGCACTGTCCTCAGGGCACCTTAGTCTGTCCTACAAATATCAGGTATTGTTCGTTTTGTGCTCTGAGGTGAGATAGGCTGAGAAGTACTCTTCTAGAGGACTTGGTATAGCCTTTCTTCTCTGTCTTATTTTATCACTATCTACACTGGTAGGTAAAACCTCTTCCTAAAAAGTAATCCTGCAATTTGGTCACCCTGCGAAGGCATTGTATACTCTCTTTTTCTTCTTTCTATTGTTAATCTTTTTTTTTTAATTATAAGAATAAATTTATTTAGAAACGTACAGGGGTGTAGTAGAAGTGAGACGGTTGCACTGTGTAGGCTCAGGAAACAAGTTACAGAAGCAAAAGAAGGGCCCTTGGAGTTGAGGAGAGGGAAAGGCAAAGACAGTGCCGAGGGGAAAGAGGACGGGGAAAGGAAGGGCATCAGCGTGCTCCTGAGAGGGCTCTTGCTGTTGTTAATCTTTTTAGAATAGTGTTCCAAATATACTATTTAGCCTTCAGCAACTCAGAAAGTTTCTCTTTTAAAGTTGGGAGTGATCTTTATTTCAAACCCAGTGTCTCTTTCTCATTCCTTATCTTCTCTTTATTGAAGTATTTGAAGCTATTAACCTCTTCCCTTCTTTCTTGAAATAGCACATTCCTCTTATCCTGCTTCCTGACAAGTTTTTTCTGGCTCCTTCATCATTTTTGTTTCTTGCTCTGACCTCTTTTACCTCAACCCAACTTCCTTCTTATCTTTGGGTAGTTCATCTTTCTAAATCTCAGGGCTCTGGTCCTTGCTGTTTTTGTATAGAATCCTCCACCCCCAACCCTAGCATACACCTGGCTTTATTTCACACCCCTTAAGTCTTGGTTCATATGATATGTTTGGATAAGCCCCCTATTTAAAATTGCAAACCAACCACATTTGCACACCCTATTCCCTGTCCCCCTTTCTGGCTTTATTTTTCTCCATATCACTACTTATATTATGGCTACTTGTTCACTGTCTTCTCACATAATGTAAGCCTCATGAGAATAGATATTTGGGCCTGTTCTGTTTATTCACTGTTGTATTCCCCACACGTGTTCCCCATACATGTGACACACCATTGAATGAACCAGCAGATGGTTCTCTATCAATCATCCTTGTGTTGATGGCACCTAAACTATGTTTCCAAACATGTGCTATTGCTTCTAAGTTGCATAGCCCCCTTTCTGTCTGCCTGCCAGGCTTGTCTACCTTGCTATTTGTTCAGCATCCTAAGCTGCACATGTTTAAACCATTTCTCTCCTCTTCTTCCCAAGTCTGACCTGTTATTCAGGAATGTGGAAGTACTACTACCAGAGAGAAACCAGAAATCCAGAATATGAGGTGTTTAATCTCTTGTTCTGTTTTTTTGTTTTGTTTTGTTGTTATGCAGTCTGCTAGTTACACCAGTTGTCCCCCATAAGTCACCAGTTATAATGTTTGATCTACAGACTAAAAGGAAAGTAATTTTGTTTTGTTACGCTGCTGCTCTGTGCCATCTCTCATTTAGTCTCATTTAATCCTCACATCAGCCCTCTGAAAGTAGTCATCTTTGTATTAGATTCAATCAGAGAAGCAAAACCACTGTGAATGTTAAAGAATAAGGATTTATTACAGGAATAAGATTTTACACTGTTGTAGAAGAAGATTAAGGAGGAGTAAAGGTCTGAAGTGAGTAGTTGGTGGATTGAGGAAAAGTCACTGACAAGCCCTCCTGAAGCACTGGAACAGGTGGGCAAGTGAGACCTTGCAGGGGAACCTGGAAAGCCAGGCACATCCAGCTGCCAGAGTGGGACTGGTAGAGGAGTCTGGAGGCCTATTGCTCCTGCATCCGTTCATGGGCCCGGTGTCATGAGGGCAAGAAGTAAAGAAACTTGAACTCCCAAGTATATGGGAGAATAAGGGCAAGCAGGAATCTACCAGCACCTCTGCCTTTGTTTCTAACCACCCCTAAAAACTACCAGGGCAATGGCTGCTGCTTCGCTTTCACCTTACCAATCCTACACAGATTTCTCTACCTTCAGGCCATACAGGAAGTTCTAGCATAGCCAAGTTATAGTACAAAACCACCACAATATTATTGCCATTTTACTCAGAGGATTTAAGTTCTTATAGGTTGTAGAGAGAATGTATTCTCCAGTGTTCTTCCATGCCTCTTCACTCCCGGACTCTGTTAACTTTTCTATTTTATTTTTGCCTGAAATGCTCTGTCCACCTGCTTTTTCCTGTTTTCCTTTTCTTAACCTTCAGAGTTTTACCCATCTTTCTATGCCTGGTTCCAGTGTCACATTTTCTGAAAACCTTTCATCATCTGTTGTTCCCTCCACCCCTAGCCCTGAGCAATTTCTCCTTTTTGTATACTTGGTTCATACCATTTCTTGGTACTTACCTCGGTTTACTTGATTTTCTCTGCTAAATTGTAAGTTGATCATGTCTTATTTACGCCTTACTCCATATGCCCTTGTATGTTTAGTTGTTCAGTAAGTATTTAGTGAATTGGTTATCCTATATTCCACCCTGCACCTCACAGGTGAAAAAGCTTGGTAATAATCAAATGTCTTCTTGTGCTTTTCTTTCTAATTCTGCAGACTTCTGAATGTTATTTAATACACTGTGTTTCGTTTGTTTGTTTTTTAAATTCAGCTGTTATTCCTTCTTCAACTACTGCTTAGCCTGGAGCCCATTTGTCATGAAAGCTAAACAGGCATGTTATACCCATCTAGACTATGACCATGTGATTATTCTGTTTATTCTAATGATTCTCTGATGATAGTATAGTTCATGTGGTTTGGAAGAATTGTATTTACCTGCTTTGCTTGGGTTAAAACTATTTTTTCTCTCAGGATGCATAATATAAAAGTAAAAGTTAAGATAAATAAATTTGACTCCATGATTCTTTTAAAATATCTCTACTCTTAATCCAGAAGAGAAGTAGTAAACTCTCTCTGGCCTAATTTCATCTAAGCATTCAACTTCTTTGAATTTACCTCACTTTACCCTTTTCATATGATGTTGAAGTGTAAAATGGTGTATTTATGTAACTAATTATTTAGTTTCTACTTTTTCTCTAGCTCTAGGATGTTAGTTGACCATCTTAAATTATACATTTCAGAGCACATGGATTCTTTCACATAATTTGGTATATACAAATAAATACTAAGAACACTTAAGATTGAGCTGTGAAACATTATGGGAGCAATAAGTTAATTTATAACTGTGTTACATTTTTAAAATATACATAAAGCATAGCATAAAAAACCGGAGTCAGGAACACATTCAGCCTGGAAGAATTGAAGAAGGTTGTTAAAAGGGAACCACTGTGGTCCCTTCCTGTGATGTTTTATGACTGAGATATTGTGCAAGATTAATTATTTGTATAACTGAAGCATATCACTTTAGGTGGCAAACTTTTAGCAGTTTCAAATGGAAATCTTTCTCTTATTTGTATGTGCCTTAATAGTTTTACTTTATATGCCTCTAATAAGGAAGGTTATTTTCATACGTTCTTCAATCAAGGCATAATGAACACAATTTAACCTTTTCTTGATAAACTCAGATCAATTACTATGAGAAGCAATTCTTGTATTGTACCTTAATATAATAATCTAATATTTTTGGATTTTTTTGAAGATTGTTGGAATTGTTGATCTAATCTTATTTAGCCCCCAAAGGATATTCTATTTGAGTTCTTATGCCTGCTGTTTTATGTTTCTTAACTTAATTATTGTCAAGATGTCACTGTGTTTTTTGATCTTTTTATATCTACCATACTGCTTTCAATCCAGGTTTTTGGAACTACTTTCTTTTTTTAGAACTTTGTGCAAAACAAGAACCTCTTAGGGGTAAATTTTGGTAAATGAATTTTAGCTTAAAGTACAGAATTTGTAATTACTATTTTTTGACTACTCAAAGCCCAAACTCCAGAAGTTAATATTTTCAAAATATGGTGATTTGGGCAAAGTAAAAAGTATTTTTACTTTGAATTGTGCCAGTCTGCCTAAAGCATCCTAACAAGTAATTTGGATAGTAATAATTAAATGTTTCATTTTACTTTTCAGTAGTTAGTTTTAAAGATAACATACTATTAGAGGCTTTATATTGAATGATGTTATAATATCTGAAGTCATGGCCAGGTTTTCATGAAAGAAAAATTGAAACTAGTGGGTTATTGAAGAGGAAATAATATTGATAGGTGTTTACTAGAAATTATTCTAAAAGATTATGATAATTGTTTTACTTTTTGTTTTAATTCATTCATGACTAACATATATCTCCCGCTAATTGGGAAAAATTCTGAAGATTAAATAGTTTTCACTTACATTAATGCATTTGATGTAATAGCTGCCTTAAGCTTTCTATAGGATTACTCATTTTTCCTTTTCCAGAGAAAACATCCAGGATTTGTAACACCAAAAGGAAAGTTACAGGATGAGAAATATTAGGAACTGTCATCTATTTAAATAGATGAAATAAAAATTACTAAGTGAAGTTGTAATAAATTGGAAATACAAGTATTTCAAAATCGTTTGGAGTTGACAACAAATAGTACCAATGGAAAGTGTTGTTGTTGTTTTTTTTATGAAAAAATACTGACTTTTCATTTCCTGAGGATAGTAATCACCTTTGTGAGCATATTGGTTTCCTACTGCTGCTGTAACATTTTACTACAAACTTGGGCGTGTAAAACAACACAAATTGATTCTTACAGTTCTGAAGGACAGAAGTCTGAACTGCATGGTACAGGGCTAAAATCAAGATGTCAACAGGGCCGGTTACTCTGGTGACTCCAGGGGAGAATCTGTTCCTTTGCCTCTTCGAACTTCTGGTGGCTGCCAACATTCCTTGACTTATTGCCACATCACTCCAGTCTTTGCTTCCATAGTCACATCGCCTCCTCTTTCTGTATTTTAATCTCCCTCTGCTCCCAGTCCTTATAAGGACACTTGTGGTTATATTTAGGGCCCACCCAGGTGATCCAGGATAATCGCCCCATCTCAAGATCCTGAACTTAATCACATTTTCAAAGTCCTTTTTGCCATATAAGGTGACATGCACACGTTCCAGGGATTAGGACTTGGATGTTGGGGGGCGGGGGCATTATTCAGTCTATTATAGCATGGATACTCCCTGTGCATCTACTTCCAGCTGCTCTTTTCTTCTCCCCTGCCCGCACACTCCCTCTCCCCTCACTCAAACATTTCTTCTTTAAATTTCTTAAGCTGACGAGAATCACTTCTGCATACCAGCTTCTAGCTTGTTTGTTAAATGTGAAAATTAGCCTGTAGCTTTAGGCAGATGGAACCTCAGTTCACAAGTAATATACTATCTTTAAGGGAATTAAAATCAGACTCACGTGGTAGAGTCCTGGACAGGGAGCTTTGCCATCAACATATAATTTTGAACAAGTTCCTTAGTCTCTCCACGCCTTACTGTTTTCATAAGTAAAATGTGTCTTATAGCTTTAAATTAAATTCTGTTTCATCAAAGTAATATTGAAGACTTCAGTGATTAGTGGCTATTTAAAATTATAATTGTCTTTTACATTTAAATTAATTTTATTTCACTATATTCTAGAATTGTTTAACCACTTTTTTTTTTCCTCCAACCATTTTATATTATTGTCTTAGGCATCTGTTTTGAAGTATAAAGCACTGTGTGTTTTTGATTAACAGGAGGTTCAACTTTTTGTGGCATTGCATCGCTGTGCCTCATGGGTAAACTAGAAGAAGTTTTTTCAGAAAAAGAATTGAACAGGATAAAGAGGTGGTGTATAATGAGGCAACAAAATGGTTATCATGGAAGACCGAATAAGCCTGTAGACACCTGTTATTCTTTTTGGGTGGGAGCAACTCTAAAGGTAAGAGGAAAAAAAAAAGAGAGAGAGAAACCTGTACGCTGTGTTAATATCAGCTGTGTTTAAAGGGTTTGGTCTTCGTACTATTCATTAAATATTGTTAGATTTAGGCTACTAAGTTTTTCCTGTTGCTCTGGCAAAGCTACTGTCTGTATGGTTTTTCAAGAGTTCAGTTATCTATTGTACTACTTGAAAATTTCCATTCTTATAAAATTCAAGTGGCCCAGAATATAGGTAAGAAAGTAGGTATAATAAGATCATAAAAATCTTATTGAAACTGATCAGTAGTCCATCTAGAGCAGTAAAGATTTTATGGGAACATATTAATCTTAAAAGATAAACTATGGGTCATTTCTTTAAAAAGCATTTAAGGTTTTCTATTTTTTGTTAATTTATTTGTGTAAACGTTCTGAAATGTATTGATTGATATGTTCATACATTTCCCCCCATCTCTGCTACATTTTGATATACCTAATTCTATAAGGTTATTAGCCATTAAATACCTACAGACTTTCTCTTTCTTAAAATTGCCTTTTGCTTTTAAAAAGTATCACCACAGAACTTATATGCGTGTGTGCATAAACAGTGGACATGGACAACAAAGCTGGGGACAGGGCAGGGAGGGAAGAGGAGGGGGGAATCAGTGGGGGAAAAAGGAGAAACATCTGTAACAAAAATTAATTAATTAAAAGTATCACCTAGTTCTGATATTCTGAAATCTAACAAAAGTCTGTGCTCATCTATATAATTTTCTAATTTTTTCTCTTAGACAAAATTCATACATATGATTGAAATAAATTTGGAAAACGGGAATTATTTAAAATGAAGGCAACATATTCAAAAGTAGAGGGAATAGTATGTAATGAATCCCTCTATATCTATCAACCATTCTCAGCAGTTTTCATCCCAAAAGCCAGCCAGCCTTCATCCATACTCCTACCCACTACTCTCCCCCTTCCTGTATTGTTTTAAGGCAAATCCCAGATACCGTTTTTACATTATCTGGAAAATTTTTAGTATACTTGCTAAACAAAAATGACATTTTTTAAAAACAGAACTGTAGTATAATCACATCTAAAAAATCAGCCAAAATTCTTTATTATTATTAATAGCCAGTTATTGATGATGTATATTCCCTATTGCATCACATAAAGAGGCACATAATTTCTGGTTGTCTCTCCTTTTAACCAAAGGGCTCCAGAGTTTTCAGACCTGGTTTATCCATTATAAAGTTCCCCATTAACTTTTTTCCTTTTTTGTATGGTGGTAAAATCTACATGATGTAATAATTATCAGTTTAACTATTTGTAAGTGTACAATTCATTGGCATTAATTACATTCACAATGTGTAACCATTACTACTATCTATACCCAGAAGTTTTCATCATCCTCAACATAAACTCTGTACTCATTAAACAACAACTCTCTCCATTTTTACCTCCCTCCAGCCTCTAATAACTTATGTCCTACTTTCTGTCTCTAAGAATTTGCCTCTTCTAGGTGTGTCATATAAGTGGAATAGTATGATATGTGTTTTTCTGGCTTATTTCACTTAGCATAATGTTCTCAGAGTCCATCCGTGTTATATCATATATCAAAATTTCATTCCTTCTTATGGATGAGTAACATATATTGTGTATATATAACCACATTTTGTTTATCTGTTTATCTGTTGATAGATATTTGGGTCTTTTCTACCTTACAGCTATTGTGAAAAGGTGGCTATGTAGTCAGTATCATAACTATGTATGGTGTTAGATGGGTACTAGACTTTTAAGCATGATCATTTTGTAAGGATATAAATGTTTAATCACTATGTTATACATCTGAAACTAATATACTATTGTATGTCAACTGTAATCAAAAAATAAAATTTAAAAAAGGGGTGGGGGCTATGTACATTTAGATACAAATGTCTGTTCAAGTCCCTGCTTTCATTTCTTCTGGATATTTACCTAGGAGTGGAATTTCTGAATCATATGGAACTGTTATGTTTAACTTTTTGATGAACCACCAAACTTTTCCACAGCAGCTGCACCATTTTACATTCTCACTAGCAGTGTATTAGGGTTCCGTTTTCTCTACAACTTTATGGACACTTGTTTTTTCTGTTTTTTGTTTTGTTTTTAATAATAGCCATCCTAATGGGTGTTAAGTTGTATCTTATGGGTTTTTTGTTTTTTACTTTTTTATCCTCACCCGAGGACATTTTTGCATTTATCCTCAGATAGAGAGGGAGGAGGAGAGAAAGAGAAACATCAATGTGAGAGAGACACATCAAGTGGTTGCCACCCACACGACCCCAACCGGGGCCAGGGACAAACCAAGGTACATGCTCTTAGCGGGAACCGAACCCAAGACTCTCTGGTCTATGGGCCAATGCTCTAACTGCTGAGCCAAACCGGCCCAGGCATATCTTGTGGTTTTGATGTGCTTATTGGCCATCTGTGTATCTTCTCTGGAGAAATGTCTATTCAAGTCTTTTGCATATTTTTAAATCAGGTTGTTTGTTTCCTTGTTGTTGGGTTGTAAAAGTTCTTCGTGTATTCTGGATATTGATCCCTTATCAAGATACATGATTTGCATATATTTTATTCCATTTCTTGGTTGCCTTTTCACTCTGTTGATAATGTCCTTTGATGCACAAAAGTTTTTTAATTTGATGAAGTCTAATTTATCAATTTTTTTCTTTTGTTGCCTGTGTTTTGGTTGTCATGTCCATGAAATCATTGCCAAATCCAACATCATGCAGATTTACCCCAATGTTTTCTTGTAACACTTTTATAGTTTTAGCTTTTGAGTATAGGTCTGAGATCCATTTGGGGTAAATTTTTAAAAAATATTTGTTTAATTGATTTTTTAGAGAGAAAGGAAGGGAAAGAGGGAGAGAGAGAGAAACACGGATGGGAGAGAATATCAATCGGCTGCCTACTGCATGCCCCTCCATTGGGAATCTAGCCCGCAATCTCGGCATGTGCCCTGACCAGGAATTTAACTGGCAACCTTTTGGTGCATGGGATGATGCTCATCTAACTGAGCCGCATCTGCTGGGGCTACAGAAATTTCTTGAACTCTCCTGCCTACTGTTTACCACCTCCTCTTTGCAGTTTGATTTATCCTTTATTTTTTTATATTTAATGGGATCTTATGAGAGAACAAATAATACATGTCCTAAATCTTTAAGCTATACAATGTTTTTGCTAAACTCATATTTGTCTCATCTTTTATCTTTCCTAATTAAAGATCTATAATTTTTTACTATGCTCAAACAAAATTGTCTCTAACATCTGGTTAATAATATTTGTTGCTCTTTATTGAAATATGTTTAGTTCTAGTTTCAACCAGTTTGTAACTTAATAGCTCAGAAGCTTATCATAAGAGTTAAAATATGAGTAGATAAAATTGTACTTTCTAATTTTTATTTTTAGATATATGTTTTTATTGATTTTAGAGAGAGGAAAGGAGAGGGAGAGAGAGAGAAACATCGATGAGAAAGAAACATCATTCGGTTGCCTCCTGCACATCCTCTACCCAGGCATGTGCTCCACAAAACCCACACAAGCCCACAACCTGGGCATGTGCCTCGACCTGGAACCGAACTGGTGACCTCTTGGTCCATGCGACGATGCTCAACAAACTGAGCCACACCAACAAAACAAAATTGTACTTTATTATTATTTTTTTTTAATTCTCACCCAAGGATATTTTTACATTTATCTTCAGACAGAGTGGGAGGAAGAGAGAGAGAGAGAGAGAAACATCGATGTGAGAGAGACACATTGATTGGTTACCACCCACTCGACCCCAGCTGGGGCGGGGGCCAAACCACAACCGAGGTACGTGCCCTTGGCTGAACTCGAATCCAGGACTCTGATCTGAGGGTGGACGCTCTAACCACTGAACCAAACCAGCCAGGGCAAAATTGCACTTTTTTAAATGACTAAAGAAGTTGAACTTGAACTTGAACTTAGCTAAATGTGATGCAAAGAGGTTAAATGGGCATAGTTCAAAAAGGAAACAGTGAGTCAAGAAATCAGGAGGGTAGACTTGATATGATAATAAAAAACATAATGTGGTTGACTATCTTTTAAAGTGCTAAAGTCCCCAGAGGTTTTTCTCTGAGAGATTTAGCTAGAGAAAGGCATATTTAAATGATATATATCTGAAATTTAAGCCCATGGTTGATATAAAAGTTTTATGTCAGCAAATTTATATTTGTCATGTCATTTCAGCTTCTGAAAATTTTCCAATACACTAACTTTGAGAAAAATAGAAATTACATCTTATCAACTCAAGATCGCCTTGTAGGGGGATTTGCCAAGTGGCCAGATAGTCATCCAGGTAATTTATTTTTTGTGTGAATCCAGAACAACTTTTTTTTTTGTTTATTTCTTAATAAAACCTTCAAGCATCTTTGTCAGAAAGGGCTTATAGAAAATTTAGGCATGGTGGTAAACTTACATTCAATAGTATGTTAAAGGCAAATTGTTTAAGTTTAGAGTAGATTTAGGGTGTTGGGTATAAAGGAAGGGTTTGATTATCAAGATATATTGGTATACTTTGCATTATTTTCTAAATATTTTATTTAGCAATGTTCTATTTCATTTGAGGCATTAAGGCAGATGGTCTAAATAAGCCTTGTCCAAATTAAAGAATCATTTGACCCATCCAAAATCTTTAGGATTGTTAGCTATCACTTGAGCTACATAGAATAAATTGTTCTTAATTCAAAAGGGGGAACCCATTTTTGCTTTTTTAAAAAATTATTAAATCAGAAATCTCAAATCCTGAGTACAGGTGTCTCTCACTTTTCAGACTTTTGTTCTCTGAATCTTGGCAGATTAGGGTTATTTTTTTTAGATGAATACTTTGCTATGTGAACTCTCACCATTCACTGTTAAAAACTCAGAAACCCAACAGATTCAACCAATATGATATTCCATGCTTTCCAAACTCAGGAACGGTATAGATGTGAAGAGCAAAGGATTCTTGTATTTCATAAGTACTTTTAAATGTTTTTTTAAGAAATATTGAAAAATCTGTATTAAAAAATGATATTTCTTCAAACCATGTGAATAATTCTGCTATTGTCCAAACCTTATTACAAGCTGCACACCCTGATATAAAACTGCTTGCTCAGTAACTATGCCTATGCCATCTACAGGCCCTTCAGACCTCACCTGCTAACTGAACTCATTATCTTCACGTTCTGTCTGGCCCCAAAACTTCAGTGGCACTAGACCCCAAGTTCATGCCTAGATTCTTCAGAAGTCTTATCATTAGTCTTCCTGCCTCTGGCCTAGTCCCCCTCATATTGACACTTTGTATGTGTGTATGTACATGTGCTTAAAAAAGAGGAGAGGAACCAAAGTTTTTTTCAGTCTCTCAAAGGGATCTCTGATGTAAAAAACAAACAAACAAACAAAAAGGTTGAGAACCTCTAATCTAAACTCCTCTATTAAATTTAAAAATTCAAAGACTTTCTCAGCACTCATAGTCAGTTCTTTGGCATGGCACCCAAGGCCCTCCTGAGATTGCACTCCTCTTCCACATCTAGCATCATTCTTCAGGCTGCTGGTCCCTCCTTCTTATGTTTTTACCTCCAGCAAAATGAATCTATGTATAGCTTCCCAAAAATCACATTGAGAGTTGTTAAAAATAATTCAGAACACTGACATTTTTGATAAGCAAGTTGACAAATTATTAGCTATGAATATATGAAACTAAATTCAAGGAATGATTGTTATCGTAGCATTGCAATAGAATAATGCTTTTATTATTGGCCTACAGCCTCTTCAGTTCATCTCCTATTATTGAACTGCTATGGTTGGGGTATGTACGTGAATCAAAATATACATAAGGGGTCTGGTCAGTGTGGCTCAGTGGTTGAGTGTTGACCCATGCACCAAAAGGTTGCCGGTTCGATTCCCAGTCAGGGCACATGCCCAGGTTGTGAGCCTGATCACCAGTGGGGGGCATGCAGGAGGCGGCCAGTCGATGTTCTCTCTCATTGATGTTTCTATCTCTCTCTCCCTCTCACTTCCTCTCTCTCTAAAATCAATAAAGGAAAAAATAATTAAAAAATATATATATATATATACACATACACACACACACACACACACACACACACACATATATATATATCAGGGCCTCATGAAATCATATTTTTGTACCTGAAATGAGCAGGAATATTTCCTCACATCCATACTTGTATTTTCATGCAAAATATTCTTCTTTAGAAAAAAATGTACAGTGCTTTTAATTTCTAAAGCAAAATAAAATTTCAGATTTTTGGTATTGGTAACACATAGCCATAGATATATTAGAAAAGGGACTCAAGAAAACAATTATTTTGGTCTTGGTGCCTTTTTTTCAGTCAGTGCATGGTACTATTTTAACAAATAATTGGCATAGGGAAATAATCTCATGGAAAGGATTTCTTGTATAAACATATTTGAAATACATTTTGAGTTTTTACAGTAATGTTTTTAAAAGAAAATTTTTGAACCTTTTTTCTTGCAATATCAGTTTCTAACTTTAACATTTGTGGGAATACTTGGATGTAATACTTTTTACAGATACGTTACAGTGTCTTCAGAAGCCTGTACAGTACAGAGCATAAAAAGTCTGTGTGTTAAATTGAACTTCTGTGGATAGACCTGTTCCTAGAGCCTTTATAAAAATCATTTTAACAAGTCTTTAAAATTAGCTTATTCTTGGTTCTAATAAATGTAGTAACATATTTTGACATAAAGAAATGTTATATACATTTATAGAGGAAACTTAAGAAAAGAATGTTTTTATATATATTCATCATCTAAAGTGCTTGAATGCATTACCACTTAGAGACAAAGAGTTTTTTGGTGTTGTTTTTTTTTAACTATTTGAGGTTTGAAACAATTAATTGCTTGTTCACTGGATTTTACAAAAATCCTTTTGTGAAAAAAATAAGTTTATTTTTACATTAATTGGAAAGTGTAAGGCCTTATTTTATGTTAATTATGGATGTATTTTATTTGTCTTTCTATTGCATTTTTTTTTCTGGAAAAGTTTCCTCGTTTCTAGATAGTAAAATTTAATGTTACTTTGTGTCTTTTATAATTTTAGAATAACTGCAAGGAACATATATAATAGTACAGGGGAAATCAAATTTATTTTTTGTGGTTTGAAAATTAGAGGAAAATGAGCCAGAAGAAACCTAAGCATTCTCTGAAAAGATAAAGAAGGGGATTAACTTGGGCCTCCATTAATGAAATAACTTTTTCACAAAAAACATTGAGTAAGCATTAACTATTTGTCATTCTGTTTTGAAAAGTAAATAATACTTGTTTAAGTAAAACTTTTACTTTAATTCTTTAGACAAAGTTTGACTTGGTAAGATGTTTTAAACTTGAATGGCTCTTGAGGTCATAAGTGATGCCCAAATCAAAAATAGAAAAAAATGTTCACTGCTACAGAATGTTTTTTGTAGTGTTCCCATAACTGCAGAGCTCTGGGCTCTTTACAAGTCCATATAAGGCACTCAGGCAGGCAACAGCCATGTGATTTCAGTGGCCACTTTAATGTAAGAGGGTTGCTGACCCCTGAAAGATGGGAAACTGGTGAGGACAGTGTAGAAGAATTGTTATGGTATGAACACTCACATTATTATAGCTAAAGAGAATGTAAATTTACTTTTATTGTCAGGTCAGATATTTTTAGAATGATTGACAGTACCCTAAATTGGAAAATGAAATATGGTACAGCATTCCAGAATGGATTATTTTGCTTAGCCACCTTTCATTTAACACAGTGTTAGGATAGCATATGGTTTAGGTTCTGTTGGAAGTAAAACTCAGAGGGGAAGGGTACTGCTAACTAGATTCAGAGGTTTGTTTATTTTCTTTTTTTTTTTTAATCCTCACCCAAGGACATTTTTCCATTTTTTGTTCAGATAGAGTGGGAGGGAGAGAGAGGAAGAGAGAGAGAGAGAGAAACATCGATGTGAAAGGACACATCGAGTGGCTGCCACCCGCACGACCGACCAAGGCCGGGGACAAACTGCAACTGAGGTACGTGCCCTTAGCGGGAACTGAACCTGTATCTCTCCGGACCGCAGCCCAACGCTCTAACCGCTGAGCCAAACCGGCCAGGGCTGTTTTCATTTTTAAGAAAAAATTTTCCTGTTATGATAATCTGAGTTAAAATGCCTTGTTTCCATATTCTATGGTAAGCAAAGGGGGAAACCCACTAAAGTGGGAAGTCTTTTATATTACTGGTACTCTTTTTGTTTTTCCTTTAATCACAAAGGATATAGGAAATGTCACTTCTTCAGCTAGATACTGTTTTCCTTTATTAATATTATTGTCTTGAATAAAATATCTGATTTTGATCATCTGGTTTTTTAAAAAATTGGTGTTTGAGACTTTGTGAAAGCAAATATTGCAAAAACTATGTTTAGGATTTTTCTAAGTTTATTTTTAATGTTGTGATGGGCTGATAGATATGTAGCTAAAGTATTGTGAAGCATGTACAAATCAGAATGCTTATTGTGACAAAAATGCCTCATTTTCAGATGCTTTGCATGCATACTTTGGGATTTGTGGCCTGTCACTAATGGAGGAAAGTGGAATTTGTAAAGTTCATCCTGCCCTGAATGTAAGCACACGGACTTCTGAACGCCTTCAAGATCTCCATCAGAGCTGGAAAACCAGGGACTCTAAACAGTGCTCAGAGAATGTACAGATCTCCACATGACTGACTTTAGAGTGGGAGGGTGGGGATTTGTAGCATAACTGTAGCTCAAGGTTAAAAGCCATGTATAACCAAGTGTGCTCTTTTTTTAAGAGTTAGAGTCTTACAATCAAATCTTGTGCTGGTGTCACTTTGGGCTGTGATCTTGAGCCAGTATTTGTAGTGGATTTCAAGAAAATCTTTGAAATTTGAACCACTGTGGACTCTATTGTGGTTCTTAAATGTTTATACTGTATTTCTAAGAAGTTCTTTGAGGAAAATTAACTGTATGTATGTAGGTTATCTTTTTAAAAACTCTTCAGTACAAATTATAAAATAGAAATCTTCAAATCAAGTTTACAATTCATATAGCAGTGATAATCTTGGGTAAGCACTTTGTGATCATTTTAAAAGCTTGATTGCTGATGGTAGAAAATTGCTTTAATGAATTAAGTATCTGGAATTATTCTTTGAAAACAATTGATCCCATAATTTTTAAAAAGAAGGATGACTTATTTTGTCTCATACATAAGTGTGTGCCAATTAAACTTGTATGGCCTATATAAATGAAATTAACCTCATAGCAAGAATGAATAGGCTTAACTAATACAATAATTTTTTAAAGGGAGATTGTTTTAAGAAGACTTATGTAACTGTGGGAAAAGTAATTTAACTGTATGTAATAGTGAATGGAAAAATTTTATGCTGTGCAGATCATTTATTTAGATGTTGCTCGTGTGAGTAACAGTTATGTTTTATTTTAATCTAAAATTATTAAGTTCCCTTTTTTTTCTTTATGGGGAGAAAACAGTATTATCTGGAAGCAATGACATTTAGTGGTTTCTTTTATTTTTCTGAGATACTATGATATTATAAATTATACTTATACTTTTATAACTGAGTTATTTTTAGCCACTTGGATATTTTCTTAGTTTGTTGCCCCATGTTTTAGCTTTTCTAATTTCTATCTGATAATTTTCTATTTTTTTTCAAATTTAATAAGTAAAAATTTTATTAAAAAGTAAGAACACTCAAGTAAATATAATGGTTAATTCCATGCATGGTCATTTATATTTTTATATTTTCAGGTAAGTCGGAGGGAAATGTACTATTTAGGGGTTAAAGACTGAGGTTTTTGCTTTTGTTTTCTTTACTCTATGAACTTGCTCATTGTAAAGGAGGTAGTGTAAAAACTCATCTGGTTAGTAATCAGTTCATCAGTAAATCACATCAATCACTATTGCTTGATGACATTAACAGATATGAAACTATTACTGAAATGGAGAAGGGAAATGCTTTGCTAAAGGAGCTGGATTTAAGTTAAAGTCTTGATGATAATAAATGTTGAATTATTTGTTCTCCAAATATCAGTATAAAAACTAAATTACTAGCATCATTGTTTACGTATAGTAACATTTAGCTTTTTTTTTTTTAATCCTCACCCGAGTACATTTTTTTGCATTTATCTTCAGATAGAGCAGGAGGGAGAGAGGGAGGAAGAGAGAAACATCAATGTGAGAGAGACACATCGACTGGTTGCCACTCACACGACTCCAACCGGGTCCGGGGACAAACTGCAACCGAGGTACGTGCCCTTAGCAGGAATCAAACCCGAGACTCTCTGGTTCGTGGGCCGATGCTCTAACCACTGAGCAAAACCAGCCAGGGCTTAGCATTTTATTTTCATTTATTTCCGTAATTGGAGAAAAAAATAACCTTAAATGATAGTCCTTCCCAAGCAAAGGGAGAGTTAGTATATACTTGGAGAAATTATCATGTATTATTGGCATGGATAGTTTTAAACTTCAGTTTTCTATAGTGAATTTTTAAAAATTAGAAATAAAATAAATATTCTGATGATGGGGAAAATATAAGTTTAACAACAGATGTCATCCTTCCATGATTTGCTTCTGTTTGAATTCAGGCAAATTAAGACACCCACATCTCAAACTACGTCTGTAATGGCAAAACCCAAACTGTTTTTCCTGAGTCACTAATAGTGATTGGAAGGTAGGAAAGTTAGTAACTGTGTTCATAAATGAAAGGGAATTCCAAGGTAAAAGTATTGCATAAAACTATTAAGAAATATTTTCTAACTTGTATAATTTAATAGCATAAGATTATAAATTATAATATGATTCTAATTGATATACTTGTGAGGTCTTCTTGTAAAACATATTTATTTATTTCTTATCCTCACCCGAGGACATTTTTTCATTTTTTGTTCAGATAGAGTGGGAGGGAGAGAGAGAGAGAACCATCAATGTGAAAGGGACACAGCGAGTGGCTGCCACCCGCACAACCCTACCAGGGCCGGGGACAAGCTGCGACCAAGATACGTTGCAGGAACCATATCGGTTCCTTAGCGGGAACCGAACCCGGATCTCTATAGACCACAGCCCGATGCTCTAACCGCTGAGCCAAATCGGCCAGGGCTTCTTGTAAAACTTTATGAACCAGTGAATGTCACATTCCACAGCAGCATATTGACTGAAAAAATACCAGGTAGTGTGAATTGTGGAGAAACTATTTCTAACTTATTCTAAATAGTTATTTATAAGAAAATTGTTTATTAGTAAGGTAAACTATAAGTAATATTTTACATACATACTTTATTTTTTAGCAGTGGTGATATAATGAGAAGGGAAATGTGAAGTCCAAAAATCTCAAATAACTCTATTCCATATGCTGCACCCTCACTCCTAATATGGTATGTTGTAGAAGATAGTAGAAGCTTTGTTTTGAGCATCTTCATAAAACATACAACACAATTCAACCTATTTATCATCTACATTGTTTTTAGATCTGACCTATGATATGCATACATTTTTATTACATGTTTAAATAGTTATTTTTAAATATTTAAATTCAAATAGAAGTTTTGCTGACAGTGGTACATACTTTGAAAACTGTTGATCTGATAATACTTAAGAGTTGGGTTAGTAAAGAGGTCCTCTAGAGTCAGATGATGGGTTTAAATCCCAGATCTGCCAGTGCAGCAGTGTGATCTTGGACCCTAACTTCCCCAGTGATAAAATGAGGTGGGAGGAACTAACTCACGTGGTTGTTTGAGAATTAAATGAGATAATACATATAAAGCACTTAGCATAGTGCCTGAAATACAATAAATTTCCAGTTTTAATTTCTGTCATAACCACCATAAAATTATTGTTATTAAAACCTCTTTTCTACAGTTTAGATTTCACAGAATTTAAACTCAGGGGAAATTATGGCATCAGTATAGTGTTTGAATCTCCGCATAATAATACAGAGTAACTATGGTAACCACAGCCCCTATTCTATAAAACTAAATGACAGAGTTTTCCCATGAATGTGAATATCCAAGTAAGTGAAGACAGATCACTGCCTGACATAGTCTCAGCATCTGTATGGGGGTAAGTGGAAGGCAGCTGTTTTCTGACAGCCTTGAGAATAGGAGAACTATAACCTTGCCCATAGTTTCGCAATAGAAAGTGCAATGAACAATCTGAGAACAGAAGCTGAAAAACGGAGGGATTCTACGGGTTCCCATTTTCATGTGAATGTTACAGCAGTACAATAAGGTGTGATGATTGTGCTAGAGTAGTCTGGGCCCTGTCCTGTACACCTCTTAAAAGTAATGAGACAAAGCCTGGCACTGAGGAAAAACTGCTAAAATTAGAATTCAAATTGGACAGGACAAGTACAATAGGACATAAGGAAGAGAAAGTCCAGGTAAATATTGGGAAGGAAGGCCAATATAGACATATATAATCTTAAATCACTTAGTAAACATGAACAGGAAGTGTTAGAAAAGTCATCACCCTACCTCCTAAAAGTACAGGAAAATTAAAAAATGAGCAACTGAAAAGGATTACAGTCAAATCCCATTCAAAGTTATAAGAAATAAGAATGAACAGACCAACATCACCATAGACGATGAAAACACACCAGAAAGACTTGACCACAAGACTAATGAACAGCTAATATTTCTTATGTTATTTATTTTTAAGTTGTTTTTTTTTTTTTTATTTCTTACCCGAGGATATGCATTTATTTATTTATTTGTTTATTTATTTATTTATTTATTTATTTATTTATTTTAAGAGAGATGGAAAACATCAATGTAAGAGAGAAACATCAATTGTTTGCCTCCTGTACGTGACTCACCTGGGTATCAAACCCCACAACCTAGGCATGTGCCCTGACCAGGAATCAAACCTGCTGCCGTTCAGCATACTGGACAGATGCTTTAGCCAACTGAGCCACACCAGCCAGGGCAAACCTACTTTTTTTTTTTAAAGCAGTTATGACAGGAAATCCATAGTATTTAGAACCATATCAGTAAAAATGGGAAAGGCTGAAAATTAAACTACCACGTCTTAAAAACTGGAAGAAAAAGCAAACCAAAAGGAAGCAGAAGGAATTAGTAAAAACTGGGGAACAGGGAAGAGAGAATAAGATGGACAAAACATCAGCCAACCTCAAGAAAAAAAAGGGAGGAAACAATTTAAATGACATGGGAGAAGTAACCATGAAACAGGAGAATTTTCAAAATTATAAGACTACTTCGAATAATTATATATAATAAAATTATATATAATTTGGAATAATTACATATAATAATTTTATATAATAAATTAGAAAAATGCAAATAAAATTTACCCTAGTAGGTATAAAAATTAAAACAAACCAAATAGAAGAAACAAATAGTTAAAGGACTCCTTATAAAAAAGCATCAAGCCCAGGTTGTTTCAAGGAGGTTTCTACCAAATCTATAAGATTAAGTAATTTTGATGTTTAAACAATTCCAGAGGCTAGAAAAAGAATCTTAAACCTCAAAGTGCCAAAAAATAAAATAAAATGAAAAGAGAGAAAGACTTCCAAATTCATTTTATAAAATGAATATAGTAACAGTCTCCAAAACCTGACAAAGATTGTACCAAAGAGAAAATTATAGACCACTCTCCACTTATGAATATCATTGCAAAGATTTTTTACAATATATTAGCAAACAATCCAATAGCACTTTCAAAAAGTAATAAATCATGACTAAGTTGAGTTTATCATAGGAATGCAAGGAAAATTTAATATTAGACAATCCATTAATATTCATCATATTAAAAGATTTAAGGAGAAAAATCATGATGATCTCCACCCTTGCAGGAAAGGTATTTGACAGAATTGAACACTCCTTCATGTGAAATATGCTCAAGTAGAAATTGATGGTAATTCATTGACACTGTACCTCTGCCCAAAGGCCAGCATCTTAATGTAGAAACGAGAGAGGCTTTCCAACTGAAGTCAGGGACAAGGCCCACTATCTCCTGTACTACTTGAACATTGTGTTGGGTGTTTAAGCTCATGAAGTTGGACAAAAGGAAACAAAGACATAAGTTGGAAAGGAAAAGGTAACATTTTGCAGATATGATTTTATATCTAGACCAAGAAATTAGTTGAAAAACTGAAAATTTAGTAAAATAGCAATTAACAGAAATATCAGTAGCCTTTACCAGACACAAAAGAGTGCATACTCTGATTCCATTTAAATGAAGTTCAAAGTAGGAAAACTTATCTATAGGATCAGAAATCAGCGTCCCATTTCAGTCACCACCTTCCTCCCCAAAGGTAAGCACTATCATGACATAATTGCCATCCATTAGTTTTGTCTGGTTTTGAACTTTATATAAATGGAGTCATAACGTATGCATTTTTATTTTCAACTGTCATCTTCAGCTCAACAAGGATGGAAGAGTACCAGGATGCCTCTGTGGTGCTGGTAATGTTCTGTTTTAGCTGCTGGTTACTGGGTGCATTCACTTTATGCATATGAAGCTGTAAACTTAAGATCTGTACACTTCTGTATGTATAATCAGTTCAAGAGAAATGTTTACTAAGAAGAATAAAAGACTTTATCTGTATACAAACCTAAACTAGTTAAAATATACTTGAAGAGAATTTCCTTTTTATGATTTCAAAAAAGAAACAAAACAAGAAACTTATGTGTAAACTTAAGCTATGTCCAAAACCTATAAGGAAGCTTAAAAATAAAATAAAATAAAACTCTTGAAAGATAGAAAAGTCCTGAACAAATGAAAGAGTATATCATATTCTTAGCTGAGACTCAACATCAAAACATTTCCCCCCTTAGTTTAATTTATAAATTTAATGCTATCCCAATAAAAATTATATTTGTTTCTATTTACGAGAACATAAAGAATAACTGTGAAAACTGAAAAAGAAGAATAGTGAGAAGGAACTAGGCCTACCAGACATAAAAACATACTCTAAATCCTCCCAATACTACATATACACATAACAAATACATACGTACCAATATGATATATTCTATACTAGAACTTTTTTCCATTAATATATTATGAATGCCTTTCATTATCCATACTTTGCTTTAAATAGTTGCATAGTACTGCATTGCATAAATGTATCAATCAGTGCCTTATTTTACACAATTACAAAAATATTGCTGTAAGATCTTTGAAAATGTAGCTTTCACCATACTGCTTTCTAAGGTTCTACTGGTGCATGCTCTATTGACACTGAGATCTTAAATGCAATCAGGAAGTAGTCTTACAATTTACTGGAGGAACTATGAGCTTAGGTTCAAAGCCATTTTCCCTCATTTAATCCAAAATGAGCAAGTTGGAGAGTTTGGTAGAGCTTTTTGAAGTCTCTAAGGAGTGAAGAAAAATATCACTTTGGCAAAGTGTACATAAGTAGCTTGCTCTAGAACAGCGGTTCTCAACCTGGGTCGTGACCCCTTTGGGGGTTGAACGACCCTTTCACAGGGGTCACCTAAGACATAACAGTAGCAAAATTACAGTAATGAAGTAGCAACGAAAATAATTTTATGGTTGGGGGTCACCACAACATGAGGAACTGTATTAAAGGGCTGTGGCATTAGGAAGGTTGAGCACCTGCTCTAGAATGTTGATGGATTTTTACCTTGCCATTTGAATTTCAGCAACTGAGTACCATGCTAGAATACTGTACTACAGAATGTCTTTTCTGCTGTAGGATGTACTGTAGAAAATTATTCAGTGGTTAAATGATAAAAATATGCATATAAGAATTGTTCAGTCAATACCTCTTTTTTCTTTTATGACTGATAATTATTTTAATATTTTTTCATCTTAAGGTTATTTACAATGCACAAATGTTGCTGTGAACCATAGATTTTCCTGTGGCAATCCTAGAAGGAAATTTCTGCATTTAAGAATGTATACTTTACAAATATTGGCAATAACTGTTAAATTGCCATTCAAAACCAGTATAGCCTTTCATAAACTCATCAACAGGGTATTAGAGTACCTGTTTCCTCATATCCTCTGCAACACTGGATGTTATCAATCTTAAATTTTTTCATTCTTCGTGAAAAGGAAAGTATCCCCTGGTTGATAACACGTGTAGAGAACATGGTTTATTCTTTATATGTGTTGTATAAATGAATGCTAGTTGGTCTGTGTCTGATAGTGAAATCAAAATAATGTCTTTTTATTAACATAGGACTTATAACAATAGTTTTCAAAGTGTGGTCTGCACAACATGGTCTGGAGAGTATTATCCTAAGCTAAACAAGCCAATCAGAGAAAGACAAGTAGCACATGATCTCACTTATTTGTGAAATATAATGAACAAAACAAGCTGATGAACAAACTAGACCCAGAGACATAGAAGTAGGGTACATAGACTAACAAACCTCAGAAAGGGGGGATGGGGGAGGAAGAGATAAACCACAAAACTTACATGCATGTATGCGTAACCATGGACATAGACAACAATGCTTTGGGGGGGTGGGATTGGGAAGAGGGTGTCAATGGGGGAAAAGGAGAAACATCTATAACAAAAATAAAAGTATCATTAGAGAAAAAGAAAGTGTGGTCTGCAGACAGGTGTAGTGGCATCACCTGAAACTCTGCAGGTGGAACCAGCTATCTGTGTTTTAACAAGCCCTCCAAGTGACTCTGGTGCACACTCAAATTTGAGGATCAATCAGAGATTTAGAAAATTTTGTTTTGTTCTCCTTTCTGTCTGGGTATTGATGGAGGCCTCTGTTGCAGGTTGCTGCTTAGTTTGTTTCCTGGACTGGTACCTATGGAGGTGTCTGCCCCCGGTCTAGTGGGGCCTTTCAAGGTGGGTTGCCTCTGCTTGCACAATCCCAACACTATGGTGGATCCCAGGCCTCCACCAAGCTGGTAACTTTATATCTACACCCTTCAGCCCCCTACACACACACACACCTTTGGATATGCAGAAACGCCTAGATAATAATGCATAAAGCACTGTCTCCATTTCATACATCAAGGTACCCTCAGTACCCCTTCAATGCTACTGAGCCTCCCTGGATGTAGACACAGCTAACACTCTCCCAGGACAGCAGCCCCACCTAATCAATGCCTGGAGAAGCAGGTCAGAGGGCCACCTCGCAGGCCACATGTCTATATATTTAAGAGTTACAAATCATGCCCTGGCCGGTTTGGCTCAGTAGTTAGAATGTCGACCCGCGGACCAGAGAGTCCCGGGTTCGGTTCTCACTAAGGGCATGTACCTCGGTTGCAGTTTGTCCCCAGGCCAGGCTGGGGTTGTGTGGGTGGCAACACTCGATGTGTCTCTCTTACAGCAATGTTTCTCTTTCTCTTCCTCCCTTTCTCCTTCCCACTCTATCTGAATATAAATGCAAAAATGTCCTTAAGCGAGGATAAAAAAAAAAAGTTACAAATCAAACCAGAAAACTAAGTTCTATCATCATTGGTTGACAAATGTAATGACAGATTTGAAAAATAGCAGGTCAGCCCTGGCTGGTTTGGCTCTGTGGTTAGAGCGTCGGCCCACAGACCAATGAGTCACCGGTTCGCCCCAGGCCCTGGTCAGGTTATGCGGGAGGCAGCCAGTCAATGTGTCTCTCTCACATCGATGTTTCTCTTTCTCTCTCTCCCCCTTCCTCCCACTCTAATGATAAATGGAAAAATATCAGGTGAGAAATAAAAAAAATGAAGGGAAAAAAAAAAAAGACTTCAAACCTTAAAAAAAAAAAAGCAGGTCATACCAGATAATTGTGAAATTCCACCCCAGGCCATGAATTGGCAGTCACTACTGCTGAACTGGAGCAAAGTGGACAACGGGGGAAGATCTCTTCCTGGTGTGCTGGCGTGCCAGTCCTGGCTCCCTGCAGTCATCGGGAATATCCACAGAATAAACATCTACTTTCTCTTGGAGAGAGGGGAGAGGGGGGGGTAGTTCTTTCATCCCCACTTGGTGTCTCTTCACCCACCTGCACCCCCTCCATCTCATAAGGTTTCTCTCTATTTCAGAGTTTCAGTCAGGTGATCTTGGCTCACAACACATGCCCAGCCTCCTATCTCACCAATGCCACTCTCAAGCTTCTCAAAAACACCTGGTGTTTAAAGGCCAGGTTCAGATCTAGAAATCTGGGCCTCCTTAGGGTTCCCAGTCCAAGGCCAGTCCTCTTCTTCCCGCCCTGGGTACCCTCCTACACCTTAAGGAACTCCCTCATGCTTGTGACAAGCTCCACCTCTCACTCCCACAAACAGCTGTTTCTTCTTCACACCTTGGACCTAGGGGTACACACCCTGGCAGTACAGTCCAAAATCACGCCAGGGGAGAACCCATGCAGGCCCTGAAAGCGAGCTCGGGTGAGAATGCCAGGATCTTGGGTACCTGGGGCATGGTCTAGAAGGGGTCCCACCAGTTTCTTATCTTATGGGGAGCACCAGAATGGGCTCCCCTAGAGTACAAGGAACCTCTTGCCCAGGGCAGCCCTGGCAGGCCACCAGCCCCTATGCTCCTAGGTTTCTTCATGTCTGCCCAGACTTCGCTGCTAGGCAGTCCATCCACCTGTCCTGTGCCCCTCTCCATCCTTTCCACACTTTCCCAGGGCTGGGAGTAATAAGATCTCCAGCCTTGTTTGTGACCAGGACTTTCCTGTCTTCATTTCTTGAATTCTCCCTACCACTGCCTTGACATGTTAGTCGGAGTTTAAGAAATGTAGGAAATCCTTTGTTGAGTGACAAAGCCTGGCTTTATGATTCTTATTTTGCTGTAGACTTTAAAGCTGCATAGTCTCTTTCTTTGTCCTTGCTGAACTGCTCAATGTAATTAAGTGTTTCTGGTGGAAGAGAAAATGCAAAAGCAAAATATGCTTCAAAATTTTTCAAAGTTAGTATCCTTGCCACATTAATAGAAGTAGAGTAACTAAAATGAAGGAGGTGATGACACCACAGTGCTCTGTACTTTGTCGCACACCACAGTGGGTTTAAGGTCAGAAGTAGGAAGATAAGGCTTTCCAAGGGGTCATGGAGAAATGGTCCATATTTATGTTGAAATATATACAAATGTGTTCTGTGGAAGGAAGAAGGTTTGTATTCAGTGGCAAGCCCAGAATTTCTGTGTAGGAGGGCTTAGAATTGCCGATCTGTGGGAAGGAGAGGCCTAGAGGACTTGCCTTGCAGGTGGTTTGTGTCACCGTACTCCTCATTGTGCATTTGCTTTGGAGACAGCACTGATTTAGAGAGCAGGTGGAGATTACAGGTTAATCTTAACCTATAACCCTCTTTAGTCATACTCTGGCTCCACCAGTAACTTCACTGCTCAAAACTTGTCTCAACAAATAATATTTGTTGAATAATGGAACGAATAACCGAATGGCCGTGTGAGAAACAACTGCAGCCTTGGAAGCGGAGCTGGAGCGGGAGAGCCCTTGCTGCCCGAGGGGCGGGCCCAGCGGGAAAGCAGGGTGGAGCATGAGGACCGCAGCTGCAGGGTGCAGCCAGACCCACTTGCAGATGGCATTCAGTTAAACAGGCAAACAGTTATTTTAGAGCATTAACCCAGGTCTCCAAAATGTAAGCATTTTATATTGCCTCTTCTGAACAAAATGCATTATCAAAGTAAACAGATCACCCTAGTTGATGAGGGGAACTTTTTCAGAAAAGTTCTCAGTTCATAAATGTAGAAGAAATGATGGGGGTAGAAAACTAATAATCCTGATTTTAGGCAACAGTCATCAGTAGATAATGAAACAATTAGGAGAAAAGCTGATGGAAAACCTTCCAATGGAAGGCTCACCTGAATGAACCTGATTGATCCTATAATCTCTAAAAGTGGAACAGTCAGACATCATAAACCTCCAGATGCTACACCATGTGAGGTACTCTCAAACTGCTAGGTCTAACTTCTAGGTCTAACAGGTGAAATGGGAACAAGTAACATGGCTCTGCAAGGAAGCGATCGACCATATCAGAGGGTAGGCCTTCCCAAGACAGTGCTGGTTAACGGCATAAAGAATGGAGGGGGAGCCCTGGCTGGTGTGGCTCAGTTGGTTGGGCTTTGTCCCATGCACTGAAAGCTTGCCAGTTTGATCCACATGCCCAGGGTTGCAGCCTCGATCCCCAGTAAGGGGTGTGCAGGATCAATGTTTCGCTCTCACATCGATGTTTCTCTCTTTCCCTTTCCCTCTCTAAAAGTCAATAAAAAATCTTTTTAAAGAAATGGATGGAGAGGGAGAAGGTAGACTGCTTAGATTCAGGAAATGTAAGACATAACACATGGAGTTTTTTTGACGTCCTAATTTGAACAAAAAGACATTTTTGAGAGGATTAGAGAAATTTGATTATGGACGAGAATAGTAAATGATATTAAATAGTTATATTTAATTTTGTTGTGATAATGGTTTGTATTGTATAAAAATGGTTCTCGTATCTCAATATATCCAGAATTTAGATTGACAAATTCAGAGCTTTGTTTTAAAAAGATTATAGGGGCACTCACCTCTGAAGCTTCTTATCCAGAAGGCTATTGTAGGGACAGGAATCTTTTTGTTGTTGTTTTAAGCTCCATGGAAATTTCTGATAAGAAGCCAGATTTAGGGGTCACTTTACTAAATAACTCAAAAGGTCCCTTTTTACAGGGAGAGTACATGATCTTGAGGTGACTTCAGGCTGATTAATGTATGTCTCTTAAGTAGTAATTGAAAGCAGTGTCTTTAGGAGGCAGTTAAATTTCTAGCAAAAATATTTTTTTTTCCTGGGAAGTTCATCAGTAGTTGGAAGGCTGAGGATCTGAGAAAGAAAAGAAGGGGGGGTGGGAGGCACGCATTCCAGCAGCTCTTGATCTTCTATGTCAGGCCCAGCTGGACTAGGCTATGTCCAACACTGGGGAAGAAAGGTGTTTGTTATTGAAAACATTTAAGAAGTGAGGGTTGGCTCCATGTTAGTTTGTATATTGAGAACATATCGATTGTATTTCTACATCCCTCATAGATGAAACCTAAAATTCATAGATGAATTACTAAATGTAAGGCCTATTAATATGTAAGTAGACAAATGAGTTTCAGGAAGCACAGATTTTAAGTTTTTTCAAACTTCCTGCCTCCTCGGAGGCGATGAAGCACAGATTACAGAAAACAGAGCTTCAAACCAAATTATTTCAGCTTTCGTTTCTATAACAGGCATGTACTATCATTACTATGGTGTCTAAATGAGTTCATAGAGCTCATCCCACTTTATTAAAATGAGATTTTATTTAAGTCATAGGAGATTGCAAGCTGGGTTATAACTGTTGAATGTTTAATATTCATAGTATTTATGGGTGGCACAATACCACTTTTCTGCTCATAAATATATAATAACTTAATGGAAGTTACCCATTAAAATTTTAATATTCAATAAAGAATATATGTGATGGCTTTTCCTCAGAGTTCTATGATGGTGTATTTGGGCAGGGGAGAAGTTGGTGGGAGGAGCATCAGTGAAGATGCTTGACTATTGAAATGAAATGCCTTCCCTTCCAGTTCCTTTTTATTTTGAAATGTTACATCTTATTATTTCAATTACATATTTCACTGTTGTCTGAATAGAGGGCTGAAATTGTCAATTAAAGACACAACTAAAAAAAGTTCTGATTTATGGGGGATTTTTTCATTTCAAAGATTTATTTCCTTACAAACAGACTCTTGGGTAGCTTAGCAACCTGGCTTTAAACACAGGACACCTAATGACTTTCATCTTTCCCACTTAAACATACGGTACAAGAAGAGTTTCAAGATGAGATGCCCCAGGAGGAAAGTGATTGCTGCTACCCAAACCAGTGCTTCAAGTATCATCATACTTTTAAACCATTGATACAATTCTGTCTTTTCTATTTTTTTAAAAAGGTAAGCAATTATAGATTTTAAACAGGACAAAAGGAGTACTGTGGATGAGAAGGTCTGCCTCCCACGCCCAATCCCTCACTCCTCAGTCCTCTGCAGAGACAACAGTTATGGGCAGTTTGTTTTCTAGAAATGGACCTGTAGATACAACCACATATGTGTCAGTATGTTTATACTCACACACTTACATATAATGGAAACCCAAAGACCAATTGACTCAGCAGAAATTCAAATTTCATTCAGTTGACAGCCTGGCATTTTTCCTATTCTAGATATCTAGTACCAGTCATTAGGAAAAATGGCCAATTTAATAATCTTTGTTATTTTCAAGAAAGGACTAAGGAATGACTTAATAAAATAATGAATAAACCCATAAAAATAAACAATTATATCTGGAAGGTCACAGAACAAGATTCTTATTTTTTAATTCCACCATTCCTTAGTTGCCACTGCGTAATAGAAGCTTTTAACTTGGAGCCTGATAGCATTGGGCTGCTGCATAAACCACCACAGGCTGAGATGAACTAAGTCCCTGCAGAGGTGAATTGGAGCTGAGATTCCCATCTCCAAATGCTTGAGGAGAGAAAGCTCTAGGCCATACCAGCGTCCAACATCAGCTGCTTTGGGCAACTGGGACTATTTGTTGCAACACTGCCGCTTCTTAGTAGAAAGCAAGAAAGCACAGACCTGGCTGGTTGTACGGGCTTTGCTTCCTCACTCTCTTCATATCATAGAATATATGCAAAATATTGTTTATAGGGTACCTGCAGGAGGCAGGATGTAAACCCAGCAGACAGCTTATGAGCAGAAAGCCCACTATCCTGGAGGCTCTATTGGCCCAGGTTCTACCCCACCCTTCCTCTCAAAGGGCTGAAGGTATATCTTAACACACAGGGAATCCATTCCAGGAATTGGAATTTGTAATCATTTGCTACCTAAGTGAGGCCTGCAAACCACTTTATTATAGAAGCAGCATCACTTAGAACTTGTTAGAAAAGCTGACACTCAGACCCATCAAATCAATACAAGCTCCCCACGTAATTCTTGTGACCATTTAAGTTTGAGAAGCGTTGTTCTACAGGTAATGTCTACCTTTGTATGCTTATAAGACCCTTGGAGGGCAAAGCTCTGCCTACCTTTCCAGCCTCAGCTTAGGTCATTCCTCTCTCCTAACCTAATCATAATGAAGTAGCTTTAATACCTGAAGACACTCTGCTCTCTCTAGTCTATCCTTTACACTGGCTGGCTGTCAGCCTAGAATGCCCTTTGCGTCAATTTAAAAGTCAAGATTCACATTATAGGCCTACCTCAAGAAACAAGAAAAACCTCCAACAATCTAACCTTCCACTTAAAGGAAAAGGAAAAAGAACAACAAACAAAAGCCAAAATGAGTAGAAGAAAGGAAATTATTAATAAAGATCAGAGCAGAAATAAGTTAGTCTTAAAAAAAATAATAATAATGAAGCCAAGAGCTGGTTCTTTGAAAAGATAAATAAGATTGACGAACCTTTTACTAGACGCATCAAGGAAAAAAAGAGCAATTCTTCACCCTGGCCAGTTTGGCTCAGCGCTTAGAGCGTTGGCCTACGGTCCAGAGAGATGTGGGTTCGCTTCCAGCTAAGGGCACATACCTCGGTTGTGGTTTGTCCCGGCCCTGGTTGGGTTGTGCAGGTGGCAACCACTCGATATGTCCCTTTCACGTCGATGCTTCTCCCTCCCTCCCACTCTACCTGAACAAAAAAATGGAAAAATGTCCTCAGGTGAGGATGAAAAAAAAAAAAGAGCAATTCTGGAGTCCATTCTGGGGGTAGGAGAGGTGAAAAAAGAGAGGACCCAAATATATAAAATCAGAAATGAAAGAGGAGAAGTAACAATTGACATCACAGAAATACAAATGGACAACGTGGGAGAAATTGATAAATTCCTAGAAACATACAATCTCCCAAAACTGAATCAAGAAGAAATAGAAAATATAAACAGACTGATTACAACTAATTAAATTGAAGCAGTAATAAAAAACAAAACAAAACAAAACTTCCAACAAACAAAAGTCCTGGACTGGATGGCTTCACGGGTAAATTTTACCAAACATTCAAAAACAAAAATTAACACCTATCTTTCTTAAACTATTCCCAAAAATTCAAGAGGAGAGGATATCTCCAAGCTCATTGTATGAGGCCAGCATTATCATAATTCAAAACCAGATAAAGACACTACAAATAAATAAAAGTAAGGCCAATATCCCTGGTGAACATAGATGCAAAAATCCTCAAATAAAATATTAGCAAACTGAATTCAGCAATACATTAAAAAGATCATACACCACCATCAAGTGGCATTTATTCCAGGGATGCAAGATTAGCATAATATCAGCAAATCAATTAATGTGATATACCACATATACAAAATGTAGGGTAAAAATAATATGATCATATCAATAGATGCAGAAAAAGCTTTTGACTAAATCCAGCATCCATTTATAATAAAAACTCTAAGCAAAGTGGCAATTGCGGGAACATATCTCAACATAATAAAGGCCATGTATGACAAACTCACAGCTAACATCATATTCAATGGGCAAAAACTAAAAGCATTTCCCTTGAGATCAAGAACAAGCCAGGGATGTCCACTTTTACCACTCTTATTCAACATAATATCGGCAGTCTTAGCCACAGCAATCAGACAAGAAGAAATAAAAGGCACTCAAATTGGAAATGAAGAAGTAAAACTGTCATTATTTGCAGATGACATGATGCTGTATATAGAGAACCCTAAGGACTCCACCAACAAACTACTGGAACTGATAAATAAACTCAGTAAAATAGCAGGAACAAAATAAATATCCAGAAGTCAGTTGCAGTTTTATATACAAATAACAAAATTAAAAAGGGAATCTAAGAAAATAGTCCCATTTACAACTGCATTTAAAAAAAGGACATTTGAAGTGACGTCTGCCATGTCTGATGTGATTCCATTGTACATATACATGTATGTATGTATATATACATGTATATATGTAATGTTAGTTGCAATATATTTGTTTACTTAATAAAATATGTAAACAGCTAAGAAAAATATTTAGGAATAAATCTAACCAAAGAAATAAAAGAACTGTACTCAGAAAATTATAAGAGATTGAAGAAAGAAGTTGAAGAAGATACAAGTGAATGGAAGCATATACCATGTTCACGGATAGGAAGAATTAACATTGTTAAAAGGTTCATACTACCCAAAGTAATCTATAGATTCAATGTAATTCCTATCATAATGCCAAGCAAGATATATTTCACAGAATTAGAGTAAATAATCCAAAAATGTATATGAAATGACAAAGACCCTGAAAAGCCACAGCAATTTTGAGAAAGAACAAAGTTGGAGGAATTACACTTCTTGATATCAAACTATGCTATAAGGCATAGTAATCAAAACAGTGTGGTACTGGCATAAAAACAGACATATAGATCAATGGAACAGAATAGAGAGCCCCGAAATAAACCCACGACTTTATGGTCAATTAATATTTGACAAAGGAGGCAATAACATGCAGTGGAGTAAACACAGTCTATTTAATAAATGGTGCTGGGAAAATCAGGCAGATACAGACAAAACAATAAAACTAGGCCATCTTCTAACACCATATACAAGAATAAATTCAAAATGGATTAAAGATTTAAACATAGGACTCTATACTATAAAAATTCTAAAAAGGCAGTAAAAAATCTCAGGCATCTCTTTTAGTAATATTTTTTTCGATATATCTCCTAGGGCAAGGGAAATGAACAAAATAAACAAATGGGACTACATTAAACTAAAAAGGTTTGCACAGCAAAGGAAATCATCAACAAAATAAAAAGAACACACCACTGAATGGGAGAACATATTTGCCAATGAACTATCTGAGAAGGGGTTAATATCCAAAATTTATAAAGAATTCACACAACTCAACACCAAAAATAAAACAATCATTCCAGTTAAAAAATGGGCAGAGGACCTAAGTAGACACTTCTCCAAAGAGGACATACAGATGGCCAACAAACAAATGAAAAGATGCTCTTAGTCACTAATCATCAGAGAAACCCAAATTAGACCATAGTGAGACATCACCTCACACCTGCCAGAATGGCTGTCATCAATAAATCAACGAACAACAAGTGTTGGCCAGGATGTGGAAAAAAAGGAACCCTCGTGCACTTTTGGTGAGAATGCAGATTGGTGCAACCACTGGGGAAAAGAGTAAGGAGGGTCCTCAAAACCTTGAAAATGGAACTGCCTTATGACGTAGTGATTCTATTTCTTGCTATGTATCTGAAGAAACCCAAAACACGAATTCAAAAGAATATATGCACCCCTAGTTCACTGCAGCATTATTTACAATAGCCAAGATATGGAAGCAACCCAAGTGCCCATCAATAGACACGTAGATAAAAAAGCATTGGTACATATATACCATGGAATTATATATACTAAAGCATAAAAAAGAACAAAATATTACCATTTTCGGCAGCATGAATGGACCTAGAGGATATAATGCTGAGTGAAATAAGTCAATCAGAAAAAGACAAATACCATATGATTTCACTTATATGTGGACTCTAAAGAACAATATAAACAAACAAAACATAAATGGACTCATAGATACAGAGAACAGACCAATAGTTGCCAGAGGGAAGGAGGGTGGGTGAAAAGGCGAAGGATGGAGTACAGGTGGGTAGTTACAAAACAGTCATGGTGATGTAAAGTACAGCACAGGAAATATAGTCAACAATGTATGGTGCCAGCTGGGTGCTGGAGATATCAGGGAGAACACTTTGTACAGTATATGATTGTCCAACCACTATGCTGTACACCTGAAACTAATACAAAATAATGAATGTAAACTGTAATTGAAAAAGTATTTTTTAAAGTTTAAATAAAAGTCAAGCTTCACCTGCCTAGCTGATTAGGCTGGGCAGGACATTGGCCCATCTTCCATCTGCTTGCTCCTTGGTTCTGACGATGTGTCTTTGTTATAGTAATGATCACGTTGGACAGTAACGGTCTGTTTCCTGTCTTTTCTCAAGCAGACATGAACCCTTGGTGTCGGCAGCTTTGGTGTACTCATCTCTGAATTTCTAGCAGGTACATAGCACAGGGTAGGTTGCTTATTGGATAAACCAACCAGGGAATCTTGCTGGCCTTTTCTGACAGAAAGCTATTTTCTCTAAAGACAATAGTGTAAATAACATTTATAAATCATTTCAAAATAATTCTGTTTGTGTATCTCTGATTTGTGGCCAGTTTTATAAAATGCAGGATAGTATCTAAACCCATTTCTTATGCCTCAGGCCAGATGTAAAATTATGATCTATTTTTTTAGGATTTAATATATTTTAACTGTAATAAAGTTATTGCAAGGAGAAATTAAATCATATAAAAATAAATTATAGATGAAAAACATCTTCCAATATGACTATTGTCTACTAAATCACTGTCCAGTGCTTATTTTTTAAATGTAAGACTAATATTGATTACTCACTGTCTTTTCCTTACAGATACTAAAAAAATTATTATTTCTAGCTGGTCCGCATCTGCTTTAAACATCGGATTCTTATGTTGTATTCTTTTCTTCCTTAGCTAAGCATTGTAAACTTACTTCCACACATATCTTCATCTGGGCTTCTCTGTACATCACTTTTCCATCCTCATCTGGATGCTAGGGCCATTTCGCTGTGTTCGGGGGAGACTCATACAAGAGAGATGTTATAAAAGACGAATTTCTCTCTTATAGCTGAACAATTATTGGTGTAATTTACCAAGGAATTGTAGCCTGTGAGAACACACCCAGTGCTGAATAAACCAAGCAGACAGAGTTTCTTTCCTCTTCTGAGTATAGGAAAGGAAGGATGTCAGCCTTCGTAGGATCTGACATGGGCATCTGTCTCGGAGAAGAGGAACGTCTAGGACATGAGAAGGGGAGGTGGTGGTGACAGAGAAAGAAGAGGACCCAACGGTTGACTGCTCGTCATCCCTCAGAAAACGTAAAAACAGGGCAAGTAATTTAAAAAAACAGAGAATAAAACTTAGGCAGCACAGACAACTTAGTTGGAACCCCTCCAGTTTAGGAAATCACTTCTCTAATGCAGAGACACTCTATTTAAAAGAAAGAAAATATTACATTTGCAGTGTGGGCTTCGTACAGTGCCTCAAACCCAAGGCTTAGAGGCCTAAAGAGTTACTGTGGCTCCTTAAATCTCTCCCAGGGATGAAAGGGGCCCCAGGGGTGTCTTCCAAGCCTGGTTCACAGCCTAAAGAAGAAATGCCAAAGCCTTACTATCAGAGGGTATAAGAAAATAGCATTAATCTCCATTGTCCTGACTAGCTAGTCAGTCACTAAAAACATAAACGGGACATTCGGGGCTGTCACACTCTTCGAGGAGCGCCAACATATTTCACAGTCCAGAAAATCGTGCACCTATCTCCTTTCTCATTCATACCTCAAAGACACAGGAGTAAGCCAAGCTACTTGGAGCGTGACTTTACTATTCGTGTATACCAAACCCGTTTTGTGTTCTCTCAGAACTGAGCCACTGAAGGGAAGGTTCGTGCCCTGCCCCAAACGGGCTCTAGTGCAGTCCCTCTGGCTGCACCACCAATGGGCCCTTCAGAACACACCTCGGGGCTGAGCATCTACAGAACCAAGAAACAAAATTTTTCCTAACTCAATTCACCTGCACTTTAGGCTGAGATTTTTATTCAACAGCTAAATAAATAGCCACCTCTTGTCTAAAGGTGCCTTTCCTCCCAGGTTCCTTAATACTCTTTACACATCTGCCATGGCACTTGGCTTCTTGTATTAAATTACCTGTTGGTATATCTGTCTCTCCTCAGCAGCAACAGATAGCTCTTGAGCAGGGAACTAAATCTTACTCAGTTTGAGCTCTGGTCAGTTTGGCTCAGCGGTTAGAGCATCGACCCACGGACCAATGAGTTGTGGGTTTGATTCCAGTCAAGGGCACTGTACCTCAGTTGCTGTTTGGTCCCTGGCCCCGGTCGGGGTCAAGTGGGAGGAAATCACATCGATGTTTTTCTCTCTCTCTCTCCTTCCCTCCCTCCCACTCTATCTGAAGATAAATGGAAAAATATCCTCAGGTAAGGATTTAAAAATAAGTACATAAATAAGTACATAAATACATAAATAAATAAATCTCACTCAGTTTCAGATTCAATTCTTTCAGTGCTTACAATACAAAGTAGGTTAACATTAGTTGAATTAAGTTTCCTGCCCAGCCTACAATGGTACTGTCACTGGAAGAGGGTTGGGACCGAGGCAGGTCTGCCCTGGTGCGGTCTGTAATGTGTGGGTTCTTGATTTCATAGCTTGAATCCAGGTGATTTTGAGAGTATGCTTGTTAAAGCTGGGACAGTGAAAAAAAGTAAGGGCTTAAAGTAGAAGACGCAAGATCACAGTACAGGAGTGAGCCCAGGCAGAGCTGCCTTGGCCCCATGGAAACATGAGGAAGAGTAGAGCCTAGGCAAGGCTGCCTGGGCCCTGTTAGAAAGAAAGTCACGGAGGCAGAAGAAGTGAGCCAGCTGGGCTGCATGGGCTCAGGAAACAAGTTACAGAGGCAAAAGGAGGGCCCTTGGAGACAGGTTCATGGAATTAGCCCTGGACAAGCTGCCACTTCCTATTGTTCCATTGGTTGCAAGTATCATGGAGACCATTAAAGCTTAGGAGAAAGAGAGTAAAGATACATGCCCGAGGAAGGAAGAAGGGGAGGGTGCAGGCATGCTCAAGAGATAGCATGCATTGGGTCCTTTTTCTTTTCTTTTCTTTTCTTTTTTTAATTTTTGGTATGTGTCCCTTGTGGAAACCAAACCTGGGACTCTCTGGTCTGCAGGCCAATGCTTCAATCACTGAGCCAAACTGGCCAGGGCGGGTCCTTTTTCTTAAGGGCTTTTACCTGTTTTTTAAATAGTCGTTAGATTTCTAGGCGTGTCCTTCAATATGTTGATTCATCAAAATGAGCATATAGAGGGGTCAGAGTCATTCTCTGATCATTTTCACCTTCAAAGAATGTCACAGAAGAGGGACTGAGACCAAGGTGAGCCTGTCCCTATAGGGGTCTGGAATGTGTAAACCATTTGCTCCTAAGTATCCTGGTTAGGAACGATAAGACCATGTGGATTTATTATCTGGCTGTAAAGGAATTTTCCTGGCGTCTTACTATCCTGCCTCAGTACTGGGAAAGGTAAACTGAGAGGGCTCCCCATCCAACTAAGTCCCCATTCTGGTGACTTTTAGCAAACCATTCCCTATGCCAGATCTCATTACTGTATAACACGGGAATCATAAAATGTGCCACCTGGATCAGTAGAAATAGGAACAAGCGATGTGTTCATGTCTGTAAGATGCCCAAAGCTCTTCAGAGGAGAGGGGAGACTGTTGGGTTCAGAGTCTCTATAAGTGAGAGGACAGTATATCAGACAGCCCAGTAGAATCTCACAAATATGACAGGACTTTACTACATTGCTATGTTTGTGTGTTTTAAAATACACTTTTTATTTTACAGAATAATTGCAAAGATAGGACAGAGAGTTCCCAAATACTCAGCATCCAGTTTCCTCTATCATTAACATCTTGCATTAGTGTGGTACCTTGCTACCATTAACTATTATTAATGCATTATTAACTGTATTCAGATTTCCCTAGATTTTACCTGGTGTCCTGTTTCTGTTCCAGGATCCCATCCAGGACACCACATCACATTCAGTCATCATGTCTCCTCTTGGCTGTGACAGGTTCTCAGACTTTCCTTGTCCTTGATGACTGACAGTTTTGAAGAGTACTGACCAGGTACTTTGCAGAATGTCTCTCAATTGGGATTTGTCTGATATTTTTCTCACCATTAGACTGGGATTATGGGTTTTGGGGAGGAAGATGGAAGTAAAGTACCTTTCTACTTTTTAAAAATCCCATATCAATTCCTCCCTATCTCCCCCACCCCTTAAGCTGTTACTATATAGATAGTGCCTGTTAGGATCAAGGGAATGGGGCTTTATTCTGGTATGGATTACAAGAAGTCATTCATACCTGAATGGATATCACCAGTGGGAATGGACTCCTCAGGGAGAATTTCCCAGGAGTCGCCTTAGAGCCACGGACTTGATAGTGAGTGAGCTGAGAAGAGGGACTAACCAAAGGCAGCAAGCCCCACATAGAAAACAGAACAGTCCTGGAAAATGACCTGGGAGAAGACACTGCCTGAGGAGTTGTCCAATCCTTTGTGAGTAATGAAAGACTGGAATGTGGAATAACAGGTGATAAAAATATGGCAGCAATCAAAGGCACCTGGTCAAAGAAACGCCCAGGTCCTGTCCAGTGCAATAAAGGCAGAAAGGGGAGAGTTTATGAATATGTCAGGTATCAGGTGGTGACTAAGACTGAAATGGAGCTAATCCGGGAAGTATCCTGAAGCTAAAATCCTAAAGCTCAGAAGGTTTCTAAATAAGCTGGCTACAAAACAAATGTTCTGGAAAAGATCAGAAAATCTCTCTCTTAAAAAAAAAAAGGCTTAGTTACCATCCACATGCACCTGCTGGCAGGTGGGGAAGGCAGATGCTTAGAGTTTCTCAGGAGCATGTCTGAGTTATACTTCCTCATGTCTTCTCCATACAATTTAAACTTGGATCATGTTCAGAGGGCAATTAACCAGGGCCAGGTATGCTCACTGTCTAGGGCCATGAAATGAAACCAAGCCAACTGGCCCTTACTGAAACAGTGAACTTGGACTCTGGCCACTCAGCCAGCCAGCTAATGACCTGCTAACACAAACAAGCTTTAACATTCACCTTTGTTTTAGAACTCTGGTAAGGATTAGAGGAACTCAGTTGTCTAAATGCACTCAGTAATCTGTAAAGTGCTTTTAATTGAGAAGTATTATCAATGTTTTGTTAAGCTCTTTACCCAGGTTTGTCTCTGAAGAATATGGCAAGAAAGGAATGCAATGATTTCTCCTCTTCATATACCCTTTTCTTTCATATTTATACTCCAGGTATTATTGTATTATAGATGGTGCAAGTGAATAATAATAACAGAGAAGATTGGTTGAGCCCTCAGTGTGCTGATTACAATTCTAAGCTCTTATAGGTATTAATTCATTTAAACCTTATAGCTCTGTGATTGTGCCCATTATTACAGATGAGTAAACTGAGATACAGAGAAGTTAAATGAATGGCTAATGGTCAAATAACTATAATATGGCTATATTAGTTGGGGCTAGGTTTTGTTGTATAGCAGATAACTCAACATCGTTTAAACAAATTAGAATTTCATTTTATCTTGAATAACAGAAGATTGGAGGTAGGTAGCCAAAGGCTAGAAGGGCAGTCTCACCGTTCTAAGATTCTCAGGCTCATCTTTCTTTCTTCTCTAGACATGTTAGCACGTGACTTCTGTCCTCAGGTTCTCCCTAGTAGTCCAAGTGGATTGGAATGCCAGGCATCAGAACTGTTTCAGAAGGAAGGAAAGGGCCGAAGGGCTTTCCCAGAAGCCACACCTAACAACTTCCACTACCATCTCATCAGTTACCCCTAGCTGCAGAGAAAGCTGGGAAATGTATTTTGTCTTTTTTTTTTTTTTTTAAATTGGGCACATTTCTGAAGGTTCTGTAAAAGAAAAAAGAGACAACAAATTTTAGACTCATGCATCATAGAATACCGTTTCTCAAAATGGAATTGTGGTTTTTGTTGTCAGGTGAAGATAAGGCTGCATTACTGTTTCTATTTTCCACTTATTTGAAAAAATACAAACAAGGTGGTATATACATTTTTTTTAAAAAGTCTGAACTTTACTTAGATTTCCACTTTTCCCTTATCCACAATTTAGTTATCATTGATGAGATTCTGTAACTTCATAATATTCAAATGATTATTTTATTTTATTTTTTAATTTTATTTTTGTTACAGATGTTTCTCCTTTTTTACCCCATTGACACCTTCCTTCCCATCCCTCCCGCCCTGTCCCCGACCTTGTTGTCCATGTCCATTGGTTGTGCACACATGCATATAAGTTCTGTGGTTTATCTCTTCCCACCCCCACCACCCCCTCTTCTGAGGGTTGTCAGTCTGTACCCTACTTCCGTGTTTCTGGGTCTACCCTTTTCCTCAGACTGTTATATTCATTATATTCCATATATAAGTGAGATCATGTGGTATTTGTCTTTTTCTGTTTGGCTTGTATCGCTTAGGATGATACTTTCCAGGTCCTTCCATGTCGTCTCAAAGGATAAGAGATCTTTCTTTCTTACAGCTGCATAGTACTCCATTGTGTATATGTACCACAGCTTTTTTATCCATTCATCTACCGATGGACACTTGGGCTGTTTCCAGATCTTAGCTATTGTAAATAGTGCTGCTATGAACATGGGGGTACGTAATGTCTTGCAGAAAAAAAAACCTCCAGATAAAAATTTCAGAAGAAAAGTATTTAGTCTAAAACCACTTCTTCCTTTTGAGGGCACTCAAATGATTATTTTAGACTCTTACAATGAAGGAAAAAAGGAAGAAGTGGTTTTAGACTAAATACTTTCTTCTGAAATTTTTATCTGGAGGTTTTTTTTTCTGCAAGACATTACTTTCAGATTTCCCTTTCAAAGAGCAAATGTCCAATAGAAAAGCTTTCATTTGTCTTTTAAGGAAAAAAAGGAAAAGAATATTTGAATTAGATATTTAGAGAATTTCTTAGTTGGGTTATACTGTACTTGATTATGTCTAAAACCTTTCCTTTGATCTCAATTTCTCCAGTTATAAAATATAGTCATTAATTCATTTATTTGTTCATTCACTAAATAATGTGGCCTTAAAAGGTGTTGAGTGCTTTATATATGATAGTCATTTCTGTCTCACTGTTAACAAAATAATTGGGTAATGTGTAAAGCATTTTTTAAAGTTTGTAACTCAGTGAGTACTATCATAGTTAAACAGAAAGTATTTCTTTTTGTACAGTTAAGTCAAATTTGGTATATTGAAAAAAGAAACGGAAAACTTTTGGAATCATGAGATACAAATATTTCAACAATGTATACATTACATATAGAAAAACATATTATAAATCTTTACATATAAGAATACTAAAAAATAAATATTAACACTTTTCCTTTTTAAGAGTAAACAATATGTTGTGAAATGCCTTTATGAAATACAATGCTCTTCCCTAGAGCTGATACAGCTCTAAAATAAATATATTTGCAGAAAATATTCTTCTCATTTATATTAATGTAGCCATATTGCTTCTCTAAGAAAATATTTATAAATATGGCTACTGTGTTCCAGAAATGTTCTAGGAAGAAAATCATTGTAGATGAATCCTCTACATTGGAAAATATTATAATAACATTTCTCCTGATAGAATTCAGAATTGTGCATGTCACAGTAAACAAAAGGATATGAGTTCTGCATCAGAGCCTAAGGCTACCACTGGGGTGTCACAGTTTATTTTTTTCAGTTTGTTATTAGTACTGATTGCCTTCTGACACTAGACAAGCCATTCAAACTATTGAATTCTTTACTTTTTTTTTTTTTTTTGCCAACGATGGCTGTGGGTGGAACCTCACAGCTCCTAGGAGTTTCGGTACACCAGATGGATGGAGACCTGTCTAAATGTCTGGGTATTGGGGAGAAGGGCCACAAAAGTCACTTCAGTCCTTAAAATAATAAAGTATTTACTTTAAATGACAAAAGATACAGAACCCCCCCCCCCATTTCAATTATGGATTTGTATAAGCAAATGAAATACAGCAGAGTCAATGGGGAGAAGGGAAGCAGCAAGAATTGCAAGACTGTGAAGGAGGATTCTGCGCCAAGATAGTAAATATGGCAGTTACAAAAAGCAGAAAATAGGTTAGCAAGTAAAACTCTCAACATGCTTTTCCCATTGTGCCCTTGATCTCATTTAGAAAAAGATGATTAAAAAATTTTAAACATACACCATAGCTTTATTGTTTGCCTTGGCTGGCTAGATTATAGTTTGGGGACAGGTGATAATATGCCTCCCTCTTAGCCAAAATTTGCTTGTCCTTCCTGCTCCTCAAAGTCAGTGTTATTTTTATAATATGATGCTTATAGAATCCCTTTCTTAGCATTTTTTTTTCTACTCTGCAAATTTCTTTCCAGATACTTATCTCTTCTATAATAGAACAACAGTGCTGGAGTCCTAGCAAATACTTAATAAATCAGTAGCCTTTGTTGGTGGTGTGAACATTCGTAATTCCAAATTAATGGAGATTCGAGCTGTGCTGTTTGTTGAGGAACACTGACACTATAAGAAAGAGATTTTTTAAAGTATGTGTTGGTGGCAAAATAGAACAATAGACGCACTTGATCATTTTCGCCAGAGCCCGTCATCTCTTTGTCTGATAATCACACAACAGTCGATCTTACACTAATTACTACTTTGTAACATGCCCTATTCTTTTCACTCACTGCCATGAAAAACCATCTGAATCTGAGATCCTGTAAATTGTCCTTCCTCCCCATATCTTCCCTCCCCCAACACTCACAACACAAACAACCTTCTAAAATAAATAAGGAACAACAGGCTCTTAGAGTCAGCCCATTTATCTTATTACCAGCACTAATAAGTAACTCCCTTTCTCTCTGGTTTATAACATCTCAAAGCAACAGTGCACTCAAGGTCCTTCAGATGGTGAAACACGTGGATGCTTAGCCATATGTCAGGAGGAATAATACAAAGTGGGCCTTTGCCCCAAGATGATGATTGAGTACTGAGGGAAGTTTCTTCAGCCTTGCAAAGAGCATATTTTTATGGCAGAAACACAACCAGGCTTGATAAGAGAAGCAGATCAAAGAAACTAAAAACAGAGTATGTGGTTAAATTATTTATAATGATGCTGCAGCTGTATTGATCAGAGGGAGTTTCTCTCTTAACCCTACCTTCTCCATACCTTAAGAAGTTGTCATCCCCCAAAGAATTATGCCCCAGTGTGAAAGGGTGTGGGGTGGGTTACTGGTCAGGATCTTAGTTAAGAAAAGACTGGTTACCCAATATAGTTCTACCATATCTAATGACAAGCAAACTGATGATCTCTTTGCATATCTCATTTCCTAGGCGAGAAATGGTATATCATTTCACAGTGTACCCTGCAGGAGAACAAGGTCTGCTCTCCTACCAGGATCATATTACTTCAGCATAAGAAAACCTAATACAAAATTGAAGCTTTCAACCACAGCATCATATTAGGAGGACATTTATATTTTAAGAATCTTGTTTATTGCTGAATCTGCACTGCTGGAACACCACCAGGCCCAGAGTAGGTGGTCAGTCATACTGAATAAATGAGTGAATGTTCTTGGTATATTGGGGCTCAGTGAATGGATTTGGGATTCAGGCACTGAAGGCCATGTGCTCGGCATTGTGTTAGGGGGCTGCTGACATCTATGCTTGTCTGAGTGGGCCATTCTAGCCTTCCTCTTGGGTAGAGTCTCCCTTGCTAGAGAAATAACGTGTCCTGGGAGAGTAAAGATGAATATAGGATATGTGTACACAGTTCCAACTTTGTCATTGTGAAACTGTAAGACAAGGACTGATGCTTTGTCCTTAAACAATCCCAAAACAGTTTGCCACCCTCTTTAGGCCAAAGATTGTGTGTGATAAGCTTCTGAAGAAAAGAAACTGTTAGAAGATACAAGGTCCTTTTCACCTCAAGAGAAAGGGGACTTAAAAACAAAACACCATTTAACGCTACTGAGGGCACCAGCACTTCACTTGGGAAAAATAAAATCCTATTCTGATGTGGAGGAGAAAAAAAATATTGGCAGCCTACCAAGCTGGTTCATTCCAAAAAGAAATTCTAAACATTTGTTTCAAATGGGTGTTGACAAGCCATCTAGGAAAGGTATGTCATGATATATTCCCATTACAGACACCATGTGCTACCTTTCTTTCTAACCGTTAACATTTCAGGGAATTCATTCAAAAAGCACATTATTAAAAAAGAAGAAGATGTTAGGTAGATGTGCCCAGTGTTTGGTAATATTTGAACAAATCAGAGAGTACTAGAAATAATCAGTTTCCAGCAAGAACCTAAAAATGGCCTCAGTCTTGGATTTGGGATTAAAAGCAAGGTGGAGCCCATGCAAAGGCTCCTGTCCCTCTCATCCCAAATTTCTAGAAATGACAGATCAGATGTTTTACGCTTTTTTTTTTTTTTTTTTTAATAGCAGGTACTAGAATATAGAAATAGGGTAGGCCAGAAATTATTGTAAGGAATCCTGAAATATGCAAAGCAGATGGAATAATATTAACAGAGAAAGCTACTACCTAAAAATGGGAATAACTTCAAATGTGCTGCTGACTCAGAAAGGGCAGATTCAGGGAACAGGAGGAGGCCAAAGCCATCAGGAAGTACTGAGATGGGGCAAATGTGGACATTAGAGCAAAAATGCTGATGAACATGTTAGCACATCAGATTCAGTAATGTATTAATAGAATTACATGTTATAACTGAACAGGATTTATGCCATACAGGTTCAAAATTGGAAAAAAGTTAATGTAATTCACTCTTTTACTAGATTTAAAATGAAAAACCATACAATCATGTAAATAGATGCCTCAAAAGATATTTGATAAAATTCAGAATGTATATTTAATTTTTAAAATCTTAAGAAAAAAATTTTTTTGTGTTAATATTTACCCTAGGATATTTTTCCATTGATTTTTAGTTAGAGTGGAAGGGAATGAGGGAGAGAAAGAGAGAGAGAGAGAGAGAGAGAGAGAGAGAGAGAGAGAGAGAGAAAAATCAATGTGAGAGATATATCAACTGGTTGCCTCCTGCATGGTCTCAACTGGGGCCGGTGTTTGAAACTGCAACCCAGGAATCAAACCTGCAACCCTTTGGTCTGCAGGCTGACACTCTAACCACTGAGCCAAACTGGCCAGGGCTAAAAAAAATCTTTTTAGCATACCAGGAATAGAAAGAACCTTCTTAACCCCAATAAAGAATATTATTAACCCAAAGTCTTTATTCTCCAACATCCTCAGCTACAAAGGTGAACTATTAGGATGGTTTCCATTATAGTCTGAAATAAGACAGGAATGACTATCACTTGTGCTATCCACTATTATATAGGATATTCTAACAAATAAACATAAGACAAGAATAAAATAATCTCTAAATATTGGCAAGGTAGGGAAAATGGCCTGTATATAGTCAGATAGTATATTTGTCCTTTTTAAAAATTTCAGGAGTATCAACTAACAAAATATTAGAAATAATAAGAGAATCCAATACGGTGACCAGAAATAAGATCAATGGACAAAAGCAATAGCATTCAAACTTACTAGCAATATCCATGTAAAGGATATTACTATAGAATAAATGTGTCTCATGTGTCACAATTCATGTATTTTTGAATACGTGACCCCTGTGACATGTATTGTGAATCCTACCCACAATGGTATTAGAAGGCGGGGTGGGACCTTTGAGGGTTCTTAGATCATGAGAGAGGGGCCCTGAAGAATGACATTAGTGCCCTGTGAGAGAGACCCCGGGGAGCTCTCTCACATCTTACGCTGTGTGAGGAAACAGTGAGAAGACACTGCCACTGGCTTGTGTCTAGGTGTAAACTTCCTTGTGTTTATCTTTCTATGGTTTGTTGAGTTCTTGGATCTGTAGATTAATGTTTTCCATCAGACTTGGGAAGTTTTAGCCATTATTTCTCCCAATATTTTTTTTACGTTCATCTGTTTCTCCTCTTTCTCAGCGTGTGCGCGCGCGCGCACACACACACACACAAATTTGTATTCTATATGAAATCCAAAATATGGATATAGCTAATTATTCAAGCATTTTTATTAGTGAAAATTAACTTGCTTCCATTTTTTACCATTATAAACAATGTTGCAATGAACATATTTATATATGCCTCTTGAAGGCATCTATATATGCTTTTCTGAACAGATACTGAGAAGCAAAATTGCTGAGTCATTTAATCTTTTAGACACTGTTACCAAGTTGCCCTCCTAAACAGCTATATCAATACTCAAAACTAAAAGTTCTTAAAGGTACACATGTCCTTAAACTCTTAAAATATTTATATTACCAATTTCTTTTAACTGCTGATAACCTGATGAATGAATGATGGGGTCTCATTGTTTTCATTTCTGTTTCCCTTGTTACTATTGTGGTTGTGCATCTTTTCATTTATTATTCCCCATTTACAAAATTTTGTTTATATCCCTTATTTAAAAACCTATTGTTTTTTTCTTATGATTTATAAGAGGTTCTTTACGTATTCTTAAATATCCTCACTTGAGGACATTTTTAAAATATTTTGTTCAGATAGAGTGGGAGAAAGAGAGAGAGAGAGGGAAACATCAACGTGAAAGGGACACATGGAGTGGTTGCCACCCACACGACCCAACCAGGGCCGGGGACAAACTGCAACCGAGGTACGTGCCCTTAGTGGGAACCAAACCCGGGTCTCTCTGGACCACAGACCGACGCTTTAACCGCTGAGCCAAACCGGCCAGGGCTTAAATATCCTTTATCTGTTGTATATGTTGCAAATGTTTTTACCCAGTCTCACTTCTTTTAACATCGCTAACTTTTGATGTACAGAGGTTTTCTCATCACCATTTGACTGATCTTTGCTTTCACCACTGATTTGAAATGTCACCTTTTTTATTTAGTCAGTAAATATGAATCATGAGGTTTTTTTTCTAGATTTTCTGTTTTATTGATCTATTTGTCTATTCTTATTCCAGTTTTTCTAATTATTATAGCTTCATTTGGGCATTCATGTGTATTTCTCTTCTAAATTAGTTTTATTTATTTATGTATTTATTTTTAATAGAATTTATTGGAGTGACATTGGTTTACACAACTATATAGGTTTCAAGTGTACAACTCAACAAAACATCATCTGCACACTACAGTGTGCACCCATCACCCCAAGCAAAATCTCTTTCTGTCTCCATTTTCCTCCCTTTTACCCACTTCCACCTACCCCTATGCCCTTTCCCTCTGGCTATCACCCCACTGTTGTCTGTGTCTATGTGATATATATATATATATATATTTTTTTTTTGCTTAATCCCTTCACCTTCTTTCATTCAATCCCGAAACCCCTCTTCTTGAATTAATTTTAGGATTAACTTGATAAGTTCCTGGAAAATACTTGAGAGTTTTATTGAGATTATTTTGTATTTACAGATTAATTAAAAGATTGAAGAAATTAATTGTTAACAGATTGTCTCACAAGATATACTAAAGGAAGTCTTCAGAATAAAAGGAAATTACTATAGATAATAAGAAAGGATGAGCACCAGAAATGATAAACTTGTGAATAAATAAATAATATATAGCCCTGGCGAGTTTGGCTAAGTGGTTAGAGCGTCAGCCATGGACCAATGAGTTGCGGGTTTGATTCTGTCAAGCGCACGTACCTCGGTTGCTGTTCGTTTGTCCCCAGGGTCATGTGGGAGGCAGCCATTCGATGTGTCCCTCTCACATTGATGTTTCTCCCCACCCCAACTCTATCTGAAGAAAAATGAAAAAATATAAAATATCCTTGGGTGAGGATTTAAAATAAATAAATAAATACATACATACATACATACATACATACATAACATACATTTTTCTCTTAATTTCTTTAAAAACATAATCTTTTGTTAGATAGTGTACAGCAATTATTATAACAATGTATTGTTGAGTTTATAACATATGCTGATGTAATGTGTATGACAGTGGAGGGAGGAGAACCGGAACCATATTGTAAAGTTTCTCTATTTTACCAGAATTAAGCAGTATTAATCTAAAGTAGATTGTGATCAGTTAAGATTTATATTTTAGAACCTAGAGTAACTATTAAAAAATAACAATTTTGTTAAAAGTCAACAGAAGAATGAAATAGGTATACTAATAAAGATTTAACACAAAAAAGACCATAAAGGAGGAACAGGAGAAGCACAAAGACATAAGACATGGAAAACCAGCTTTACCTAACTGATATTCGTGGAACACTCCACCCAACAGCAGAATGCATGTTCTTTTTAGGCACCTAGGGACTCTTACCCCAAATAGATAATATTCTAAGCCAGGGTCAGTCAGCAAACTACAACCCAAGGGCCAGCCACCTAATTTTTTAAATCCTCATTGAAGAATATGTTTCTCTTGATTTTAAAGAGAAAAGGAAAGAAGGGAAGGAGGAAGGGAGTGAGGGAAGGAAGGAAGGGAAGAGGGAGACAGAGAGAGAGAGAAAGAAAGAAACATGGATGTGAGAGAGAAATATCAATCAGTTACCTTCATATGCCCCCTGAGCAGGAATTGAACCCAACATCTTCTTGGTGTATGGAACAATGCTCCAACCAACTGAGCCACCCAGCTGGAGCTCAGCCACCTAGCTTTTAGAAAACCTTTTAACCATTTTTAACTGTGCAATTTAGTGGCATTACTTACACAATGTTCTACAATCATTACCTATACCCCCAAATTTGTCATCATCTCCAGTATAAATTCTGTACCCATTAAACAATAAGTTCCTCTTCCTAATTCCCTCCAGCCCCTCAAATCTACTTTCTGTCCCTATTTCTAGATTTTGCCTATTCTAGATTTTTCATATAAGTAAAGTTATACAATATTTATTCTTGTGTGTCTGGCTTATTTCACTTAACATAATGTTTTCAAGTTCCATCCATACTGGAGCATATATAAGAAGTTAATTCCATTTTATAGCCTAATAATATTCCATTGTATGTATATAGCACATTTTATTTATCCATAGATTTATTGATCAACATTTGGGTTGTTTCTGTTTTTTGGTTATTGTGAAAAAACACATCACTGAACACACATGTACAAGTATCTGCGTTCCTGTTTTCAATTATTTTGGGATATACCTAGAAATAGAATTGCTGAGTCATATGGTAATTTTATGTTTAAATTTGAAGGACCACTAACCTGTTTTCTACAGTGGCTGCACCATTTTACATTCCTACCAACCATGTACAAAGGTTCTACATATTTTTGTTTTTTTGTTTAGTTATAGTCATTCTAATAGGTGTGTGAAGTGGTATCAATTGTAGTTTTGATTTGCATTTACCTAATGACTAATGATGTTGAGCATCTTTTCATGTGCTGCCTATTTTTGTAAATAAATGTTTATTGAAACACAGTCTCACCCATTTGTTTATCTGTTGTTGATGATTGCCTTTATCCCATACTCAGCAGAGATGAGTATTCAAAGGCTCACTGGGTCCGAGTTTGTTCATTTCCATGTTAGAGCATAAAAAAACCTCAATATTATTTTTAAAACATTGAAATCAAAGGATGGTCTCTGTTCAAAACAGAATTAGTGTAGAAATCAACACAAAGAAATATAGAAAATCTGAAATATTTAGAAATTTGGAATAATTTAGAAATTAAACAACATATTTCTAACTAATCCATGTATCAAAGAAATTACAAGGGGAATTTTGAAGCTATTCCTAACTGAATGAAAACAAAAGGACAGCATATCAAAATTTATGGAATGTAGTTAACCTAATACTTAATGGTTCAAGATTGAATGCTTCTCCCCCAATGACTGGGAATAAGGCAAGTATATCCACTCCTGTCACTTTTATTTAATCTAACTGGAGCAATATGGCAAGAAAAATAAATTAAAAGCATACAGATTGAAAAGGAAAATTAGAGCTTTAATTATAAACACAGATAGTCCCTGATTTATGCTTTTTTGACTTTACGATGGTGAGAAAGCTTTAGTAGAAACTGAACTTTGAATTTTTGAATTTTGAGCTCTGGCTAGGCTAGCAATGTGTGGTATGATTCTCTCTCGCGATGACGGGCAGTGACAGCAAGCCACAGCTCCCAGTCAGCCGCCTGGTCATGAGGATAAACAATCCATACTAACGCATCAGTATTAAATGCATTTTTAAATTTTTTTTCTTTTATTGGTTTTTTAGAGAGAGAGGAAGGGAGAGGTAGAAAGAAATAGAAACATCGATGAGAGAGAACATCAACTGGCCGCCTCCTGCACGCCCCTCACCGAGGATCTGGCCCACAACCTGGGCATGTGCCCTGACCAGGAATCGAACCGGCAGCCTCTTGGTGGGTGCATGGGTCAACTACTGAGCCACACCGTCTGGGCATTAAATGCATTTTCAACTTAAGATATTTTCAACTTACAATGGGTTTATCAGGACATAACCCCATTGTATGTTGAGGTGTATCTGTAATATAAAGAATCTACAAATAAAATCTATTAGAATAAATGAACTTTGCAATAGTGCAAGATGCAGCTCATTATGCAGTTATTAGTTGTATTTCTATATACAAGCAATGAACAACCCAAAAATGAGATTGAGAAATACATTTTATTCACAATAATAAAAAAACAATACACTTAAGAGACATTTTTAAAAATCTCAACAAATGGAGAGATATTCCAATATTTTAAAACTGGATTTTGAGATGATTGTACAACTCCATAATTTAATAAAAATCACTAAACTTGCCCTGGCCAGTTTGGCTCAGCAGTTAGAGCGTCGGCCCACAGACCAAAGGGTGGAGGGTTTGATTCCTAGTCAAGGGCGTGTACCTGGATTGCAGGTTCGATCCCTGCTCCTGGTCAGTGTTGTGCAGGAGGCAACCAATTGATGTCTCTCTCTCACATCGATGTTTCTCTCTCCCTCCTTTCTACTCTATCTGAAAAAATCAATGGAAAACTATTCTCTGGTGAGGATTAAAAAAAATCACTAAACTGTACACTTACAATTGGTGGGTTTTATGGAATGTAAATTATACCTCAATAATTTTAAATGTTAAAAAACATTAGTATTTTATTTTTTTTGTTAATCCTTACCAAGGATATTTTCCATTGATTTTTTTTTTTTTTTTGAGAGAGTAGAAGGGACAGGGGAGGAGAAGAGAGAATGAGAGAAGAGAGAGAGAGAAATATCAATGTGAGAGAGACACATCTATTGGTTGCCTCCTGTGCCTGGACTGAGGCTGAGGATTGAACCTGCAACCTCGGTACATGCCCTTGACCAGAAATTGAACCCGAGACCTTCTAGTGTGAGGGCTGATGCTCTGACTATTGAGTCATGCTGGCCAGGGCTAAACAACTTTGGTGTTTTAAATGACCATTCTGGGTTCAGGTGCTAGGATATAATTTGTCTTAGAAAGCTACATGTGCCCTGCTGGTGTGGCTCAGTGGATTGAGCGTAGTCCCATGGACTGAGAGGTTCTGGTTTGATTCCTGGTCAGGGCACATGTCCAGGTTGCTGGCTCAATCCTCAGTAACCAATCAATGCTTCTATCTCTCTCTCCCTTCCTCTCTCTCTCAAAATATCAATTTTAAAAAAAAAAAAAAGCTACTTACGTTTGTACTTTTGAAATAAAAACTATTGCAGTAATATGAGGGTTTATTAAAATCAAGATCTTTTTAGATTATTCTAGTCTCTAACTCTTAAACTGCTAAACATTAATCATGATAGATTTCAACTTTTAAACCTTCACAAATGCAATTATAATCTGTGTCTACAGTTTAAAAAAACATAGAATGTGTATTTTGTTAATGTTATTTGTTGAAACTATTATGTGTTATGTTGATTACCATTAGATGGAGAAAATAGAGTGCTGTGCATGAAAATAAGTCAAAAGCTGTCGCTCAGGTCACAGTAATTTCAACAACTGGCATGGCAATAGAAAATTATACTGAAAAGTTTTTTTCCTTTACATGGAAGTTGGAAATTAGCAGATTTCCCACAGCATGTGACCCTTTAATATTACTAGTCTTCTCATTGTGAAAAAGTCATACATCACATAATCCCTCTGTTAAATATCTTTCTCCTAGTTGGGAAGTTCCTTGTGAAGCAGCATCTGTCATGTTAATTTCATGATTTTTGAGAAATATGAATTAATTTTTAAATCTTTGTTTCCTTTGGAGAATGAAGTTTGGCATTGCTCTGTATGATATTAATCTTATTTTGGCCAGGCTAGTGTGGCTCATTGGTTGAGCATCCACCCATGCACCAAGAGGTTTCTGGTTTGATTCCTGGTCAGGGCACATGCCCAAGATGTGGGCCCAGTCTCCAGTGGGGGGCATATAGGAGGTGGCCAATTGAAGTTCTCTCATCATCAATGTTTCTCTCTCTCCCTTTCCCTTTCTCTCTCTCTAAATAAATAAAGAAAAAATATTTTTAAAACCTAATTTTGTTCTTAGAAGTAAGAGAAATAAAAAAGCAATTTTTGTTTGATACCTGTTAACTGTCTGATTCTGTGTCTTTGAAATCTGTGCATAGAATTTCAGGGGAAATTTTAATGTTGTCTTCATTTTGTATGCTTGTCATCTTTGAAAGGTCTTTATTGTTCCACAATGTTCTTTGCACACTAACAACAATCAAGAGTGGCAAATGCCATGGACCCTATCCGGGTTCTAACTGCTGGACACCTATCTGGACTCGGGTGGTTCTACTCTCTCCCACTGCAGCAGCTGATTCTAAGGTCCATACCCACACCCCATCTTGGTCTCTGGTAGGAATCCAAGCAACTTATAAGGATATTTTCCTGGAGTATTTCCTAGTAGCAAGTGATCAGGTGGGTAGACCTTTTATAATACAACTTTTTCAGGGAAAAGAGTGGCAGGTAGTGTTGCCAGATGGCAAAGGAATCTAGAGGTCTTAGCATTAAGAGCAGAAAGGATTAGATACCATTTTATTCAAAACCAGTAATTTCATAGAAGATAAAAATAAAACTCAAGAAATTGAATGGGCCTACCCCAGGAGTAGTAGAAACTATCAGTTTCCTACCTGATATGTCTCTCCCTTTCCTTATAAGAAATCCTTGATTTTGTTTAGAGTAGCAATCAATGTTCCCAGAGTAAAATAATCACCTTCTAGCCTTCCTTGCAGCTAGGGATGGACACATGACCCATTTCTCACAGGGAGACATACATGAAGGTCACTCGATGGGCTTTGGGGGAAAGTTTTTAGGGGAAAACATTTGGCTTGTATGCCCCTTTGTCTCTACTTTCCTCCTTCCTGCTTGTAAAGCAGACATAAGACTAGTTGTTTAGCTCTAACACTGTGATTTTTATCATGTGCCAGAAGCCATTCTGGGCATGAAAAACCTTCACTTTTAGCGCAATCTGTCAAGCATTGCTAATATTAGGGAGAAATCCATTCATAGCTACAGACCTTATCTGAATTATTTTATTTTGCCTTATGAAAGCAAAGATCATGTGCAAGGTTCTACAAAACTTTAGGACAAGCAGCGTTGAAACAAAAAGCCTTATGATTGTGTCTAATCTGCTAATGAGTCCTCCAAAATAAACACCTAGCACATTAATTTTTGCTTGCTCTAACAGGCTATTAGGACCAACACATTGAAGAAGAGGAGCAAGGTTCTGATAGAACAGTCGAGGAGCATTCATTGGATACTTACTAAGAAGAGGTGTGCAGGAAAAAATAGTTGTATACTTTTGGACTTCTGGGCCAGAGAGAAGAAATTTAAAAATGACCAAAAGAAGAGGCAAACAAGAAAAACCCCTGTCTCATCAAGCCTGCAAACTTCTATGCTCCTACAAATTAGGTCATTTTCACACTGCACCCTACCACTGATGCTGAGCCCAGCACAAACTCTGCCAACCTGATTAATGAAAATGGTTCACTCTTGTAGTAAATCTTATATGTATGTCTAATCTAATTATTGCTGGCAGATTTTTTAAAATTTATTTATTTTTTTGGTACAAAACCTCAGACCTTGTCACTTTCCACCTTTTTAAGAAAGGTAAGACTGCCTAGAGTGGAGTAATAGACCAGTACTAACTTTGTTCAGCCAAGTTTTCTTTTCAAGAGAAGCAAAGATTGTCAGGTATGAATGAAGCAGAGAGAGGACTGAGAGGCCATTTCAGCTGCAGCCTCCTAGGGGAGCTGCTATATAAAAAAGAAGTGTAAAATGTGAGAAACATGCACTGAATATTTAACTCAATCAATGAAACGAATAACTGCAGAGTTAGTGGTAAGTAAAGGGGACAGTGTTTGTCTAGGAACCTTCCTTGCTGGCAGAAATGCTTTTTTTCTCTTCTCTCTCTCTTTTTTTTTTTAATTAAGAGAAGGTTGAGTATCAAGAGGATATAGAGATACAATCGACCTTATACACTTAGAGTGTTTAAAATACAATCCTTGTATTTGTTCTCATCTCAAAAGCGCTGGGTTTGGTCTTTGTTACCTATTGGATTTCAGGAAGGCTGACTTGAGATGCGGCGTTGCCATTTCCTGAGCCCTCACTTATTATTATTTTTTTCCGGCTCTGGCAGCCAGATCCTTTGTTGTGCTTCCTCTGCATTCATTCTTTCTGCCCTCGCACCTCCAGACAGTGTGATGGGGTTTCCCTGGTCCTCTCGCTGGGAGCTCCGGACGGCCACTTCCCGGGGCAGCGGATAAAGCACCGCTTTAACCGCCCCGTGGGTGTCAGGGCTGGGTACGCGCCGCGCCCCGAGCGGCCCCGCTTTTGTGTTGGTGTTTGTCACGCCGGCGGTCGGACCCGGGCGAGAGGCGCCGGCCGCGACCCCCAGGAGGCGGGGCCTCGGCGCGGGCTCCGCCTGGTGTGTATTTCACCGCCGCTGCTGCCGCCGCCGCCGCCCTCGTTTGTTCCGTTACATCGCCGGGCATCTACCGCTTCACCCAGAGCCCAGCACACCAGCCGGGGCTGCCCAGGAGCCTTCTATGGCCTTCTTCCCACCCAACCCCGCTTTTCGCTTGTTTTCCCGCTTTCTCATTTCCGCCCTTTAACAGCATACTGGCGAGGCGCTGGGCAGAACAGACCGAAAAGCAGAGAGAGGGAGAAAGAGAGAGAGAGAGAAAGAACAAATTCGATGCACCTGCCTCTGTCCGCCAGAGTTTGTGAAGGGTCGTAACCATGTCGGAGTCGGGGGACATAAGTGAATTTGGCTACATCATGGAATTGATAGCCAGAGGCAAGGTAAGTGCGGGGCACGCGGCGCGGCGGCGTGGGCCCCCACTTCGGGCGAGCTGTGGACGGCCGGCTCCATTCCAGGGCGGGGGCTGGGATCCCGGGTCCGCGCTCTCAGCCCCGGCGTCCCAGCAGCTGCAGAATGCAAAGTAGCCGCCTTTTCTTTCTTACTCGGCATCTCTGAAATGAGCCAGCGAGGACTTCCCGGCGTGTTTGGGGCCAGCTGGGCGGCGGGAGAGGCTCCCGGGACCTCGAGGGGCGAGCGCTCAGCGTGCGTAGGTGGGGAGGAGGGCCGGGCTTTGGCCGGGACGCACCCAGGGCTGCCCAGGCCTGCTGACTTCGAGTGGGTGACCTCGCCTGTCCAGGCAGGAAGCGCGAGGGAGGCTCCAAACAGGTGAACAGGTTGGGAGGGCGGGATCGACTTGAGCCTGAAGTCCGACCGTGTGGCTGGTAAACAGGGCAGTAGCCTTGACTGCCCCGCCTAGTCGTTTCCAGCCTTTCTTCCAAATCCTTAGTCACTGTCCCAGGCCGGCATCCTTTGTAGGTGACTTATTTTGGTGGGGATAGGGGAGATAAAAGAGCCGCATTTCAGCCCGCCACCTGTCCCGGAGCCGCTTTTAAATCCAGACTGGCGCTGTCGGTGGGGATTCACGACCACGCCCTCGGCCCGGCCGGGTGGCGCCGCGCTGGGGCAGAAAGCCTTTCCAGAAGCCTGGCCCCTGCGCGGGGTACGAGACATTGACCTGAGAGGCTCTTAAGTGGTTTGCAGAAGGGAGGTGTCAGGAAATGCAAAGGCCACCTGGTGCGCGGTCCACAGGGATTCGCAATCGAGAAACCGGGTTTGCGTTTGCCCTCTGCTCCTGGAGTTTTGAGAATAGATGATCGCACAGAGGAAAAAGGACTCCCTGCGCACGGTCATCATAAAGAAGAAAGATAATTATGCAAGACTGGTGTGAGCACCTGAAACTTCAGTCTCATACCTCACCCCAACTCTGCAGATATAGAATATAGAATGGTTTTAGCGTTAGGCCTGACAGTCCTGCAGCTGGTTTTCCAGACTAAAGCGTCCCAGGTGAACCATGCTGCTCCCTGAACTCTCCTGTTCTGCAAACACGGAATTCACTCTTCCGAGGTAGAATACTTACTAACATTTTGAAGGTGGGGCCACCCTTAGCAATTACAGCCCTATATCAGAAGTTCAAATGGAAGACCCTTGTTCCACTTTTCTTCCTACCCCGGGCTTCATCCTGCACCTCGAGGGGTCTCCCACTCATGCGTGGGAACACCCTGGCCAGCACACCCAAGTGCTTTGTTGCCCCCAATAGCCTCCCATTGACCATCCCCCAGGTACTACAGCCAGCTCCACCTTCTGCAGGGAAGAGAAGTCCAGAAGGAAGTGCTGGTTCTGAGCGAGGAGGAAGCGCAGCCAGAGGGTCAGAACTGGGTTCAGACATTCTTCAAAGTAAGTCAGAATTGTATTAGCTGCCTAATACTTACCTTCAGCAGGCAACACTTTAATTCTGAGAGAATAGTTCAGGAGTGGGACCCAGGGATCTTCATGTTAACACACCAGGTGATTATAAGGCAGACAGGTAAACGTCCCATAATGAGAAAGTAGGACAGAACCATTAGTGAGCCCTTACAACTTCTTATAATAAAGTCAGGTAAACGAAAACACATCTCTCAAAATTAGCAATGTGTTTAACACAATATACCCACTGTAATGAAAAAGCAAAAACAAAAGAACCTTCTGGTTTCATTTCTTGAACTTCTCTGCCTCACTTTCTGTCAGGCTTCATCAGTGGGCCTGCGGCAAACACAGAGCATGCTCAGCTGAATTCCAAAGTTAGAGAGGCCTGGTGTCCTTGTGCAATCTGTAAGTTTGGGAAGCAGGTTTTCACAGTAAGAACTTTGGACAGTTCTTCCCTCTGACATCATTTTTCGTGGTGGTGGTGGTGGGTGTGTGTGTCAGGAGTAGCCTTCTAACCATTTGGACTAAAGCTTTTTCCCTGCCCACTCCTCACTGCCCTCGCCCATCAACTCCATTTAAAACGCTCACTTTATGTATGATTGTACAGGATTTGAACACTGAATACCCACCTCTCTGAGTATTAGCCATAGCATAGTAGTTTTGAGATTTGCTTGCTTTATTTTCCTCTGAGGAGTTAGGTTCCACTTTGTAGTTCAGGTCTGTAATGTAAAGAATAATGTGAAACTGGTCTAATTAGACCAAATTGGCTGAGTTAATGGTGAGCAGAGGACAGTTATCCTCTGGCCCTTTTCCTCTCCCTTCCTTCCTTTCAAAGTTGAGACCAGTGGGTTGACCATTATTATAATTTCTTTCACTTTTCTCTGATGGCTTTAACATTTTACAAAATTAATATGTGCTCGTTCAAAAATATTCAACCTTTTCAGGAAGTTTTACAGAGCAAAAGGTTGAATTTCATTCCCACTTCCAATCCACTGCCTCCTCCTGTGGCAGCCATTTGCCGTGTGTCTATTTTAAATTAAATCAGCTTATTGTTTGTTCTTTGAATGTGGGAGGTGAGCCTTTCATCTTAGGGTAACCTAAAACCCATATGACAAACTTGATCAGCTTATTTTACTTCACTGTGATGATTACTTTAATATTTAAAGCACACAGTGATCTCTACTAGTGTGGTCTTTCTGCTCAGCAAACAATACACTCTATGTATAGTTAATGCCTGTGATAATTCTTAAGAGGTTTAAAAATCAATGTAAATGGAATTCCTTATATTTCACCATCAGAGAAATTTGTGTTTCTGGAAGCTCCTTTCTGTTTCTTTTTTAACTTGTCTCTTTGGTTTAAAAGAGAGCTTTCCAATCTGTGGTTAATATCTATTGGTCTGTAGAATGATTTGCCATACTAATTTTTAAAAATTTTTTTTTATCATGTTCATACACCTCTTCCCTTCACATTATTATACACTCTTCTGGAATCATATAATGAAGATTTGATGACAAAGAACATTGAAGAATTTAAATTTGGTATACCTTTTTTATTTAGTATTTTACATAGTTATATTTATGTTAAATAGCCAGAAAGTATTTCTTGTTTCTTGTAGTTCAATAGTTACTGTTTTAGACACTTCCATAGAGTACAATAAAAGAAGCTTTGGAATGTTACATTTAATTTTGATAGAGAAACAGGCAATGATTCCATTACTTGGTGAATTATTACTTTTAACTTTGAACATCTTTTAGGCACAAAAAAATTCAAGAACTTTTATAAGTTTAAATTTATTTTAAAACAAGAACATACTTATACACTGAAAGAATAAGGCTCAATAGATAGTTGCTGACACAACTGAAATCTAAACTGGGTGATAATTCTAAGGTTATGTTCACTGCAAAGTAGTCTTTATATATTGAGCTTGGGTAAAATGTGTGTGTTAGGGGGTTACGGAAGGCAAACAGAAGATTTAGACTGATGCAATATCATTTGAAAATAGCTGTTTCATAAATATTGTTATAATTGTCCTCTGGTGTTTTTACTACCTAGTTCAAAAGATAATTTGGGGGAAAAAACATCTCTTAAACTACTTTGTAAAAGAAAGTTTAAATGAGATTTTTTATGAAATTGTAAATTTCATGTTTTATACTTAACCTGTGGGCATTGCAGCAGGGATGCTGGAGTGAGATTCAGATTTGAATCTGGCTCTTTGGTATCTAATCATGTGACCTTGAGAGTACTACTTAATCTGTAGGTAGGAGGTAGGGAGGAGTTGTGGTTGCTACATATTCCCTCTGAAGGGAATGTACCTATTTCACAGGGTTATTGGGTTATGGGAAGGCTTAAGTGAATATTTTCTGCAAAGTTCTTGATACTCTTATTGGCACATAGTAGGCCCTTAATAAATCAAAGCTCTTGCATCTAGCTACTACAACAACAGGGTTGGGTCTTGAGACACATTATATCCAAACTGATCATTAGCGAGTGGAAATAGAGTTGCCAGATAAAATATCTGGGACATACAATACCTGGGACAAACTTATACTTCATATGTATCTGAAAATCAAATTTAACAGGGTTTCTATGCTATTTTTATTTGCTAAACCTGGCCACTCTAAATGTAGGAATAATAACATACTGTCAAAAGGGACCTGCTAACAACTTCTAAATACCAGTAGTGATCACCTCAAGGTGCCCAAGAGACCTCTTTGCTTACCAGTCTTGCAGCCTATATACGCCTGCCATTAATGGAAAAATGCCTGCCAGAGCAGCACTGTGTTCCTCTTATTAAATTTCAAATTGTTGGTCTGGTGCTACCATTTAGCAGATAAATGCCTACTGGATTTTCTCTTAAAGCAAACAAAAGCTTAGCCCTGACTGGGTAGGTCAGTTGGTTGGAGTGTCAATCTGATATGCTAAGGTTGTGGGTTTGATCCCCAGTCAGGGCGCACATAAGAGTAAACCAGTAAATGCATAAATAAGGGGAATAACAGGTTGATGTTTCTCTTAAAAAAAAAAATTAAAGCTAGTTGGTGGGTTTACCAACAACAACAACAAAGTAAAAAACAAACGAAAGCTTAAATGAATGGGAAGATAAGGCTTATAAAACATCAAACATTAGTGTACAAAATGAGAGTATAGAGTCATATTAAAGTAAGTGGTAAGACTCGAAGTGCTAAAGGAGTTCAGAGTAAGGAGAGCTAATCAGTGAAAACTAGACTAATGAGGAAGGAGGCTGTAGATCTGCAGCTTGAAAGATGAGCAGGATTTGGCTCAGCAACGGAAATCTGAACTTCCTGGCTCACTGGACTCCTTCCCCTGAGGTTGTTCCCATAGAAACATGTTATGACAGGTGAGCTTGGCATGTCAGAGGCTTGGGTTAATAACTGATAAATGCCATTTATTGTCCCTTCACCTATAACCTTCTGATACCCATCAGCATAGACAATGCATGTGCCAATCGCTGTGAAACCCTGTGATTTACTACATTGCCAGCTTCCTTATTTCCCCTAAGTCCAGTGGTGCCTCACAGCACTTACTGAAATATGCACCATGCTCATTAGGATTTCGCCAGTAATTTAATCTCTTGTAGGGTATTAAGAGTCAGTATGGAAAAAGACGGGGTCAGTTTACTGACTAGAGTATAACCTAAAGGGTGACAAGTTTATGTTTTAATGTCAGGTAACAAATATTTATTGAGCCTCTGTTTTTACCAAACCTGAATGGTGTGTGTGTGTGTGTGTGTGTGTGTGTTTGTGTGTGTGTGGTGTATGTGCGTGGGGTGGAGTGCAGTGGGGAGTGGGGTTTTTGGCAGGAGAACTAGGATAAAATTAATGACATCCTTTCTTGACCTTTTGGACTTCATGAAGTAGATAGATTCGAGACAAGAGCAATTAGCCACACCAACAAGTATAAGATATCATAGTGTAGGCAAGAGTGCTGAAGGTCTGTGGACTTGGTGGTGGTGGTGGTGGTGGAGAGGGGTGGTGTTAGGTGTGGAATAATAAGCTTCCTTGTGTTGAATTTTAACCCATATTTTAAAGAAACTATTAGAAAAGGAGGTGTCAGCATACTCCAAACTAAAGAGGGCTGGGTAGGCATCAAGTGATAGCATCTGTAATGCAAATTAGAGGAATAATGATTTTTTAAAAAAGAACAATACAGGTATTTCCTGTCATTCCCATTTAAAAGCCTACAAACGCTTCCCAACATCTACAGAAAAGAAGCATGGTATCCCAGGCCCTCCATACCAGAGTGGACTCATTTTGTGTTACAAGTTTTGCTGTCTGCCCCCCCACCTCAAACATTCAAATCTGTTTACATGCACTGATGAGAAAGGATTCTAAAATAGAGTGATTTAAAATCATTTTAACTGCTGTATAATATTCCATGTTATGGATGTACATTATGGAGAATAGAAATTTAGTTTCTATAAATAAGGTCCCAATTAAGATCAATGTACACGTTTTTGTACACACATGTAAGTCTTTCAGTGGGAAAATTCTTATAATTGCTTCAACAAGGTACAATTTTTTTATAGGACTTGCAAAATTTCCCTTCAAATAAGCCGTACCAATTTGCAGGGTCACAAAAAACAAGTTTGAAAGTGTCTAGTTCCCCACGTTCTTGTCATGTGTATTAACATAAGGTGGAAAATGACATCTCATTGAAGTTTGGTTTGCATAATGAAAGGGCTTTCAAATTTATTTTCAGCCAAATATTGTCTACACAAGTTTTATCTTTAGTTCATGTTAATGAAGACTTCTAATCTCTTTTACTCTGTTAACTTTTAGTTTTGGGCCAAAGTGCTATTTTAGTGTGCTGATGTGAGATTACAGCCAGAGGGGAATTATTTGACCCAAAGGCCAGTATTAAAAACAAAAACTGATTTATAATGCTTTTTAATGGTTGAGCTTTTAAAACTGTATATGGGAACATGGTTTAGTACATGTTATATGTAACTAAATTTTGCAGGCACTCTTATTTTCCTCCTGAACCTGTGGGAAGAACGCAGCCTCAACTCCAGCATGTGGGGCCACGCAACAGACCTTAATGCGGGTCAGAAAAGTCCAGTCATTACTTGGCAAGGCGTTCATCCCCTCCACACCTCATTTGTATATTGAGGGTTTCCATTAAAGACAATTGCTTTGGTCCCTTGCTGTTCTTAATTCTACACTGCTACACTGTTATTTAATTGCCGGGCTGGAGAAAAGGCTACCGCTGCTGACAGTGCTGTGGGAAGACAGCAGAACTTTCCACAGCGAGAGTTCTCCCAAATATGAAATCAAGTGGGAAGCATTTCAAAACCTAACGGGGATGCCGCGCTGCAGCTCTGTGGTCTTCACCTAGCTGTTCAGAGACCCTGTTTTCTCAGTCTATACATAAAGATGGAATTAGTCAGCCGGGAAGGCGGTGGCGTGATCTAATAATACGGCTTCCAACATTCCCAGATTAAATTGTTTTCCATTTGCCTTAAAAACAACACAGAGGAAACGCGCTTGAGCCTTGGCAGGTGAATTTTACAGTCCTAATCCCGGATATGAAGCCGCGTCTTAACCCTCGGCTGGCGCCCACCACGTGGGCACACGAGTGCCGAGCAACTCTGGACCAGCTGTCCCGATCTCCCCGCGCCCTCTGTCCCCGGGGGTGGGGTGGGGGGACCGCAGAGCAGCTGCGAGGGCGGAGGCAGGGCACCGACACTAGGCGGGGCGGGCGCTCCCTAGCTGCTGTCTCTTGAATTCAGTCCCTGTCCAGCACCCAGGAGAGGGACCCCTACTAAGTGGTCTGTCCTCGCTCCACTTGGCAAGAACGCGTGCGTGTGGAAAAGCAGAAGCAAAAAGCGGAATATGAGTAGTTGGTGACCAGCCAGGGGCTGAAGTTCACCCTAGGAATATGGCCGGAAGGGAAGGAGAGCGGGGCGGGGACAGGGATCCACTAGGGGAACCCCCGGCGTGGGCACGGGTGGGGTGGCCGGGGTCTCGCCCTGATCGCCTCCGCAGCGCGGGGTTCTGCGGGGCTTGGTGCGACGGCACAGGCGCCCCCGCGCCTCGCCGCCCCGTTTAGTGAGGAAATGTGACTTGTCTGTGCCGGTTGGCGCCGCGCTTTACCAAAGACCTAGAAAAGCAAAGGGAAGCACAGGGGGCCGCCGGGGCCAGAGGCCAGGGCTGCAGTCGGCCGCGCCGCAGCACGCCGCCCCGGCCCGCCCCTGCGCTGCGCTCAGCTTCGGCTGCGCCCTCACTTCCGCCCCTCCCGGGCTTCATACCCCGCAGGTGCGCCGACCGAGCCCGGCTGGTGGTGAGGGGCCGAGGGGGCGAGACCCCGCCGCGAGCCACACCCCGGCCCTGCCGCTCCGCCGCCCTGTGGCCACGCCCCGCCCGCAGCCCCTCCTCCTTTGTGCGGTGGGCGCAGTTGCTCGGGTGATGGTGCCGCCCCCGCCTCGGCCTCGCCCCGCCCCTCCGAGACGCTCGCGCCCTGTCCCCGAGCGGCCGCCCGCCCAGCCGCAGTCCGCAGGAGCTGCCACAGCCGGCAGCGGCGCGAGTTTCCGGGGCCGTCGCAGGGAGTAAAGCTCCTCTCTGCGCCTGTGCTCTCGTGCGCCCTGGCCTCTGGTCACGTCGGTCCGCTGGCCGGGTCCGGCTCACCCGCTCGCCCTCCGGCTCGCAGCGAGGCTCCACGGCCAACGCAGGGACCCGCCCACCAGACCCTGCCTGGCGCTCGTCTGCCCATTTGGCCCCGGCCGTTGATGACACCTGGCAGAAGGCTAGCATGGAGGGGGATGGTTCAGACGCGCCGGTGAGTGGGGCACAGGTGCGGCCGCCCCGCGCCCGGATGGAGACGCGCCGGGGCCCCTGGGTCTCTTCCTTCTGCGCCCCGCTGGGAGGGAGCCACTTCTGCGGAGAAGCGAAGGCTGCCTTGTGGTGGCCCCGCTTCCTCTTCGCCTTCCCGGTCCTGGCTTCCGCAATCCGGCGCGCCCCCTTCTACCCCTCGGAGGGTCGGACTCCGGGTTACCTGGGCCCGGAAGAGGGCGCCGCTGGGGTGCGGTTATCCCTCCTCTGAGCACCTGGGGGAATCCGGGCGGGACTCTTTAATGGGGTTCAGGTTCTAGAATGAATTCACTTCAGGGAATCTGGTGCCTTTGGCGGCTCGGGGCGCGTGTCCCGCCGCCCTTTGTCTGGGAGCGCGGCGGGTCGGCGCTCGAGTTCCAGCAGGACCTCTGCGCTCGGCCCGGTCCGGCCGGCCTTGGCCGCGGAAAGGCTCCTCTCCGGCTCTGCCACCTGTCGGGGTCCAGTGGTTTTATTTGAAGGGGTTGGATAGGCTATTCTTAAAAACCTGTTAGCTTTCTGTCGAACCTCATTTGTTTTGAAACCGCTTAATTTTGGGAACCACCACATCACATTTCTCTTAATAAGATTGTTTCCATTCAATGAATGTAAAATGAACACGAATTTAACTTCTGGGTAAAAATTATATCTGTCGTGCTTAAAGAGCTTATGTACTACTTTATGTACAAGAAAAATGGAAATGAGTTTAGATCTTTTAGTGGGAGGTAAACCTCCCATAAAATGGGATGTGAAAACCTATTTTGGATATTCAGGACAATATTTTCCTTCTAATTAAGTGTCAGTTTTCGTGTGAAATGAGATAGCATGTAAATATTCTGTATTCTTTGATGTGAATTGTGAGGTGTGGCTGTCTTCCAAATTTACTCAAATTGTGACATAATGTGGGCTTTTATTAAATACAGGGTGGGGCAAAAGCAAGTTTGCAGTTGTTCGTATGGAAAATTATACAATAACTAATAAATTATAATAGAAGAATAAATTGTTTTATGTACTCTCAACAGTAAACCTACTTTTGGCCCACCCTGTATTTAGTGAGTGATGCAGCAAGAAACACCACAAAGACTCATTGAGCCAGTTGGCTGTAGTGCTATTGTCAGGGATTAAAGCACTTTGTGTCACTTTAGGGGGAGTAGAATGGCACACATTTTTATTTAATTAAAATAAGTGACTTAATTCAATTTTAATTTTCTGTGTATTTCTGGTAGTTGAAATGACGGTAAAAGGTTATGAGTACTTTAAAGTTGGACTATCACCAAAATTGTGGGGATTCATAGCCCTTGAAATTTGGTATACGTGGGGAAGAAAACCACCTTAGGGAAAAGATGGAAAAACTGGTATGAGGTTATCAAACCCTTTTAGTTGTGATAAGAGTCTGAATGTTTCTCATTGAAAATAACTCAAGCTTGTAGTATTGAAAGCACTTATAATGGTGCCTTCTAATCCTCTATACCCTTTTAATATTTATAAAGTGCTTTTAAGATAACTGCTTTGATATTTATGTAGCATGAGAACCTCAAGCATTTTACCTACATTACAGTTGTAGCATATGAAAAATGGTCACATTTAATGTAGAAAATTGCTGATAATTCAACTTGTCAATAGATTTCAAGTAGGGTTCCATGGATGTACTAGGTAACCTAGTTTTGACCAGCTCTTATTATTTGCTACTCACAAAGTTAATGTGCTGAATAGGAAAACAGCCTTATTCTTAGTGCTATAATAGTTTTTATTGAAGGAATCTGCTTTTAGAATTTTACTGAAGTCCTAAATTAGTAAATTAATGATGGTTTGAATAGCTTCATAATTGATGAAATATTATGGTCCCCTAATATTTTCTGCTAGTTTTTCTTAAATTTCTGTTTTTGCCATCTGATGTCATTTCAGTTCTAAGCTACTGGGTACTGAGAGGGAGGTTGATGGTGTAGTAATTATAGCCAAAAAGGAACTTCAGATTTTTAAAACTCTGTTTATTTTTGGAAAAGTAAACACATGTACTTCTATAAGAGGTATAAATATGTTAACATATTTACCCACTAAGAGCCTTTGATTCTGATTTCTTTTTTTTCCCCCCAATTTAAGGTTACCATTAAGAATATCGAAAGAGAGCTCATTTGCCCAGCATGCAAGGAGCTGTTTACCCACCCGTTGATTCTCCCTTGTCAACATAGTATTTGTCATAAGTGCGTGAAAGAACTCTTACTGACACTTGATGATTCATGCAATGACATGGGATCAGACAACTCCAATCCAAGCAGTCCTCGACTTTGGGTCCCCTCCCCTAGCATGGATAAAATTGACAGGATTAACAGACCAGGTATGTGGTAGAACCTTGGGGTTGGGGAATTTCACTGATGACAGTGGAAGGGGTATTATTTCTGTTGTTTTCAGGGTTAATCTTTCCAGGTGAATAAATTAAAACTGTACTTATACAAGAATCCCTCCCCCTTTTAAAATATCAAAATGAACTCTTGTCTTTTGGTATGCATTTAAAGTTGAATATTGAACAGCAATTTTGTGTTAAAACCTTTAACTGTGTCTTTTAGAAAGAGTGATATCCTTTACAAGAGGTATAAAGTAATGGACTACTGAAGTGTTTACTAGGAAAACATCTGTACATGGTAATTTGTAAATAAATATGCAGATTAAGTGATGAGACTACATGCTGGCTAGTCCTAAAGGACTTTTTTAAAGGAATTACTTCTTATCATTTTATTCCACCTGAGGATTTTATTTTCTTCAGCCATTTTTAATTTTAAAAATAAGGATTTTGAACATTCATTAAATAGTAGTGGAATTCTGTAGTAATGATAGAAGTAGATCTAATGAGAATAATAGCACATATACTGTACTTTTATTATATAGCTAATGTTTAAATTGCTTCCTGTTGGGATAGTGTTACTTATTTTGGACATCCATAGTAGGATTAATGTTGATCTAAATTAATTTGAAATTACTGGAAACAGGACCACTGAAAAATTAAAGGCCAAAGTCAGCAGTGAGGACTGAGGGGAGGCCTTGGTAGAAATACCACAGCATCGTGTTGGGCACCTTCTTTGTACCGAGAGAGTGTTTGAGTGGCCATAAGCACCAGACTTCAGGGCTTCAGCTCTGCCCAATTTGGGCTTCGAGGTTTTAAGTTTAATCCTTTTCTCCACTCTATCTATTTCTTCCTCTTATAGCATAGGAGTAACTTTTTTAATCTTATTTAAAAAAAAACCTTTTCTTATCAGAAAAGATTCTCTCCTTATTTACATTTTGGAGAATGTCATCTTTTTTTGGCCCATAGAGTGCTCCATCAGAGAGTGGATAAGAGTAGATTTGTTGTAAGACTAGTATTATGCTATTTAAAAAATATGTATTTTTCTTTAAATGGTAATCGCTGAGATATTTTACACATACAGAAATTATACATATACAGTCATGTGCCACCTAATGACGGGAATACATACTCAAAGCCCTCATCAGGCGATTTAGTGGCTGTGAACATCATAGAGTGTACTTACACAAGCCTACTACACATCTGGGCTGTATGGTAGAGCCTATTGCTCCTAGGCTGTAGGCCTGTACAGAATGTTACTGTGCAAAACAACATGAGATTGAATGAAGTACCAGAGATAATGATGCAATCGAGAGACACGGAAAACACGAGATGTATGAGGCTACTGCCGGAATAATATGGCATACTGTTTTACAGATAACTTTTTTATACGTAGAAAGACTATAGTACAATAAATACATAAACCAGTACCATGGTCATTTATTATCATTATTAAATATTATGTCCATTACATAATTGTGTGTACTAGACTTTTACATGACTGGCAGTAGGTTTGGTTACACCAGCAGCACCACAGATATGTAATGCATTGTGTTACAGCATTAGGGCAGCTATGATGTCACTAGGCGATAGAAATTTTTCAGTGTCATCATAATCTTATGAGACCACTGTCCTATATGTGGTCTGTCACTGACCAAAATGATGTTATGCAGCAAATGACTGTATACAAAAAAGGAGCATTATAGGTAACTGTGGGAGTGCAGGGAGTATGAGGTCAGAGAGGGTTATGCTCATTGTGAAGTCATCAATTTTGTTTCCCTCCCTGCTAGGTGTCCCAGTTACTGGTACACTGACAGTTACTGGGGAAGAAAGACAGTAACAGACTACCAGATAAAACTCAATATTCTAGATCCTCATTGGATAATAGGCATCCCTGCTAATATTTGGCACAGACCATTAAAAGGAATTTTAGTTGTGTACTAGTATTTCTGATTATAATTAGATTGAGCTCACATATGTATTGTATGAAATCCTGCATTTTATATAGGCTTCTAATCTTAAGATTTGTTTAGTTTTGTATGTGATTAATGTGAAATAGGAATGAAATATAGTGAACTGTTTCTGTTTTGGGGAACTTACCTACCACAGTATTCAGTAGATGTTTAATAAATATGTGTTGAGTGGTTGTTAAATGAAAAACCTCTGCTGCAAGATTTGTTCAAAACATGCTCTAATGCATATATTCAATAATAATGGCACCCCCCCCCCCCAGAATAGGAGAACTATTCCACCATACTTTACTGTCTAGATAAAAAATAGAATTACTGAGATATTCCTCCCTCTTGTTTAGGAAAAACTCTATTAAGTTGGGTTATGTGGTGAGGGAGAAATTAGGAAACTTTTCAGTGAAGAACAATTATACGAAGCAAGAATATTTAACTTGGAGAAGGGATGACTGCAGAAATGTTGGCTGTCTTGTGGAAGAGAACAGTATACAGTATATCTTCACGACAGAGGTTCCAGATCAAGGAATACATGAAATAGGAAGGCAGATTTCACTGTAACCTGAGAGAAAACAAATACCTAAGGCTGTCCAAAAATGAAATGGGCTTCCTAATTTTGTCAGATCACTGTCACTAGAAGTGTTTAAATTAGAGGTCAAATTTAGATGGCACCGGGGCCAAATAGGTATATTAATGAAGCAGGCTCCAGGAAAATGCATACAGGACCCTCTCTCATTTTACTTCTTTGATATAGGCATAGAGACAATAAATATTTTATTTTCTCATTAACTACAATAAGAAAACCAGCAGCTCAAGTGTCAGCAGCCAACTGACTCTAGGCTGACCCTGTTGGAGGTAGTGGGTGTGGTTTGGAACTGTGGAGACTAGAATGGATGCCTTGTCTAACAGAGCAGTAGCCATTTGGCACTACTAAATTATCATATGGGCTTGGGGCTTCAGATTGTCAGATTTACAGTTTTTTTTCCCCAACAAAAATCTGATAGTGGTTTTGATGCAAAGTCTGTTTTTTAAATGTTGGCAGTTAATTCAAATAATTTAAAAACACCATGCCAGCCCAACACAGGGTCAGGGTAGCCAAAACACATCTTTGACTCTGACCCATTCAGCTTTTGGGCCGTCAGTATTTAGATTCTTAGTTTTAATGGATGGGTGACCATCATTTGCAGATATTGTAGAGGAGAGTTCTGCCTTGGGTGGTTGGTCAAGTCAGTTATATCATCTTCCATGTATTCTCCACCCCTGAAATGTGCCTTTTTTTCTTAGTCCTCACCCGAGGACATTTTTTTTTTGATATTTTGTTCAGATAGAGTGGGAGGGAGAGAGAGAGAGAGAAACATCGACGTGAAAGGGACACATCGAGTGGTTGGCACCCACACGACCCAACCAGGGCCGGGAATAAACTGCAACCGAGGCACATGCCCTTAGCGGGAACCGAACCCGGGTCTCTCCGGACTGCAGGCCGACGCTCTAACCGCTGAGCCAAACTGGCCAGGGCTGAAATGTGCCTTTTTGAGTACCAGTTGCATTCATTCATTTGTAAAATATTTAAGTTACCTGCTAGTTATGAGACATGGTTAAATGCTGAAGAGTAATGGAAAAGATAGACCCATCCCTCTTTTATTTATTTTTAAATATTTTTTCTTTATTGATTTTAGAGAGAGAGGAAGGGAGAGGGAGACAGAAACGTCAATGAGAGAGAACATCGATTGGCCGCCTCCTGCATGCCCCCCCCTGGGGATTGGGCCCATAACCTGGGCATGTGCCCTGACCAGGAATTGAATTGGTGACCTCTTGGTGCATGAGTCAACGCTCAACCACTGAGCCATACCAGCCAGGATCCATCCCCCCCCCCCTTTTTTTTTTTTTAAAAAAGGAAGCATATAGGCTAACACTGTACAGAAAGCTTCATAAGAGATGCGATAATTAGAACATCAAGAACATATAAAGCAAGTTAACAGATATAGACAGCACTCAGGGTGAGAAGGCTCCAAGTATAGTAGTCAGTCCTGATGGTTTTTAGCAAATGAATGCAAATTTTAGGATTTCCTACCTCATGATCACCAGTTTTAAAATAGTTATCCTCCATGTATGGGGATTTTGCCTATAACTTTTCTTTGAATAAATTCAAACATAAATTCATGGTAAGTACTTTTCCCTTTTTTCCTGGCTGGGTTTTCTTTTTCTTTCTTTTTAATCATTTAGACATGCTTAAGAAGGAAACCAGAGACCCTATTCTGAGTAATTGGTGTGGGAGGAATAGAATTCTAAAAATTAGTTTTGCCATTGGTTTAAGAAAGGGGTTAGACTGGACTGTCTGGTACAGTAGCCACTAGCCACGTGTGGCTGTTGAGCACTGAAATGCTCTAGTCTGAATTGAGATGTGCTCTAAGTGTAAAATACACACTGGATTGTGAACTCCTAGAATGAAAAAAGAATATAAAATCTCTCTCTGATTTTTATATTGATTACGTTTTGAAGCGATAGTATTTTGGATATATTGGATTAAGTAACATGTTATTAAAATGAATTCCACCTGTTTCTTTTTTATTTGGCTACTGGGAAATTTAAAATGACACGTGGCTTAAACTTTTGGCTCACATATTCCTTAGAATAGGACTTCATTGGACACTTGACAGATTTTAAAAATAAAAGGTGCCTTGATAGGAGAGGAAGATTTGTGGATATAAAAATAGCATATTTAATTATGTAAAAATAAAAGAGCTATATTACTGTACAGTTTTGGTCATATATATGTAAACTTTCCCCCTATTTTGTATTCCCTTTTGTCAGAAAGATATAATTGATATTAGTAACGTTTATTTACAGTGTTATTTATATCAGTAAGAAAAACAAACAAATGCTTGATTTTACTTTGTATTTTCAATGGTTACCAGAAATATGGTTGTTTAAAAGTACAAATATAAGATAATGTGTAGGTCTCTTAAGTGCTGCACCAGTAATGATTAATTCTGAACTTTAAGATAAGCCGGATGGTGTTTTACAGTGATAACTTCATAAATACCATGTGTACCAGGAAAAACACATTTTCATTTTACTGTTAATTCAAAATTGTATTATGTGCAGAACAGTTACTGCTTTATCTTATGTTAACAAGTTGTGAACCTTCTCTTTTAAATTAAATTCTAAATCCAGCTTTCTGTTCATTGTTCACAGCATCACAACGGAGATCTTTGGGGTGGAGAGGTAGAAAATGCTTTATTGCTTGTGTGGCCGCAGGCAGTATAGTGTTAGATTTAAATAACGTGTATAGATAAGGTTTTAAACATCAGTGGTCAAGTCTTCAAAATTTTGTAGAAAGTGAACAAATTGGGCTGAATGACTTAAAGGTCAACAGGACTAAATTTCTAAGCAAATTCTGATGTTTTTAAAGGGAGCACTGATTATTAGTGCTTGCATCTTGTCCATATACAACAAGGTATTTTTTTTTTTTTTAATGACATACTCCTGTTAGCCTTTTATTTTCTTGATATTTTATTTATTTATTTATTTATTTATTTATTTATTTATTTATTTATTATTTTATTACAGATGGCCCTCATTCCCCAAATTCTTTACATTTCCTTAGTGGAACAAAACTATGTTAACAGCCATAGGGCTACAAATAAGCCAGTATTTTCTTCTCTATTTAAAAATTTACTTAAAAATGTTGATAATTTTTGTAGTTAAAAACATAGCCTTTGCTTGTTTTATGCTTATGGTGTCTTTTGTTAATGGCTTCAAGTATTTGAGTTGTAACGTAGAGGTCTTACCCTGGGTAAATAATGCACAGGGCTTTTTTAGCATTTCTGAAGTATTTGATTCTTTATGAAAGTTGGGCTAACCTATCTTATTTCAAAAAAGATTTTTTTTTACTCCAGTTGACCTTTAAAGTAAAATTGGCTACATTTTTGTGTGACATACTGGTGATACCTTACATCTTATTGGAGAAAATAAACATCTGAAATGTTATCCCTTTTCTGTCTTCCTCACCTTTCTCTAGATGCCTTGATTTTAAAATCTTATAATAGTCACTTCTAGAAGCCACATGTAACCATTTCTCTTACAGGCTTTAGTGAGTCCCTGAGAATTTTAAATATTGAGATTTAGCAATTAGGAGGAAAGGTAGGAGCAATTTGCTTTTTAAAAGTTCATTGCTTATTACCTGTTTATGATTAAGGCAGTAGTTGAGAAAAACAAGTTGAAAACACTAATAATACTCAAAAATTAAATATAACTGGTAGGAATCAGACAGTCAGACTGTGTGGAAAGAAACATTAAGGTGGTAGTATAATACATCAGTCCGTTGCCAAACACCGAGAAGCCCAACATGAATGTCCCGTGTGTGGGGAGGTAGTCCACTGACTGACAGGTGGTAACTGGGGAAATTGTTTTTCTCCAGAATGTGGAAGAGGATGCAGCTAGCAGAGTTTTTGAACCTGTTATGGTTTGACTTTCTTTGTTTTGAAATACTTTCTTTTGTCTTTGATATTTAAATGTTAAACATATGACTGAAAGCTGACTTGGTGGGGGAAGAGGAAGATTTATTATAAACCAATTTGAAGAACTTTTAGAGTCTTCATTTTTAAATTGTATTGATTTATACTTGATTAATTTGTTTTTGAAATAAAGGTGTATGGGTAGAAGAATTGATTTTTCAAGGTGACAGTATTCAAGTCATTTGCATATATTATTGGCCCCACAGATGCAGTTTGACATAAAAATGCATTGCTTGGCCTACATTGCTTCCTTCCTTTTCTAAGCCATTACTTTACTTTTTCATTATATCATGCTATTGAACAGTGTTGTCCAGTGGAACTTTCTGCAGTCATGGAAATGTTTGACCCTGCACCGTACAGTATAGTAGCCACTAGCCACATGTGGCTCTTGAGACTTTGAAATGAATTAAAATTTTGTTTGTTTGGTTAATCTTCACCCGAGGGTATTTTTTCCATTGAATTTTAGAGAGAGTGGAAGAGAAGGAGTGGGGGAGAGTGAGAGAGAGAGAGAGAAACATGGATATGAGAGAGACACATTGATTGGTTGCCTCCAACATGGGTCCTGACAAGAGCCAGGGATCAAATCTGCAACCCAGGTATGTGCCCCTGACCGGGAATCGAACTCTTGACCCTTTGGTGCTTGGGCCGACGCTGTCTACTAAGCCATACTACACTGGCCAGGGCTGAAATGAATTAAATTTAATTTCAATAGCCACATTTGGCTAATGGTTACTAACTATATTAGAAAGATCAGCTATAAGGAGTAAAAAATTGACTATTTTTAGTTCCAGATCTTGATTTTTTTTCGTTAGAATTACTTCCCAGAATATCCTTAGGTGTTCTCCTTATTGCCTGAACATATATTCTGTTATTTGTTCTTATGAAAACAATGGTAGAAGTATAAAGACAGATGAAATAAAATATATTAATTCTTTAGCATTTGTAAAAATATTTGAGAGCTTTTAAGATCTATTTAGAAAAATAGACAAGGTAATAATTGATTTACTATTTTGTCTGGTTTAAGAAGTTTAGTATGATGCTTTACACTTTATTTTTTATTATAAAAATTACTTATTTATTTATCCTCACCCGAGGACATTTTTCCATTTTTTGTTCAGGTAGAGTGGGAGGGAGAGAGAGGGAGAGAGAGAGAGAGAGAGAAACATCGACGTGAAAGGGACACATCGAGTGGCTGCCACCCACACGACCATCCAGGGCCAGGGACAAACTGCAACCGAGGTACATGCCCTTAGCGGGAACCGAACCCGGGTCTCTCTGGACCACAGGCCGACTCTCTAACCGCTGAGCCAAACTGGCCAGGGCTATAAAAATAATTTAAAAGAGGTTTATAGAAAAGGGATGAAACTCTTTTTTTGAAAGCCCAAATCTGGGTGTCACCAGTGTACTTGTTAAAGCATGATTTTATTGTCATGATTTAATTTTGTTTTATCCCATTACTTAATTGATCACAACCTTCAATTCATAAAACCAATAATAACCCATTTAAAAACAAAATAAAACATTGACTGTTCAGACTAGTTAACCATTTTAATTTCTATCATCTAGTTCATATGTGGAAGCATGCAATTAAATGTGAATTTCCATTTGCTTAAACTTGACCACTGCACTGTATCAATTCTAGAATTATTTGGCTTGTTTTTTCACTAAATGAAATTTTCATTGGCATGTGTTTTAAAAACAGCTTTGCTGCTTATTTCATTATATGCCTGCTGTGTTGTGAAACATCTTGGACTGTATTGCATGTTTTTAGAATTAGTACAAGAATATATTTCATATAGGATTTTCAGATTTTTGGGGGCATCTTTTTGTATGCTTTTTTGGTGTGTGTTTAAAAATGTTAAGGTTAAAATATCTTTAAATGGAGATATTAAAAATATTTTGCATATTTTTACATAAGTAGCTTTCAGGGCCCAGTGCCATCTAGCATGTTGTAAAGTTACTGTAAATGAATAATATTGTGAAATGATCGCCAAATTTTATCTGTACATACATATATCATGCCAAATATTTTTAAGACAGTCTTTTCAGTAATGATAGTAATGTGCCACACAAGGCAATATTAATATAACTGTTTAAAGACCTTTTCTAAATGTGGTATACTTAGTTTAACCATTTATTTTTGGTACTGGATGCATAGTAGTATGAAAGAAGACTGTAGCTTAAGAATTTTGTATTTTTAGGTAGTTATTTTGTGGGCAACCAAGGTTACATACTCTAAGAATAGATTTATAAATGAGAGGAGGGACTATGGTATGCATGCTCCTATGTTAAATGGACAAGCCCAGATTCTTGTGAACCTGTGGGTAAGGACTGTCGTGTCTTGGTTTCTTGATTTGTTAAAATGAGGGCATTACTGAACTAAAGTGTGACATTCAAGGTCATTGTGTATATACTGTAAAATTATTTGTAATACTTGGGTATCTTTTGGCTTATTGAATTAAGTAACTTTAATGATTCTTTTTTTTCAGGTCATAAGAAGATATTAAATGGTTGGTCCCTCTTAAAGTCACTAGATTCTAGGTCTATGAATGAACTTTTCACTCTTATAGATTGCACTCAATTAACAAATGATTTTTTGCTTACTGAATTTTATAGATTGCACTCAATTAACAAATGATTTTTTGCTTACTGAATTTTCCCAGAAAAAAAGCAATACTACAGTGGGAAACCCTCTGTTGCTGTGATTCTTAACAATTTGGTTAACATTCCTTTGAGAATCTAATAAAAGCTATGAATTATTTAACCAGAAAACATCCATAGGTATATAAATGCAAAATTTGCGTACAATTTCAAATAGCTTGCAAAACTATTTGGAGCTCTTTGGAGCCTATTCATAGAGCCCCAGTTTAAGGACTCCTGCTTTTTAATGTGTGAATCATTTTTTAATCATGCAGCCAGTGCTATGTTTGTTTAAATGCAAGTCAAATTCCTTTGGATATGATGTATAAAAATAACTATAAATGATAATTGTATAACTTCTGACCCTTTGTAGTATTGTATTATATATTTTGTCCATATATCTGTTTGAATTAAAATGGTTTTTATATGGGATTTACTAAAGAATATTTTCCTTTCCTCTTTGATTTTAATAACTGTTTAATAACTTGGGTCTGTCTTTTAGTTACCAAGGCAAAATATTTTTTCAAAAAGCATTTTCATAAGATGAATTGATGCAAAGGGAAGCCACTTTGAGTATTATAGTTTTGGAATATATTTATAGACATATATCTTTACAAAATATCACTCCTTTTTTCTTCATTCTATTCATTTTCCTACTGATGTAACTAAACAATGACTCACTAATTACACAGGCTGGAAGCGCAATTCATTGACCCCTAGGACTACTACTTTTCCTTGCCCTGGCTGTGAGCATGACGTGGATCTTGGAGAGCGAGGAATCAACGGTCTGTTTAGAAATTTCACTTTGGAAACTATTGTTGAAAGATACCGGCAAGCAGCCAGGGCAGCTACAGCCATTATGTGTGACCTTTGTAAACCACCACCTCAAGAATCCACAAAAAGTTGCATGGACTGTAGTGCAAGCTACTGCAATGAATGCTTCAAAATTTATCATCCTTGGGGTACTATAAAAGCTCAGCATGAGTACGTGGGCCCAACCACTAATTTCAGACCCAAGGTAAGTGAAGTTTTTATTCTTAGCATATCAAACTTAATATTATACAAGGAATTATTGCAAGTCTAGAATTTGACAGTAAGAAAGAAAAGAACTTTAAAAGCTGGTACAACAAATTAAGGCCTAGCAGTTGGAGTCATTTAGTATGTTACTAAATATCCCCATAGGTTAGAAGGGGGTGTTGTGGTTCACTCTATTATAGTACAGTGTAATACAACACAGTATATGAATATTCATAATGATAACTCCAAGTAATAGAAGGAAGGTGATCCCAGATGTATTTTTTTTTGTCTTTATCCTCACCTGAGGACATTTTTCTGTATTTTGTTCAGATAGAGTCGGGCGGGAGAGAGAGAGAGAGAGAGAGAGAAACATCAGTGTGAAAGGGACACATCGAGTGGTTGCCACCCGCATGACCCAACCAGGGCCAGGGACAAACTGCAGCTGAGGTACATGCCCTTAGCGGGAACCGAACCCAGGCCTCCCTGGACCGCAGGCTGAAGCTCTACCGCTAAGCCAAACCGGCCAGGGCCCAGATGTATTCTTTAAGATTAAAATGATTAGGCTCTTCCGTCAAGATGGCATTGTAGGTAAACATAATATTCACCGCCTGAAATCTGGCTGAATGGAAGTTCTACAACTAGGGAATTAAAGAAGAAGCCACACTGAGACTGCTAGGAGGGGTGGAGACTTGGAACAGGCTGGTCCCACACCATGTGTGGCAGATAAAACTGTCAACTAATTTCTCAACAGAAACTTTGCAGGCCAGAAGGGATTGGCAAGAAACATTTTAAGTGTTGGAAACCAAGGTACTACAGTCAAATTTACTCTACCCAGCAAAGCTATCATTTAGAATTGAAGGACAGATAGAGCTTTCTAGACAAGAAAAAGCTAAAGGAGCTCATCACCACCAAACCAGTATTATATGAAACATAAAAGGGTCTTCTTTAAGAAGAAGAAGAAAAAAATAAACAACAAAATTGCAACAAATACATATCTATCAGCAATTTAACCTAAAAAACAAAATGAATAAGCAGTGCAGAAACAGACTCATAGATATAGAAAACTTTTTGATGGTTGCCAGATGGGAGGGGACTTGGGGGGATGGGTGAAAAAGGTGAAGGGATTAAGAAGTATTGGTTGTTACAGAATAGTCATGGGGATGGATGTAAAGTACAGCATAGGGTATATGGCCAGTAATATTCTAATAACTATGTAAGGTGTCATATGGGTGTGGGATTTATCTGGATGATTATTAAGTAAGTTATATAATGTCTAATCAATGGGGCAAACACCTGAAACTAATACAATAAGGTATGTCAACTGTAATTTGAAAAAAAAAAAGATTAAAATGGTTAAAGTTGAAAATATTTTTTTGCTTTAATATAATAAACCCATAATTGTCTAAAAGATTTGATTAGAAAACATTTTCCTGACATTTTTAGTTAGCTAAAATTGTACTATGAATAAATAAGTATAATTACAGACTAATATTCTGAAGCTCATGATATACTATTTAGTATCTGAAGTAGAATTGACTTTCTTAAATATTCTGGGTAATTTCTATAATAACGCTGAAAAAAACTTTATGTATTGCTTGCCCTGCTCTGTGACTGTAAAGCAGAATGATTTTAGTATCCTCACTTACACTGCTTTCTGATTTATATAGATTAAAAAAACTAATTGATCCTCTTAAAGTTTTTATTCCTTCCAACTTAGTTACTGTGTGAGTATGAACATCTGTTTATGTTGTTGAGCCTTTTAATTTGTAGTAGAAAAATGGAAAAAAATCTTAAAAGTTAATCTTGAAACTATGACCTAAGTATTTACATTATATTAAGTGGTATGGTGTGCTGGTAGATTAAAACCAAATCTGTGCTTCCATGTTTTGAGTGCCTCTTTTTTAAAACTATGTCAGCATGGTAAGATTTATTAGGTAGTTTTAAATCCTCTGTTATGTTCCTGTATCATTAAAGCTCAAGGTCACAGATTTTAAAAGATTTATATCTCTACCTGATCATTCCTTATAGAAAGCCAAACTTTGTATTTTATTTTAAACGTAGTCTCTTTGTAGGAACTTGGACATGCTAAAAAATTTGAAATCTTTTTCAGTTGTTTTCCTCCAGGACCTGCACATTGGTATTAGGACTTTTCATATTGGACTTTTCTTTTTCTTTCAAAATTATCAGAGTAGTTATAGTTGCTTAAAATCCAAACTGTTGGAATCATGGATACCTTTTTGATTTCATCAACGTACTAGTCTAAAGGAATCTGCCCTTCAGAATGAAAATAGTTATTTTGTGTAAACCTTCAAATGTCCCTCTGATGGTAGTTTACTGAGTAAAAGATAGAAATTTAAATCAGAACACAATTTCTAAATTTGGTCAGTGTGTGTGCAGTTCATATGTAAAAGCAAACCTGTGGTATATCATAAAATGTTCCAAGACTCTCCTAGGAGCAGATTTCTTGTGAGGATTGTGAGTCTATGGGTTCTCATACGTTATTTATTATGGTACCTTATAAAAATATTGATTATGATCAAGAGCTGCCTAGTCAGGGTGGTCAGAACCTTTCTAGGTTGGTTAAACGTTCTACTTAAGTCTGATAGAAATGACATTTTTACCATCTTATCACCAAGTTTAGGTGAAATGACATCTACATATTTAATTGACTATTTGAAATTGAAAAATAGTAATATAGAGAATTTTCATATGCTGTACCAAATGCTTTTATTTCTTTTTATACTTTTATTCATTTAAATGGCTTTATTTAGTGATTTTCTAAAGTAGATCTTTTTATTTTGGGACTTTGAGTGCCCGCAAGCTATGATGACCCTTAATCATACTTTTATTCTTTACTCAATAGATTTTAATGTGCCCAGAACATGAAACAGAGAGAATAAACATGTACTGTGAATTATGTAGGAGGCCAGTTTGTCATCTCTGTAAGCTGGGTGGTAATCATTCCAATCACCGTGTAACCACTATGAGCAGTGCCTACAAAACATTAAAGGTAGGACTTCTTTTTGGTACTAAATTTTAATTCTTTATAACTTTATTTTACTTTATGCCTTTAACTTTTACTTTATAAAATCATGCTTGTTATGTGGTCTGTTTTACTGAAATGAGTTAACAGTGTGTAAATTGTTAATTAATGGTCTACTAATGTTAGGTTGTTAGGATTTCTGACAGGTAGTTCTTTGCCATACTGATGTGCCAGTTCTGAACTCTGAGGAAAAAGACACTTCATTATTATCCCCAAGTGAGCCCAATGCCTGTGACATTGTGTGTATGGGAATGTCACACTTTGAAGGACAGTAGCTATTTTAAAACACTTGATTCTTGTTGCTTGCTTATAGAATTATTATAAACTTTTTTTGTTTGTTTATTCTGGTGGGACTCTCACTAGCTATAACTGAGTTATTTCCTGTCTTTTAACCTTATACTATTTTTTTGTTTCGTTCTTTTTTATTTTTAACAGTATTTAAAAAGGAATTAATCCATGCATGAATCTACCACCCATTTAAATTTTTGTTTCTATCTTTAACAATATATCTATGCATTTTTGACCTGTATCGAATTTTTATTTATATATACTGGATTTTTTGTTTCTATTTTTTTAATCCTCACCTGAGGGTATGTTTTTATTGATTTTTTTAGAGAGAGAAGATGGCGGGGAGAGAAAAAGCGAAACATTGATGTGGGAGAGAAACATGGATCAGTTGCCTCTCGTACATGCCCTAACCAGGGGTCAAACCCATAATCTAGATATATGCCCTGACTGAGAATTGAACCCACAACCTTTTTTGGTGTATGCGACGTGCTCCAGCCAACTGAGCCACACCAGCAAGTGCCATCTATACAGTTTTATACTTTGCATTTTATATGTCTGTTGTGCTCAGTTTCCTTCTATATTGAGGATGTGGATTACAGGTATAATTGTTTTATTGTCATCTGCTGCTTCTGTCATTATATTTCTTTGTGATTTGTATTCCTCACTCCTTTGCATGCCTGGCAGTTTTTGGTTGGTTGCCAGGTACTGTTAATTTTTTTACCTAGTTGGGCACTGGATATTTTTGTATTCTATAGATGTTTTTGAGTTTTCTTCCAGTATGTGATTAAGTCATTTGGAAACAGTTGTTCCTCCTGAGCCTTGCTTTTAAACTTTCTTACGTGGGACAGAAGCAACATTTAGTTCTAGGGCTAATTTTAACTGGACTGTTGATGTAAAAAAAAACTTTCTTTCCTCTCCTCAATGCCGTATGAATTTAGTCTGGCGTGTAGGGGATAGACGCTGTTCCCCGTCTTGTGTGAGCTCCTGGAATTGTTCCCTCTGGGCCTGTTGGGTGGTTCTTTCCCTGGCCCTGGCAGTTCTCTCCCACATGTGAACTGAGCCATATTCTCCTAGACAAGGGGAACCCTTGTACATCTCTGGAGTTCCCTCTCTACCTACCTTTTCTTAGGAATTACACTTTACAAACTCGGGCCTTCCAGGACTCTCAGCTTCATCTTTTCAACTCTTCAGAAATCCTGGCCCGTTTGAGTCCTTTGCACCAGGCCTTGGGAACCTTCTCCCGGCAGTAAGCTGGGGGCAGCCATAGGCTCATCTTGTTTACCATCCCTCAGAGTTCTTTCTTTCTTGATGTCCAGTGTCTTGAGAGCTCCTTCATGTTTTCTGATGGATTTTTTAATATTTTTCAAATGGGAGAGAAAATCCAGTCGTCATTACTCAGTTCTGCCCTCCGGTGGTAGTATCACTGTTTATTAATTACATTTAACTTTGACACAATTTTTGTTCATTGCTTATTGGTTTGATGTTATACAAGTTGTTCAGAAATTTTATTCTTAACCTGGAGTTAAATCTTACACTTAAGATATTCTTTACATCTGTTGTTATTTCTGTCATATATATTTTAGACTTTTGTTGTTGTTAATTCTTACCTGAGGATATTTTCTCCCTTGATTTTTAGAAGGGATGGGGGAAGAGGACTTGGGGGGGGGGAGAGAGAAAAACATCGATGTGAGAGAGACACTTTGATTGGTTGCCTCTGGCAGGACCCCAGCTGGCGCTGGGGATCGAACCTGCAACCCAGGTACATGCCTTTGACCAGAAATGGAACCCGAGACCCTTTGGTCCGCTGGCCGATGCTCTAACTGCTGAGCAAAACCGGCCAGGGCTTGACCTGGCTTCTGATACAGGTAAACCATGTTGTAGTGTGTGGCCTCTCGGAATTATAACCAAGTTGTTTTGTGGATGGTGCCCTTGCAATTCTGGGAAGTACTATTACTTTTGGGTGAACTGGCCTAAATAGTTAATAACTGAGAGGAATGAGTCCTGCTTCTGGCAGTCTGTTAGATGACACCTGTATTTTTTTTTCTGCCATATAATCATATCTCCTATTAATCTCCAGACAGACAGAAATATGCACATGTACACACTCAAAATAGAGTGGCTCCATCTTATTTATAGCTTGCCTTTGTTTGTTGACTTGCTCTTCCAGAATAGGGACTGATATGGAGTCCTACCCCCTTCCCTCTGTTGGGAACCCCGCTTACCCTTTCCTCTGACCACCTTGCACTGCTAAGGCTTTGGAATTTGTTTACCCTGAAAAAGGGGCTGCACTTGAATATTCACCGTCTTTCCTCATCCTGGCCACCCCTAAAGACCAGGCCTCTCCAACTTTGTGTGTGTTAGTGTTTCTAGGATTTTTCAACTTCTCACATGGCTGTGCAGTTTCTCATTAAGGAGAGTTGGTTAGTAGCTCATCTTCAGTTTTCCACTCTACAATTATAGTTATAGTAATTAGTAATTACATTCTATTGAGGAATATTTCCTAAGGAATTATTCTTAGTTTTATTTTTCTTTATTTCTATAAATTTCTAGAAGGGAGTTAAGAATCTTGTTATGGCCCAGCCGGTATGGCTCAGTTGGTTGAGCATCGTCTTATGCACCAAGAGGTTGCCAGTTCAGTTCCTGGTCGGGGCACATGCCCGGGTTGTGGGCTTGATCCCCAGTGGAGGGTTGCAGGAAGCAGCTGATTAATCTCTAATCAAATGTTTGTATCTCTCCCTTTCTCCTTCTTTCTCTCTCTAAAATCAACAACAACAACAACAACAAAAAGAAGGTTGTTATGTATGTACTGTTATTTCTTCTAGAAGTATTGGGTTTATGATTTTAGACAAATGATTAGAAAGTGGGACCTAAGAAAGTACAAAATGTAAACATCCCTAGAAATAGTCCCCATTGAATGAGAAAGTAATATAGCTTCTGTATTTTAGGGTATGTGAAATTTGTTGTGAATAGTAGTATTTGCTGAAATAATTTGGCACTTGACTAAAATGTAACATTATATACCTTAACAGTTTATTCTGAACATTTCAGATATGTATAGCAAAGCTGATATCATCTTTGAAATTATATAACCCATGAGAGTAAAGGACAATACTGGTTATGTATTATTCTCCTAGCCTGCTCACATAAAAGGGTTTCAGGGAATCCATTGAATGAGTTTCTCTCTCTCTCTTCTCCTTTGTTTTATTAACTCTAGTGTTTCTTTGGGTACCTTTGATCGAGGACCTGATTAAAAGAGGGAGGCAGTGGTTCTCAAACTTTGGTGGGTATTAGAATCACCTGGAATACTTGATAAAACTACAGAAGTCAAGTCCTCTCCCACCTCAAGGAGCTTGGTCCCCTGTATTCTGTTTTCGCTGTCAGGAGATAGATACACACCAGCATTTGAGAACCACTGCTCTATGGGAGAGCTTTTGAGCAATTTTTGGGTCCTTGAGCAGTCAGCCTCTGGTCAGTTCCTAGAGAACTGGGGCCCTAATATAGCTAAAGGATCTAACACTGCTTCTCCCATAAATAAACTTCATGAAGGTAGGAGCATGGCTTTTGTTTTTCTTCTTCTTCATGTTTTACTTTCTCCTCAGTGCCTGGTGCTTATACTTTTTGGAGACCTATGAATAAATGATCACTGCTTCTTGGTTAAAACTGATCTAGTCTTAACAGACTGCCTGGGTCTGAGGGACAGAAGACTGGAGCTGTCCCAGATAAAGGCTATAATTGGCCAGAGACTGTCTAAGTGTTACAGCTCACTGGGAGTGACCCCTGGTGCTTTTAGACCTTACACCATATTTCTGAATTCCCATCTATTTTTCTGTAGCCTATCTTGTATTTCTAATTTAAGGTGTTTTAAAAGCAAGCCCTACTTCCATTTAAATGGCCAAATTCTTCTTGCTACTGTAGCTATAAAGAACGCCACCATCTGCACCCCCCACTCTGGTCCTAGCATGGACCTGACAGGGACATATTGGAGGAACTGCCATCTTGCAGCTTGGCACCAAGGAAGTACCTCTCAGCCTGTGGAATGGTGGTTCGTGTGCTGTGCAGGGAGGAGGTTCTCCCTCAGCTACTGACGACACAGTTTGTACTCAGTGAGCTTTGGTTTCTTCATCTGTAAAATGCTGGATTAAGACACACAAGATTTTCTGTCTATATCCTTTACATCCTACAGTTTCTTTCTTGATCTATTCTTACCTTTGGTCCTCAGAAATCTTGTTTCTTTGCCTGATGGAGGTTCTTCCTCTGTCTCTCCAGTGAGCCAATTAAGAAAACTCAGTGTCTGATTGCTGGGTGTTCCAAAGAATTAAAGACGACTCCTATCAGACCTGTCACTTGGATTTCTGCACATGTTTTCTTACCCTATTGCATGGTCTAAGTAAAAACAAATAGGAAGATGACATAGGTTGGAGGCTAACTTCTTAAATTCCTAACAGTTGGATCTCTGTCCCTTTTCTTTTCTAACCCCCGCTTTTCATTCAGGTCTTCAGCACTGACTTGGAAATGCTCAGAGCCTGTAAATGCTATAGCTTGGGAGGCGTTTTCTGGATGTTCTGATTCTTATTTAGATTGAATACATTGGTCTGTTATAACTCTGTACCATGGTGCTTCAGGGTTTTTTATGTTTAGTTTTTTAATACACTTAAGGAATGTTATGTTTTTCTTTCAGGGTTGGACTGGGGGATTGTACCAAAACCTATGATGTTATCTCTATGATAAACTACTAATTTCAAAATGGCTACTTTATAAACAAGTTATTCAGTAAGCTCTGGAAGCTTAATGAGTTCTACTTTTTATAAATCTATATTTGCATTATTGTGTATTATATAATTGTTTAATGAATATCTACACTGAGATGGGCTTTGAAGATTATTTTGGAACAGTCTTTGTTCCTATTTGTGTTGCGGGTGCGGATGGGGTGTGTGTATGAGAGTGAATTATAAAGTCTGATGGAAGGCCATACTATTTGAATTGCTACTTTTCCCTTTACTTAGGAGTCTTAGGAGGAAGAGTTCTGGGGGTGATATGAGCTATCAAAAATGTACTGCTTGTGTATTTAGGATCTTTGATTTGAGCATTAATTACTACCTTGTTCTTTATCTCAACCTGCTTTAATCTCTTATATATCATATCCTTGGACCTGTGTGCTCAAGTCCAGAAGGTATTTACCCTGGGTTAATAACTAATTGTCAGAGTTGGTTTTACAGTCTTTCCATCATAGGCTAAAGAAGAGAAGTACTGTATATTTAAAAAAAATTCTGCAAGGCCTGTGTTAAACTTCTACTTCTGCTTATTTGTGTTACTAATATGTTCCAACAGGAAAAGCTTTCAAAGGATATTGATTACCTTATTGGCAAGGAGAGCCAAGTGAAGAGTCAGATTTCTGAACTAAACTTGCTAATGAAGGAAACAGAGGTAAGTAATAACCTGGCTTGCATATTGATCTATATAACTATTTTTTCATTTATAAAAATTTGAGGGTAGTATATGAAGTGAGAGTACAAAGTAGTGTTAGATTTCACTTCTGCTTTTCTGGGACTAGGAAAACAAAGGTAAAATATAAATTACAATGCTGTGTGATCAGTGCTGTGATAGAGGTGAGTGATTAAATAACATTGGAGCACAGAGGAAAGTGACTCTTTATGTGACAGTTAAGGTCTCAAAAGTAGTAACGTGAGGGAAATATGATAGCTTTTGTAATTATCTATAGTTTACAAAATTAACAGATCACATTTGAAAAATGTACTATATATGGATAGAACTAGGTTTATTTAAAATTCCAGATATTCCTGCATATATACCTGGCACATATTCACCAAAAGAATTGTATTAGCATGTTCATAGCTGCATTATTTATAATATCCACAAAGCGGAAACTATCCAAATGTTTTTCAATAGTGGAATATAAATAGCAGTAAGAATGAGTATCTACAACTTTGTGCAACAATTTAGGTAAATTTTGCAATACTATTGAAAGATGCCAGATATAAAGGGCATACTTCGTGATTCTGTTCACAAAAAGTACCAAGAAAAGGTGAAAGTGATGATACTGTTAGAACTCAGGATAGGAGTTGTTGAAGACAAGGAGGATTAATGTCTGGGGAAGTTATAAGGGTGGCTTCTGGGATACTGGTAATGGTTTTTTATTTAATCTGGATGCTGGTAATATGGGCGTGTTTGCAAAGATTCATTGACCCTTTATACATATGTGCATTTTTCTGCTTGTGTATTATATTTCAATAAAAATTTAGAAAAATTTAAAGCATTTAGAAAATATAGTAAAAGAGGAAAAGATTGAGTTATTTTAAAATTTCAAATATTCATTTAATGCCTGTTTCTTTTTTCTCTTTGAAATAAATTGAAGAACCATTCATTACTCCTATGATTACTTTGAAAGTTATAGTTAAATATAAAAGTATCTTGACTAGTATGACACTGTTAACTTCCTGAAAAATTTTTTTCAAAGATGGGTTAAAATTGAGAAATTATGTGAATTAGCACTATATTACCAGTATTGCTTTTTAAAAAAAATATTCTTTTTCTGATATTCACTAATTCCATTCACTACCCTAAATTAGTTGTTTTTCCATGTAAGTTAAAAGTGAAATAAAAAAAAATTTTATTTATTTTTTATTTTTTTGTTATAGATGTTTCTCCTTTTCCCCCTATTGACACCCTCCTCCCAACCCCCCCCCCCCCAGCATTGTCATCTATGCCCATTGTTACGCATACATGCATATAAGTTCTGTGGTTTATCTCTTCCCTCCCCCACTCATGTCCCCCTCTTCTGAGGTTTGTCAGTCTGTGCCCTACTTCTATGTTTCTGGGTCTATTTTGTTCATTATATTCCACAAATAAGTGAGATCATGTGATATTTGTATTTCTCTGATTGACTTGTTTCACTTAGGATAATACTCTCCAGGTCCCTCCATGTCATATCAAAGGATAAGAGATCTTACTTTCTTATATCTGCATAGTATTCCATTGTGTATACGTACCACAACTTTTTTATCCACTTATCAATTGATGGACGCTTGGGCTGTTTCCAGATCTTAGCTATTGTAAATAGTGCCGCTATGAACATCAGGGTGCATATATTCTTTCTAATTGGTGTTTCAGGTTTCTTAGGGTAAATTCCTAGAAGTGGGATCACTGGGTCAAATGGCAATTCATTTTTTAACATTTTGAGGTAACGTCATATTGCTTTTCATAGTGGATCCATCAGTCTGCATTCCCACCAGCAGTGTACTAGAGTCCCCTTTTCTCCACAGCCTGGCCAGCACTTGTTTGATGATTTGTTGATGGCGGCCATTCTGACAGGTGTGAGGTGATACCTCATTGTTGTTTTAATTTGCATCTCTGTGATGATTAGTGATATTGAACTAATTTCTTCCTCTGTCTCTTGGCCATATGTATGTCCTGTTTGGAGAGGTGTCTTTTTAGGTCCTCTGCCCACTTTTTAATTGGATTCTTTGTCTTCCTTTTGTTGAGTCATATGAGTCTCTATATATTTGGAAATTAACCCCTTATCTGATGTATCATTGGCAGTTATGCTCTCCCATATAGTGGGTTCCCTTACCATTTTGATTGCTGTGCAGAAGTTTTTTAGTTTGATGCAGTCCCATGTGTTCATTTTTCCCTTTGTTTCTCTTGCCTTAGACATTGTATCAGTGAAAATTTTGCTGCGTGTGATGTCTGAAATTATGTTGCCTACATTTTCTTCTAGGATTTTTATGGATTCACAAGTCACATTTAAGTCTTTTATCCATTTTGAGTTTATTCTTGTGTATGGTATAAGTTGATGGTCTAGTTTCATTTTTTTGCATGTAGCTGTCCAATATTCCCAACACCATTTATTGAAGAGGGTATTTTTATGCTCTTGCCACCTTTGTCAAATATTAATTGAGCATAATGACTTGGGTTAGTTTCTGGGTTCTCTGTTCTGTTCCATTGATCTATATGCCTGTTCTTGTGCCAGTACCAGGCTGTTTTGATTACAATGGCTTTGTAGTATAACATGATATCCAGTATTGTGATTCCTCCTACTTTGTTCTTCTTTTTCAAGATTGCTGTGGCTACTTGTGGTCTTTTTTAGATCCATGTAAACGTTTAAAGTATTTGTTCTAGTTCTGTGAAATATGTCGTTGATATTTTGATAGGGTTTTCATTGAATCTATAAATTGCTTTGAGCACTATGGACATTTTAATTATGTTAATTCTTCCAATCTATGAACAAGGTATATGCTTCCACTTTTTTATATCTTCCTCTATTTCTTCTTTCAGTGACCTGTAGTTTTCTGTGAATAGGTCCTTTACAAAGTCTTTGGTTAAATTTATTCCTAGGTATCTTAATTTTTTTGCCGCAGTGGTAAATGGGATTGTTTTTTTAATTTTTCTTTCTGTGATTTTGTTGTTGGTGTATAAAAATGCCATCAATTTCTTGATGTTAATTTTGTATCTTGCTTCTTTGCCAGATGCATTTATTAAAACTAGTAGATTTTTGACTGAGTCTTTAGGGTGTTTTATGTACAATATCATATCATCTGCAAATAATGACAGTTTCACTTCTTCATTTCCAATTTGGATCCCTTTTATTTTTTCTTTATATCTAATTTCTGTGGCTAAGACTTCCAGTACTATGTTAAATGACAGTGGTGAAAGTGGGCTTCCCTGTCTTGTTCCTGTTCTTAAGGGAAATGCTTTTAGTTTTTACCCATTGAATATGATGTTGGCTGTAGGTTTTTCATATATGGCCTTTATTATGTCAAGATATGATCCCTCTATTCCCACATTGCTGAGCGTTTTTATAAGAAATGGGTGCTGGATTTTGTCAAATGCTTTTTCAGCATCTATTGATATGATCATACGGTTTTTATCTTTCATTTTGTTTATGTGGTGTATCACATTTATTGATTTGTGAGTATTGTACCATCCTTGCAGGATGAATCCCACTTGGTCATGATGAATAATTTTTTGATGTAATGCTGGATCCGATTTTGTTAAGGATTTCGGCATCTATGTTCATCAGGGATATTGGCCTGTAGTTTTTTTTCTTTGTAATGTCTTTATCTGGTTTTGGAATTAGGATTATGCTGGCCTCCCAAAATGAGTTTGGAAGTCTTCCTTCTTCTTGAATTTTTTGAAATAGTTTGAGGAGAATGGGTGTTAGTTCTTTTTTGAATGTTCAGTAAAACTCCCCCGTGTGGCTGTCCGGGTCTGGGCTTTTGTTTGCTGGAAGTTTCTTGACTACATCTTCAATTTCCTTAGTTGTTATTGGTCTGTTCAAGTTTTCTGTCTCTCCTGATTGAGTTTTGGGAGACTGTGTTTCTAGAAATTTGTCCATTTCGCCTTGATTGTCCAATTTGCTGGCATATAATTGTTTGTGGTAGGTTTTAATGATCTTTTGTATTTCTTTGCTGTCAGTTGTTTCTTGTCCTCTTTCGATTCTGATTTTGTTTATTTGGGTCCTCCTTTTTGTTTCTTGATGAGTCTGGCTGAGGGTCCATCAATCTTGTTTATCTTTTCAAAGAAACTGCTCTTTGTTTCAGTGATCTTTTGAATTGTTTTTTTTTAGTTTCTGTGTTATTTCTGCTCTGACTTTTACTATTTCTTTCCTTCTATTTGCTCTGTTTTGTTTGTTTGTTTTGTTTACTTACTAGTTCTTTAAGTTGTAGGGTTAGAAAGTCAATTAGGAATTTTTCTTGTTTCTTGAGGTAGGCCTGTAGTGCTATGAACTTCCCTCTCAGGACTGCTTTTACTGCATCCCATAGATTTTGTATTGTGTGTTCATTTTCATTGGTTTCTAGGAAGTTTTTAATTTCTTCATTGATCTCTTCGGTAACCCATTTGTTGTTTAATAACATGCTATTTAGCCTCCATGTGTTTGAATGTTTTTGTTGTAATTTATTTCTAGTTTCATGCCATTGTGATCTGAGAAAAGGCTTGATATGATTTCAATCTTCTTGAATTTGCAGAGATTTAGTTTGTGTCCTAACATGTGGTCTGTCTTTGAGAATGTCCCCTGTGCACTTGAGAATAATGTATATTCTGCAGCTTTGGAGTGAAAGTCTGTAAATATCAATTAAATCCCACTGATCTACTTGGTTATTTAAGAACTCTGTTTCCTAGTTAATTTTTTGTCTAGAAGATCCATCCAGTGGTTTCAGTGGGGTGTTAAAGTCACCCACTAAGATTGTGTTGCTATCGATCTCTCCCTTGAAGTCCTCCAGAAGTTTTTTAATATATTTTGGTGCTCCTGTATTTGGTGTATATCAAGGTTATATCCTCTTGTTGGATTGATCCATTTAATATTATGTAGTGACCTTCTTTTTCTCTTATGGCCCTTGTTTTTAAGTCTATTATCAGATATGAGTATTGCTACACCAGCTTTTTTTAAATTTCCATTTGCCTGGAAAAAAATTTTTTATTTCTTCACTTTTATTCTGCATGAGTCTTTTGTTGTGAGATGGGTCTCTTGTAGACAGCATATATATGGTTCCTGTCTTCTTATGCAATAAGGCATTATGTCTTTTTTTTTTTTTTTTTTAATCCTCATCTGAGGACATTTTTCCATTTTTTGTACAGACAGACTGGGAGGGAGAGAGAGGAAGAGAGAGAGAGGGAAACATCGATGTGAAAGGGACACATCGAGTGGCTGCCACCCGCACGACCAACCAGGGCCGGGGACAAACTGCAACCGAGGTACATGCCCTTAGCGGGAACCGAACCCAGGTCTCTCCGGACCGCAGGCGGACGCTCCAACCGCTGAGCCAAACCGGCCAGGGCGCATTATGTCTTTTGATTGAAGCATTTAAGCCATTTACATTTAAAGTTATTATTGATAGATACTTATTAGTTGCCATTTTTATTTTATGCCTGTGCTCTCTCTCTCTTTATTTCTTCTTCTTTTTTTTTATTTTTATTTTTTTTTAATCCTCACCCGAGGACATTTTCCCATTTTTTGTACAGATAGAGTGGGAGGGAGAGAGAGGAAGAGAGAGAGAGAGAGAGAGAGAGAGAGAGAAACATCGATGTGAAAGGGACACATCGAGTGGCTGCCACCCGCACGACCAACCAGGGCCGGGGACAAACTGCAACCGAAGTACGTGCCCCTAGCGGGAACTGAACCCGGGTCTCTCCAGACCACAGGCCGACGCTCTAACCGCTGAGCCAAACCGGCCAGGGCTATTTCTTCTTCTTATAGTAGTCCCTTTAGCATTTCTTGCAGTGCTGGTTTGGTGATGATAAATTCCCCCAGCTTTCTTTTTGTCTGTGAAGTTATTTATTTCACCTTCAATTTTGAATGATAGCCTTGCTGGATGGAGTAGTCTTGGATTCAGTCCCTTGACTTTCATTACTTTTGTATACTTCATGCCACTCCCTTCTGGCCTGCAATGTTTCTATTGAGAAATCAGCTGACAGTTTAATGGGAGCTCCAATTTTCTGTCTCTCTTTTGCCTCCTTTAAGATTCTTTCTTTGTCTTTAATGTTTGCCATTTTAATTATGATGTGTTTATCTGTGGGTGTTTTGGGGTTCATCTTGCTTGGGACTCTGTGTTTCCTGGACTAGTGTGACTTTTTCCTTCACCAAATTAGGGAAGTTTTCTGTCATTATTTCTTCAAACAGGTTCTCTATTCCTTTCTGTGATTCTTCTCTTTCTGGTACCCCTATGATGTGAATATGGTTACATTTTGTATTGTTCCAAAACTCCCTTAAACTCTCCTCCTGCTTTTTAATTTTTTTCCCCATTTGCTACTCTATTTGTTTTTTTTTTTTTACCTTGTCTTCTAACTCGCTGATTCAGTCTTCAGCTTCTTCTAATCTACTATTGAATCCTTCTAAGGTATTTTTCATATCAGGTATGTTCTTCTTTATTTCCTCTTGATTTTTATTCATAGCTTCTACCTCTTTTAAAACACTTTTTTTTTTCTTTATTAATTTTTAGAGAGAGAGGAAGGGAATGGGAGAGAGAGATAGAAACATTGATGAGAGAAAACATTGGTTGGCCGCCTCCTGCATGCTTCTCACTGGGGATTTGGCCCACAACGTGGGCCTGTGCCCTGAGTGGAAATTGAACTGGTGACCTCTTGGTGCATGGGTCCATGCTCAACCAGTGAGCCACACTGGCCAGGTCTACCTCTGTTTTTAAGCTGATGTAGTTTACACTGAGCTCTTCATAAATCTCATTAAGTTGCTTGTAGTTCTTAATAATTGTTTGAGCGCCCTTAGGATCATTGTTTTGAATTCTTTATCTGACAAATTGCTTTCTTCCGTTTTATGTAGTTCTTTTTCTTTCATTTGGGTGTTGTTTCTTTGTCTCACCATTTTAGCCATCTAGTAAGTTCTAGGCCTGGTGAGGGATTTTGGGATGCGTAGGCAGGTTGTGTTTATCAAATAAGGCTGCTGTACCTCCCAGACTGTTTTGGTGTGTGGCGCCTCTAGCCTGCTGTGGATCCTGGAGGATTGACAACTGGCGGCTGCTATTGGTTTGTCATGGTAGGCACTGCTGCAGCATATGGGTCCAGCCAGTGTGCTGCTGAGGTGCGTGTGTCCCACTGGTGTGCTGTTGGGGCACTTTGGTCTTGCCGGTTTACTGCTGGGGTGCGTGGATTATGCTGATGCCTTGCTGGGGTGCATGAGTCCTCCCGGTGTGCTTCTGGGGTGCATGGGTCCCACTGGCATTCTGCTGTTTAGAGTGGGGCTCCACTCCTGCCTAGTCACTGCTGCTGTGGGGGAAGATGCTGGGCTCCCAACTGGCCTTACTGCTGCTTGGGGTGGTTCTTGGCTCTGATCAGGTTGCTGCTGTAAAGGGATGGTGCTCGGCTCTGATCAGGCTGCTGCTGTGGGGGACGGTGCTTGACTCCTGGCCAGTTGTGGCTTCCATAGCAGGCACCTTGACAGTGCCGCTACCATGCGCTGGTCCGCAATGACACAGCGGGGTCCACTGGGCCGATGGTGCGAGGCACTCTGGTGGACTCAGGTCGCTTGGCCCTAGCTGCTACTGCTGCCTCCTCCCAGAGAAGACCAGGGATCTTCCAGAATGGTGTGCCTTCCAGTGGCGCAGGGAGAAGCGCCCTGACAAGCTGCTTACTGCAGTAGCCAGCTACTCCCTGTGCACAACACAGGAACCCTCTGCCCCACATTTCTGCACTGCTCAAGGTTGCTCGTCCACACTCATGTCCACTCACACTCTCACTCACACTCTCACACACTCACCCTCGCTCCAGTCCTGCCCACCGCCATCTTATAGACCCCGGAATTTTGTTTTTATATTTTTGTCTGATTGGTATTACCCCTAACCCATAACAAGTTATCCCATTTATTAGGTTGCTTTAGGGATCATGTCTTGGGTTATCTTAGGTTTGTTTTTCTCTGCTGGTTCTCAGTCATGCTGCTCTTCTGAAATAAGGGACACCCAATACACGCTCGGGAGTTTTTCAGTCACTACATTGAAAATCGAGGAACTCAGGCATCAGTTCTTCATGTGGTGTAGACACTGATTCCTTGGGATCTTAGAGAAATTATTTAGTTTATTTATTTATTTTTATCCTCACCTGAGGACATTTTTGCATTTATCTTCAGATAGAGCGGAGGGGGAGAGGGAGGAAGAGAGAGAGAGAGAAACATCAACTGGTTGCCACCCACACAACCCCAGTGAGGGCCAGGGACAAACTGCAACCTAGGTACGTGCCCCTATCGGGAACCGAACTCAGGTCTCTCTGGTCCATGGGCTGATGTTCTAACTGCTGAGCCAAACTAGCCAGGGCTATTTAGTTTATTTTTGTACCTTTGACCTAAGCAGCATTTGTAGTCTTATCAGTAAGAATTTTCTACAATAGAGAATTTATCTCTATTTTTTATTTTTACTCAGTGATAACTGTGATACCATCTTTTTATCTATAATAATATTTAGATGGGAAAAAAGCTCTTTCTTACATATATTGATATTTCTGAATTTAATGTCTTGATAGGTCATTGAAATACTACCCAAATGTCACCATCCTCTGTCTTCCCGCCTGATCCATTTTTAAATATTTGGTTGTTGGGGTTAGGAAACAGAAGGGAATCTGGAAACATTTTTCTCTCATTATAAATACTGGCCAGAAATCATTGGAAAATGCACAGTGCACTTCTATAATGTATTGTCAGCTTTTAAGAATGTTCTTGGAGCCTTTTTCTATTGGCTGCTGCTTAGGGTCTGTTATGATGAGTGCCCTGATGGCCTTATCTCTGATTTTATTAAAGTTAGAAATGTTTAATAAGCACTACAGTTAAGATCATTTCTTGACAAAGTAGGGGAATACTCGTGTTGTACAGTGAAAATGATGTTTATTAAGAGTATGTGACATTGCGGTGGGCATTTTATGTAAATAATCTTTTTCCATCTTCAAAAATACTCCAAACCTAAATGGTTTCTCTTATCTCCAGTTGTTAGAAGAGAAAAACTCAAGCATAAAGAATTTAAGTAATTTGCACAAAGTCACATAGGATTTATATAATTAAATTATATTATTTGAAGAGTTGCATTTTTATATCTTGGTAAAGGATGTCATTTTACTGAGTTTCATGGCTCTGCTTTACTTTTTTAAAAAACTGGAATAGGGTAGAAATAGTAAAAAAAAAAATCTTAATTAGAAATGGATGAAAAAGTCCAGAATTGTATTTTCATGTGTTTTTGGTTGAATCAGTTAATTTCTGCTTCAGTTTCCTGTGTATTCAAATTGAAGGTTATTTTCTTATTTAGTTAAATACCTCATTTATTGTTGGACTTTGGAGATTAAAAGTTTAAGGAAGGTACGATGCTATAAATTACAATGTATGTCTAAATAAAAGTTGTGAATCATTCCTTGCTGATCATTCCTTGATGTCAAATTTTAGAGTCAGACAGAATTTATTTTCTTTACAATATTTGGGTTTGTTTTGTTGAATTTTGGTTATTTTGTGAAAAGACATTGGGATTTAGCAGATGAGATAATGCTTTCCTTGTTTTATGATAGTGTAATGGAGAAAGGGCTAAAGAAGATGCTATTACACATTTTGAAAAGCTCTTTGACATTCTAGAAGAGAGAAAATCATCTGTTTTGAAAGCAATCGATGCTTCGAAGAAACTCAGATTAGACAAATTTCAGACTCAAATGGAAGAATATCAGGGACTTTTAGAGAATAATGGACTTGTGGGATATGCTCAAGAAGTGCTTAAGGAGACGGATCAGTCTTGCTTCGTACAGACAGCCAAACAACTCCACCTCAGGTATCTTACTTTTCACCTAGGATCTCCTTAGCAGTGTCATTCACTACTGCTGTTCATTCCACTTTAGCTCCAAGTGGTTCATTCATAATGCCGCTGTTATGTGAAGTGTCTTTTGCTTCATGCTTAACTTCAATGTTGAGTGAGGTTTTCCTTTGTTAATCATATTGCAGATACTAGTCTGATTTACCTTTTTTAACAAATCATTTTTATATAAATTATATCTGTCTGCAGAATACAGAAAGCTACAGAATCTTTGAAGAGCTTTAGACCTGCGGCCCAGACTTCTTTTGAAGACTATGTTGTTAATACATCTAAACAAACAGAACTTCTTGGAGAATTGTCCTTTTTCTCTAGTGGTAAGTTTTATTAATGGCAAAACCACATTCTTTTAGTCTGAATTTGAACTGTGTAGAAAAAGCACAAGTTCTCTTCAGTTGAACATTATGAAGCAGCATCTCAGTTGCCCAGAACCATGATAATTTAAATCATACTGTATCTGTGTTTTTGAAACCATGCTCGGCTGGTGTGGCTCAGTGGATTGAGTGTGTTATCCCATGGACTGAGAGGTCCATTCAATTTCCAGTCAGGGTACATGTCCGGGTTGTGCGCTCAATCCCCAATGGAGGGTGTGCAGAAGGCAACTGATAGATGTTTCTCTCTCACCTCAATGTTTCTATTTCTCTCTTCCTGTTTCTCAAAAAAAACCCCAAAAAACCAATAAATGCATATTTAAAAAAACGTGTTTTTACACACAAAGCTCTATTCTGTTGGTTTGTGTTTTTAAACATTGTGTAAATGGTATCAAATTAATTGTATATATTCTTTTTGTAAATTGCTTTTTTTAAAAATTAAGTTTAAGGTAGATATTTGTTAATACAGAAAGTTTTGGTTTAAAACTATATTTTAACTATTTATAGTATTTCATTATGTAAATCATTTCCCTACTGAGAGAAAATGGTTTCTATTTTTTCTTTTATTGTATAAAACAATGTTGTATTGAACATCTTCGTCAGTGGTGGTTGTGCACATGTGTGTGAGTTTCTCTAGGGTAGAAACCTAGATATCCTCAGGCTAAAATTGACTCTAAGATGATTGTTTATCTTGCTGTATTACTTTGCTAGGGCTGCTAAAATAATATATCTAGAGTGGGTGCCTTAAACAACTGAAATTTATTTTCTTACAATTATGGAGGCTGGAAGATCAAGGTGTTGGCAGGGTTGGTTTCTTCAGAGGCCTTTTTTTGTTGGGCTTGCAGATGGTCATCTTTCTGTGTCTCATGTGGTCTTCTGTCGATACATATCTGTTTCTAAATTTCTTATCAGAACACCAGTCATATTAGTCATATTGGATTACGGCCCACTCTAATGACCTTATTTTAACTTATCCTTTTTAAAGACCTATTTCCAATAAAGTCACATTCTGAGGTGCTGGGGATCAGAACTTCACATGAATTTTGGGGAGACTCAATTCAGCCAATAAGACTGCTTATGTTTGTGTTTCGCTGCTCCCCAGAAGGGCGTTCTACCTTTCCTCTTTATTTTCTCACCTTTGCATTCCCCTCAGATGTTTCGTCTAGTGATGGTGAACAATTACATGCCTTAGAAAGGTATACTTATAGTCTAATTATTATATAGGTATACATATATGGATTTGTACATTCAATCAAAGAAAATTTGTCTTGTTAAAAGTTAAAAACTCTGAAGAAGCCCTGGCCGGTTTGGCTCAGTGGTTAGAACATCAGCCTGCGGTCCAGAGAGACCTGGGTTCGGTTCCTGCTAAGGGTACGTACCTCGGTTGTAGTTTGTCCCTGGCCCAAGTGTGGGAGGCAGCCATTCGATGTGTCCCTTACACATTGATGTTTCTCTCTTTCTTTCTCTTCCTCTCTCTCTCTCCCACTCAATCTGAACAAAAAATGGAAAAATGTCCTCGAGTGAGCATAAACAAAAACAAAACTCTGAAGAATTATTACTGTGACTTTCTTTTCAAAATTATACCTGAATTTCCTTTCAGATATATGCTCATCTTGTTTATTATGACAGTCTTGTTTTTCAAGTATTATATTTGTTACTCTTTCAAATGCTGATTCTACTTCACTTTACTATACTCCCCTTTTTTCCAAAAGGTATACTTGAATTGTTTTTCAGATAGCTAGTTTACTTAGGAGTACAAGGGCCTCCCTCCCCTGGGGATCCCAAAATAGTCTTTGGAAAGATAAGTTGGGAGTGGGTAATCTTGGGTTATCCCAGTGTATAACAGTGGAAAGTAGGCACCCAACTTCTGGCTGATGGATGATGTTCTTCTCTCTTTTCTTTTTCTGAATGCACATTTTTAAAATAAGCTATGTTTCAAAAAAAGAGAGGGATGTGGGGTGGGCCATACTAGTCTTGTTATTTTCGATTTAGTGTTTTTTTTTTTTTTCACTCTAAAATATATTTTGGATATAGATCTCATTATGATTGCATAAATGTACCATACCCAAACATGCTTATTCATTGATACATATAACTAGGGGATAAGAAGAGGGAGACTTCTGCTTTCCATTTCATATACATCTCTGTGATTTGATAAAAATGTGTTAGTTTATGTACGTGTGTGTGTGTGTGTGTGTGTGTGTGTGTGTGCGCATGCATGTATAACTTTTATAGGCTATTCTAAACCATATGACCCAAATAGTTAAATTTACTGGGATTGTTTTATGGAAAGCATTATGGATATGCACAAGGATTTAGTTGTAATATTTTAACCATTGTATATTTAGTGGAAAATTAGAAGCATATTTTTAAAAATAGTTAAATGTTGATTATCCCTACAGTGGAATGTCACTGGGAGAAAAATACTGGTAGTAGCTGCACAAAATTATTGTAGTGATTATCTTTGAGTTACTTAAAAATTTTTTATGCATGTTTTATGTAGTTTCTAATTTTTTTTACAAAAATCATGTTTATGCTAAGAAAAATATATTTAAATTTGTTTGCAACTCTATGGAAAACATATGAAAGAAATATTTATTAAAATCATTGTTCTAGCCCTGGCTGATTTTGCTCAGTGGTTAGAGTGTTGGTCCATGGACCAGAGAGTCCCGGGTTCGGTTCCTGCTAAGGGCATATACGTCAGTTGCAGCTTGTCCTCGGCCCCATGGAATTGTGTAGGTGGCAACCAGTCGATGTGTCTCTCTCTCATCGATGTTTCTCTCTTTCTTCCTCCCTCTCTCCTTTCTACTCTATCTGAAGATAAATGCAAAAATGTCCTCAAGTGAGGATTAAAAAAAAATTGTTTCTAGGAGGACACAAATTAACATTTTAAAGTTGAGGGTTGTTATTCAGTAGGTGAAAATTGAAGGCATATAGTTAAATTTTTTATTTATACTGTTGCAGAATCAATGTAATATCTAAAGCTAAAATTGAGTCTTTCAATATTTGTCTTAATTTTCATTCTTCTTTCCCTTTTTAGTTAAAAATGCAAATATACCTTTTTGAAATCTCTGTTTTATTGTTTTTTGTAACAAACTTCCATGAGACTTTATCCTTTTAGCAGATTTTAAGTGTGCATACAGTAGTTGACTAGGTCCAGTGTGTACTGCAGATCTCTAGAGCTTATTCATCTTGCTTAACTGGAACTTTATGCCTGTCGATTAATAACTGCCCATTTCTCCCTCCCCCAGCCCTGGTAACCACCATTCCAGTCTTTGATTTTATGATTTGACTGTTTTAGATGACTCTATCATGCTGCAATGTTTAACTTTCTGTGCCTGGCTTATTTCACTTAGCATGTCTGAAGTGTCCATCCATGTTGTTGCATACACAGGAATTATTCTTTTTCTTATACATTGAATTACAAATTCAGAAAATGGAACAGTACAGAAGTCATTTAAGTATTGTCAGGACAGTTTTATTGAGGTAGAACATAGGTCCTTTAATAACAGTATTTTAACATTGTTTTCTATTTCATAATTCTTTCAGGCATAGATGTGCCAGAGATCAATGAGGAAGAGAGCAAAGTTTATAACAATGCTTTGATAAGTTGGCACCATCCAGAAAAGGATAAAGCTGATAGCTATGTCCTCGAATATCGGAAGATTAATAGAGATGAAGAGATGTTGTCTTGGAATGAGATAGAAGTTTGTGGCACAAATAAAGTTATTTCAGAACTTGAGAGTAACTGTAACTACGCTTTCAGAGTACGAGCCTACAAGGGTTCAATCTGTAGTCCTTGCAGCAGAGAACTGATTCTTCATACTCCTCCAGCTCCAGGTATTGTAACCACTGGGAATAAAAAGAGCATAGCATTGGAAGAGACCTTGGTAAAAATAGTCAGTGTCTCGATGTAGACCTACAGTGAAAGCAGCTCTCATTTGTCAAACATTCTAGAAAAGTAGATACCATACCCAGATAGGATTTACATATAGACTGATTACATGAACATCACCATGTAGGCTGATGTTTTACTGATATCAAGTAGATAAAAACATTAAAGGTGGATATTTGAGAGATCAAGTTTATTAATTTGGGATTAAAATAGCATAAATGCTACCTTACAAGTTTTAAATAGTATAATTTATATTTTTTATCATTTTATAGAACTCTCTAGAACATAGGATCTAGACAGATATTTTTAAAATGTATGGGTATAATATGAAATATAATTAGCCTAACTTAGATTTGTCTGGATTTTCTAACACAGTGATTCCCAGCACATGGGGATATATTGGAACCACATGGATAGCTTTCTCCCCATATTAAAACTTCCCCTGCCCAGCCACCTTGCTCCCCCTTTCAAGTTAAACCCACTGATACTACTTGCAGGTTGTCTTTAGATTTTTGTAGCATGGGAATGATTCACAGGGTAGTTGATGCTCACTACAATGTCTACCTGGATAAGGGATGCTGAGACCAAGGCTGTGCCTATGGTGGTTCACAGGCAGACATTTCGCCCTGTTGGTCTCTGCCTTAGAGGCTCTGTCAGTTGGTCTCTGGACCCCATTGGCCCTGCCCATTTTTAGTCGCTTATGTATCCTTATTTTGTGCAGTCTGTCGTCCTTCCTTCCCTTTTTGTTCAAAGTATACTTATCCACTATTTGTTTTTGATACACACTGTGGCTAATTTTTTTTAATCCTCACCCACGGACATTTTTTGATATTTTGTTCAGATAGAGTGGGAGGGGGAGAGAGAGAGAGAAACATTGACGTGAAAGGGACATATTGAGTGGTTGCCACCTGCACCACCCAACAAGGGCCAGGGACAAACTGCAACCGAGGTCCGCGCCCCTACGGGAACTGAACCCGGGTCTCTCTGGACCGCAGGCCGACGCTCTAACCGCTGAGCCAAACCGGCCAGGGCACTGTGGCTAATTTTTAAAAAATTAGGATACAAATAAATGGGATTGGCTGAAATTATTTTTCTTGAATCATAATAAAATCCAATAGAGAGTTTTAGAATGGATTTGCAGTTGCTAAGTAAGTATTTTGTAGTTTATGCAGTCTTGGCTTTCTTTTCGTCTCTGACCGAAAGTGGGAGCCTGACAGGAGCTACTGTTTTCAGTCCATGGAGGAGGGGGACGGAAGAAAGGAAGTGTTAAAGGTTGTCTTCCTTTCCTCAGAGAAGCTATATGAACAGGGCGACCACTTAAATTTATTTCGCATACTGGGAGACTTTTGAGATCAAAAGGAAGCATGAATGACTTACCACATTGGCACAATAGGCATTACCAGGAAGAAGGGATGGTCAGTTATATATGGAGAATGGTTTTAGCTTGCCAGTAGGCAATTTGGAAAATTGTGGTATAATATAGTTAAAATTTACCATTTTAACCATTTTTAAGTGTACAGGTCAGTAGCACTAAGTACACTAACAATGTTGTGCGAACCACCACCACTCACATCTCTAGAATTTTTCATTCTTTTCAAACTGAAACTCTGTGCCCGTTAAATAGTGACTCCCCAGTCTCCCTCCCTGCAGAGCCTGGTAACCTCTGTTCTTTCTCCTCTATGAATCTGCCTATTCTAGTTACCTCATAGAAATAGATTCAGTTTTTTTGTGACTGGCAGATTTCAAGGTTCATCCATGTAGCACAGCTATCAGAATTTTCTTCCTTGTTTAGTCTGAGTAATATTCCAGAGAGAGAGAGAGAGAGAGAGAGCGAGCGAGGAGAGAGAGAGAATAAACCACATTTTCTTTATCCATTCATCTGCTAATGGACATTTGGATTGTCCCCAATTTCTGGACTGGCAGCTAATGTTACACTTAATGGATGTGAGTTGATACTTACGAGAAGTGATGTTCTCTCCATTTTCTAGCTGAGGACATGAAAGTTTAGGTTAAACTCTAGTTAAATGCTTGAGCAGGCATTCAAACCCGTATCTCTCTGAACACAGAGCCTGTGCTTGCTTTTTTTACACTGTACACTTTTTCCATGTCTGCTATGATGAATAAAGAAAAGGTGTTATTAAAATTGCTGTTATTTTTCAAATTTATAATATTTGGGGTAAATATTTAAGAAACTATATAGATAATTATGAAAATATACAATCCTTTATTTTAGGGGTAAAAGATCCACTAGTGTGAAATACTTAGGATAGATTTGCTATACCTATTCCAAGGAACCACATTCATAAGGTTTCTCATATTTAAAATATTTTCTTCTGCCTTTGAGGTTACTAAAGATTTTCAGGTATAGAGGATTTACTGGAAGTTATCTCTAAGTTGGGGTTTTGGTTCGTCATAGTTTGGTATAGGGTAGTATGATACTTCTTGTCTCTTTTCAGTGCTTTCTATTTGAAAAACTTATCATATTTAACTGTAAATTATAGAAATGCTTAAAACATATTTCTTAGACCAATTTTAAACTTTATTTACAGTTTTCAATTTTCTCTTTGATGAAAAATGTGGCTATAATAATGAACACCTCTTGCTGAACTTGAAGAGAGACCGTGTAGAGAGTAGAGCTGGATTTAACCTTCTGCTCGCTGCGGAACGTATCCAAGTGGGTTGTTACACAAGCTTAGACTACATCATTGGAGATGTTGGAATTACAAAAGGGAAACACTTTTGGGCCTTCCGTGTGGAACCGTATTCTTACCTGGTGAAAGCGGGAGTTGCCTCCAGTGATAAACTGCAAGAGTGGCTTCGTTCTCCCCGGGATGCAGTTAGTCCAAGGTACATTAGTTTTTACTGATCTGGAACTTGATCATTTTTAAAAATGTAAAGATGCTTGTTTAGCAAGATAAGCTTGAAAATAGACCTGGGTTTTCTTATTATATTTCCAGTATACTTCTTAGATTCAGGAGTTTTGGCCATGCTTATGTGGTTGGCTAAGAAAAGGAGTCAGGTTTCTTTATTCACACAGGAAATAAGGAGAATTAGCAATTAATTTATGATGCCATGAGTAAATACGTCTGTTTTGGAGACCTCTTAATTAGGATATAGCTTTGCAGTTTTAAATTTTGAAAGTCACATCAGTTGCCTTAATTATGTGATAAAAACTATGTATACAGTGAAATGCATCTAATTGCCATACTGCACAATTGATATTAGGTTGTTGTTTTGTTTTGGGATGAAGTTTTCTTTAAATGTACCATAAATACTTTACAGAATTGGGTCTTGCTCAGCATGTTTCCACAGCAAAGAATTTCAGTTTCTTAAGAGATTGACTAGTGGAGATAATGCAGTTTAATTTTTTTAGATGGTGTAAGGTAAATTAGCCCAGACAAAAAAATTTTCACCACTTACATGAAGAATCCCAGGTTAACCATCTGAGTAATAGGAAACATTTTTGCACAAAGATTAGAAATTGACATACAATGAAAATTGTATTAGAGAAATGGTTAATTAAACATAGTGGCATGTCCACTTGATAGATTATTAGTATTAATCTTATTTAAAAAGTGTATAACATGAGGAATGTTAGAAGTTAAAAAAACTTATTAAAATGGTTGATGTCGTATGATCACAAATATATGAAAAGCAAACTGAGCATAGGAAAAAAATGGAAGGAACTTTTTATCAAAGTTTCTATAAGCTTCTACTGTTTTATACCACAAGGACAAAAACCTTCCTAATATTTGCTACATCGTAGGTCTGTATAGACTTCCCAGTTGGGAACTAGAGTTCTTTGGAGGAGAATGAAACATGCTTTTTCCTCCTGCATTATCATGCACTGCCTGTATATTTACTTTGTAATTCCTTGGATTGGGGCACACATCTTGGTTTTATATTTTCTTACTTATGGTTGTGTGCTGTAAATATTTTAATCTTTGACAAGTCCTTTAGTCCTTGTCCCCTGCTTTATTTTTGATAGGCCAAAGTTATTTTTTAGATTCTCATCTGTGTATATATCTAGGTAAAAGTGAATGATATTTTAAGACAGAATTTGGGGTGAATGTGTTGGTGTCATTCTGAATGGCAATGTGTAATGTTTTTGTTTTAATAAGTTTTTGATACATCATTTATTTTAATGTTAAATCAGTGTATGTTGTCTTGTAAAATGTTTCACAGATACTTGAAGGCCTATGGATAATGATGTAAGATTCTGCTTTGTGTTTCAGATATGAGCAAGACAGTGGACATGACAGCGGAAGTGAAGATGCCTGTTTTGATTCTTCACAACGCTTTACATTAGTTACTATAGGCATGAAGAAATTTTTTATACCCAAGTCACCTACTTCTTCTAATGAACCTGAAAATAGAGTTCTTCCCATGCCAACAAGCATAGGGATTTTCCTTGACTATGATAAAGGCAAAGTGGGTTTCTACGACATGGATCACATGAAATGCCTTTATGAGCGCCAAGTGGACTGTTCGCACACGATGTATCCAGCATTTGCATTAATGGGCAGTGGAGGAATTCAGCTGGAAGAATCCATCACCGCAAAATATTTAGAATATCAAGAGGACCTGTAATTTAAGCATCTGATGTGATTTAGAAGGAAACATGTAGGCAGAATAATGCCTTGGTATTAACCTTCATAACTAATTACATGTCATCCAAGTATTCTGTCGCCACACTTGTTTTTTGTGTATGCTTCTTCTTAAAACACAGAAAACCTAAACAGCCTTTCCTCTTCCATGTCGCTCTTCTGCCTTTCAAAAACAACAGGAAAAAGGCGCTCTTTCCTACTTAACACTGAAATGGTTAACTGGGTTGTCTTTCTTTCTTTATGAACAGGGAATCTTATTTATGTTAGCTGGTGTTGCTGATACATTCCTTTTGGGGGGGAGGTCCATACAAATGTATTTATTATACCTCTTTTGTGTTTGTTTTTCATTTCTATATTATGTTTATGTCCTAAGAGAAGATGTTTTTTAAATGCCTTATGGATAGAAATTAGTAGTACTAAGCATTGTGTCTTGCATTTGTTTTTAAAAGGTATAGATACGGAAAAAGAAAAAAAGCCTGGAGAAATGGCAATATATTTAAATGGAAAATTATGTATTTTGAGGTGTGTAAATAATATTGCCTGGAAAATGAATATTGCTGGGGTTTTTTAAAAGACCATAAACTGTATTCTTAAGGACATTTAAAAGATTTTCTTAGCTGTAATGCTCATACGTGCATGTATAAGTAAACATGGTTTCTTGCAGGAAACACAAAGTTAGTGGTAACACATGAAGCTCTTCATTTTATATAGTTTTTTTTTTTCAGAAAAATGTGTCCAGTTTTTCTTATTGCTCTTATGAAAATATTTGCACATTATGTTAAATAATTATTTTTCATAAATATCAGAGAAGATAGATTGATAATTGGTCATATTTGTTTTTTTAATCCCCTCTTGTGTCTTGTGATTTTTATTTTTTGGCATAAATATTACATATCAGATTGTCCTGGTTTATGTTTACATTTTTTTTTTTTAATCCTCATCTGAGGATACTTTTCCATTTATCTTCAGATAGAGTGGGAGGGAGAGAGACAGACAGACAGACAAACATCGATGTGAGAGAGACACATCGATTGGTTGCCTCCTACACGACCCCAACCAGGGCTGGGGACCGAACTGCAACAGAGGTATGTGCCCTTGATTCGAATCGAACCCATGACTCTTTGGTCTGCGGGCCGACCCTTACCGCTGAGCCAAACTGGCCAGGGTTGTTTACATTTTTTAAAAGTTCATGATCTATTTTTAGTCTTATTAGATATAAAATGTGGAATAATTTTATGGCAATTATTGTGGCTCATTGTTGGGTAATGAGAATTGGTAATAATAAGAAGCAAGTAAAAATACAGATTTAATTGTTTAGGAGTAATAATGAGAATCATGATTGTATCCTTTCAAAATTTATCTTAAATTTTATGTTTACTTTTGAAGAGTCTTTCCTTAGGTTGTTTTATTTAAACTGGTTGGTTTTTTGAAGTTAAAATGTTAGAAACTAGACTTGTGCATTAGCACTCATCATTATGAAATGCTTGTGACATATTTTAATAGACTAACAAAAACTTTTAGGCCTTTTAATTATATATATAATGGAAATGTGTTAATTCAGGCTCATAGCATAAATTATTTCCCCCTCACAACCCAAATATGGAGAATTTCATTGTTCAGGCGGCTTTGTTTCTTTCCCACCAATGAGTAGCACTTTATGACATAGGCTCAACTAAACAAATATGTGGTGTTATGTGGATCACTGTGCAATAGAACTGCTGACGTCACCTGGGTGGTAAAGTTTGATAATCGAAAGCCTGTGTAAGCACATATCATGTAGACATTTTAAATATAAAGCTTTAATAGGTATGGGAAAGCTGTTTCAAACATTGTATAGTTGTATATAAATTGTTCTGGATTTCTTTCATTTTTAATAAAAATTAAAAGTAAGTCAAGTGTAATTATTGAAAATGTTATTCCAGGAATTCTCAGTATGTTTATATGGAATATGGAAGCAAATATTTATGAAAAGATGTTTGGCTGAATATATTAACTTAGCTAAAATTTTATGTAAAGTTATTTCGGGCATTTATTAGCTTTAATTCTTGTGGAAGTCGTGATTATTAGAAAAGTGTAATGTGAAACTAATTTGCTTCAATTAATTCATCAATTTCTCTAATTTTTCTGACTCATAATGGATCAGATTTAGATCTGATGAGTGGCCCTTCACATTTCTACTCTGGATATGGGGCTCTGGTAGTTGTGGTTCATTGTGGGTCACAGTGAGCTATTCCTATGATACTGTATAATAACTTCTCATATTTACAGTTGCTTTGCTTGGAAGTTGTAAGAGCCAGAGCTATCTCCTGGGGATTGAAAACAATCTGGTCCTGTTAAATCTTTTGCCATAGCCCATTGTCTGATTAGGCCCTGAGAGTTGTTCCATGTGGGAATATAATCCATTGTTGTATTGCTACAGAAAACAATTGAGCACCAGTGTTATGGGCAAGAATACTCTTAAATTGTGTTCTACCAGATAAATGTGCATTCATTTTAAAGGTGTTTATGGGATTAACATCCTGAGACTTGGAGGGTTTTCTTGGAACTATTTTGCTTTAAAAAATAAATCTGAAAGAATTTCAGTTTTTTAAATTCAGTTTGGAAGGACTTCATTTCACAAAAAGTTTTTAACTCTTGCTCTGTATGAGACACTGTGCTGTGAACTGGATATACAGTGAACAGGGCAGTCTAGCTAGGTTCCTGTTTTTAGGAGCTCCATTTCTAGGAAGGAGAAATGATAAAAATGGAAGGGACCAAAGAGCGTTTGAGGTGGGAGCTAATATTAGATACGGTGATCATGGAACCCTACTCAGGAAGTGATACACGTTTCACACCTGATTGCTAACGAGCTGGCCATACAAAGAGGTAAGTGAAGAGCTAAGAGCCGGCTAGGTAGATGAAACACAAAATGCACAAAGGCTTTAAGATAATGAATTGGTCAGGTTTCTGGTAGGAAAGAGAATTCACCTTGGATGGTTCAACTGAAAAGAAATTAATGCAAGGATTGCTTAGCGAAAAGGGCAACCTTAAAGGAAGAAAGAAGCAGTGGTGAGCCATGGAAAAACTAGCCACAGCCTGAAACCAGTACCGCATTTAGAGCTCACGGGGAAAGCGGGACTAGATCTCAAGGAGAGGGAGAACAGGAACAAAGGGTTACTTGGTGGGAGCTGGGGGTTGCCACGGGAGGTGCCAAAACAGTGAAGGATCAGGAAGAAATAGCCTCCACCTGATCTGATCTGCCGGTGCAGCCTGCTGACCAAACCCCACCGGAAGCCAGCCAGTAAGGGCTTTCTTCTAGAGATGCATGCGGCAGGGGTCGCCGTCCTGGGGCAGAGGGGGAAAGCAGGCACCTGGTGGTGGTTGTGGGGCAGCATAAATGACATTAACAAGTGGGAAGGGGTTTGGTGTATTTGAGGGGGAAGGGAGGCTGTTGGCCTTTGTGCTTGCTGACTGCTTACATAAGGGTATTTATACTATTCTGAGATGTTAAAACACACTCAGAAAGAAGACTTAGGGAGCTATGCCCCTTTTTCCTTTCAGCTTTCTGGTGTTTCTCTTCCCTGCCGACCATTCTATGCAGTGATGATCTGGGGCTGGTGGCGTTGCTTCTTTTCTGAGTTTGCCATCTCTTTGGAATAGAAAAGAATAAGTGCTGTGGTTAAGAAAAAAGTGGCCCTAAAGTTCTGACTAGACTGATGCCCGCATGTAGAAGTAAGATTGTAGAATACTGTCCAAAAGAAAAGAAATGGAAGTGTGCTGTGCATGAATCAGGCAACCATCTGACTGCCTGTGGATAATTACAAAATACTTTTCCATAACATTCTTTCGTTTCCCCTAGATTTCTTTGTTTAACCTATCTGAACTCGATGGTTTGTTTTTTAAATGCCACCACTGCTTGCTTTTAGAAGACCTAAAAAGAGTTCCTTGGTGTTTATGTTGGCGCGTGATTCAAGTGTCGTCTGAGTCTGCTGACCAGCCCGGCTACATGACTGCCTCTGGAGGTCTGCTCTCTCTTCTTGTGAGGCTTGGTCTCCTGAGAAGAGTCTTTTAAGAGACAAAAGTCTTTTAAGAGAGAGCTGATATTCTTTGAAATAGTAAGCCTGTTGTGTAATCTTAAGACTATTGGAGCAATCTGATTTTCTAACTTTCCTAGGTTAGGTGGTAAGGACTGTTAGCTTCTGTAAAAATATTTTATATATTTTCAAAATAATATCTATATTATGTATGTATATTTTCAAAATATCTGTATAACACCTCTTATTTGTTTTCCCCACTTGGATTCTTTGTACCCTAGAAGGTCCCTCCATTTATTTAAGTAAAGCACCTCTGATAATATGGAAATAATTGTAGTTCAGAAATTATTTTCCTGATAAAATTTCACAGGTTAACTGTTGTGCTGATAACTTTGAAATGCAAGCATTTGAATTATTTCTTGGAGCGTATCTAATATGCCTTAAGTTTTTTGCGTGATAGGGAATTCTAAAAACATTTTTAAAATGTAAAGTTTGGTACATGTTGATACATGTTGGTACAGGGTGATCTAACAGGTTTATAGGTTTGGGGGGCAGGAGAGGACTCCATGAGCAAATGAGTCTGGGTGATGCTCTGTTAAGCAACATCAAACATTTTATTTTGCAGAAATTCTCTCGGCATTTGGTGCCCATTGACTGAAGCTCACAGGGAGAGCGCGTTCCAGGGAATATACGGACGGACAGAGTAGTTGTGGTTAGTGGGATTTTTGGTTTGGATTTATATCTAAGGTTCGTCATTTAATAGATGTGTGATCTTAGACTAGTTGTTTACCTGTGAGCTCCATCTTATCTGTAAAATAGTTCTAGTGGTATGAACTTCAGGGAAATTAGATAAAGTATATGAAGGACTTAACACAGTGTCTGGTGTGTTAAATTACTCTATGGTGGCTTCACATATACATTACCAGCATTTCCAAAAGTAGTATTTAACCTCCTAAGAGACCTTTTACAAATGATGAGAATGTATTTGAATACAGAGTTGTACTAGGGTAGTCATAAGTCATACTATATATTTGACTGCTGTTATTTGCTTATAATGCCCAAAAACAAACTGGAGAGATATATGAATAATTAACTTGAAGTATAATTTAACCAGTCAGATAAAAATTAAATCCAGTTTTTTTGTTTTGTGTGGAATCAAGGTAATATAATCCAGGTGTATTTCTTATTACATAACAATTAGCAAGAGCTCATAAAAGTTGCAAGAAAAAGACTTAGGTGGCCTGTGTCAAGTGTCAGAGTCTCAGGTAAACTTAGTTCCTGATAGATTTCCCCTTGGCTCCTGGAACCTGCTCGTGGTCTTGTTATTGAGAAGCAGCAGGCATGTGGAGCAGAGCTTCTAACCTGTCATCATGTAACGTCCATAGGAGTTCCCTGGGAATCTTGTTGAAATGCAGAATTTAATTCAGTAGGGCTGAGGTGGGGCAGGAGAGTCTGCATTGCTAACCAGCTCCAGGTGAAGCTAATGCTGCGAATCCCAGATCACAGGAGGAGTAGCCCGGCTTCAGAGGGCCAAAGGGTTCCTCCCTGCTGTGTGTCGGGAGCCTGGAGAGGAGGTACCAGAGCATAAACTACATTTTCGTGAAAATTTAGCCAGTGGAAGTGGAATGGGAACTGTCATCTGAAGTAGGCCTCGTGATATTTACAGGTAAGGCCAGAATTATCTCTCAAGCTTTGAATCAGCTTGGGTGCTTGGGCAAACATTTAATAATTGAAACTCCCCCAAATGCTGTGTCACACAGTAAGACATATTACAGAGATATTGTGGGGTTGTTTCCAGACCCCCATAGTAAAGTGAGTATTGCAATAAAGCAAGCCATAATCTTCTGGCTGGTGGAGGGGGTCTTGCCTTCAATATGTAAAAAATGCATCTGTGAAGCACAATGCAGTGGAATGCAACAAAATGAGGTCTGCCTGTGTACCAGAGAGAGCTTGCATCCCCAAATTCAGTGCAGGGGTGTTAGGGTACCTCCACCACTTAAACCAACATGGTTTGTTTTACATCTCAGCATGTATCTTCCAGACTGTGTCTTGAATAGAATTTGCTTAATCCCGAGCCTTAGTCCTTGATAACACTATAGTGAGTTCACTGTAAAATATATCCACAATGAGCTAAAAGGTTTGTTAGATAGGATTTATCATTTCAAAAGTTTACCATTTGTTGATTGCTGTTTTTCCAGGCACTATGGTAATTGCTTTCTTATTTTAATTCTCAGCATTTTGAAGAAGATTTTACCCCTTTTGTAGGTGAGGAAACTGAGCAATGACAAGATTAAATAACCTTCATGGATCTCAAAGCTTATTAGTGGCAGGGCTGGGATTTGAACTCAAAACTCATCCCAAAGTCTAAATGTTGAACTATTAACCAACCTTCCTATGAAATCCATTTAAATATTGCAGAAATATTTCTAAATAAAATGACAACGATAATTGAAGTATTGTTTCTATCATTCTTAAAAAACAAGTTTTTAATGTCTACATAGAATTTCATTGTTGGACAGTTAGATTTTCTAGCCTTTGCTCTTATCAATAATGCTTCAAAGAATGTTCTGGGTAAGGGGTTTAAAAGTGGCTACTCCATGTTTTGCTTCCTCATCTGTAATTGTGAAAAATACCTATCTTGTAAAAAAAACAAAAAACAAACAAAACTTGACCACCTTTCTGCCTTTGGGCGGGGCATGCACTCTGCCTTTTCCGTGGCTTTGTGTTGTTACTTGGAGGCCTCTGAGTTTTTCAAGGCTCCCATAGCGTTTTGAAGAGATGTATATAGTTAACTGGGAAGACAAATTCTCCATCTTTTCCATATCTTTACTACACTCGGCTTTTAAATGTTTTCAAAGGCCACTAGAACTGTGAAGTTGGCAATACCAATGGTTTGACAAGAATTCTGGTGGGATGTTTTGTAGGCAGTCTTCAGACTTAGATCTATTCTAAAATGGATGGGGTTACAGATTTCAGTTAGGGACAGTCCATTATCTACAAAGTGTAGAACTATTCTAGGAAGCACCTTGTCTAGTCATTAGTATTGATGTGTGCACTTTGGCGACTGTGCCCCAAATCTGACCTTGTTCATAGTCTATAGTACTTTTCACCTTTTTCCTTTTCCCTAAAATATAAATTGTTTCAGAAGAGATTTTAATTTAATATGTGAAGTCCCATTTGAGTTTCATTTGCGATAATTTCTCTAACGCCACCAAAGATTTTTGGCTTCAACAGTTTTAATTCAACCAGGAGTCACAGTAACCTCTCTCATTTTTCAACCTGTCTACAGTTTATTTGTATGTAGCTAGATAACTGAGATTATTTTATACTTTAAAAGATTATTGATGGAACTGAAAAGGTTTTCAGTCTGTATTGACCTCCTCGCCATAGCTCCGCATTCCGCTAATATAGTTTGATTTAGAGGCAAGAGAAATGAAAGGGGCATTGACTGAAAAGAAAGTACATTGAACTTGGAACAAAATATTTTGATGGAGATAAATGAATCAAAATTTAATTATTTGAATTAATTATGTCTGCTCCTAATTAATGTAGGAATGTAACTGACTCACCTAGCCTTAGTTTATGTACTTTAATATCTTTAGGTTATGGCAACCCATGAGTTTGACCACTTTTTTCCCCAATTGACCATTTTTCTAAGGCTATTTCTAAGTTTTCCAATCTAGATACCCTATGAATAAGGACATCAGACAACCTTTGGCAGCTAGATGCTTTGTTGGTTTGGATCTGGACTTCTGAGGAATCCACGTTCCCATTATCAGAAGAGATGAGAGCAGTATGACAAACTGATGACTCAGACTCAAGGATCACATTCTTATGTGCACTGTTGAAATAGTAACCAAATTTAGACTGGCCATCCTGGTCTTCTTTACTAAGAGATTGGATTGCAAACATGAGGAAATTAGAGTTGGATCTCTTAAAACAAATTAGCGAAGTCTTTAGTGGAAGATTGGAGAATGTAGATCATTGCATTTTCCCCCTACTGACATTCTGGGAGAGGATTTTGAATAATTTTAGACCATCTGTATTTGCTTTTGGGGTTTTAGGAGAGTGTCACTCCGGTCTGTCAACTGACTTACACTACCAACCACGCGGAGCTTCCTTTTACAAGATCCTAATTGTTACATTGTCCTAACCCATTAGACACTTGTATCTTTGCACCCGACTTCAGTCCCCACCTATTTGCCAGTGGTCCCCATGGCTAATTATCTCCAGCCTAGACCTCTTCTCTGAGTCCACTCAGCATGCTGCAATGTTGGCAATGTTGAGATTCATAATAAGGACATATTTGGTCTTGGTCTCTATTCCTGACACAGGGCTCCTAAAATTCTTGTAATTTCTAGGTGTAATAAAGGTTTCTTTTGTGATATTAATGAGGTTACTTTTGGAAAGCCCCGAGGTCACCTAAGGGTAGGCGCTAGTTGCTAGTGGAACCAACCCTGTGATTTGAGAATGGGAACTTTCAGTCTCCAACCCTACCTCCAGGAAGGGGAGAGTGGCTGGAGGTTGAATCAATCCTCAATGGCCAGTGAGTAGTCAGTCATGCCTATGTCATGAAGCCTCCATAAAAACCCAAAGGGAGTGAGTCTGGAGAACTTCTGGGCTGGTGAACATGTGGGCATTTGGGGAGAGTGGGCTTGGAAGCTCCTCGCCCTTACTTCATACCTTGTCCTTTGCATCTCTTCCATCTAGCTGTTCTTGAGTTATATCCTTTTTTTAGGAAACTGGTGACCTAGTAAGTAAACTATTTCTCTGAGTTCTGTGAGGCTCTCTAACAAATGAATCAAAACCAAGGAGGGGGCTGTGGAAACCTTTGTTTTATAGCCAGTGGGTCAGAAGCACAGGTGACAACCTGGACTTTCAGTTGGCCTCTGAAATGGGGTTGGGTCATGGGCAGTCTTGTAGGACTGCACCCTTAAAGTGGAGAATCTGCCGTCTCCAGGTATAGATAGCATCAGTGTACACACACACACACACACACACACACACACACACACACACACACACAGTTAAAAATCTCATAAAGGAATAGTGGGTCAGAGAGATAAATGGGAGGAACCTTTTGGTAAGCTCAGTCACTCATCAAAGTGCACCAGAAAATCATCGGCAATTTGCCATACCATTTCTAAAAGCAGTGTAAGTCATTAAGAGGGAATAATGGCCACTATGGCAAGTTCTCCCCACCTCCCTAATGCCTGTCAGTGTCACTTGAATTCTGGCTGTGTTGCTCTCTTGGATTTTGCCAGGAAGTTTTCATTTGTCATGTGTTTTTGAATCCATTGCCTAGAGATTGTGATGCAATGTCAAGAACATTTGAGTGTGTAGACTTGAATTCAAGTCACAGATCTGCTACTTATTAGGGAATAAGCTTGGCAAAGTTAATTCCCTAACCTTTCACAAATTGGGAACAAACTTCACCAAGTCCCAGTTTTTCTAGAAGCCCTTGGGTTTCTTTGCAATTCTTTTACCCAATGGAATTTACTTGTTGATTCATTTCAGTTACATGAGCATTTCTTTTGATTATATTAGACTGAGGAAATAAAACTTTTTCCCCCTGGTAATTTAACAATTTTATTTTTTGAGTTAGATCAATATCTTGGATTAGATGTAAAAAGTTGCCCTTAGATTTTTATATTGCTTCTATTAGCAGTTACCTTGGAATCACCTTTGGAGGTGACTTTATTCTGTAGCTTGCTTGGCATAGGTGTCTGGCATATAGTAGTGAGTACTCAGCAAATTCCAGACCTGACCAACCTGTGGTATAATTGTCATAAGTTCAACATTAACATCTAAACTATAATGACTCTTTAACCTATACACTGAGAGTCCTCAAAAGTCTCAGATATATATATTCATGATTAGGTTTGCTCATGCGCTTCTATGACTTCCAACGTCTCTGCTGTCAGTGAGCAAAAATCTTGAAACTGTCACATCACCAAAGAGGAAATCTAAAAGACCAATACATGTTTGGAGATATGCAAAGTGAGGTCACATTGAGATACTGCTAATGCATCAAATTGGCAAATATTTTAAAGTCTAACAATACCAAGTGTTTGTGAGGCTATGGACCAATAATAACTCATACATAGCTTATGGGAGAATAGAATGGTACAACTATTTTTAGATAATAATTTATCATCTGGCAATTTAAAGAGTCACATACCCAATGACCTAACAATTCTACTCATAGGTGTATGTTTTAGAGATTTCATGGTCATGTCCATCTGGATTACATACAAAAAAGCTCATAGTTCCAACCTGGAAACCAGATGTCCATCAATAATAGAATGAAGAAATAAATTATAAAACATTCTACAATGGGCTACTATAGAGAACAATGAAAATGAATTACAACTACGTACAACATAGTGAATGAATCTCACAATATACAGAATAAATGCTGTGCTATATATTTGTATGACAGTATATTAAGTTCAAAAACACACAAATTTGTTAGAGCATGAGCCCCGTGAGAGGAAGCATCTTTATTATCATTTCAAGCGTCTAGAACAGAGCTTGGCATATATTAGATGTTTAATTAATAGTTGTTGAGTGACCTTAACTGTATTGTTTAGGGGTGTATATGTGGGTGTCAAAATATAGAGACAAACCATTATCATAAAAGTCAGAAGAGTGTTACCTCCAGGGTTGAGAGAAGAAGGAATAACCGGGAAGGAGCTAATGGAGAGGTGTCTTCTGAAGTACTGGTAATTTCTTGACCTGGGTGGTGATCACAGGAGTGGAATCACTTTATTTCTTGAACTACACTTATATGCTTCTATGAAATATTCCACAATGAAATAAGAATGCACCACCCTTCTAGTTTATTTCATGTACTCATTTTGGAACAGAGCTGGAGAGATTTGGAAAGGTCGCAGGCCTACTGTTCTCTCTGGGGCTGTGTGTGAGTGCAGTGGTGGGGTCAGATCCACTTGGTGGCCATAGATCATCTGCACCTGGACGTCTTGGCTGTCATGGTGTAGGAACTAGAGGCCTAGGTTCGATTCCTGCTTTACCACTTACTGGCTGTGAAATGGGCACGATAGAAGCCACCTCATAGGGTTCTAGTAATTAAATGAGGATTAAACAGGATAAACTGTGTGAGGCATTTTCAACACCAAGGCTCAACTAGGCCCATATGGTGCTTTTGTGTGAATTAGAAAATGCACCCTCCTCTTGGCTTGGCGGGAGGTACGCAGCTTGGTGAGCAGATGATGCCTTTGTGTGAATTAGACAAAGGCACTCCTTCTGGGCAGAGGCAGAGGCTGAACTGTGCCCCCCACCCCCAGCTGAGTGCTGCTGTTCAGTAAATAAACTGTAGCCTTGGCAGCGCTTGGCATATAGTTAATGTTTAATGTAACTGCCATGATATAGATGCAAATTTCTATCCACTCAAAATATGAGCTGCGTACCAGGAGTCAGCTGCGCTTTTATGGAAATAGAGCCTCAATTCTTCCTGTTGGTTTTTTTTTTTATACCACCTGTGAGGAATCATTTTCTGTTTATTCTATTGTGCTTTTAAACACAACTTCACTGGAAAGAATGCCATGTTTGGGGAAGTAGACCCGTCTCTGGTGTCAGCTGGACCTGCAAGATCTCAATAGTAACTAAGTTCCAGTTTTCTCATCTTCAGAATGGGAGTTGAACTGAGCTGGGGTTCATGGACCTTGCGGGTGGAAAGCAGGGCTGGTTAGCAGAACAAGGTGTGATGAGGGCAGGGCTCAGCTGAATGGCTAAGGCCAGAGTCCCCCCTCCCTCACCCCGCCTAAATAAAGCCATTGCTTGCCAATATTTTTTAAAATTTGAAATTCTGCATAAGAATTCATTTGAAGACACAGTTTCACTGAATTGGATGATCCTCTAAAGTCCCTCTTACTCAAACATTCTCTGACTCCTGAGACTTGGGGACGGCAGCATGGTAAGTGGCCAGCGTGAGTTGGGAGTCCGGCTCCACTCTCTCCTCTCCAGCTGAAGGACCTTGAGCAAGTTCCTACCTCCTGGAATTTAGGCTTGCTGTGAAGGTAAAATGAATATGTGTAGCAGAAAAAAGAAATGCTCAAAAAAGGTCAACAGTCTCAATTCAGAATTAAATAGACCCCTGTAGCATAAATTTTGACTGTTTCATAAACTTCATGATTACTCCCCCAAGATAGCTTTCCTAAACAGCAATCTGGCCTTGTTCAGTGGTGTGAGGGGTGACCTGTATTTTATGCAATTTTAGACATGGAGGAGGGCCTGCTACCCTGGAAAAATGAGAGTATGTTCTGTAGGAAGACTGTTTTCCTGTGGTTCCTGCAAGGAAGCTTAATTAAGAGCCCCCCACCCCATTCTCCCCTCTCCCCTACTACAGCATGATTCTGTTTAACCAAGTCCTGATGTATCAGGGAGAAATGTCATTTAACTGTAACTTTCCCCTTTTAAATTCAGTGTCTGAGTGAAATTCACTCTTGAAAAACATTGGAGTTTTGTCTTGATGGCTGGTCGATAGGCAAAGAACAGCAGAGGCTGATCAAGGCTTTGGGTTTTGCTTACAGTCATTCACAAGGGAACCGCAAGTTCTAATCGCTCAAGTGAAAATCAGACTATTCTTGGGATTTTCAGAATAATTGGAGAGCAAGTCTTTCAGTCCCCAAGTGAACTATGGCATTTATTTTCTTTTATGCACCCTTTGATTCTTCCCTCTAACTGGACAAATTCCCTAATTAGGAGGAATAAAGCAACAATAAAAATTTGTTAGGGGTGTGCCAGTAGTGAGTAGATTCTAAATGAGGATACTGCCCCCTAGTGCTGAAATATGGCCCAGCCAGGAGCACCCAGACCTCAAACCACAGCGGAACACTTGAAGCTTTTAGCGTTTGCTGGAAGGACCTAGATTATTGCTCTGATTTTGATTTATTTGTGGATGCTTAAAAAAAAAAAAAAAAGTAATTACACAGTGTAAAAGAACTCTTGCCCTCTTGGGTACTGCTTGGAAAACAAGTGTGGACACTTCCAGGGACTGTGATCTCTTATGTAAGTATAAGGGAGAGAGAGGTAGATGCACCTTTAGAAGTAGCAGCACATTTCAGTGACGATTTTTGTCTTACAAGGTTTGCTTTCACATTTGTGGTAAGTGGTTGCTTACTTTATTGTATGGCTCTTGCCACTAGGGTATGGAACCTGTTGCCCTTCATGAAAGATGATCTTATACCTTTTATGTACCTTGTATTCAATGTTGCTGGTATTAAATTCTGTATACTATGTCAGGATATTGGTTTCAGTTTTTAAATTCGGCAAACAAGTGATGCAAAAGACTTATCTGAGTTTTGTTAGCAGGGAGAGCAAGGGAGTTAAAACGACTCCTTCCTCTGATCACCTGTATCTATCAGTGTCCAACCAGGAGACAAAAATCACAGGGTAGTTTGAAAAGAAAAATTTAAGCATAAATAATGACTATTATTGGGGATTGGAGTGATAGGGAACTGGCTGGTAAGGAGGAAAAAGAACGTTAAAGATTACAAGTTAGCAGCCATAGGGACCGGCACTGCACCGAGGAGAAAACCTACAAGCCCCTCCCCCCACACCTGTTGGCAAGTCTTCTGGGTGCTAGGGGAGGTACCATGCCCTGGGGCAAGGGTGTGAGTAAAAGCAGACCGGGAGCTGCTGGCTGGCTGGCCTACCACCACCTCCTGCAGAGCCAAGGGTCTCCAAGCTGTGTATAGGCCTGGAGATTGCAGAGGACGACATTGGAACCAGGAAAAAACCCTCTTCTTCCTCCAGTGTTCTTCCCCACACCTTCTACTGGTGAAGCTTAACCCTGTGCTAGCCACCAAAGGGAAAATACAGGTTCTTTCTGTCTTATGGAGCACGCGTGGGAGGGTGGATATTTGGACCCTGAGAGTCAATAACTTGATAACTGACATGCTGCATTTTCTCTATTTCTCAGTATTAGACAGCATTCTGAGGGGTCTGCTGGGCTTGTAATAGAACCACTCTTCCCCTCCCCATTGCCCAGCTAAGCCACTGGTGTAGAGCACAGGATACAACATGAATAAAACATTCTCCGACTTCAATCTTACAGGTTGGTGGAGAGAAGAGCCCTCTCAATGAGTAACTTTGGCTTCAGGGACCCCACTGGCAGAGAATGGGGTCTGGGGAACCCTGGGAAGTGGGAGTTACACAGGAAGGCCAGGGAGGCAGGCTGGCTGGAGAATGGTGGGTGGTTCACTAGGCTGGAAGGCATGATGCATGGAGGGGATTGCTACAGACTGAATGCTTGGTTCCCCTCTCCCATTCATATGTTGAGATTTTAATGCCATGTAAGGGTATTAGCAGGTGGGGGCATTTGGGAGGTGATTACTTACCATTCATGAATGAGAGTAGTACCCTTATAAAAGAGACCCCAGGGAACTCTCTCACCCCTTCCCCCACATGAGGATATAGCAAGAAGACAGCTGTCAATGAACCAAGGAGCTGGTTCTCACCAGACACCAAATCTGACAGCTCCTTGATCTGCATGTTTTAATCTCTGTAGATATTGAATATGCCTACAGGATGTCCATTGAACAGGCTCTTCTACATAAACAAAATTTAACAGTGGTTAAAAAGCCATTAAAACATATGCCCTGCCAAACCTCCGTTTTTCTCTGGTGCTCACTCAAGCTCAGTGTGTAAGGCTGGCCCGGGACAGACTCTGAAGACCCAGGCTCTTCTGAGATGCTCAGCTGTGTTTACTCTGTTCCAAGATCCCAACTCCCTTATTGTCCACCACCAAAATCTCCAGAAGACGTGGGATCTCCAGATAACCCAGGTGAAACATTCGGCGGTATCATTTCCCATTCACTTCTCCTTTGATTTAACTTTTCTTAAACCCTCCCTCCCCCACCCTCCTGGAATGCATCACTGAGGAGCTTCTGTATTTGCTCTCTTCACTTTTTTCCTTCCCACTATTTCTTGAAAATATTGCATCAGGGATTGATGCAGTTTTCGTGGACCGAAGCTTATACAGTTCACTGGGTGGGGGAAGCCTCTGTAAGAAAAAGAACTAGTCCTGAAAATAAATATGTGGCGTGAGGAAATGTCACAATAAAGTACACATTTTAAGAAGCTAGTAAGTGTACCATAAACATTACAAAATCCAGGAAAATAATATTTTTATTAAGTGTCCGACAAACTATTACGTAAGTTTCCCCTACTTTCTTGTTTTCACATGCTCTTCGTCTCCTCATAGAATGAAATTGTGTATTATATTCTGTAGGGAGCAAATAATATACTGCTTCTTCTAGCATAGTTGATCAACATTTGTTTCTTATTATTGGTAATTGGGCTACATAAAACATGCAACTTTACATACAGGTACACATTGTTTGTATTAACTGCTACAGGTTGGTACCCAATAAGCATAGGAACTCTAATAAATTCTATTTCATATGATTTCAAATAGCATATATTAATAACTGCATTGATAACATTATCAAGTATATTTTTCACAGGAGAGAACTTCCGTTTTGACAGTGTGTTGATGAGAAAGAATATTCTGCTGATAATGATGAGTTTTGCATGGACTAGTTTCTTGCATCATATTTCAAACTTCATTTCCCTTCAGCTACCAGGTTACTACCAAAGCCAGTGGCCCCTGACCAGTCCTGCTCTTCCTCTTTCTCTTGGTTCCCACACCTTCTGTGCTCCTGGGTTTCTCCTTTAGAAATAGGCCTTTCCCTCTGCGCCTGCTGTGTGTGTGGCAGGGCGCAGTACCCGGGCTGCTGTGTGTGTGCTCACTGTCTAGTGACCACGTCCAGCCCTGTCAGTGTATGTACAGGTTATGAAATGATGCCTCCCAAAGTACACCTCTGGCCGGGACCTCCCCCAAAGCTTGAGACGTGTAAATTGTTCACTACCCTGCTTGGATATCTCATGAGCATCACGAAAATATTTACTATATCCCAAATCCTCCTTGCTCGTTTTAGCCAGTGCCTCCACCATTTTACCCAGGAGGTCAGTCTAAAACCCAGGAGTCATCGTTTATCTCCCTCGTTTATCTGCCTCTCATACTCATCGGTCCATGGGCAAGTGCTTCATCCCACCTTCAAAACATTCTGAATCTGACCATGTTACTGCTCCCCCAGCCACCCTAGTTCAAGACCCTCACTCCTCCTTCCTGGGCTGTCATTGCTCCCCAGCCAGTTCCCTGTTTCCATCCTTGCTTCTAGTAGTTTTCTTCTATCCCTTGCTCAGAACCCCCCAGTGGCTTCCTGTCACATTTAGATTATAATTCAAAGTCAGTGGTTCTCGAAGTGTGGTCCCCAGGCCAGCAGCATCAGCACCATCTAGGAACTTGGTAGAAATGCATATTTTTTCAGGTTCTGTCCCCTGGGAGTGGCCGGTTCCCTGTGCTCTCAGGTGCTCAGGGTGATTCTGGGGCCGGCTCCGTGGCCTGGCTCATGGCTGCATCTCAGAGGCCATCTGCTAGCGTTGCCCCTGGCACATCTCATTCCTGTCTCACGGGCCTGGCTGCTCCTGGAACAGGACAGTCCTCTGAGCTTTGCCACTTGTGAGTCCCGAGCCCACCCGCTCTTCCCAGCCACGTGGACGCCTCACCACACTCAGGCAGGTGCACCTGCGCAGAAGGCGCTGCTGGCCACCCGGTCCCAAATCACTCATTGTCACTTATTTTTCTTCATAGTCCTTGCTGTCACCTGTCTTAATATATTTTATGTGTTTATTATGTCTCTCCCTTAGGAAAATATAAGCTCTGTGAGATTAGGGATTTTGTCCAGCCTCACGCAGGCTATCCCGAGCACCTAGAGCGTTCTTGAGCACATGGTGGAACATTCTTTAGGAACTCGGTAAGTACTTGTCCGATGAATGAATGTAGTGATGATACTGAATTGGTGGAGAAGCCACTTCTCACTTCTCTCTCTCCCCCTTGCGAGGACCTCATAACTATACCTAGTTCCCCTATTAAAGTGACTTTTGTGGATGTTAGTCCAGCTTGGGTGCATTTTGCACACCCACGAACCTGAGAGCAGAGTGATGAAGCGGAAGAAGGCCGGCTTTAGAGTCGTTTAGCTCTTCCCTCCCGTGTGGCTCTGCCCACGTGCTGACCTTGGGCAGGCTGGGAGCTCTGGGGGCCCCAGTTCCGTCTTTCATGAAACAGAGGCAATTACACCCACACCCCAAATGGAGGTGAATGGAGGATTAAATGCTTGTAAGTCACCTTTCACAGTGCCTGACACCAGCAGTTGGTAGGGTGTAGTGTTCTTGGTTTCTGAACAGTGGAGACATCCTCCGCAGGCAGTGCACGCGGCCTGACCGTCCCCGGGCTGGCGAGAGGTGGTTTAGTCGGGGGGGAGGTTCTCACCTGCTCAGAAGGCTCAGTTGAAAGCAGTACAAAGCGGTTCTTCTGAGCTGTTCAGCATCTGGAGGCGTTCCAGCTTTCTGTTCCTTTCCTCCGAAAATTTTCTTGCTTTTCCTGAGGTGCTCACTCATTTGTGACCAACTGTTTTCACTGTAAACCCAGCAAGGGAGGCCGGTGAGGAGAAGGGTGTGCAGTGCTCTGGGGAAGTTGGAACCCACCCCTGGGGCAGGCCACTCATCTGCGAGAAGCTTCCTTAGAAGGGCGGGTTTGTGGCATTCTGGAGAGGCACCGCAGGCCAGTGGGGGAGTTCTGTGTCTGTCCATGATGTGGCTTAGCTGGGCCTCCTCAGGTGGCCTTAATCCAAGCCAGCTTGTCACACGCTAGCAGTCAGGTCACCCTGAACCTGGAGAAGTTGTCATTCTCGCTGTGTGCTTTTCCAGCGCACGCCTAGGAGGAAGGCTTTCGGCACAAGGGGATCCACAGAAAGGGTATGTGCCCCTCCCAGGCCTTCACTCTGAGGCTCGCACCTCACTCTCCAGGCTCAGCTCTTCCCTTGGGGCCTGAAGCGAAATTGAGAAACACCCTGGAAGTGACTTTAGATTCATCGCTTTATCGCTTTATCGCTATTTGCATGGAAACCAAAGGCCTTTGAGATCTCAGTGAATTCCACTTGAAAGGCTGACTCTCAGTGGAGGAAGCAGGGACATCTCTGGAACCTTCCTGGGGGCCTCAGTTACAGAGCTGGTAATCTGTGTCTGTGTGGTCCTCAGTCCCTGGGGAGGGCAAGGCACTGCTGTCCTTTGTTCTTTGTGAACTCTTGGGTTTTGCTGTTGTTTGTTTGTTTATTTTATTTTTTCTGTATTGATTTTAGAGAGAGAGGAAGGGAGAGGTAGAGAGAAATAGAAACATCGATGAGAGAGCACATCGATTGGCCGCCTCCTGCATGCTTTCCACTGGGGATCGGGCCCACAACCTGGGCATGTGCCCTGACCAGGAATCGAACTGGCAACCTCTTGGTGCATGGGTCGACGCTCAACCAGTGAACCACACTGGCTGGACACTGTTGTTTTTATTTCTATCAAAATAATTACATCATATTTTATTTTGTCATTATTTTATTTGTGATTATTTCAAAGCTTGCCAAAACAAATAAATCTGCAGAACTGTCAAAACATTAGCAGATTCAAAACAGAGCTACTATCGACTGATTTCCCTGTTATGTGTTTTTCCCATAGATTGCTCGGGCTAACTTTTTGGAAGCCCTGTTACATGTTGTTCTATGGTTTACATACGGCGATTCAGCCACAGTGTAACACTTCTCTTTCCTGATTTTGGTTGGTGTAAAACCATGGCAAATGAGCCCAGGCATTTCGTGTATTCTTCCACAATTTCAAGTGGATCCACTGCCATTGATAAAATGCTGATTTCTTTCTACCATTAAAGCATTAAAATGTTCTCTTAAGTCAGCATAGAATTGCACGTAGCTGCTGAGGACTGACAGTCTTTCAGGGCAAATGTGTTGGTGAAGCTTATGAATAAAGATTACTCACCATCTGTCTCCCGTTTTTATTTACTAAGGATATTAAGCCTTTGCCATATATATTACATGTTTTTTTTTTTCCAGTTTATTATTTAGCTTTTGACTTTCTTTGTAAAGTATACTTTGTTTCCCAAATTTTTAATGTTTTTATGTAGTAAATTTTTTTTTAAATTATTTTTTTGTTAATCCTCACCTGGGGATATTTTTCCATTAATTTTCAGATAGAGTGGAAGGGGGGGGGGAGGCATCTACGTGAGAGAGACACATTGATTGGTTGCCTCCTGCACGACCCCAACCAGGGCCAGGGGTTGAACCTACAACCCAGGTACATGCTCTTGACCAGGAATTGAACCTGTGACTCCTTGGTCTGCAGGCTGATGCTCTAACCGCTGAGCCAAGCAAGCCAGGGCTTTTGTGGTAAATCTTTTTTATTTATGGTTTGGTCTATGACACGTGCTAATCTGTTTTCTCTTAGTAAAAAGGATAATTTTCAACAACAGAGGCCCTGATGAGGTCATTCCGGTGGACTGGACACCTTCAGTCCGCTTAGACTCAGAGAGTAGGTCAGGCTTTCTTGGGGGCCCTTGGGGTAATTAGTTTTGCTATTGTCTATCCCAACATTAAGTCCGGCTTTTCCTTCAAACTGGGTGGGTTTATGAGGGTTGTACATTGATAGTCTGGCTTTTCCCTGCTAGGCTTTCTACAGCTACCGTAGAATCAGCCGAGCTTTGCCAGCCTTCTCTGTGAGCAAACGAGCAACTCTGGGGAAAGGGACTGGCATTACCCAGGGGGGCAGTGGTTTCCACTAAGTCTGTGATCTAGGATCGCTTAGAACTTTGAGAGTAACGCTGCACACAGGTCAGAACATACCGTGGGTACATGTCAGCCTTTATCTACCAGAACCCACAGCACTTCAACACGTTGTTCCCTCAGCTCCAACAAAGCAATGACCAATCTTATAGACTCCCTTTATAAGCATATGGTTTCATTTGCTTGTGGTTGTGATCAGAATAGACACATAATATTCTTTCCATTAACGTTGTAATGCATGTGTCTTTCCATGTTCCCATATACTTATTTTCATTGACCTTATATTATTCTATTAGTTGGATATATCAAAATTTCCTTCATTTTTTTTTTTTTTTTGTCTTTGTCTGGATTTGCCTTAAAGTAGAACTCAATCACAGATTCGAGTGTAAGAAATTGATTTGGGAGGCGATCCCAGGAAGCACTGGGAGGGAGTGGGGACATGAAACTGGAAAAGGAAGAAAATGGTTCGGGCTACATTAATAATGAGTTTCTTTCTGGGGCTCAGTTGTATTGAGAGTCCTCTAAGAAACAAGATGAAAAACAACTCAGAATTTTCTCACCTAGTGGTGAGAAAGCTGGATTCGTGATCAACTTTTTTTTTTTTAAGTGGCTTTAAAAATTTTTTTAAATTAATTAACTTTTTAATATTTATATTTATTTTTAGAGAGAGAGGAAAGAAGAGGGAGAAAGAGATAGAAACGTGGGTGAGAGAGATCATCAATTGGCCGCCTCCTGCATGCCCTCCACTGGGCCTCAGGCCCACAACCTGAGCTTGTGCCCTAACCGGAAATAGGAACGGCGACCTCTTGGTGCATGGGAGGATGCTCAACTGAGCCACACCTGCCAGGTGTGATCAACTTCTTTATCAACTTCCCTCACTAGTTGAGAGTTACTCCCTGGTATTTCTGGCTGGTTCCACAGGTGAGAGCCAAGCACACACCCAGGTTACAGAGCTGCCCTCAGGCAGAGAGATGCAGGAGGCCACTGATCTTGAGTGGGGGGTTGGGGGGTCTTCAGATGACCTCTAGGGTGTGTCAGGGGGATATGGGAGGGCATGGACGCGTCTTCTAGAGTGCATGCTTTTATTATTGTTGAATATACTTGACATATAACATTATGCAAATATAAAGTGCACAATGCATCACTATGATATTTTTATAGATTATATTATTGCTGTTGCAGCAATGTTTATCATATTAAATAATTATATTGTTGTCTATTTTCATTATGCTGTACATTAGACAATACATTCTTCATATTGCTCATCTCTGTGCCCCAGATTAAATTTACTTAGGCACTGATTCTTTTTCAAGATGGTCTGTTGTCTTATCCCTAGTAAGAACTCGGCAACAGGAGGGCAGCTGTTCCCCAGGTGTTAATTCGTCCTCTCCCTCATAGGCTGCTCCTTCTGGACTCCCCTTGCCTTTGGTTAACATTCTGCTGCAGAGTGCCTGCCTGAGGGAATGGCCCAGACCCCCTTGCCCGGCGAGGCTGACTCCCTGATGACTTTTCCCTTGTAAGGCTGTGGAAGCATTAAGAAACACTCTGTGAATCACCCAGCTTCTCAGATCGATTTCTCTCTGCCCTCATTAGGTAGCGAGGACCTCACCTCCTTATCAGCATTGTGATCAGTACCCCTGCTATATATCAACTTCTAGAGAGGAGCCCCAAATGATCAGGCCACAGGGGTAACTTTAGCTTCAGAGGAACTCTGTGTGTGTGTGTGTGTGTGTGTGTGTGTGTTTATTTAGTTAGTTTTTTATTACAGGTGTTTCTCCTTTTTCCCCCCAGACACCCTTCTCCTGTTCCTGCCCCCCTACTCCCCAGCATTGTTGTCTATGTCCATTGGTTTATCTCCCCTCCCACCCTCTCCTCTGAAGTTTGTCAGTCTGAACCCTACTTCTATGTCTCTGGGTCTGTTTTGTTCATCACCTTATTTGTCTTTCTCTGACTGGCTTATGTTGCTCAGCATAATGCTCTCCAGGTTGCTCCATGTCGTCAGAGGAACTCTTCATGGTGTCCCCTCGTATATGTATCCACTCCCACGGACTGTAACTTCTAATCCTGTACAACCCGAGGTTGCAAGAACAGGAAGACTAAACTACACAGGTGCACTGGAAATGATGGCGTTACTCATACTTACACCCTTAGTTCCCAGTCTCGTGTATTCCAACAATTGGGGATTCTGACCACATACCAGTTATTGATTCAATACTTACACCTCATCTTGAAGAGCCACACCCCAACTTTGTGAGGTTAGTCCAAAGTTGGTACCTTAGCCGTGTCTTTAAGAGGTGATTCCAATGTTGCATTGCTGTGAAGTGGGTCCCTTGGTCCAAGGAGATGTTAGAGGGAATCCCATGCTGGTAAGTCAGATATTCTGTGAACTCCAATTAAGTGATATTGGTACAGGCAGTGTAAGCAAAGAAGGCAAACCCTGTACTTGGAATTCAACCCCAGGAAGAACGAATTACTATCCTCTCTAGCATAGAAGAGACCCAATAAAATCATTTTGCCACCAAGTGACTTGTTCAAATCCTTGAGGAATGACTATATTGAGGGCTCAGTAGTAGTTTCTACTGCTGATGGTCAGCAGTGGGAGTAACAAGATTTGGTTCAATAAGGTGCCCATGCTATGGGCCTATGTATGGCCCCAATCCCTGCCCTCGTGAAAACTCCATTTGTGGACCTATTTTGCAAACACTGGTGTGCCTGAGGTCAGAGGCTCGCTGGCATCCATGGGGTGAGCCTTCCTGTATAACTCCTCATGGTAGATGGTCTGGTAGGCACTGACCTGAACCTCAAAGATCCACATTTTGTGCCCATTCCCATAGATCCATCCATGTGCTTCTTCTCTAAACCTCTGTCTCTGTCTTCAAATATTGTCTCTTGTTCCTTCCAGGCCCCTGAACAACCAACCCAGCCACTTACCACTATGTAGAAATTCTTGAATCTTCTTACCTTCAACCACTTCTTCCCTGCATGAAGTTAATGACTATGTGAGCTTCTTGGAGCTCTCCCCACTTGGAGGATTTCCTGAGCTGCACTGTGGTATGGTTGCAGTCCATTTTCATGGTCCATCCACGAACCAGGAATTCCCCCACTCCATCAGCTGGTTTCAGAGAATCCCGCACAAGGCCATAGAAGAACTGAGTGAGAGAGTTGGGCAACTTAGGGTCTAGGTCATCTTTTCATGTACCTTTGTAGTAAGTCTTCAACCTACAACAGTTTTGTTGGGCTCAATCCTAGATGTAGCATCTCTTTTTCAGGCGTGTATGTTGTACCTACCTGACCTTAGACTTCATGGATCTGGCCATACCCAGCCCCTGAATTTGAAAAATACACAAACTTTTAAGAACATCTTGATTTGAAAGCAGCTTCTAAGCTGTTGTTAGACCTCACTACTAGGGACCACATGAGAAATTGTTTGGCACATAGCTCTGAATTGTCCCACTGGGTCAGCAAGCTAAGATATTTATCCACCAACTCTCCTCCTTCACTGGGATATTAACTGCTTGGGCTTTGGCCTATCTAGAACATGCAGGCTGACACGTTCCCCTGGCGAGATGCCACCAGGCATAGAGATGTCAGAAGCCAGCAGTGGGAAGAGGAGCCACCTATGGGTGCCCTCCACAGGGGTCAGAGGTCATCAGCACAGGACACCTGTTACATCTGCTTTATGTTTCTCTATTTCTACCAACTTCTACTGCCTTTTCGCAATGAATAAAACATTGTCTCTTCTCAAAAGGGGCTCACAGTTCCATAGCAAACTAAAAAGGGCACAAGTAACACTACAGTAGAAATGTAACAGAATCAAGGTGTTCATGGGATCCCCACCATAGAGAAACTAAACTAAATTTTCAACCATTCCCAAGAATACCGGAAACGGTGAGACTTTCTTAGGCTGGATGACTGGGAAGTAAGCACTCTCAAAGTAAAATCCCCTTGTAAGGAGCCCTACCAGGTGATTTGTTCAGTCTTAATGGTAATGTACTGGCTCTAGCATTTTGCTAGAAAGCATGATCTTGGTGTGTGGGACATGGGGGCACAGCAAAATAAAAACCGAGGGCTTGCCTCATGGTGGTGGAAACATGAATATAAGATGAGCCCAAAGCTGGCAGGAGAAAGAGGACAATGCCAAGTACATGCCTCACCTCTAAGCTCCCAAGGTTCTTTATGAATGGTCTTGTTTGCTTCTGCTGGGTGGTTGGAAAACCTGGGCAATTTTCTTAGGTGAGCGCTTTTTTTTTGCTTTGTCTAAACCAGGGAAAGGTGAGTGAAGTTGAAGGGTAATTGCTTCTGGGTGGTAGGACCAAGATAGTTAGCAAATATGAGGCCATTGATCAACCTGTTTCCTCCTCCTCGAACGGTCAGCCCCTTCCTTCAGGGTATCAGGTTGTCAGGGAAAGTATTGCTTTGCCCTATACAATCATTTGGTGTTGACTTTATTTCAAAGCCTTTATTGCTAAGTGGCTGCAGCTTCTAATGGCAGCCTCACCAAGTCTTTTCTGTGTGGTGTGCTGGACTGCCTGGACCTCGGGAGAGCACACTGGTTCTGCCCAGAATGCTCTTTCAACCCCTGTGCAAAAGGCATCTCCTACATGAAACTGAAATCATGTGGTATTGTCTTTCTCTATCTGACTTACCTCCCTGAGTGGAATGCCTTCTGGGTCCATCCATGCTGTCACAAATGGTAAGATTTCCTTCATTTTATGATTGTAAAGTACAGTGTAGGGAATAGAGTTAATAATAACTGTAACAACTTTGTATGGGGTCAGATGGGTGAAAAAGTTGAAGGGATTAAGAAATACAAATTATCCATTATAAAAAGTCATGGGGATGTAAAGTACAGAATAAGGAATATAGTCCACAATATTATAATAATTGTGTATGTCAGATGGGTCCTAGATTTATTGGGGTGATTGCTTCATATGGTATAAAAATTTCTAACCACTATGTTGTACACCTGAAACAAATATAATATTGTATGCCAACTGTAAATGAAAAATACATTTTAAAGTATCTTGAGAGATACCAAAATGGTGGCAGAGTGAACGGAAGCTACACAGACCATCTCCCAGAACCAAACTAAAATTACAACTATAACACAGACAAATCAAAGGGAAAAAGCAACAGAAAAGCAGCTTGCAAGGACCATATAACCAGGGACACTGACTTGATCCTGGTAGGATTGCGAAGGCGCGAGACGGGGGCTGGGAGCCCACAGACAGCAGCAGCCTTAGCTGGGAGCAGCGCCCTTGGGTTACGCTCCCAGGCGGCTCCACAGCGTAGAGCTGGGACAGAGGCTAAAACAGCCACAGCCACTCACCTTGGACTCTGGCAGAGGGAAGGCAGACTGGACTGGAACTGTGTGGGGACACTCAGGATTTGGAGGGCGCTCAGAGCTTTTGCTGAGTTGCTGCCACACAGGACAGTGGCCATCTTGCTCCTTCCCAGGGCTCTGGAGAGAGGCAGCAGCCCCTCCCTTGGAGATCCAACCCCACCCTGTGGGCCAATGAAATGTTAATTGAGGCTCACTAACAACCAGCATCTGCCCCACCCTCGGGAAATCCCCTTGAGCTGAGCACCTGAGGGAGTTTTTCAACCAACTGACAACCCAAAACTCTTCAAGTAACTTTGACTGCTAGCTTCTAGGCAAAAAGCTAGAGGATAACAGTACCTTTCCTGGGCTAGCAACTTTAACCAGGAAAGTAAGACTTGACAGTGGTGTTTAATGTGGGTCCTCTCTCACTCATCTAAACCCAGGAGAGGGAGCCACAAACATGCACAGGGAAAACTTGACAGGCTCCAAAGCCCACTGTGATAGCCAAAATGGTGAAACACAGAAACAGAAGCCAAATGAAAGAACAAGAGACCTCCACCGAAGATGAGATCAATATGGAGCAGTTAGGCAAGTTAACAGAGCTAGAATTCAGAGCAATTATCTTGAGGAAGGTCAACAGCATGAGTAAGGACATAGAGATGCTGAAAATAAACCAATTGAAAATTAAAAACCACCAAGAAGAGATAAAAAATGACATATCAGAAATGAAAAACACATTGGAAGGTCTAAAAAGCAGAGTAAAGGAAGCTGAGTACTGGATCAGTGAATTAGAAGACAGGGTAGAAAAAATCAACCAATCAGAAAACCAAAAGGAAAAAATGATTAAAAACAGAAAGACAGCTTAAGAGAACTGTGGGACAACTGGAAACGTAATAATATTCGTGTCATAGGAGTCCCTGAAGAAGAAGAAAATGAGCAAGGGTTAAAGAATATATTTGAAGAAATAGTGACAGAAAACTTCTCTAATTTGGTGAAGGAAGAAGGCATTAAAGTTCAAGAAGCACAGAGAGTCCCAAATAAGAAGAACTCAAACAGGCCCACACCAAGACACATAGTAATCAAAGTGCCAAAAATTAAAGACAAAGCAAGAATCCTAAAAGCAGCAAGAGATAAGCAACAGGTTACCTACAAAGAAAACCCAATAAAGCTCTCAGCTGACTTCTCATAAGAAACACTACAGGCCAGAAGGGAATGGTATAAAGTAATCAAGATCATGAAAAACAAGGATCTGAATCCAAGACTACTCTACCCAGCAAGGCTATCATTCAAATAGAAGGTCAAATAAAGAGCTTCCCAGACAAAAAAAAAAGGCTAAGGAAATACATTAGCACCAAACCAGCACTGCAAAAATGTTAAAAGGACTACTGTAATTAGTAGAAGAAATAGGAAGAAAAATATAACTACACTAAACAAAAATGGCAATAAGCAAATACATATCAATAATCACCTTAAATGTAAATGGACTAAATGCTCCTATAAAAAGACACAGAGTGGCTGATTGCATAAGAAAGCATGACTCATCTATATGTTGTTTAGAAGAGACCCACCTCACAACAAAAGACTCACATAGGTTGAAAGTGAAGGGATGGAAAAAAATTTTCCAAGCAAATGGAAAGCAAAAAAAAAACCACAAAAACAAAAAGCTGGGGTAGCAATACTCATATCTGATAATATAGATTTCAAAATGAAGGCCATAACTAGAGACAAAGAAGGCCACTACATAATATTAAAAATATCTATCCAACAGGAAGATATAACCTTTGTAAACATGTATGCACCCAATATAGGAGCACCAAAATATATTAAAAATCTTCTGGAGAAATTTAAAGGAGAAATTGACAGCAATACAATCATAGCAGGGGACTTCAACACCCCGTTGATACCACTGGATAGATACTCTAGACAAAAAATTAGCAAGGAAACAGAGACTCTAAATGAAGCACTAGACCAAATGGATTTAATAGATTTCTACAGAGAATTACACCCCAAAACTACAGAATTCACATTTTTCTCAAGTGCACATTCTCAAAGATAGACCACATGATAGGACACAAACTAAATCTCTACAAGTTCAAGAAGATTGAAATTATATCAAGCATCTTCTCAGATCATAATGGCATGAAACTAGAAATCAATTGCAACAAAAACATGCAAAGACATGTCAACACATGGAGGTTAAATAGCATGTTATTAAACAATGAATGAGTTACCGAGGAAATCAAGGAAGAAATTAAAAACTTCCTGGAATCCAATGAAAATAAACACACAACAACACAAAATCTATGGAATGCAGCAAAAGCAGTTCTGAGAGGAAAGTTCATAGCAATACAGGCCTACCGCAGGAAACAAGAAAAATTTCTAATTGACTATCTAACCTCACAACTAAAGAATTAGAAAGCAAACAAAAAGAAAACCCCAGAGCAAGTAGAAGGAAGGAAATAGTAAAGATCAGAGCAGAAATAAATGACATAGAGACCAAAAAATCAATTCAAAGGATCAATGAAACAAAGAGCTGGTTTTTCGAAAAGATAAAGAAGATTGATGGATTCGTAGCTAGACTCACCAAGGAACAAAGAGAGAGAACCCAAATACACAAAATCAGAAACGAAAGAGGAGAAGTAACAACTGACACCACAGAAATACAAAAGATCATTAACAGCTACTATGAACAACTATAAGGCAAGAAATTCGACAATCTAAGTGAAATGGACATATTTCTAGAAACACACAGTCTCCCAAAACTGGACCGGGAAGAGGTAGAAAACTTGAACAGACCAATAACAACTAAGGAAATTGAATAGGTAATCAAGACACTCCCAGCAAACAAAAGCTCAGGCCCAGATGGCTTCATGGGGGAGTTTTACCGAACATTCAAAAAAGAACTAACACCCATTTTTCTCAAACTATTTAAAAAAATTCAAGAAGAAGGAAGACTTCCTATCTTGTTCTATGAGGCCAGCATAATTCTAATTCCCAAACCAGAAAAAGACACTACAAAGAAAGAAAACTACAGGCCAATATCCCTGATGAACATAGACACCAAAATCCTGAACAAAATACTAGCAAATCGGATCCAGCAATACATCAAAATATTATTCACCATGACCAAGTGGGATTCATCCCAGGGATGCAAGGCTGGTACAATATTCGCAAATCAATAAATATGATACATCACATAAACAAAATGAAAAATAAAAACCACACGATGATATCAATAGACACTGAAAAAGCATTAGACAAAATCCAGCATCCATTTCTGATAAAAACACTCATAAATGTGGGAATAGAGGGATCATATCTCCACACAATAAAGGCCATATATGAAAGACCTACAGCCAACATCATACTCAATGGGCAGAAACTAAAATCATTTCTATTAAGAACAGGAACAAGATAGGGATGTCCACTTTTGCCAATCTTATTTAACATAGTACTGGAAATCTTAGCCACAGCAATCAGACATGAAGAAAAAATAAAAGGAATCCAAATTGGAAAGGAGGAAGTGAAACTGTCATTATTTGCAGATGACATGATGTTATACATAGAAAACCCTAAAGACTCCATCAAAAGTCTACTAGACTTATTAAACGCTTTTGGCCAATTAGAAGGATACAAAATTAACGTCAATACATCGACGTTATTCGTATATACCAATGATAAACTCACAGAAAGTGAAACTGAAAAAACAATCCCATTTACCATCGTGGCAAAAAAATTAAGATACCTGGGAATAAATTTAACCAAAGAAGTAATGGACCTATTTGCAGAAAACTACAAGATATTGAAAATAGAAATAGAGGAAGATATAAAAAAGTGGAAGCACATACCTTGTTTATGGATCGGAAGAATTAACATCATTAAAATATCCATACTACCCAAAGCAATCTATAGATTCAATGCAATCCCCATCAAAATATCAACGACATATTTCACAGAACTAGAACAAATACTTCAAAAGTTCATATGGAACCAAAAAAGACCCCAAATAGCCACAGCAATTTTGAAAAAGAAGGACAAAGTATGTGGGATCACAATACCAGATATCAGGTTATACTACAAAGCGACTGTAATCAAAACAGCCTGATACTGGCACAAGAACAGGCATATACACCAGTGGAACAGAACTGAGAACTCAGAAATGGACCCAAGGCAATATGCTCAATTAATATTTGACAAAGGTGGCAAGAGCATACAGTGGAATAAAGACAGCCTCTTTAATAAATGGTGTTGGGAAAATTGGACAGCTACATGCAAAAAAATGAAACTAGACCATCAACTTACACCATGCACAAAAATAAACTCAAAAATGAATAAAAGACCTAAATGTGACCCATGAATCCACAAAAATTCTAGAAGAAAACGTAGGCATCAAAATTTCGGACATCATACGGAGCAGAATTTTCACTGATACATCACCCAAGGCAACAGAAACAAAGAAAAAATGAACACATGGGACTACATCAAACTCAAAAGCTTCTGCACAGCAAAAGAAACAATCATCAAAATGGAAAGGCAACCCACTGTATGCGAGAACATCATTGCCAATGATACATCAAATAAGGGGTTAATTTCCAAAATATATAGAGTATTCATTCAACTCAACAAAAGGAAGACAAAGAACCCAAATTAAAAAATGGGCAGAGGAGCTGAATAGACACCTCTCCAAACAGGACATACAAATGGCTAAGAGACATATGAAGAAATCTCAACATCACTAATCATCAGAGAGATGCAAATTAAAACAACAATGAGGTATCACCTCACACCTGTCAGAATGGCCGCCATCAACAAATCATCAAACAACAGGTGTTGGCGAGGGTGTGGAGAAAAGGGGACTCTGGTACACTGCTGGTGGGAATGCAGACTGGTGCAGCCACTATGGAAAACAATATGGTGTTACCTCAAAAATTTAAAAATCAATCTTCCATTTGATCCAGTGATAACGCTTGTAGGAATATACCCTAAGAAGCCTGAAACACCAATCAGGAAGAATATATGTACCCCCATGTTCATAGCATCACTATTTACAATATCTAAGATCTAGAAACAGCTCAAATGTCCATCAGTAGATGAATGGATAAAAAAGCAGTAGTACATATACACAGTGGAGTACTATGCAACTGTAAGAAAGAAAGATCTCTTATCCTTTAAGATGACATGGAGGGAACTGGAAATAAGTTATCCTAAGTGAAATAAGCCAAGCAGAAAAAGACAAATACCACATAATCTCACTTATATACGGAATGTAATGAACCAATGAACAGTCTGAGGAATACGGTAGACCCAGAAACATGGAAGTAGGGCACATACTGACATCTCTCAGAAGAGGTGGTGGTGGGGGTGGGAAGAGATAAACTACAGAACTTATATTCATATATGCATAACCAATGGATATGGAGAACAAAGCCGGGGACAGGGCGGGGGGGGGGAGGGGAAGGGAGTGCCAATGGGGTAAAAAAGGAGAAACATCTGTAACAACAACAAAAAAATTAAAAAAAAAAAGTATTTTGAACTCCCCTCCCAAAGACTAAAGTTCTTAAGAAATTAAAACAAAACAAAGGAAAACAAAAAAATGAAACGCACCTCCTCTGGGAAATCTTTCCTGGTACTTTGGGTAGAATTAAGTTTTAGAGATCTTTGCTATCATCAACACCATAGCAGTTGTTTGTTTCTTTGTTTCCTTTTTAAAAGGACTGACAAGCACTCATGGAGTGGTTGATACACGGCACCATCCCTGAGTTTTCACATACTACCTCTTAGATTCTTACATCGAAATTGTTGCTATCTCATATCCCTCCAAGTCTAAAGTCTTTGACGTGAAAATTCACATTCTGTTGTTCTTATTATCTTTAGTTTTGTGTCTGTCATACCATTTGTAACTTCTTGAGTGAAATTAACAAATACCCTGGACCAACTAGCTTGACCTTAAACTCTTTAAGTTTATGTATGTAAGAAAATACATTTTGCCTTGCCACATATTGTAGATGAAAGTAAAGGTTGACCAGTCATTCCTGATTTAATTACCAAATGGTATTTTAATTAAAATATATTTACTTTGGTAAACATGCATAACATAAAATTTACCTTTTTAACCATTTTTTTTTAAGTGGTTCAATGACATTAAGTACACTCTTGTTATGCAGCTCCAGAAACTTTCATCTCCAGAACCTTTTCATCTTCCCAAAGTGCAACTCCTTAGCTATATTAATTTGGAAATACTTATTAAAGTAACTCATGCATATAATTTAAAAATAACCCAGTACAAGTCTTATAAAGAAAAAAGACCAGTTCTCCACTCCTCCCCATTTCCTTGACTCATCCTAGAGGCAATTACTTTCTATTCTTTTTTGTTGTTGTTAATCCTCACCCAAGGATATTTTTTTCATTGATTTTTAGATAGAATTGAAGGGAGGGAGGAAGAGAGAGAGAGAGAAACACCGAGAGAGACACATTGGTTGGTTGCCTCTTACCAGGGCCCAGAATCGAACCTGCAACCCAGGTACGTACTGTTGATCAGGAATTGAACCTGCGACCCTTCAGTTTGCGGCTCTACGCTCTAACCCCTAAGCCAAATCAGCCAGAGCTACTTTTTATTCTTTTAATTATTTCTTTTGATGCTTATCTGTATATTTATAAATATTAAGTTTTGAATGCTATTTTAGAATGTATTACTTTTACATAATCTATAGATTTCTTTGACAGTAGTTTTGGCTTCAACTCTCTTCTCCCAACCACCTTCACTTTCCCAATTCTCCCAACAGTCATTCCACAGGGTTTGGTCAAATTAGTAATGATTGTGACATAATTTTGGTTAAGTGAAAAACTAGTGTTTACACCGTGTGAGTCCACAGTGGCCTATAAACCAGGCTGCCATCTTTCAGGGTACAGGTGAAGGAGGGGGGCTGAGTTCACTCTGAAGTCCTATTTAACCTGTATTTTTGGGGGGACCCATGCCCCATTGGGGCCCTTGGCTATACTTGGATTCTCAGAATTTTGACCTCTCAGGCTTGATTTCTCCAAAGAATAAATTTCAGTGTCCAGGGTGGGCGGGGCAGGGAACATGATGGTGGGTGAGGAAGGGAACCCCCTGGCTCTGTGGGAATGGGTAGGGGAGGGTGTCTGGCTTCCAACTATGTGCAGATGTTCAACCAAGTCCTTTCTCTCTACGCCCTTGCTTTACCCTGCCTTTGATTCCAGGTGCCTCTAGATACACCAGCCCCCAGTGCTCCTGCTGGCCGAGTCCTGCGCTTCTCGGCAGCACTGTTCTCGGACCAGTTAGGTGGAAAGACCACTACCCTGGAATGTCCCCATTCCTCAGTTGTCCACAGGTGCTGATATCTCTGTCTGCTCTGTCTCCTCTCTCTCTCTTTGTTCTGGAGGGTAATAGCACTTTTATTTTGTCATTGTCATTTCAGCGGAGTGTGGGGAGGGAAAGGAAATGAATACCTGTGGTCAATCTGTCATGATTAACCTGAAATTCACTTGCACTTTAAATAGAGAAAAGACCCTGACATTTAAAATTTATTCAAAGCCCATTAGGCCAATTTCTGACAAGTGAGAGCAGAGGGTAATGAGAGGACTGATACACAGGTCTTCTTTATTCTCATTTTTTCCCCTCAGGATGTGGAGAAAATTAGGGTACAAAATTAAAGCTTGCAAAAAGAAAGTCATTTTTGGAAGGTCTTACTGTCAGTGAGAGGTTCATGATGTTGTAAGGGTTTTGAGTTGGAAAAAGATCTTGAAATTTTGCACGATATGCTTTAATATGTTTATTATATTTAGAAATTTATAATTTTATATGAGTTTGGTAAGGATACTATTATTTTTTCAGAGAATCTTTCTATTTGAAGGTCAGTAAAAGTGTTAACATTAGGGTAGGCTTTAGTTTTGGGCTCTAACATCACTGGTGTTTGTCAAGTTGGGGCTCACAAATTCATGTTTCCGGGAAGAGCAGTGGACTGCTTCCTCTGTGCTTTGTCCACTGGGTCGTGGAGATGCCTGCTGACTGTGGCTGTGAAACTCTTCCTGGGAAGTCTTCCGGAGCTTTCTCTGGGAAGTTCCAATTTGCCCCTTGTCTGATGCTTTTCCTTATGGTGCAGTTTGTTAATGGAAGGAAATGTTCTGCAAGGGACCATTAGCTTGTTCATGCTGTTTCTCTAGGGAGACAGGGATGTCGTCAGCAGCTAAGGAGTGAGAACCGGCCTCGCCCCCAGCCTTTCTGTGGTTGTCCTGCAGATCTGGGCGTTGGAAGGTCTAAGGACGCTAGTACTTGGCAGAGGGCAGCTGTCTTGTTCAGGTCCTTGCATTCTCTTTCAGGGTCCTTGCTCCTGGGTTGTTGCTCCTGCTTCTTGCCAGTAGGTGGCAAGCTAAGCCTGGGAAAACCAGCAAGAACCGGAGGTTGTGAGAATCCCTCTGATCTTGCAGGGCTACCTTCCCAGACATGCGGTGCTGTGAAGAAGTCTTTGAAGGAAGCAAAAGAATTCCTAGGAGATGTCTCCTCAGGCTAGACAGACAGAGGGTCATCATTTTAGTATTAGCTGCTTTTAAAAAATTCATACTGTGTCTGTATCTATGTCTGTCTGTCTCTGTCTCTCTCTCTCTCTCTCTCTCTCTCACACACACACACCACCTTTAATAGGAAAACTTCATTAGCTCCCGCACACTGATTGTTTCCAGCATCTAGCTTATGAGGTGGGGTTCCAGACTGACCGACATAATTACCATAGATTAGAGGTGAGGATTTGAGATAAAGCAGACCAACCGAAAATAGGAGCTGTAGTTGGAAGCAAAAAGATTGGAGTCAGTTTACTACCAAGACAAAAACAGGACTGGGGTCAGTGAGGGCGGCTAGCCACGTGGCAAAGAGGAGGCAGAGAGAAATCTGGCTGGCCATGACCAGGCAGGAGGTGCTGGGGTGCTCCTCACAGTCCCTGAGATCCACTTAGCCCTGGACATGCCAGGCTGCCTCTTGGCAGGTGTGTCTAGTGAGGTGGTAAAAACTTAGGCAAAGAGACTTGAGTTCGAATTCCATCTCTGGCAGTTGCTAGGATTGGGAGTTGGGGCATCTTCTACACCTTCTCTGAGCCTTTGACGGTTCGTCTTCCAGATATGGTGGTTGGTCAAGTGAAATGAAATGGACTTACTACTGTTCCTGGAATCAAATAGGTGCTTTATAAATGGTATCCTTTAGTATGATTATTCATTTATTAAAGCATAAAGAAAGGACAAATGAAAAAGAGCGGCATCTCATAAATCATCGTGGGTCACAAGGGGAAGTAAACGTGGGAAAAGAGCTCTCAGGGCACCTGGGAAGCGGTCACCTCTCCCTAGAGATGAGCAGTGTGTTTCCCTTGTGGCGGCGGGAACGTCTCAGTGGTACGGCTCGAAGGGGGCAATCAAAACACTGTTTACTTTGTAAGGAGGCACATCCCTTGGTATTCACTATTAATTGCTGTCTTATTTTTATTTGGATAGTTACAATACAATATTTCCTAGTCCAGACACATTTAGTCTCATTTAGGAAGTATGTTCAGAGCATTCCTGTATATATATTTAATTTTGTGGTCCTAAGTATCTTTTTCTCAGTGGTTTAGTTTGGCTTTGTCTATCTTTTACAAAGCCCAGATATTTTTAAAAATAAAATAAGGAAGCCACCTAGTGGAGGGCAGATGCAGGGAGAGGGACATTACTTCCCTCCTCCTTGGCACCCCACCCAATTCCTCTCTTCTGGGGTGAACAGCCTCCGGCCGCAGACCCACAAGGCAGCCTATGCTGTGGAGAGGTGTGGATATCTCCATGGATGGAATTTCTTTTTGTGCAAGTGTATTGAGTGTCATAATCAGCTCTTAAACCACTGGCTTGGGATATAGACATTCTGGTTTTTTAATTCCATACCTCACATTTTATTGTGCTACAGCTTGTCGGTGCTCTCCAGTTAGGAGTGGATAATGATGCTCAACCTTTCAGCTGTATTTAGGGGAAACCTGTGGTCTTTGACTTCCAAGTCTTGTGTTGAAGCTCTGCAGGGCACAACAGGGAGCGTCAATGAGATGGACGTGGAAACTTTCACCCCTGTCGCTAGCTGGTGATGCCCCACAGATGTGAGCTCCCCTCCACGGCCACAGGGTCCTCCTGCATGCCGACACCAGAGGACCGTGATCCTAGAGAGGCATGAGATAAAACACGGGAGGAGAACCCAGGCCTCACTGAACAGGGACCGTTAGAACCACCATCCCATTCACGAAGTTGTGTGGTCTATTTACACCGAGGCCGGCACCCTCAATTAAAATATATATTTTTGCATTTCCTATTTACTGTTCGAATGTGATTTTATTGAACCATTTCTTCAAAAGTATCACTTTACAACTATGTATGGTTTGAAAAGAAGGCAATTGTTAGTCTGATGTAAGAGGAGCTTGGGGAGCATTTCTGAGAGTGGCATTTCCTTTGTTCTTTGGATCAAAAACGCAAATGGAAAGTTTCTGATAGACCAGAACATTCCCAGGTCACTGTCTGCCCAGCAGTAGTGTTCAGTTTCCTGCAGCAGAGAAGAGCTCGGTCTGAAGGAGTGGTTCCTAAGTTTTCTATCACTAATGACCTTTTTATTACTAGTGCCTCAGTGGTGAGCTTTTATTTTTATAAAAGCATTTCTCATCTCCTTTTTCATTAAATCATTCAGTATACTTATCTAATATGCTGGCTACATTTTAGCATCTTTGTGGCTGTGTAGTTGGTAAGATGTCTGTTAAGACTTTAGGTATACAAAAAGACTGCTGTCATTAGTATCTAAGGGATTCAGAAAACTTGGTTTGGGAACCGCCATGTCCAACAGATCCTGCATTCTCTTTTAAAATATGTTTTATTGATTTTTTTTGAGAGAGAGAGAGAGAGAGAGAGAGAGAGAGAGAGAGAGAAAGAGAAACATTGATGTGAGAGAGACACATCGATCAGCTGCCTCCTGCAGGCCCCCTACTAGGGATCAAGCCCGAAACCTGGGCATGTGCCCTGACTGGGAATCAAACCAAGACCTCTCAGTCCATGGGATGACACTCAGTCCACTGAGCCACACCAGCCAGGCAACACTGCGTTCTCTTAATTTCTCCTTCCTTCCATCTTTCATTGGAAATAACCTACAATTATCTACTAATTAGCACCCTAGTTACTAAAACAACACTTTGGATGTATGACCATGGGATAATCGTTTTGAAATTGAGATTGTCCTGGAAATTCGGAGACACATGATCTTGTTAACCAACCTCATGATTTTCATGACAATATCAAGATTTATAGAATCTTAACTATAATTCTTATAATCAATTTATTTATAAAAATAACTATAATTATTGCTGGTGTTATTGAGAATTTATTATGCACCAGACACTGGGCTAGGTTCTTTATAGACATTAATCTTACATCTCATCATAATGCCATGAAGTAGATAACAGCTTAATTTGCCTGAAGAGGAAACAGAGGCTTTGGTCCTACTACTAGGAAGAGGAAGAAACGGAATCCAGTTACCTCTGACCACGGAGGTCATGCTCTCAGCCACCTCGTGGTATTGTTTCTCCATAAATGGAACCTGAGAAATCTCAGGTTCTGATGGGGACGTTGGTTTACTTATGAGCTTATCTTTTTCCAGAAAGACAAAGAAGGGAAAGAATCATTTGTAATAGGTTTTCTTCGTAACTCTTGGAACGGCTTTTTCCAAGATGCAATCTGCCACAACAGTGTTGTGAAGATAACAAAAGCCGGTGGACGGTGATTTGGGTTGCTGCAACCTCCTGTGAGCTTTCTTGTGTGGTTGTCGGATTTTCCATCTGATAATATTTGAGAAGAAAAATATTTTTCCATGAAAACCTCTGGGAAACAGCTCAGTGTTATTTGGTTTGGCTTCAAGTGTTCTCCACCTGATAACATTTGAGAAGAAAAATATTTTTCCATGAAAACCTCTGGGAAGCAGCTCGGTGTTATTTAGGTTTGGCTTCATATGTTCCCCTTTTCTTGTGTACAAATGTGCAGTATTGTTTTTCAGTTCTCTACTGACGTCCTAGGAATGATGAAATGCCTAAACCTATACCTATATATCTAAATCTAGATCAATCTAGATACCTAGATAGACTGACTTATCTCTCGATGTATCTATATACATCTAGCTGTCTTTATCTTGATCTAGCTATCCATATGTAGTATCTTTATATATCCATATATATATGTTAAACATTAGCACTTTCTCACTCGGAAAGTATAACTGTCTCTTTTCTCCCAGAGAGGATAAATGTGATTTCACTTCCCTATACAGAATGTATTTGCTTCGCAGAAAGAACGCCGAAAAGGCAACACTGAACCCTGGATGATTCTGAACCGTCATGAATGACTCTTACTCACACTGGCTTTCCCTTTCCAGCTGCATTTACTCTGTGCCGCCCATGTGGAAGTTACGGGATGAGGTGAGGGCATCTCACCACCTGAAGCACCGAGCTGTAGCTGTCTACTTTCACATGACCCACGGTATTCTCCCTCTTTGTGAACATCCACTCTGTCCTCAGAGAGCCTGGGTCCTTTGCGCATGGGGATGTCACACTGCAGGAGCAGGGAGGGAATGGTGGGAGGAAAGGGAAGGCAGAGAGTAGGACCTTATTGAAGAGCAGTAGAGAAATGAATGAATATTTCTCGTAACCCATCACGTTTTTATTACCTGAGCCAACTCAGCTTATTTTTTAAAACAGGGAGTGGAAGAGTTTCAAATGACCTTGACTTTGTGAGAGCTGAATGCTTTCTTTTACCAAACCAATGAACTCATGTTTGGTCCAGGGGTCAGTCTGGGTTCTGGAAGAATGAATTTGCCAAAAAGTACCCCCAAATCCAATCTACTCAGCATTGTTCCCAACCAAAGAGAAATGGTGAAAAGAACAGACTCCAACTGTAGGGTGATTATTTTTTAACTGATTTTTGTTATTTTTCTCTGTCATTTCGTTTATGGAGCCCAGCTATTAAAGTTAGGGACAGATGATGGGTGTAGTCAGTGGCCTTAAAATCATATTACAAATTTCAGTATCAGGCCAGATACGAGCACACTAATTGGGATAGAACAGTCAGGATAGTATTCTACTTCCAGCATCAAGTGTTATTTAGGTCTTAGAAAGAGGACCAAGAGTCCATTTTATGTCCTCTGCAAGGTCATTTCTACCTGGGGTTTAGTGTGTCCTCTGATCCACTTCCCGATCCCACCCCCTGCCAAGACTTTAAACCAGAAAGTCTTGTTTGAAAAGAAGCAGAAAAAGGTTATGAAGCAATAAGAAGGCTCCAGTGGCAGGAACTGGAGTCTGTGGCTTAATTTGTTTGAATAGATTCAGAAATGAAACCTCATGTTTTTTGAGCATGAAAACAGGCAGCAAGTTGAAGATCTATAAACTATCTCTGATCTTCTTGCATTTTCTGTACTCAAGCTAATTGCCAGGCTTTCTCATCGTTGCCTATGGGCAGCTTACAGTGGAATCAAATGCACCATCGGTTGTCTGAGAACATCCCAGTAATATTTTATGAGAGTCAAGTGGGCTTTTCACCCATCCTGAACACAGTCCATACTTCGTTTTTCTAGCCACAGTGATAGCTTTGTAGAAATCCACCCACACTCTTGTTCTCTCTGCCTCTTGACCAGTGATTCACAAGGACAAGCTGTGAACAGGACAGTGGGTACAGTGTGCCCTCACAGAGCAGCGTGAAGACCGGTGACTCCAAAGTGACTGACCTTTGACTTAGACTCCAACTAGGCTCTGCAATTCAGGCAACTTATCATAAACGATTCACCAACTTAAAACATCATTGGAAAATATTTGTAGTGAAGGAGAAAATATAGTGGAACATCTGCATTTTAGAGGTCTAGGAAAATTGATGAAAGAATTCAAATATCAGACTCAGAATTTATGATGTCAAATCTAGTAACAAATATGTCTTACTGGAACTCCCATCACCTAAAGGCTTATGAATTGCTTTACAAATTTTTTATGTTATCTCTTATGAATTGCTTTTGAGGGCAGGTGGTATATAAATAGTAAAAAATTGTGTCTCCATGATGCCCAGTCTTCAGCATGAAAAGTAAAACAGAGTAGATGGGCAAGAAATGTTTAGTCTGTTTCGGGATAGATAACGGCCTTTTCACTTTTGTAATTTTCTTATCTTTGGTAGCTGGCCAGCTGCTGAGTTCATTGTTCTTTAGGGAATGCTGAAAGTGGTGTTGATTGGAATTGACTGGGTCTGAATAAATTTTATTTGTCTTTTCCTAGCGGGAAGGAGAGGATAAAGGGTGAGGTAAGAGGTGGATAAGGTTATCAGTAGAAGGTTTCGAATTTTATAATAAAACAAAACAATATGCGACTTCACTGGGAAAATGCAGAAACCATTCTGTGAGTATACACAGGCTATCTGTCCCTTGGGTTTCTTCCAGGTTGGGAGACCCGGAGAGGAGCATCCTTAATGGAGATGCCAAGGTCCAGGATGAGTAACTAAACTTGAGAAGAACACGGGTTTCAGTTGCATCAAGTCTTAAGGCTTGAGGGGAATCTCAGAGGTAAAGTGACTTGCTAAAGGTCATAAAACTCACCAGCAAGCCCAAGAAAGCTGGTTTAGCACCTTATTTTCTCTACCTGGAGGGGAACTGCCCCACATAGATAAGGAGCGACATCATGGTCCACGAGAGATACTTTCCTGCAAGTCTGCAGTGTGGGAAGCACTTGCTGGGCACTAGAGATTTAGGGAAGAATTCAGCATGGTCTCTGATGTAAGGGAGTTATAATTTAGTGTAGACAAGGGATAATAATAACAACAAGATAATCACAAGAAAGTGTCAGATGAAAGTTACAGACAAAAGCAATGTTGGTGTCTCACAGATAGTAGGTATTCAATACATCTTTGATGAATGAATGAATGAATGAATGAATGAATGAATGAATGAATGAATTCTGAATTTAGGTCATCAGTGAAGTGCAACCCCATCATAGGTTAGGCCCATTGGGAAGAAAGGTCTCACATAGGAGGTTTTAAAAGAATAGTAAGACTTGACTGAAGGCTGAATGAAGGAATCCCGTGGCAGGAAATAGGAAATATACACATATATATGATCTGACTGTTAAGCATAGTTTAAATATGGGAGAATTCAGGCCATTTCCACTAAGGAATACTCATCATGGGGCAATGAAGAACAACTTATTGCCTGTAAGTAGAATTTTGAAAAGCTATGATGCTGGTGTGGATGATGCTACTTGCTCTGCTCTAGGTAAAAATTCAGATGTCAGGAATACAGCAAGCAAACTTGGAAATCAGAAATAGAAAATATTTTTGTAGTGAGTGACCAGGCAAGGCCAGTGCTAATTAAAAAGCTGAGTACCATTAATAATTCACGATAGAAATAGTAATGAAACTGACTCACACTTACAGAGCATTGCCTGTGTGCAGATGCCACGTTTCCTCATTTTATACTCATAGCGACCCTGAGAATGAGCTTTCGTTGTTCCCTTATTGTGTAGTCAAGACCCAGTGAGTGTAAATTACTCACCCAAGGACATACTCATGGAAGCAGGAGTTGAACCCGTCCAAGTTAGTCTGTTTCCAAAGCCCATATTCTCTTTCAGCTTCCTGCAGGCCAGTCAGTGGAAATCAAGAGTAGAGGTCACTATCTACCACTTGTCAGGGCCTGGAGAATGTAACCTTCTGCAAGCCAGGACGGGATCAAGACCTTCTCTAGTTATTTACTCAAAGGATACACTTCTCCTAATTTCAGGTCCAAAGTTTCTAAGAAGGCCCAGTCTCTAAAAATATAACCAGGTCTCAAGTGAACTTATTCTTTTACGTTTATTTGCATTTCAAACAAGCCTTCTCTATTAGCACATTTATTAGCATGTTTGATGCGAGGGAACAAGCCTTGAGATTCTGCTGTGCTGGTGGTTTTATTCAAAATCATCTGGCTTTTGAAAATAATTGCTAAGTGGCCCATTGAAATTTAATCTCTTCTTCTCTCAAAGATGATTTTCCCATTGTATTTAATTTTAATTTTTTTTTTTTTAAACCTGAAACCACAAAGCATCATTTGAGCCTGGAAATGGCTTTCAAAATTGTCACACTGGTGTGTCTCTCATGTCAGAAAGGCTGTTGCAAGAGACCAGACTTGTCTGCTCTTAAAAGGACCTTCTTATGAAAAATGCACATGCCCAGGCCCCTGGAGACTCCGATTCAGTAAATGTCGAGGGAGGTCCAGGAATCTGTGTTTTAAAAACAAGTGGCCCAAGTGGCCTGTGCTTAGGCAAGTGTGGAAACCCTGTGGGGCGGACAGGCTGTGGTGGGGGCTCAAAGGATGGGATTCTTACCACGTTTCTTTCACTGACCTGTGTGAGCTCAGGAAAGACACCTTTGTTTCCCATCCTCGCACTTTCCTGAAAATGCTTCCATTATCTAGACTCTGTAGAAACATGACCCCAAATGCCTGCTATTGGCCAAAAGAACGTCAATAATCAACCTCATAAGATGTTTTGGGGCAGACTCATCCAGGTCCCAGGTCTGGTTTGCTCCTTTTCACACCTTCGCCCTTTGCGCTCGTGCTAGGCTGGGGCTGCCACGGCTGTGTCTCCCTCCACCCGCAGAGCCCGCTCTGGGCCCCCAGCCCTCTGCATCCACCAGGAGCTGCGACAGTAAGTGGCGGCAGCCGGAGTTGTGTCCTCCTGCGGTCTGTCCCTTATTACTTCAGCAGCTCTCTTGGCTGAGTTAACGCCAACCCTACAGTGGAAGGGGTTAAGTCTCCTCATAGAGGGATTCTCATTTCTCCCGTGAGAGTGTCAGAACTTCTGCCTTGACCCCCAGGAGCGCCTCTTTCCTGGGATGTGAAGCTGGCCCCACACTGGGAGTCTGTCTGTTCCACCAAGAGTCTGGGGGCCACTTGGTCTACCCACTCTTGCCCTCCCCTCCCCTCTCTATTGCACAAGCCAGCAGGTGGACTTACAGCTTCCCTGGGCTTTGAGGCGATCCAGGTTGTGTGCCATTTCGGGGCAGTGCTGTCATCTGACATTCTGCTGCAAGGGCCTGATGACAGAGATAAACAAGACGTGGCCCTTGTTTGGGGTGAGGCATCTCTGGGTGTGAATGTCTGCTCTTTCTAGCTGTGTGTCCTGGGTGATTTATTGAACTTCCTGAGGCCCTGTTTCCTTCCAGTTGTGACATAGAAGAAATGAAAGCACCAACCTTGTGGGGTTGTGGTGAGAATTCAATGATAGCATGCAGATAAAGCATTTTAAACCTATATGTATGCCTGGCAAACAGGTGGGACTCAGTAAATAGGGATTAGTGGTATCGATAGGGTACTCCAGAGACTGGCCCTCAGTGCCTTCGTGTGATCTCGACAAGGTCAAGTTGGAGCTCAGAAACTTTGCTCAGGTGAAGCTGGGTTGTTTTCCCTTGTATCTTCTCCTCAAATTTTATTTGAAAACCTTGGCCCATGGAGTTTGCACTGTGTCGCTCGGCGGCTGCTCCTTTACTTCTGTTTGTCTTCTACAGGTTTCCCCGTTGTCAGGTCAAGAAAGCACAAGCTTCCTCCTAAGTGTATTTCCTCAGGCAGCACCGAGCCCGAGAGCCCACGGGGCAGGGGGGCACCCACGTGTCTGACCCCGGCCACCATGCAGCACCTGTTCATTTCAGTGACCGGCCCCGGAATCCCACCCTCCCAGGTGGTCCTGAGTGTCTGTGAGCGGGAGGGAAAGTGCCCGCCGGCGAGCGAACAGGTGCCCCCCAGAGGTACCCGCGTGGTCCTGGACTAGCTCCTTGGGCTTGATTACAGTGAGGAATCTAAGGGGGGCGGGCAGGTCCAGGGCTGAGATGGGCTGCGCAGGGCTGCCCATGTGGTGGGGGGGCTGTGGGGAGCCTGCGGGCGGGGCCCCTGAAACGCTCTGTGAGAGGAATATGTCAGGTTCCTTTCCTCGATCAGCCTATTTTCCCCCTGAAGTAGAAAGGAGCAACTTGGGTTTGAAATAAAAGTTAAGCATTATGAACCTAAAGTGAATCTCTACCGTCTCTTTTGAGGGAATTGAAAAAGGCTTCCCTTTAATTTTATAACTTCTAATCGATTTGACAAAGTGGTATCTCCATACAGTTTTGGTTTTTTCTTCTTTTTCTCTACCTCTTAAACAGACGTGTGTGTGTGTGTGAAACAGAAGACTTCAGTGATCTGACCGCCCCCTCTCACCAGGGACCTGAGCAGGAGAACTGTGTGAGGTCGGCTCGGGACAGCCCTGCACAGAGGGCTGCCTGGGTTCCGGGCGGTGTTTTTGTAACTTGCTTCTCTGGATTCACGAGTGTCCCTGTCCCTGAAACAACGTGAGGGGTTTAAACGGACTGCAATGAAGAGATAACGGCAGCTTTCAAGCCCTGCATCCCAAGGCCCTTTCCTGGACCCCCTTTCATCTCCCAAGGCCTGCAGCTGAGGTGCTTTCCTTGAACTTTCTTCCTCACCGCAGACGTCACTCACTGGAAGGACAAAGTCCTTCGCATTTATTTTGGTTTTGTTAGCAAAGCTTCATTTTTTTTAAGCATTCATGCGGAATGCCCCTCATGACATTAAAAAAAAATTAAGTGCTCGGAAGTCTCTTGATAAGTGGTGTTCTGATCTGGGTTCACTAGCTAAGCGGAAGAAGAGTCTTTCGGGGGGAGCATTTCGGTGGTTCACTGCAGGAAAGGAGAGGGCATGACTTCCAGCTTCTCCATGCAGACCCCTAGCTCCTGTCGCTGGAGGAGGGTGGTCTACAGTGTGACTCCTACTTGTTAAGCTAGAATCCTCGACCCTCGCAGTGTATGACTGTACTTCGGCCGTCAGAGCACCGCCCGCCTGCTCGGGGCCAGCTCTCAGTGGAAGGCTGTGCCAGGAACTGAACGTGGCTGAAACCAGGAGGGACCCAGGGAGGGAGAGCCAGGTTTCAGACCTCCTAGGTCTGAACATCATTTAGGATACAATTCCCAACATTCCTATGAACTCCCTGTGAAACTTGTTAATTTAAAAGTTTTACAGATGGAGGAGCCAAGGCAAAGAAAGATGAAAGGGTGAGAACATCTATTTGTCAAATTTCAAATGGGATGATACCTAAAAAGAGTGCTCTGATCCCAGGTCTTCCTTATCCACTAGTCGTGGTGGTGAAGGAGCAGCACCCTGAACCTGGAGGCTCTAAGCTGGCCTTTGGACAGGCTGTCAGTCTTCCTCCTAGGATCTTCCCGGGGCCATGCTCCCTAGAAGCAGACCCTGAGATGGGGGTCCATGTGCAGGAGATTCATTGAGGAAATGATCCCGGGAGAAACCAGTGAAGTGGGGAAGGGAAAGAGCCGAGCAAGCATGACATTTCCGGCAAGGTTTCACCCTCGACTTGATCCCACCAGGAAACTCAGAGTTCGCTCCCATGCAGGACAAGGAAACTGGGCTCTCACACCCTGTACCGTCATCCTGCGCCCTAGCATATGCGTGTGTCCTAAGAGAGGGGCACACGCAGGCCCTCCGAGGGCAGAGAACAAGGAGCCAGGGCCGGGCACTCAGAAAAGTGAAAGGAACCTGAGGGGATCTGAGAGGAGGACTGACAATGTTCATTACGAGATCGTAACCGAAACGGAAAAGAGATCCTGCTAAAGTGTTATAGCAGACCCCACATGCAAGCATGTTTTCCCATCAAATTAATTCTAGTAATAGACACCATTTATTGAAGCCTACTCTAGGCCAAAGAGTGTGTAAGTGCTTTACACATATCACACATACTATCTCATTTAATTCTTACAATATCCCTATAATAGTGTTATTATAATTATTCTTGATGAGGAAACTGCGGTTGAAAAGAATATAAATGGCTTGGCCAAATTCCCACAGATGGAAATAGCAGAGGCAGTATTCAGACCCAGGTTTGTATGACTCTAAACTGCACTTTTTTTTTTTTTTTTAAAAGCAATACCGTAGCAGTCATTTCTTACCCAAGCAAATTCAGGAGAACATGAATGGACAGAAGTGTCCCTACTAAGGCTCTGCTTTAATAGGGTATCTTGCTACTCTGATGGCTTCACATGACCATCTAGCTGTCCTTTTACTGAGGGTCTGGTTGCAGATAAATAGGAAGAGCAGGACGGTGGAGGATTTGGGGGAGATTAGCTGGATCAGAGAGCTCTCCCAAGGCCTCCTGGTGGCCTCCCCCTCCCTCCCGCCTCCCTCCCTCCCTCGCTCCCTCCCTCCCTCCCTCCCTCCACCCCTCCACGGCCATCCTGGTGGATCCTTCTGGTGGCTTCTGTCAGCTGGGGCTGAGAGTCACTCTTCACCTCCCAAGTGGAAAGAAGATGTAGCTTTTTATAACACTCATGCGCTAGGCAATAATCCAGATTAGCCAAGAGAACTGCAGAAATACTGGGAACATTTTCTCTGGAAGGAACAGCTTGTGTGGAGAGCAGCCTCTCCGGCATGGTGGTCTTTATATATAAAGTCTCTGAAGTTCTCAGGTTTTTTCTCACGTGTGACAATGGTTCTTGTCCGAGTTAAATATGATGATGTAACAAAGGGCCACGGGCCAACCCTGGCACAGGGCAGGTGCCAGCTATTATTTTTGGATGTGATTTAAGAATTTTGTTTAGGGGGGGATGCTTGCTAGGGCTGCTGTGATAAGGCATTATAGGCTGGGTGACTTAGATAGCAGAACTTTATTGTCTCACAGTTATGGAGGGTGGAAGTTAGAGATCAAGGTGTCAGCAGGGCCTCTGTCTTTGGCTGGTAGAAGGCCATCCTCCTCCTGTGTCTTCACATGGTCTCCCCTCTGTGTGTGTCTAATCTCTTCTTCTTATAAAGACATCCATTATATTGAATTTACCTTAATTACCTCTTTAAAGATCCCATTCCTAAATACAGTCTCATTCTGAGATCTGGTTCTAACACATGGATGGGGATGGGGTACAATTCAGCCCATAGCCGGGGAGCAAGCCCAGAAGGCGGGGCCGTTCTAAGCTGTGCACACCAGGGGCTCTGCACCTCAGTGGTATGTCAAGAGACATACCATTTTGTGTTTCTTACTTGGTGTTTCTTATTTGGTGTTTCTTATTTTGTCAAGAGAAGATAATCAGGGCACTTGAGTCAAATAGAAAAGGGGGTGCCTCCATTTTCTAAACTTTCTGGATCATTGCTTGGTCCTGGCAGGCAGAATTCTGCCCTGAACGAACTGTGGAGTAGCCCTGTCCTCTCAGGGAGCTTGAGGGGCAAGCCAGAATAAAGTGGGAGGAAGATGAAGGGGAAAGAGGCTATCTCTTTTTCACCAATGTGTCTGGGTTTAAAAATTGGTATGAGAGTTCCTGAAAGGGAGACATGCTTCTTCTGATCGTGGGTCAGGAGGCAGAACCAGACAGGCCCTTCCTGACCACCAGCAGACCAGGAACTAAGCCTGGGGAGCACCTGGCGTGGGTACAGGTGGATGCACTTCTTACCCACACCTGTCCTCCTCCACTGTGGAGGTGGTGATGGGAGGGGCAGGCGCTGGGCCAAATAAATGGCTAGTTTGTTTTTCCATTGCCCCCATGGTCCTAAAAATAATTTAGGGTTTCCTTTTCAGAATATCATGAGCCCAACAGTTAGCCACACCCCAGATATGTAGGAGCTTCACAAATGAAATCGAGGAAACAGGAAGGTCACGTAACAGGCGCAGTTCTCTGACTCACCACAAACTTGATATTCTCCCAGAACCTAATAACACTTCTCTGTACACCTGGGGTGGGGGGAAAGACTCAGAATCGGTTTCCTTCTTTAGCAAAAGGGCAAACTGAGGCTGGGGAAGGTGGTGAGGACAGCAGAGAGGAAAGTGGGTCTCATGTCTGAGTCCGGCACTCCCTTGACAAGAATTCACAGAGGAGAACGTGGAATTCATTTGCTCCCAGTGCTGATGCACAGGCTGTGCTGCCCACTGAGGGCTGGAGATGGACGGTGCCGGACAACCTTGTTCCCCCCCCTTCTCTCCTCCTCCCCCCACCAGGACTGTGCTAGCAGTGGGATGTACCGCTAAGCAAAACCAGATGCACAGATGTCCTTGTGGAACCCTTGTCTCATTTGGGAGAGGAACATACATCAAATACTCATCCAGATAAAATTGCACCTCTGAGAAGCCCTGGGAGGAGGGCACATGGTGGTCTGCTGCCTGTAATGTGGGGTTTGACCTGGTTAGAGTGGTCAGGGAGATGTCTTCGAGAAAGTGACAGAGGAGGAGATGTTTACTAGGTGAAGGGTGAGGGAGAAGGGCTCCAAACAGAGAGGAAGGTATGTGCGAGGCTCTGTGGTAGGAGGGTGAAGGAGCAGAGTAGAGGGACGGGAAAGCATGAACGAAGGCCAGCCTGGTTAGAGCAAGCGAGTGGGAGCCCGACTTCAGACAAGGCTGGAGAGGGAGGCGGGGCCAGGCCATGTTCAACAAGGAGGCAGTGGTGACAGAGTAGTATCTGCTCTAAAAAGGTGACTGTGGTTGTATTAGGGACAATGTGTGTGTGTGTCTGTCTGCAGGGGCATGTGGACTAAATGCCCAGAATTCCAGGAGAATGGGGTGGGAGCAGAGTAAATGCAGGTAGAACTGTTGGGAGGACCCTGCGATGGTCCAGGTAGAGGTGGCTTGGCCTCAGGTGGGGGTGGAGATGGGGTGCAGAAGGGGGACAGCACATTCTAGAGCCATCCAGCCTGCTTTGAGGAAGTGGAGTCAGCAGGGCTTGGTTGTGGATTTAATGCAGGGGTTGAAGAAGAAACATGTCAAGGAGAATTTTTTGATTTTTGGGTTGTAGTGCCATTTGTGGGGATCAGAAATATTGCCAAAGGACTGACTTGTGGGGAAAGATCATGAGGTAGGTTTGAACATGCTGAGTTTGAGGTGCCTTTGAGACATCCAAAAGAAGACACTGAACTTGTTGATAGGGTTATAGATGAGAAAATGGAAGACTTAAGTTGCTAAATATCTTAATGAAATTATATCATTGTCAATGGAAAAATCTGCTTTTAGATTTCAGATCTCCTCATTCCTACTCCAGTGCTCATTTCCCTGACCAATGTCCTTTCTCTTGAATAATTTCTAAGGATAAAGGACGGTACACATGTTCCCCTGGGATTCAGAGCATTCAATCCACATCCGTCGGCTAGAAACACCACATTTATTTGAAGTTGTCTGTTTATTTTGAAAATCCATCTGATTTCTTGTTCTGCTGTATTTGTTATTTCTATATAGTAATGTTATTAAAAACCACTGATCTGAAAACTACCTATCCTGGACAGATTCCAGCTGTCCCACCCTTCCTAGGCTCCACCCAAAACACTAGAATGTGAGCATCTTCCTCTTTTCTATACAGACTGTCCATCGGAGCTCATTTCAAAGATGTCCTTTTCCAGCCCGCCAGCTTCCCCACTGAAGTGAGCTCAGGCTCATCAGGCTTGAAGTGCACACCCGTTTCCTGAACTGGTTTCTCCTCGCAGGCAGGTGTCTTGGTGTCTGAGACAAGGCTGCCACCTGCAATTGCTTGTGTATGAAGTCCGTGGAAAGGGGAACAGAAATGTCAAATCTTTGACACCTTGCTGTTCTTAATAATAAGCTGTCACTGCCAAAGACAGAAGCTTCACATCCTCCCATCTCCTCCCCTTGCCCAGACCAGGAATTGGGCTTTGATGGTTTTGTAGGAAATTCAAATACTCACTTTTTTGGGTGCTTGCTATTATGTAACCTCAGGTGGCAGCATCCTTCCTGCAGAATCCTTCTGCTAAAGCAGTGAAGAAGTCCAATAGCCCTTGGGCTGGCAGTCAGTTCTTATCAACCGTATCAGTCATCTCTTCTGCCCCCAGAGCCTGGCGGCTGTGTCATTCCTAAAAGAGGGGACTCCTGGAGTCTGTGCGTATTTTGGAAAGCCCACATGAATTCAATTTTGGATGTGTTCAATTTGAGGTGCCAATGACACAGCCAGCTACAGAGGACCAGTGAACACTGGGCTAATTGTTTTTTCTACGTGTTTGGCATGGTGTACTTGGGATTATCATATATTATTCTTTGGCTGTAATATTTTACCGGGCGACTCCTTGTGGGTCTCTGGCTGCATAAAATAGGAAAGTTTAACTGAGGTGGGAAGAAATGCAGGTTATTTGCTATTCAGTTGAGGAGGAAATTTTATGATGAGCCACTGCCTTTGGATTGATAACAACGGTTTGGGACTTGTACCATAGGATACGAGTTTTTGAAGGCAGCAGGCAGAACGAGATGAACAGTCACTGGGATCTAACATTGTATTTCGTGGTGAAGGCACAGTGAAGAGAGCACAGCTGTCTGTGGAGAAGGGAGAGGTTTGCATTAGTCTGGACGGCCAGTCTCGAGAAGGCCAGCTTCCTCTGTGCAGGGGTCACCATGCAGGGCGAGGCAAGGCAATGGCTCAGTCTGTCAGGCCGTCCGCTCCTCTTGCTCCTTTGAGCCTTTCTAGACTGGCACACGCCCGGATTTCACTATCCTGAGCGCTGGAGACTGTGATCTTCCAGGGCTGCAGCAAATGCCTTCACTCCTCCTAACAGCAGCCCAGCACGGGGCAGCAGCAGATCCTCACCCTTGTGGCCAGTTCATTTTCCCAGTCACTTCGGGCCTGGGCCTGGGACTGGGACGGGTGCTGGGGCCATGGACGGCGCTGTGGCAGTCCCTTCGTGACCACACTGTCCACGCACAGGACTCACCCTTCATGCTCACAGAGCAGGCCCGCCTCTGACATTTAGACGGCAGCAATCACCTTGCTGCTAGAGCCCAGCACGGGCCTCCTTCAAAGGCGATTCATTAGCTGGTGCTCCACGTCATCTTAGTCTAGTTAGTGTGATATCTGTTTCTCTGACAGATAATCCAAGACAGAGAAACCTTGAAATAAATATTAATTTCTGAGTACAAAAGCACTGTGTGCTCATTATAAAAACCCAACTATCCCAGACATCCGCAATAGAGAAAAACGAAAGTTCCTTACGAAAGCCCCAACTCCACCCCCAGGAGTGCTGGTTGTTACCAGTTTGGTGAGGGAGCCCCCAGTGGTCCCCTGCCGGCCCTCGCCCTGGCTCCCCAGTGCTGTGTGAAATGCTAGTGGGACACACACCAGAGGATTTGAGGTGGTGGAGAAATGGACATACTCACTTTTCCTATTCTGCATTTAATTTTCAGGTGTACCAGTAAAACACTCACCTATTGAACTCAAGATTTCATGGATAGAATCACTTTTCTCTTACAATGCTTTCCTTTATCTATATAAAAACATTGGTTGATTTTTAAGAAACAAGTAAATAATAGTACAGACAGTATAGCATATGGAAACAATTTTGAAGGTAGCACCCTAATACTACCCTGAAATTGAAATTTTTTTACAACTAATTATCATTATTTTAAGTGAAATCATTTTATAATATTCTGTGATAATCATGTAATAGTATTATTCTGTAATTGTTTTTTACATAACTATATTGGGCATGTTCCTCAGAAAAATAATTAATTTTGGTTGTTTTAATGGTTATGTAGAATTCTATTCAGAGATGCACCAAGTTATTTAACTAGCAACATGTGCTGGTCATATAATTATTTTCAGTACTGTTGAGAACATGTATTTTGTGCATTCATATAAGTGTTTCTACAGGATTAGTTCCTAGCAATGAGAATGAGAAGTTAAAGAATACGAACATTTATTATTTTTTTGATATTGTCACTTTTCTTCCTAAGGTGCTATATGAGTATATATTCCTACCAACAGTCCCCGAGAACACTTCGATCAGTCTTTCTAATTCGTGTAAGATTATAATCCCTGGACTGCTTATGTGGACAGTTCTGTTTACTTCATAAATTGCTGGTTTACATGCTTTATCTGTTTTGCTTTTAGGTAGTTCAAGTGTTCTTTTATATCCCTCAGTAGGGTTTTATAGTTTTCTTCATAAAACTCCAGTTGTTATATTTGGTCCCAAAGAACTACTTTAAATGTCTCTAAGCACCCTGTAGATTATTGTAAATTCAGTGGAACTAGAGAAGGCATCTATAGAAACCAGATGGTTCTCCCTGGATGAATTTTCCTGCATGTGGTTAACACATTTCAAAAGATGGGTCTAAGAATTCCTGCATGTTTTGAAGTCCAGAAGCATGAGTTTATCAGTATACAAAAAGGTGTCAGGTCTCTAGAACTGCTTTATCCAAACTTCATTCACAAGACGACTGCATACACCGGAGCATCAAATACAAAAAACAACTATAATAAAAAATAAGCATGGATACATATATAATACATAAGATATAAATGCAAACAAACATTTACTGAGCACCTACTATATGCTAGGCTCTGTGTTGAGTACAGAAGTTGCAAAGGTGACTAAGAAGTGGTGCTCCTTTCAAAGAGCTAATACCCCAGGAGGATGAGATACACATTTATACACGTACGTGCAGCAAAACACTATAGGTGTTAGGCTCTGACAGTATGATGTGATGGGGATAGAGCACAGGGAGAAGTTCTTTCCACCTCCAGTGATATGAAAGAAGAGGTGTGTCTGAGGGGGAGTCCCGGGTGGGAAGGAGACCTCTGAACAAAGGCCGGGCTGTGTGAAATGACATGGGTTCCAGTAGGACTGGGGAATGGTTGAGCTCAGGGGGGACAAGCTAGGGACAGACTGTGGAGAGTCTTTTATGCCACCAATGGGTTTGGAATACTTTCTGCAGCAATGCGGAGCCACTGGGAGCATGAAGCAGGGGAGAAATGTGGGAGGATATTTGGGTTTAAGGGGCTGCTCTGACTTCAGGTGGAGAACGGAAGGCTGTCAGGATGTCGCATCAATGGAATGTGGCGATTTGGGGGTGAGAGAGGGAGCAGAGCCCAGGGTCTGTGTCTGCCTGGGTGATCATCGTTAACCTGTTTAAGGAAGTGAGGAAGAGAGAAAATTTGGGGGAAAAGATAGTAAGTTTCGCTTTATAGACTCAATGTGCTGGGCCTCTGGGAAGCCTGGGTGGAGAAATCCAAAAGTTGGCTATGTGTGTCCAGCTATCACAGTCACTCATTAGTTTAGTGAATATTTATGGAGTGTGGCCACGTGTCTGTCCTGTATCTTAGATTAAATGAGGTGCTTGCGAAACCCCTCAGCCACCTAGACCATTTCGGAGGTGGCTAATATCCTTTACATTTTTCATTTTTCCAAATTATATTTACAACCTTGTATGATCACTGGGCTCTTTCCATGAACTGACCACATAGTTGCAGAAGGGACAGAAGAGTACATTTATTTATTAAATAATATTTTTGCATCAGAATCTTATATTTTTGTGTTTCAGAAATATTGTCTGAAATAAGCATGTGCATTTTCACTTACAGGCTTTCATCCCAGACTATTACCAACTCCACTACAAATTTTCAGAATGAACCTGTGTTAGGAGGTATTATAAAAAGCACACGTTTACCTAAATATCTAGGGAAACTCATGGATAATTTTTATTATAAAAAGTAATGATGACAAAACCTACCATTTATTGTATACCTCTTATGTACCTGCTCTATCAGGGGTGTTATGTTTGGTTGACATGCATACATTATCTAATTCACCCAACAACCCTGTGGATATATATTATTATTTGCATTTTAATGGAGGAAATGTTTCCTCTTTATACCTTTTCAGAAGCTTTTTGACAAGATCTTTCGAGGGCTTGTCTTCTGCACATCCCTATGTACTGATGTTTCCCGGGTCACCCTTCTTTTCTCTCTGTATACACCTCTGAGCAGTTTCATCTGCTCTATGCCTTTACTTACCACCCCTATGCCAGTGACTCCTATACCCATAAGTCCTGCCCAGGTCTCTGTTCTGAGCTCCAGACAAGTTAGCCCAATATCCATTGGTGCTCTGCAGTTGGCGGTGTCCTGGGCGCCCCAAATTGAACACATCCAAATTGAACTCTTTGCGCTTTCCAAAATATGCACTGGCCCCAGGAGTCTCTTTCCGGAGTGACAGAAACCTGGAAGTTCCTCTTCCTTTCCTCCTCTTAACTCCTCCCATTCAACCAGTCTCAGGTTCCACTGACTCTGGTTCCTAACTCTCTTATGCACAGCTGTTCGTTCCTCCTTCTCCTCTGCCAGGGCCTTCGTCTCGGTCCTTAACATTTACAATCTCGATTATGGCGACAGCCTCCCCACTGACCTCTTTCCCTGAGTCTCCTTTGCCCTCCATTTTTTTTCCTCTTCAAACCTTTGAGATCGAGCCTTCTCAATTCAAAACTCGGATTCTGTTCCTTTTCTCTTGTCCCCTCGATCTAAAAGTAATCCATGACCCTCCAGTTCATTCCAGACACATTAGGATAATAAGTCAGGCCTTGTTCCCACCTCATTTTCTGCTAGTCTCTTTCCTCCCTACTACTTTTACATCACCTGGAGCTACCTGCATTTCCCCATCTTGCTCTGCAACCTCATTCTTGGGGTCTGTGTGCATTCTCCCCCCCATGTCTGGGACATTCTGCTGTTCCTAATGGCTGCCTGGCTCCCTCTGCTTTCGTGCTCCACCAAGCAGCGTGTCTGCTGGGAAGCCTCCTTCTTAAAGTTACATGAAGTGCCCCTCTGTGCTCTCAGAGCTCCTCCTGCCCCCCACCATCGAAGCACCCACTGGCTCGTGTGAAATGATAAGTCCTGCCACGCTCTGAATGCCAGGAAGGCACAGAGGGAGCAGATCTTGCTCACCATGGCCCCAGCACCCACCTGATGTCCTGGCGTATAGAAGGTGTTCGGTAATTACCGAGTAAGTGTATTCATGAATGACTGAGTGAACCCAGTAGCTCAGGTTAGAGCCAGGTCAGCCTGCCTTTGAAGTCCACATTCTTTCTGTTCCCTGCTTGGCTTTTTTAGGATCTTCCACTGTAGAGTCTTGCTGTGGACATAGTAACAGCAGGGGGTGGGTGGGATGGGATGGTGTTACATTGAGAATGTGGCAATATACTCTTGACCCAGTTTTAGATGATGTCTCTTTCCACTTGGTAACGAAGAATTGGATATAGCCCTAAACCCAGATGCAAATCTTTCACATCTGTATATAGAGTGATTTAAGTACTCTCAGGACAATTATAGAAGGACCTGGAAATAAAAGGTAATACCTGAAGCCCATTTCATAAAGTAAAAGGGAAGAATACATATCAGAAAGTGAAAGTCACACGAGCAGCCCTGGAGATGGACGAGGAATTAGTGTTGCAGCTGCATTTTGAACCAATTATGAGCTAGAAATAGAAAGCAGAGGGGGAGCTGCGGAGAGACTATCACAATAAGCCAAGCATGAGCCACCCAGAGCAGGGAACTGCTTTTTCAGAGGGAAGAGTAGCTGTTTCTGACTTCAGGACACTGGCTGATGCTCACCTTCTCATTTGCCATGTTCTAGGAGCAGCTGGCACCAACACACAATCCCTGGTTTTCTCCACCCTCACCAGAGACCCTTCACTTTATTTGGTCTCTTCTTGTTCCTTTTCTTCTCCTCTCAGGCAACACACTTTATACAGACGGCTTCAGGCACTGATATTTGTTTCGTCTTCTCTGGCCATGTAGTGCTTCTGCATTTTTGCAGCAGAGCAGAGTTGGCCTTAGACACACTCATTCGGTGGACAGTAAGCTGCTTATATGTAGACCCCGTTTTTATTTGTCTCAGTGTATTCTCAGTGCCTAGCCCAGTGTTAAATGGAACTGAAGCAACATGTAAATCCAGATAGTTTGATTAAAAATAAAAGGTTAAGCTGACAAGTTAGGATGAAATGAGTAATTTAGTCACAATATTTGGAATTTGTGCACACGGGCAAAACATAAACAATTTTTGGGTAAATCCAAACATGGTAAGACACAAATTATATAATAAACAGTTTGGAGGATCTTGAAGGTTGTGTCTAAATATTGCCCCAGAATACAGAGAAATCAATGAGAGAAGGTATGTGATGAGACAAGTCTGTGACAAAGTGTCGAGTGAATTACGCAGACACCAGTTACTCCAAGTTCAGGGGAGAGAGCACTGTGGAGTGCATTATGGAAAGCACTTCAGGTGGGTCAGGAAGAGGGGCTGGAGGTTGGAATGGAGTAAGGAATAGAGGTTGGTGACCAAAATGTATCTGAGATAAAGAGTGAGGACAAAGATCATTGCCATGGATAGAAATGGGCCACGTGATCTTTGAAGGGCTAAGGAAAAATAGGAAAAATGTAGTAAAATTTGATGGGCTTTTAAACTTTTCAAACACAGAAGATGATGTGAAAACTGGACAGAATGTTCCAACACAATGTATCAGACAGTAATACATTCCCAGGACCCCCCCCCACCCCCCGCTTTTCCTCTGTTTAGTCATTTACTCTCTGTAGAGAGCTAAGTGCATCAATACAGATGACTTTCTGTTCTTTGACTCTTGACATAAGAAACTCCAAATTTTACGCTTTATGTGTTTATTATTTATCGTCTTCATTGTACCATTAAAAATCTTTCTGGAAATAGCTTACTTAGTAGAGAAAAACCAGTGGGTTTTTGCAGTAAAAGAATGAATCAGAATCAGATTTAGTGGGTCAGGGCCTGGTTCTCTTGCCAGTCAGGGTTGAAACCACAGGGGGGCGCTCTCTTTGAGCTGTTGAGGTTCAGCCTGTGTGCTGCAGACTACCCCAAGAAATGTTTCATCTCTCTCCTTTCTTGGCCCTATGTTTCCGCTCCACACAGCTCCTGTCAACTTAGTAAAAAAAAAAACAAAAAAACAAACAAAACAAAACCAAAAACAAAACACAAGAATTTCTCAGTGTCTTTTCAAAAGGGGACACAAACAGAACTAAACCAAATCAGCAGTCTGTGCTGGTGCTTTGGGGGCCTTTTCTTTTCATCCTTGTTATTTCACTTCGACAGCATCACCCACTGCTGTTTTTAAAGCCTCCTCTTCTGAAACAAGAACCGCCACTCATCCTTCCTCAGGAATGAGAGGTTAGTGAGCTGCCCACCATTCTAGAGACTGTTCACCTCCTCGCTAGAATACATAGTATCTTTCCTTAAGTCTAGACTGCGGAGAACTCCCCCAATTCTCTCATCACATAGCCTTAACAACAGGCATTCTGCCCTTGGTTACAGAATTGTTCTGAGACGTGCTGCTTAAACATCCCAAGTCACATTCACAGTGTTTGGTTCTATGATAGGAGGACCTACTAGTTTCGCATTAAATTTATTTCAGTAGCTCTCAAACTTTAGAGCTTCAGAATCCCATGGAGGGAGGCCATGTTAAAACACGAACGGCTGGGCCCATCTCCTGAGTTTCTAACTCAGTAGGTCTGGGGCAGGGCCAGAGAATTTGCATTTTTAACAAATTCCTGAATGCTGCTGCTGCTTTTACTCTGAGAATCAGTGACCTGATACTCAGATTTTTGCTTGTCATTGAGACAAATTCACTGTGGATCAGACTTTGAGAATCAGTGATCTGATACTCAGATTTCTGCTTGCCATAGAGACATGTTTACAGTGGTGTACAGTGATGTTTCACTAAATGTAAGACCTGATGGCCTCTAGGAATGTATTTTGATATTGTCTTCAAGTTTGAAAGATTTTATGTAATACTGTGTGGGCTCCCATGGATAAAGACCATGCCCGTGACCCAGCTGAAATATTTTGGACAGCTGTAGAAATTCTTCGCAGTTCTTATGAGTGTCTCCCAGGAGGAGGCACCAACAGAAATATGTTCCCTGCTAGCCTCAAATCAGAAGATGGAGTCTGTATTGGAATGGTTCATTAGTAATATAAGTAAGCAAAGCCATTTTAAAAAATGTTAAAACGTGGAAACAAGTAAACAAGAGCTTTGAAAATTTAGGAAAACTGCCGTCCAAATGTCTGTGGGCTTGATTTCTAGGTAGGGGCTGATACTAGCTTTAGGCTCACCAGCTCCAACCCACTGATCGACTATTGTTTATGAATTTGAGATTTGATCAAGCTGACTTGGTAATGGCAGCCAACAAGATGGGACTGCTCTAAGCCTACATATGACTCTTCATGGCAATTGAAATGACCAACGCTATTCACCAGAAATAGGTACTGGGGTCACTTTGTTTAATGACCAAGGAGCAATTGCAGCTGAGCAATTATCTCAGCTAAAGTGGGATTGGAAAAGAAATTTGATTTAAGACAAAATAAAAAAAATTAACAGAACCTAGAGAACTGTAAAACAGATCATTAGCTATTTATATTGGAGTGCAGGGTGGTGCAAAATAGGTTTACAGTTGTATCTACTTTCAAATATGGTAATAAATAAATAACAATACAAGAAGAAACTCTCCGGTCTTAGGAGTAACTTCCTGGGAAGACTTTCCCTTCTTGTGGTGAGGGGCAGTACACTGCCCCCTGGAGGCTTTGTGAGGTACTCAGGTAGAGGCCAGATGACCACCTGTCAGGGATTGTGGTCATGGGTTTACCTTGACTTATCATTATTGACAAAATAGTGTTAACGAGATGTAAAATGTTACCTGCCTTTGTACCTGTCTTCTTGGCCTGCCTGCTGTCTCAATGGAAGAGGTTTTCTGCTTCAGTCACAAGTGAATCCTTTGACTTTTGCTGTAGATCCCATCCCCTTGTCCCCTCTCACCTTCCAGGCTTTTGTGACTTCAGTTATCCCCTCGGTCTTCTGCCAGCTTGCTGCCCAACTTCTCCGCTTCCCTCCAGAGCCAAACGTTTCAACAGAAATGTCTACTTCCTCTGTGTTCTCATCTTTCATCCCGACATTGACCCATTTTTAATCTGGCTTCCACCCCACCACTCCTTGTTGAATCTTTGCAACATCGACATAATTTACCGCTCCTGCCTTCCTGTGGCCTCCCTGTGTTTGTTATCTTCTGCTGTACAGTTACCCCACTGAGTGGCTTAAAATTAAAAATTTATCACCCCACACAGTTTCTAAGGATCAGGAATCCACGAGTGGCTTAGCTGGGGAATTTTGGCTTAGGGTGTCTCATGAAGTAGGGGCAGCAGTTATCTGAAGGGTTGCCTGGGGACAGAAGATTCACTTCTAAGATGGCTCATTCACATGCCTGTTGATTGGAGGCCTCAGCTTTTTGCCATGTGGGTCCCTCCACAGGACTACCTGGCTACATTCAAGAGAAGGCAGCTGGCTTCCCTTGGAGCAGTCTGAGAGATATGTCATGACTTAGTCTCCAAAGTCTTACAGTATCACTTTAAAAAAAAATAAAATTCTCACCTGAGGGTATGTTTTCATTGATTTTTTTTTTCTTTGAGAGAGGAAGGGGCAAAGAGAGAGAGAAAGAAACATTGATGTGACAGAGAAACATCGATCAGTTGCCTCCTATACATGCCCTGACTGGGGATTGAACCCACAACTTAGGTATATGCCCTGACCGGGAATCGAACCTGCATCCTTTTGGTGTATGGGATGCTCCAACCCAATGAGCCACCTGGCCAGGGCTCATAGTATTGTGTTTGCTTTATGTTATTCATTAGAAGTGAATCACTTAGTCCAGCCCACGATCAAGAGTAAGAGAAGAATATCAAAGAATTTGTAGACATATATATACATATATTTTTTAGTCCTCACCTGAGGACATTTTTGCATTTTTATCTTCAGATAGAGCAGGAGCAAGAAAGGGAGGAAGAAAGAGAGAGAAACATCGATGTGAGAGAGACATATTGAGTGGTTGCCACCCACATGACCCCAACTGGGGCAGGGGACAAACTGCAACCGAGGTACGTGCCCTTAGCGGGAACCGAACCCAGGCCTCTCTGGTCTGGGGGTCAGTGCTCTAACCGCTGAGCCAAACTGGCCAGGGCTGTAGGCATATTTTTAAAATCACTCAATTCTTGTTTTTTGATTTTGCTTATGTCACTCTCTTTTAGTTTTCTCCTGACTTTACTGTCTGCTTTTCTTCTGTTGTGCTAGCCCCTGCTTCTGTCTCTGCCCTGTCCTCATAATGTTTATCAAGATTCAGTCCCAGGCTCTTGTCTTCTTCCCTTTTCCCACACCTTATGCTCTCTACTTCTCCTAGTAACTCCAAATACTATCTATTTGACATTATGCCTGAGTGTCCACCTTCAGTCCTGGCCTCCCTTTATATATTTAGACTTACATATCTGTTTACCTTTGTAGTTGGAGAAATTTTACATTTCCAAATCTTAACTTTTGATCTTCAAAATATGCTTCTCCTTTACTTCCCCCATCTCTATAAGCACCTCAGTGCATTATTGCCGATGCCAGAAATTTGAGTGCCATTTTTATCCCTCTCCTTTCCTTACCACGCTGCTTATCTGTGTTCCATCTGGACATTCCTCTGGGACATTCCTCCTTCGCCCCTCGCCCCCCCCCCCCACTTTCCCTTTATCCTTCTCTTCCTCAAACAACAAAGAAAATTTAAGAAATATTTTTATGACCCAAACAAATTACTTTTACATTCCTTTTCAGTTTTTATCTTGTATGCATCACTTTATGAATTTCTTTGTCACGGTTTACACCTAATTTATTATCTCACGTGGTTAAAAAGTCCAAGGAAAATACCTGACTGCAGGGCTCTAGGATGGGTTTCTTTCTCTCTGTCTCTCATCTCTGCTTTTCTTCTGTTGATTTCAATCTTGGGCAGGCTCTTTCCATGTATGTGTGGCTCCCTGAAGCTCTGGGCTTAACCTTCCCAGCTGTGTGAAAAGCAGCTTGCTCTTAACACATGATGGTCGTTCTGGGTTCCGTTACATTAAAAAATAATTTTTAGTGAGATTCTATTGGTGATAAACTTGCTCAATTTTAGTTGATCTAAAAATGTCTTTATAATTAGTTGAGTCAATTATTGATTGGCAGTTTTGGAACATTATTCCACTGGATTCTACCTTCTATTGTTGCTGTCTAGAAGTCAGCTGTTAGACTAATTGTCATTTCTTTTAGGTGAATATGTCTTTTCTCTCTGACTGCCTTTAGGATCTTTGTCTTTGTTTTCCTGCATTTCCACTGTGATGAGAGATGAGGATGGAAAGACAGGGGTGAGCCAATCAGTAGGTATAGGCTCAGGTTAGATGAAGTACCAAAGTCAGGGAGAAATTTATTCCAGGATGAATCATGCATATAAATCTTTGACCTTGAGGGAGCTTAAATTTTCTGAGCTGATGAAATGAACTACTGGAGGTGATCAAAATAGAAATTTAGCTTGATTGAGGACTAGTAATGAATTTTTAAGGTCATGTTTGTCATTTTTTGGACATAATTAAAAATGTTTTCTTTTACTTGTTTTGCCTAAATTTGTGTTGTTTCTTACTCGACTCTAATTTGCATTATTTATGCAAGGGGTGTACCTTTTTAAATTCTTGGGATCCTTATAAGTAGACTTTGATATTGAAAATACCCTTGAAGTGTTACTATATTATTTATCCTAAAAATACGTTACATTGGCTCTGGCCAGGTAACTCAGTTGATTAGGATGTTGTCACATATGCCAAGGTTGTGGGTTCGATGCCTGGTCAGGGCACATACAAGAATCAACCAATGAATGCACAAATAAGTGGAATAACAAAATGATGTTTCTTTCCCTTCTCCTCTCTCTCTAAGATCAATAATAATAATAAAAACCTCCCACAAAACACCTTATATTTCAGACAGTATTAGAAACTCATTTCATCCATTCTTTCCCCCTTAAAGTTCAAGGTATCGCTAGAGGATTCCTTTTTCACATATCTGTAAAAACATTATTCCTGTTTTTCCATGCCTTTCAATAGATCACAGATCTTACTGAGTTTCCTTAAGAGCTAACTTAATTTTTTCTGCTATGTGTCATCTTTTAAACTGTTATCAGTAAAAATAATCATATTCATGTCACTCTTATATTAGCCTTTTATCTATTTAAAGCAAATTACTAAGTTTCCCTTGAGCCTTTTCTTTTCTAGGTTAACTAAGCCCCATTTTAAAATATTTTCCTTAGGGTGAAATGTTTTCTAATCATTTTCATTGTTCTCTCCTGGACCTCTTCCAAATTTTTAGTATCACACTTCAGTCACTGAGCCAATAACTGGGCAGTTAATTAAAGCCTGATCCACACTGAGTGGGAAGGGAGGCTGGCTGACCCACGGTTCTTACCTACTTGGCTAATGGTAGACCCTGCGCTGTCAGGCAAGGCCTGTTCCCAACGAGGGTTATTTAGTTCCGAGCATCGAAAATATTTTCTTTCTTTCTTCAGAGTCTTAGAAAGACCACTACTGTATCAGCTCAACAATTCAGCACTAAAACAATGACTATTTCTTTCAAGAAGGCTAAGAGATTTTGCTGATGAAAACTAGCACCTGATTTTAGGTTGATTTCCTGGGTTATTCCTGAAGCATTGCGTTGCTTTACCTGACATTTATCTAAGATGTTTAGGTGTGCCTTTGTTTACTTATCTTAGCTCCTCTCTCTTTTGTTTTTGTTTTGTCTGAAGTCAAATAAAGACCGGAGGTTACGGCCCCTTGTCTATACCTGTTTGTTCAGGAACCCCTAGTCTCAATAATGCACTGGGAGCTTTGCAGAGGTGTCATTTTATTTTTCACTTGAACACTGGGCTCTGGACAACCTAGAGAGTGGGACACTTCACAGCACCCTTTCCTCAGAAGAGCGCCCTGAGAGGGCTGGGCTCATTCTGTGTCCTCCACACTCAGCGTGTTCTCATGGAGCATCAGTCGCTTCGGCTCCTCAAGGGTGCTGAGGACTGGATGTGCAGAGGAGATGAGTAGCCCTGACTAACCAGGCTCAGTGGTTGAACGTCAACCCATGTACCAAGAGGTCGCCAGTTTGATTCTGGGTCAGGGCACGTGCCCAGGTTGTGGGCCAAATGCAGGAGGCGGCCAGTCGATGTTCTCTCTCATCGATGTTTCTATCTCTCTCTCCCTCTCCCCTCCTCTCTCTCTAAAAATCAGTAAAGAAAAAAGAAAGATACTATACAAACACTGGTTACTACATTAATTGGGAAAACATATTGGCCCTGTTAGTTCAAGTTTAAAACTGAACTATATCCAACTGTGGCACAGTCCTCCATATTCTCTAGGAGTTAAATTCTTTGATTTAAACTCAGCTCTGAATTACTGCTGTTTTAGCATCTTTGTATTTCTGGAGCTCCATGTCTGACACTGCTGGTGAGATTATCTGCAAACAGCTGGTAAAAAAACATCTGCTTCATAATTGGAATGACTTTTTTTTGTGATGAGCTCAAGTTCCTTATGTCAGATAAAAAGTGTTGTTGCTCTTTGGAATAATTTTTTTTTTTTTTAGCAGAAGCTCATTGTTGTTGAGCAAGTAGTGAGAGACAGTGTGTATACATTATAATAGAATTTAATTTCTTTATCATTTTTTAAAAATAGACTATTTTTTTAATCCTCCCCTGAGGACATTTTTGCACTTATCTTCAGATAGAGCAGGAGAGAGAGAGGGAGGAAGAGAGAGAGAGAAAAACATCGATGTGAGAGAGACACATCGACTGGTTGCCACCCACATGATCCCAACCAGGGCCAGGGCCAAACTGCAACCGAGGTAAGTGCCCTTAGCGGGAACCGAACCCAGGTTTCTCTGGTCCATGGGCACATGCTCCAACCGCTGAGCCAAACTGGCCAGGGCAGAAATAGACTATTTTTTAAGGGTAGTTTTAAGTTCACAGCAAAATTGAGTAGTAGGCACAGCGATTTTCCTTAGATCCCAGCCCCCACACGTATACAACCTCCCCGACTGTCAACATCCACCACCAGAGTGTACCTTTGCTGTAATTGATAAACTTACATTGATACATCATTATCACCCAAAGTCCATAGTTTAAATAATTCTCTCTTGGTGTTGTACATTCTGTGGGCTTGGACAAAGTTATGATGACATATTTCCTCCATTATAGTGTCATGCTGAGTATTGTACTGCCCTAGAAATCCACTGTGCTCCGCCTAGTCATCCCTCCTTTCTTCCTAATTCTTATATATATATTTTTAAAACTGTCTCCTTGGTTTTGCTTTTTTCAGATTATCATATAATTGGAATTATACAGTATGAAGCCTTTTCAGATTGGCTTTTATTTTTTTACTTAGTAATATGCATTTAAATTTCCTCTATGCCTTTTCTCTTCATAGCATGGTAGTTCATGTTTATTTATCCATTCACCTACTGAAGGACAATTTGGTTGCTTTCAAGTTTTGGCAATAATAAGAAAAGCTGCTATAAACATCCATGTGCAGGTTTTTGTGTGGATATAAGTTTCCAGCTCATCTCAGTAAATACCAAGGAGTATGACTGTTGGATTGCTGTATCCTTGGTACATCGTTTGTCTCAGGGCAGAGAGCTAGCGTATGTTGAGGACCTATTAAGCGTCATTTCAATAGATTATGTCATTTTCCTCTCAATACTACCTTGCATAGTATTTTTTAACATATACAGACATTTATACTTAGAGAAGTTAAACAATTTGCTCAAGGAGATATTTAAACAAATTGAAGATTTAAACCAAGAAACAGCCAGTATCAATGTTCTTTTATTTGCTCTGAAATAAGTTAGCCCTTAAAGGGACCTGAGAGAGGTATGCTCGGAGCAGGCACACTGCTAACATTTTAGGGCCTAGGGCAAGAGTACAAAGGAGGCCTGTACATACTAGTTGTCCAAATATTTAATAGCCAGAAACCAAACAAATTGTAAGATGTTCTGTCTTCCTTCACAACAACCTAAAAGGCCGAATTTGAATCTGGAAATCTCCAACTGCTGAGTTCAATGCCAGAATGTGGTGGAATGGGAGAAACTGCCACGTACCCCTCTCCCCTCATCATCCCTTTTGGCCCTTAGTCCTGCCCTGCAAGGGGTCTTGCATGAACATTTGCGAATTCACCAACCCACATGTACAAATTTCATCCACACTGATTGCTAACAGCTGTCTCTTCACTGCCCTTCAGGCCTGGGATGTAAATGATGGGGTGTGTCCCTCCATTGGAAGGATGGACCCAGGTAAGGGGTCTACACTGGCCCTGGAAGCAGCATTATGGTCATTTGGGTAGAACATTTGAAGGTCCTAGGTGTGCAGAATGGGAAGAGCAAGTGCAGAATGTGGGCTTCAAGTTTACTTGACCTCATGGTCTCTCCACCCCACTGGAGATAGGAGATGGGTGATGGGAGGGTGTAGCCAAGGAGATGCAGAATTGGGCCCAGGGCAAGGCCACTCTTGTCCCAGTTTAAGGTGAAACTGGAACCCAGTGCCCCAGTTCATAAAAGGAAGCCAGAGAGGAGGTGAGTTTCTTAAAGTTTCTTAAAGTCATATGGCTAGTTAGTGGTGGCACAAGGATGTACTGATTTCCAGCGCTTTTCATAAGGCTAGCCTTATGAGGCTGGCTGTTCTCTACTTATATTTATAAAAACTTATCTCAGGAATTAGTTTACAGTCTTTTTCACCAATCCTGAGAACATTCATAATTTCTGCTTATAGTCACAACTAGGTGCTCTTGAATGAACAAACAACCATTTAGGTGACATTACAAAGCAATCAATACCTCAGATTTGTAAAGGCTAATCAGAAACTTTTGGGGCCATCAATCACAGAACAGTTCCCAAATAATTTCCAAATTACTTCCTATAGAAGTTTATTGACGTAATAGTATGAGTTTAACTGGCTCACCAAGGAAACACAATAGAAATGTGATCAACATAAACTGGGTTGAAGCAATTGGCAGATATTTTCAGTGACTTGCATATAAATTAGTCACCAGCTTTAGAAATCATGCTTACTAATGGCTGAGATTATTTTATACATTTTCCCTTTTGTTGGTGTTGAAGGAAGCCTGTGTCCTATTTATTAAAAGATCATAAGTGTCTTCTATCATTTAGATTTTTACTTATCATACTTAATTCCTGCTATTATTTATTTACTTATATTTAACATTTTCTTTTTTTAACTTTTTTTCTTTATTGATTTTTAGAGAGAGGGAGGAAGGGACAGGGAGAGAGATAGAAACATTGATGAGAGAGAACATTGATTGGTCACCTCCTGCATGCCCCCCACTGGGGATCTGGCTCAAAATCTGGGAATGTGTCCTGACCAGGAATCGAACTGGTGACCACTTGGTGCATGGGTTGACGCTCAACCACTGAACCACACCGGCCGGGCAATTCCTGATATTATTTGCTCACAAATTTATAAACATCTCTATAGATACCTTAACATTTAAACAGCACTTTATTTTTTATTGTACCTTCCATGTGCTATCTACTTTGATTCTTACCAATGCCTCGTGTGATAACTTGGGCAAAGATGTTACCAGTTCAATATTTTTCAGATGGAGAAACCAAGGAGCTGAGAGGTGGTTCAGACAGTTGCTGAGTGCAGAGCTGGAGTTTGATTCCAAATCCCACTTGATCTCCATTATGCCACATTGCTTCTTACCAGTGAAGAGCCCTCAGCTTGCTGTAAGCCTGAGTGCCTTTGCTTTCTGGCCATTGTTGTGAATGCCCTCTGAGCCAGCTGGATGCAGAGTCTTATGCTGCACTGGGAAGGCTCCCCATCACAGCTCTCCATCTGGAACATACTCTTGTACAGTTACAAAAGCCAAATGGATTCCAGAACCTTTTAAAAAATCATGTCATTCAATAATTGAATAAAACACGTAATGCATACTAGTATTTATTTTGAATTAAAATGATAAGTGTTTATTATTATGCATTTTATCTTTCACGATATAATCAATGCATCAAATTTTTATTGGTTGCTTTTTTCTTCCAAAGTTGGTACAGAACTCTCTGAACTTATTTATGCTGGATATGAGTCTGGCTCTTTTCAACAGTGATTTAATCAACCTTGTCGCAAAACTAGTGACAAGAAGCAGAGGGGCAGGGGGGTAGACCAACTCTGTTGGAACTATAAAGGGCGACCTTATCATTTTAGTTATTCATTACCTCTCCCTTGTAACACATCAAGTTGTTAACACTACATGATATCATTACACTGTAAACACAATAAAGAGAGGAAGGGACAATTTAAAGAGAGCCCATGTTGAAGATGTGGTCTCTTATAGGAAACATTTTCTGACGCACATTTAGTGAAGTACTAGGTTAAAAAATTTAATGGTTTCTATCAAGCATCAGCAAATATTTTTCTGTGTAGGGCCCAACTGTCAATCTTTTAGGTCTTGTGGGCCCACAGTCTCTGTTGTAGTGCTGAAGCAGGCAGAGACAGCACGTAATCAAACAAGAATGGCTGTGTTCTAATAAAACCTTATTTATGGAAATAGGCAGAAGGCTAAATTTGGCTCATGGAGTATTGTTTACCACACCCTAGTTTTATAGGTGAACCTACTTCTTTAGCCTGTTTGTAACAATCATGCTTTTCCAATGGTAAAGTTTTAGGTCCTAAATCCCTACTGGTTATCTCTACTGTCCTAGGCATAAACCCGTCTGACTTCACATACCTCAGCTGTCACTCTCTTTATCTGTCCACCACCTCAAGCCCTGCCCTCCTACTTCCTTTTCTCTTAATAGTCATTGTGTCAGTTATCCACAGCACATAGTCACAAAACCTTAGTGGCACCCAATACTGAGTTTATTGCTCCTATGGGGTCGGGGCTGGGCAGGTGGCTCTGCTGATTTTGGCTGGGTTCACTTACCCACCTGAGCTTTGCTGGCAGAGGTGATGGATGGCTGGGCTCCAGCAGACCCGTCGGGTATGTTTTTATGACAAAGGCAAAGGTACAGAGCATGAGCAGAAACATGCAAAGCTTCTCAAGTCTGGGCTCAAACTGACACCCTCTGCCTTCTGCCTTCTTTAATCACTTTTTTTTTTTTCCCCTCATCTGAAGTCTTTGTTCAATTTCTGTTTCTTTTCAAGATGCTCCTTTGATCTGTGTCTGTTGGTTGAGATTGTACCCCTCCTTTTAGATGGGGCTCAGATGACTCTTCCTTTGGGAACTTGGCTTAGGTCCCCATCTCCACCGACTGGCTCTCTGCCCTGAGAAGTCATGAGTCTACTAATTTTTATCAGCATTTGGTACATTTTACCTTGAGTTACAGTGTATTTATTTGGATAATGACTTAGCACATCCAACAAATTTAAATTCCTTCAGATATATTTGTGGCTATTTGACATCTCCATGTCCCTGTCATAGTACCCGTCATAGACATTCAAAAGAGGTCTGTTGAAATAATTAATGTTTGAATAAATGTGACTAAGAAAGAGGGTGCCTCAGCCTCCAAGGCAATCTTTGAGGTTCTAGAATTGCTGCTTCAGTCTTTTCAGGTTCTAATGGAAAGGAACAAATCCCCTTCCTTTATAAAGTTAAAGTTAGCAAATAGCTGAAGTTGGCTTGTGAAAGAGCTTTCTTTTCTTTTTCAACCAAAGCCCTTGTTTTTGTTGCCTTGTTAATGTATTTTTTTTTTTTTTTCTAAAAGAACCCCTGGCCCTGGGTGAGAAGGATATGACTCCTAGTGGCTCACTGTAGTGTGATGGATAATTTTCATCCCCATGGGCTTGTGGTGCAGAACAATGGTTGGAATTAAACACAAACCTTCTCCCTTCACCTTTACTTCCACGGACCTCCTTAGGTTAGATGATGTTCTTCAGGGATCCTTCTCTCCACCCACTCTTGTGGCTAGCGGTCTTCCTCTGTTCTGACTCTTCCTATCCCACAGGTAGACGTGTACTTCACCTCTTCAGAATATACACCTCTATGGGCCTTCAGATTGGGTTTACTGTTTCTTCTTGGAAAACTTTTTACTAAGTGAATCTAGTAAAATGGGTAAATAGGCTGTTTTTATCAGATTATTCTCCTTGAGCCCTGCACCGTCTACCTGTGTCACTCTGTGTGTCAATTTCTCTGTGTGCGGGATCATGTGGGCCCGGGCCCTGTGCTCTCAGCATCATTCTCCGGTTTGTTCCATTTCTTCAGTAGGTCTAGGTTACACGTGTTTATAGATGATTGGTCTTTGGTCCATTTTTTTTTTGTCATGTAAACACTAACCAAAAGAAATTTATTGTTTTATGTTAATAAGATTTCAATTTTTAAGAATTTATTGAGGCTATTTTGTGAGCAAACATATGATCTAGCCTGAAGAATGTTCCATATATACTTGAAAAGAATGTGTATTCTGCTTTTCATGTGTGTTTTCTTTTATTTAAAAAAAAATTATTTGTTGTTGTTACAGATGTCCTTTCTTTCCCCCCCATTGATACCTCCCCTCCCTACTCCTGTCCTACCCCCACCTTCACAGTATTATTGTCTGTGTCCATTAGTTATGCATGTATGCATATATGTTTGGTTTATCTCTTCCCACCATCCCATCTCCCCCTCCCTCTGAGGTTTGTCAGCCTTTTCCCTACTTCCATGTCTCTGGATCAATTTTGCTCATCAGCTTATTTTGTTCATTATATTCTATAAATAAGTGAGGTCATATGATATTTGTCTTTCTCTGACTGGCTTATTTTGCTTAGCATAATATTCTCCAGGTCCCTCCATGTCATCTCAAAGGATAAGAGATCTTTCTTTCTTACAGATGCACAGTATTCCATTGTGTATATGTATCACAGCTTTTTTTTTTATCCTCACCCGAGGACATTTTTCCATTTTTTTGTTCAGATAGAGTGAGAAGGAGAGAGAGGAAGTGAGAAAAACATTGACGTGAAAGGGACACACAAGTGGCTGCCTCCCGCATGACCCAACCAGGGCCGGGGACAAACCACAACCGAGGCATGTGCCCTTAGGAGGAACCGAACCTGGGTCTCTCTGGACCGCAGTCTGGTGCTCTAACCTTTGAGCCAAACCAGCCAGGGCTGTACCACAGCTTTTTTTATCCACTTGTCTCCTGGTGGACATGTGGGTTGTTTCCAGATCTTAGCTATTGTAGATAGCACTGCTATAAACATATGGTTGCATATATTTTCTGATTGGTGTTTCAGGCTTCTTAGGATATATTCCTAGAAGTGGACACTGGGTCAAATGGCAGATCAATTTTTAATTTTTTGAGGTAACACCATATTGTTTTCCACAGTGGCTGCACCAGCCTGCATTCCCACCAGCAGTGCACTAGAGTCCCCCTTTCTCCACACCCTCACCAGCACTTGTTGTTTAATGATTTGTGGATGGCAGTCATTCTGGCAGGTGTAAAGTGATACCTTACAGTCATTTTAATTTGCATCTCTTGGATGATTAGTGACGTTGAGCATTTTCTTTCATATGTCTCTTGGTTTCTGGCCCATTTTTATTTATTCTTGACTTTGAACCTTTGGGCTAATGTTTGTTTTATGGTTAATTTGTCTTTTCATTGAAAATGTGAATGCCTTCCAAGACCTGCTATTTCTAATTTGAGCTTATGGCTTATTTTTCCAGTAATTTTTTTCAAGAATTATTTTAATTGGAATCAGCTGGAATTTATTGCAGTGATTTTCTATCTAGTCATCTCATTTTCTGCTGTGCAAGAGATGAGACCCTCTTAGAGGTAGTCATGTCTGTTTTGGGGAAACTTCTGAAATTACATTATTCTTTTAAATTTCTCTTATGTGCTAAACTAGAAGAGGCTCTCAGTATTCTTTTTTTTTTTTTGAGGCATGAGGTAAGCCTCTGTTTGTCAGTCAATGAATAGATTTTGAATGGCCACTGGGAATGGTGGCCTAGAATTATAGAGTAAAAACTAGATTTGCTTCCTGGCTAATTTCTTTTAGGTTCTTGCATGACTAGACATGTAAGAAGACGAGACATTTATTTCCCCCAACAACGTCCTCTTCTCCTTACCAAAAATATAAGGCAGTGTACTATAGAGTTAGCAGTGTGGGATCTGGGATCTGAGTCCCTCAGTTCAAATCCAAGTGTCACTCTTTACTAAGAGGTACTTGGAAACTATATCAAAACCTGTGACTAACTTTTCTCATTTCTTAAATAGGTGAATCCAGTGTGGTAAGATGCATCAAGCTGTTGACATAACTTATAGATATATTAAAATAATACAAATGCTATTCTTATTAATGACAATAATGTTTTGATCGTTGCTCCAATTTCATCCAGTTTTTCACTTGAGCAAAAATTGTAGCTGGAATCTTGGTTATGTAACAAAATGTGCAAATGAAAGGTAGAGTTGACATGCTATTGATAAAACTAGGTACAATTCTTCCCACATAAAATTAGCCATCTACTTGGATAATGTTATACAGTAGTTTCACATTTTTTCCCTCTATTATGCTTACAATTTTACTCCCAAAGTAACAATCAGGGGTGTAGTAGATTACTATCTTCCCAAAGCAAATAACCGCTGAAGCCTAGGAAACTACTCTTCATGAATACAACCTTCTCCCCCCCCCCCCCCGCCCCAGGACAATCAAAAGCAAGATATGTTTAAATTGAAGAATTTTTATGTTTTTTTTTTTGCATAATTCACTAAGGAATGACAAACATTGTTTTTAACCTTAAATTATGAAGCAAAAGTTCAATATTCTTATGACTAGAAGTATTATAAATGTTTCTATGAGTATTTTTTATTTTTAGGTTTCATTAATAATTCTTTAAAAATGTAATTTTTATGGCTGTATAATTTTCTGTTTTATAGAAGAAGCATCATTTTTTCTATAGTTGGCCAGTGCCCCAACTTAGGCTCTTCTCTCAGACACAAAGCTCTCTCTGCAAATGAGACATTACTATCAGTCAGTAGACAGTAAGCAAGTAGGATAGCAAGTTACTGTTCTAAGTATAAGGAAAGATAATACAGGTCCTCGTCCTTGGTTGTGTAGAGCATTCTGGAAAAAGGAAGAGTGCTCTTGTTCATTCTGTTTATGGTTGAGAAAACATCACTACTTCAAATAATTTTAAGAGGAAGAATAGTGAGAAGTAGAGTCAAAACCCTTTATGTCAGTGTTTTGGTCTTTGGGGAGAAGTAAAGTAGATGGATGGACTGCTTTGATAAAGAATGTACAAATCTTTGTGAGCCAAACCCCCTTTATCATTAAATGGTATATTTTTAATGGAGTGCTAGAGTCTATTACTGAGACACACTTCCTCGACTTCTATACTGTGAAATCGATCAAGTGCAAAAACCACCTGATTTGGGTTTTCATCTCTAGAAGAGAGTGGATTTTCAAAAAATAACCATCAGCTTCATGATGCTATTTTTCATTGGCAAACAGCTGAAATGGGTTTTTAACCTACTGTCTTTTCTATTTTTGGTTAGGAACTCAGAAAAACACAAAGCTAAGCATTGAAAGATTTGGGGGCTTTGGGGTTTCAGAAGTTGAGTATGGAAGTTATTTAGCTTTTCTTTAAAAGGTTATATCTATAATAACATGTTCCTTCTTTTTTTTAAGATTCTCTGAAACATATATTTTTGTATCCCAGCAGTTACCATGCCCTGCCTCACAGGATTCAGAAAATCTTACATTCTTTTCAGATTCTCTTCTCAGAATTGTCAGCTCTTTCTCAGTTGGTATGGTCATCTGTAACTTGCAGAACTATAGTAAGTTTGAAGAAAACAATAAAACGATGATTATTCAACTCTCAGTGACTTTTGGAAAATAGCCACAAGTAAGGGGAAAATGCTGCAGAGCTGAAAAATAAAAGTCTGTGAATCAAAACCTGCCTTCCCCTTCTTCCCCCGAAGGCGGCCATGCTCCATCCCCCATCCTCGCTGGCAGATAGGCTGGGTCACATGACGAAGCCCTCTCCCATGGGATGAGAGCAGAGTGATGTGTGCCACTTCTAGACCTGGCCCAGGAAACCACCTGTGGCATTTGCAAGGATAGTCTTCCTCCAACTGAGTGAAATCTTCATCCCCATCATTACTATCAACTAATCTTAGTTTGTTTCTCTGCTGTAAATAGATTAAGCCTACCCTTTCTTCCACGCTTCGTTAAGGCCCTTTCTAACTCTAAACATCTATTATTTCACAACTGAGCTCGGAATGCCCTTTCAAAATGACTCAGTGAGTAGAATTAAGGACATCCAGGTTGATATTTATAGATATTTGATTATATGTCTGTGAGAGGCAGGTGAACCCAGGGTTAAGAATTCAGGCTCTAGGATCATACTCCCCCCTCCCCCCGATATAATTCCTCCAGTCCCAGTTTCTGGCTGTGTGACATTGTACAAGTTATTGTAACTTTTTGAGTCTAAGTTTCCATATCAGTGAAATGGGGATAATAGCAGCACCTCATAGAATTGTTGTGAGGATTAAATAAATTAATACATGCAAAAGGCTTGAGGACATATCCTCAATAAATGCACTCAATAAATTTTAGCTATCAGTATTAATACTTATGAATAAAATAGGCCAACAAAGTGGGAAATCCACTATTAAATCTGACCACTGCCCTGCACACCTACCTTCAGTTTACCACATGTCATGATCAGCGGATTCTCCCTGCATGTCCCTTTTCTGTCGGAAGCGAAGTCCATGTCATTGCTGATTAAATGAACTCATACTCAGCCTGCTCAATGTGAATAGAGGGAAAAGATGAAGGAGCTCTGGCAAATAACAAGTGGGTTTCTAGACAGCAAAATGTGGGCCAAAGGGGATCTGCTTAAAATTAATTGTAATTCTAGCCTCATTAGTATCTATTAATTGCCAGGCTTCCTCCTCGCATCGTCTGTGGCGGAGAGGTGCAGTTCGTAGAGAGCACGTCTGCCTCCCTGGCTCTTGGCCCAATGTGCTCTCCATGGGGCACATGCTGAAAAATGACCCAGTGAACACATTTCCGGACTGCAGGAATGCAGGAAGCCTCCTGAAACAGGAGAGTGCCTCTAAAGGACAGAAGATGCACACACTAGAGAGTCCCTCAGGAGTTTTGTGCAGTAAGAGTGGGATGTGAGGTTTGCAGAACAATGACGGAAGTAAACTGGAATGAAATACAGTCATTTCACTTTTGCTAATGGACAGGATGGTTTTAGTATTGCAAGATAGAAGTCTGGATTCTGGGAGCCTTTGGTTACCTCCTATCACCTGAAATGAAAGAGCCCTAAGTCCCATCCCTACATTTGTCTCACCTGTGTCCCTGCTGGCCTGGGAGGTAGACAGCAGAAAGAGTTGAGTGTGGCTTTATACTTATTCCCGTTAGAAACTTGGTCACAGTTGCCAAGTCTTGAAGTCTTCGTCTCCTTTTCTCTAGAATGGGAGTGACATTGGTTCCTCTTACTGGGTTTTTGTGAGAACTAAAGCCGTTATGCATATGAGGGGTTTAGTTCAGTGCCCGACACATAGTAAGTTAGTAAATGGTTGCTTTTATTGTATGAGCTTTTTGAATCTGTGTGCTATCCCTTTTTCTCTCAGTACACTAGTCTCAAACACCCAGGAAACTTCAACTCAGAGTCTTGAGAGTGGATTCTGAATATTCTAATCTACTTGGTTCTGTATAATAAAATTCTAATTGGGAGTTTCAGAAATGATGTTCTATGCATAAGAAAAATAAATTGAAAACCTAGAGAGCCACACATCTCAAAGGCTATGTAAAAAATTCATATCTAAAAGAGCACATAACAACGGCTAGGATTAATAAGATATTAGGGTATTACTACATGATGATTTCAATAGCTATGAAAATGATACATACATCCTTATGACTCCATATTTTATTTGCTCTCTCTTTTATTAAATCATTCTGCAAATGTCTAATTTAATGCCGAGTTGATGTTGGGCATTGATTTAGATGCTGGAAATACCATGATGAACAAGATGCCTGCTCACATGGAGTTAGTATTTAAATGGGAAATACAGGAAACACAGTTAGGAAAACAACTGAATTATTAAAAATAATTGTAAACTGTAATTAGTACTTTAAAATAAACCAACAGGAATCTTCCATAGGAAGTAATGGCAATAGAGTGAGGGACAACTTCTTTATACTTGAGAAAGGATAGAAGGAAGTAGCCACATAAAGAATTGAAAGGAATAGCATTTCAGAAGAAAGGAACAACAGGTACAAAGAGAAGTGATAAGGCTGGAGATGGGTTAAGCCAGGTCATATGGGACCCTACAGCCATGGTGAGGACTTTAAATTTTATCCCACAAACAGAAAGAAATGAAAAGATTTGCTTTAAAAAAAATGCATAAGATCATTTATATTTTAAGATTGCTCTGGCCTCTGAGTAGAGAATGTGGGGAGAGGAAAGGTCAAGAATAGCAGCATGAGACCGAAGACTATAGTTGTAGTTCAGTTGGCTTAGCCTTGTGGGCTCAGTGGAGATGGAGCAAAGTGAACTGAATCAGTCAATCTGTGCATCCATCTATCTATGAGGACTGACAGAACTTGCTGTGAGATTAAATGTCCAGTAGGCACAGCAGGATCTGTGAGTCTAGAGCTCAAAGGAGAGGTCTGAGTTGAGATTTAAATTTGGAAGCTGCTGATTTACATATATTACAGTGTTTAAAGCCACATTAAGAAGGTCACCTAGGAAATGTGTGTGGTGAGAGAAGAGAAGAGAGCCTAGAGAAATAATGCTAAAAGATTGAGAAGGCATAATTACCAAGACAAAGGAAATCCAAGAGATAAAAGAGTTATTATGAAGGAGGGAATTATCAACTGAGATGAATGCTGGTAAGAGGTCCAGTAAGGTGAAGATAGAGAGGGAGTGAGTTTGGGCATCACAGATATGCAGTCAGTGACCATAAGAGCCATTGCAGTGGAGTGGTGGGGTTGGATTAGGTTGTACTGTGTTGGGGTCATATTAGAATGGGTTGAAGAGTGAATGGAGATGAATAAATTGATATTGTGTATATAGATATCTCTTTTGAGAAGTTTAGTTATGACTAGGTTAAGAAAAAAAGAGGGCTTTCAAAAGATGGTTTTTTTGGGAGCATGATTGCACGTGATGGGAATGTTCCTCCAGAGAAGTAATAACTAAAGAAGCAAAGCCCTTGATCGAGAGCACAGGTGAAGGATTGGTTTCTCAAGAAGCAGAAAAGCTTTTTTGTTAACAAGAAGGGAGACAGACTTAGATATATGAAGAGGCCTATGGCTTGTCAGTTTGTTAATTTTTTTGGTCAGTGAAGAGTAAGGCAAGATTGTCAGGTGAGGATATGGTTAGAGCAGGGAATATGGGAGATTTGAAAGAAAGCAGAAGGTATAAAATGATCAAGTCATAATAGGAAAGCAGGCTTACAAGAAAAACAACGTAGGATCACTGGCCTTTTGGAAGTGCACATTTGCATTAATAAATTTCAAGTGAGGCCTGTGCATGAGAATATAGACTCCAGAGAGCAAGTATATTATTAAAAAAATTATTGATTAATTTTGTGAAAGAGAGAGAGAGATTGATTTGTTGTTCCATTTATTTATGCACTGATTGGTTTATTCTTATATGTGCCCTGACCAGGGATCAAAAGACCCACAGCCTTGGTGTATCAGGACAATGCTCTGACCAACTGAGCTACCTGGCCAGGGCCTTGTCTGCTTTCTTTACTACTGTCTTCATGGTGCCTGAATGGGGCCTGGAAAAGAGTAGATGCTCAAGAAATATTTGGTAAATGAATGAATGAGTGAATGAGCTCAGTTGTTCTCTTTCGCTGGCAATATTCAGCTGTTCAGGTAAGGGCACTGAGGAGGTGGAAGGTAAAACTTATAGAGGACTAGAGTTTTTCCCAGCAAGGATGACAGACAGAGAGCAGCCAGGAGTGGACGGCATTAGCAAGGGGATGACTAATGATGTGCCAGAGAATCCAGGATGAAAGATCAGAAAGTTTGGCAGTATGGGTTCTTTAGAAAATCTTCTGGAAGTATAAGAGTCATTATTTAGAGAGTGGCATGTTTGAAACTGGGATTTGGGGAGAAGGGCAGATGTTGGTGATGGCATAGTTCAGGGTGAAACCATGTCAGGGGTCCAGGCAAAGCAGAAGAAAAGATCACTAGTGATGAGATGGTTAAGAAGCTGACTGTCCCTATCTATTTTCTCTTTAGTAACATTTAGTATATCATGTGTAAGACCCTGGCCCAAGTGGAAAATCAAATAAAATGTAAGATAATTTCATGAAAATGTAAATGTAAATTTCTACCCTCTCAACCCCCAACAAACACATATAACTAAGCATGACTATCATGGATATAAGGATATTTACATAGACATTTGGGGAGCCAGAGTATAGCACATAGGAATTTGGTCAGAAGTCACACATAATTGAGTCACTTGGAACATAAGATGTCTAGAGGAATCAAACCCACTGAATGGTGGTTGGTGAATTTTAATTGTTGAAAATCTGAATAGGGTATTATTTTGCCAAATCTGGATTAATGATAATGGGCTTCCATTATGCTAAGGTGAATTGTCACAGCAGTTATCAAAATCTTGCTCTTTTAAAATTTGAAATGTTAAGGGTTGATGAAGAAGGTGATAAGAGAAGTTTGTGGATTCGATAATAGAGTGGTCTCTGCCCTGCTTCCTTTTTCATGGCCCTGGGAAAGTGCAAGCTGTCCTGTTCTGTTAGAACATTGACGAACAAGGATCAGACATCCACATGGGGTGCCTGGACATAGGGCCCTGAGGCACGAGTCTGGATGAGGCATCCTGGATGGGCTGTGGGAACAGTAAGACGTCATTTCCCGTGTGGTTGCTAGCAGTATGGACATAGCTGAGAAAAGACCAGTGCATCTGGAGGGACCTCATGGTTAAGAGTGTGGACCTATTAATAGATGCCCCATGGACCCGAGGACTAGAGGAATCTAGATACCTAAATGACTTACAACTTGCAAGATGCCAGTATATATTTATCAGGGCCATGTCTACAAGTCCCTCCTCATCTCTGGACACTATAAACTCTCAGAGATAAGGGAACAACTGAGAAAATATTGACTTGAAGTAGATGATTTTTTTCCATCATCAAATTAGATGGAGGTTCAAATAGAGATTGAGTTGACATAATAAAAAAATAACCACATTTTTTGCACATTTGAGTATGTAAATTAATAAATTCATAGCTATTACATAAAAGACACTGCTTATTTTGGTTATGAAGTTGGTATAGCTGTTTAAAAAGGCCCATGTAACAGTAGCTACAAGAAGATATAAATTTACTTTTTAGCTCATGTAACAGTCTGAACATAGACACTATAGGTCCAATATGGTGGCTTCACAATATTGGGGATCCATATTTCTCTTATCTTGTCATTTTGTCATACTCAATGCACTTTTCCCATCTTATAGTCTAAGATGTGTTCTATGGTTCATTTCTTCATAGCCACATTCTGGCCAGTGGGAAGGGGAGTAATGCCTATAATTTGCAAGTATCACTTTTTCATTGCATTGACCAGAATATAATCACATGACATAAATAGCTGCAAGGGAGGCTGTTAAATGTACACTTGACCTGGTCAGCAATATGTCAAGCTAAAATTTTGTGGGAAATATTAACTAAAAAAGAAGAGAGAACACAATTTTGGAGACAAGCAGCCATATCCGGCACTCAGTGCTGTGGGTGCCTTGGGGAACTGGGTGAGGTATTGAAAAAGAAGAAGTATGGAGAACATGAATTAAACAACTACTCCTTTGGGAATGAGAACTGAGTTTCTGCTACTAATCCATGGGGGGTGGGGGGGCTTCCATCTCTTGGGCCATTTAATATCTTCCTTCCAAATGAGCTCATGTCTGGCCCTATCCTAATAGCTTCTTCACTTTAGTGCTAAGTGCTGGAAACACAACAGAGGCTGCTCTTAAGTTTCCGTGCTTGAGTTAATATTTGGTAGCGTCTGAATAATGGTTCTGTTTTATTTATATTATTATTAAGGGTAATAATAATATAACCATAAAACAATAACTTACATTTATGTATTTTTTTGGTGGCCCGTTTACCTCTTTGATCTGATATGATCGCCACAGACTTATTATCAATAAGTACTTAAATACTAGATTTTTACAACTCTTCCTGTCTTCTCACATTTTCAAATCCATCAGGACATTCCAATTTGCTTGTTTCTCCAGTTATGACTTTTCGGGCTTCCTGTAGATGCCGCTGTTCACTTCATGTGGGATTCCTTCCTTTCCCTTCTTTTCATTTCTCCCACTGATTCTAGGCCATTTCTCACGGGCCCTTTCTGTAGTCTTCTGAACATAACGAGCTTATTCTCCATGCTTTTCCCTTCTCTTGGTTTCCCTGCTGCTCTCCCTTCCCACCTTTTCCACCTTGGTGTCTTTCATGTGTAGTCATTCCTCTGAAGCAGGTCCTACTTGAGTCCTTACCTCTGCAGGAGGTAGCTTCTCTCTCGTTCTATACCTCTTTTGTGCTTCAGTCATATTCTCTGTTTTTCTTTGCCTTTTCCCCTACTGTCCAACTATATTTTATATTTCTACCCACGTCTTCTTTCTGAAGCACTTTTGTCATTCTTCCTGTTATCATACTAGGGAACGTGATTCCACAACCAGTTGTAGTTATTGGACTACATCTTATTCACTCTTTCTTGCTTCTCGAAGGTGGCCCAGGAGACACCAGGTTCTTTGACTGTAATCTGGGCTTGATTTGGGGCTCTGCTGATGGCAGAGTTTCTCAACTTTCCTGCCAGAAGCCTTTGTGCTTCTACTTTGAGTGCTCCAAGATTTTTGTTCCCAGCAGCCCCCCTCTGCCTTCCCCATCTAGAGCTGCTTTTCAGAGTTGCTGAAGCTTAAGTGGTAGCTTCTTGGAAAATGCTCCCTCCGCTATCATTTTACTGCCAGCCTACTGGCCCACTTACTCGCTCTCTCCTTATTCCTGTCTGATGGAGAGCCACACTTGGCTTCTCTGTGCCACTCTCTTCTGGCCTTCAGATCACTGGGGCTGTCTTACTTCTCTGGGATAGATTCTACTCTAAATCCTCTGATTTCAATGAGTCGGAAATGTCAAGGAACTGGGACCTGTATCGAGTAATGTCGAAGGATGAACCACCCTGTTCCTGCCCACAGCCTGAACTCTTCGGGGCCGATATAGCTGCCTTGGAGAACGTTTGCCAGGTTAATTGGCAAAACCTCTGTGGTCCTAACTGGGCTATTCTTACAGAGTTGGGGTGGAGTGTATTGTCATCTTTATTATTTTCTTCATAGTGGAAATGTGGGTCCATAAGTATGGGGCCTCAATCACTGTGCACTTACATGGTTTTGGATATTGAGGAACCATTTTCTATTTATTCTTTTATAGAAACATAAAATGTATGCATGAATTCACAAAGAAAGACTTCAAATAATGAATATTTATGTAACACGATTTTCTCTGCTTGTCGAATATGTGCGGCCCATTTTCTGGGAAAAGTTATTGTAGTTTTAACGGCTGCTTAGAAAATAACAGCTAATGATCAGTCGGCTACTTCTATCATTTTCCTATGAGAAAATTCTGGATGGGTGGAAGTTCAGTAGGAAAATTTCCAGAGAGCCTCCCTCAACGGCCCTCATATCACTTGTTCATACATTTATTTGGCCTATTATTTAATCGTATCGTCATTCCCTATTTACAGCTCTGCCTCCCCCACTAGAGTGTGAATTGCTCAAAAGCAGTGATAATGTCTTATTCTTGGTGAACAGCAATTTTTGAATTAAACAAGTGTTTATTTGATGAATGAACAGCTAGATAAATAAATAAGGAAACTGGAGTCAAACGAAGTAACAAGCTGTGTGGTTTGGGCTGTGTGTTAACCTCTCTGGGCTTTGCTAATTTCACCTGTAAATGGAGAATTTTGGCAGAGCAGAAGGGAATAAAGAGCGTTGGGTGTAGCATTGGGCATCTCTGAGCAGGGACATTTTTTCAGGTGAGAAGTAGAGGACTGAGACAATATGTGATCCAAAGGCGAGGGAGAGCTGTCCTTCACACTGAGTGAAACCCAGGGAAGCCAACAAGTCATAGAATATCCAGCATCCCTCACTGTGTGGCGAGAACAGAATAGAAATGCTCTCATACTGTGTCCAGACAGGGAGAGCCTGACACAGCCTTCAGGTTTTTTATATTCTGAGACTGGTACAGAAGAACATCCAAACATTTCCCACGTACCTGCAGAGAGGACCAAAGAAATGGCTGAAAGAGGCCCAGGACCTTGGATAGCCTCTCACTGGGGTGGCTGGCATGGAGCATGCAGCTGATGGGGGACCACACAGGATATGTACGCTCTACAGACATCGGGGGGGGGGGTGCCAGTCAGTGACTGGAGTGACGCTACAGTGGTTGTCAGTACAGACAGATGAGATGATGTCAGAGCCCATTTCCTATGCTCTGATGCTAAGTATCACAGTCTCTGCCCCTTCTTTTTTTTTTTCTAGAAACTTAATTGCAACCCCAAGGATAAGGGTTGAAAGAAGAAAACCCTGACTTGATTGATTTTACTCAGGCGTGTCTGATGGCAATTTTTGCCAAAAGATGGAACGATAAATTTGAGATCGAATGTAAGGTCATACATAGAAACTAAAGTTGAATTTTGGCATACTCGAGTTTTGGGGATTGAGATTCTGTACTTCCTACGTATGTGAAATGCTAATGAGGCCAGGAGCACAGTGGCTCACTGATGGCAGAGAATCCAGGTGGTGACTTAAGAAATGCAGGGGCGAGAGTGGGGGTTTATCTTGGCTGTGATTCTCCAAGCATGGATTTTTGGATTTTATTTTAGGATTCTGTTAATGTCCCTTCAGCCAACCAGTAATCAGGGCTTTATTTTTCTTTCTTGTTCTCATTTATAATGTCCATAATTTACATATATTTGCATTTTAATTTTTCTAACTGAAGGAATTGAATAAATATGCCATGTCTGCCTGCCACCAAAGCAGAAACATATCGAACTCCAGTGTATGAAGAAAGGTCACTGTTGACATACTTCTTACTTTAGCTCAAAATTATTTTCCAAGAGATGAGTATATTTCCTCTTTGGCACTTGAATCAAGTAATTCCTTTCTGTATTTTCATTTTCCTTATGTTGCTGCAAGAGTCAAGACAAGCAGCATAGGCCAAGTCCTTCATTTTACAGATGAAGAAATGGGGCCACAGAAGTGACGTATCCAAGACCACTAGTGATACAGGTAGAGGTGGTTTTAGAACCCACGTCCTGTGATCCCAGTGGTTCCTCTGTGTGTTTATCTCACCTGCCCCTCTGATTCTGGAGGCAGCTGCTGTGCTCTGAAAATCATCGCTGCACTTTCATGGAAGCCATGCTTCCCACACGCTGTTCCGAGCCAGTGACTGGGTGCAGCACGGAGATGTAGGCAGGCCCATTCCTGGGAGACCCAGGGTACTTTCATAGCTGATTTTGGCTTATGGACCCCTGGACAACCTGGGACACTTTCACCCAGTCCTTTTTCCTCTGAAGTCAGACCTGCATTGCAGCCTGGTGGCTCTCCCAGGCTTCCTCAGTTCCCCCTGATTTTCTCCCATTTCCTTAAAAAATCCTTACACATTTAATCCTGTCTTGGCATCTCTTTTTCAGAGGACCTGAATTAACACAGGAGAGCTGCTTGTATGTTCCTTTAACAGGTTGATAATTTCATCAGGGAACCCAATTCCCTTCATTTCTCATTCTCCCATCCTCCAGTGTGTGGCTTTGCTCTCAGGCCATCTCCCTTCATGGTCACTGTGGCCACTGCCTGCTCGCAGCACATTCAGACACTACACTATTCAGAGGCAGGAAGGGATCACATTGATCAGTGTCTCTTTAAACCTGAGAAAATCTTTCCCAGAGTCCTCCAACAGCCTTCCTTTACTTCTCATTTGCCAGGAAGGGATGATGTGTTTACTTCTCAACCAATCAGTGGCCAGTGAAAAAAAAAATCTCAGTGATTGACAGACCCAAGTCAAAGTTTACCCTTGAGTTGGGAGTGAGGTTACCTTTGTCTGAGTCCCATGGCAGAGATATGGGTAACTGAACAAAAGCAGGGTTCTATTATGAAGGAATAAAGGAAAAATAGCCGTTGGGTTGGCTATCAACTATCTTTTATATGTCACACTTTTAGTTTTAGAATCTATTTTATCAATGTCACCTTTTAGTGAGTTTTTGGTGCTATAAAACTTTCTACTTCTTCACTCTCAACATCGCTTTATCATTTTATTTTAGTTGTCTCTGTGGTAGAATAGCATATGTATTTTGGTTTTGTTTTATGCCCCCACCTTCAATCTGAAAGCCTTTACTTTTGGTTAGTATGACTGGTACATTTACAGTTATTAGGATTATTGATCTAATTGCACTTATTTCTGCCATTTGCTTCTTCTGCTTTGTATTTATTATACATTATTATTGTTGTTGTTGTCGTCATTATTTTGTACTTCATCTCCTTTCTGGTAATTTTCAAAAAAATTTTTATTAAAAAATTTAAACATATATAAAAGTAAAAAAACAGTGTGATAAATTCCTATTTTCTTTCAGACAGTTGTGGCAGTTACCAGTGTTTTGCTAAATGTAGTTTATTTAAATCTTCTCTCTATTTTTTACTAAAGGATTTTAAGTAAAATCACAGACATCGTGACATTTCACTATAAAAACTTTAGTGTGAATGATTGTGTTTTCTTTATTTCCCCCTTTTCCACTAATTGCTTGAAATTATATTCATATTCTATTTGTTTTAAAAATGTATAGTTCATCGATATAGCCACTATTATCCCAAATAAAGCATGGACTTTAGAATATTTTTAGATTCCCCCACTCCCAATCTAAAAGCCTTTTACACATTACCGTTGTCCTATAGTTTAGGTCCATGTAGGTGTATTGATTAGTCTAGGCTCAGTTGCTTATAACAAAGATATTTTCTTGCTTACATCCCGTCTCACATGGATAGGGAAACTTTTCCAAGCAGGACATCAGGGAACCAGCCTTCTTTTACTTTTTATCTATGGTGTCCAAACATGTAACTTCTGAGGTTTCTAGGGAAGAAAAAAAAAGGCTAGAGGATTTTGCGGGATGATTTTAAGGGTGAGGACCTTAGAATCCATTCACTTTTATTTCATTGGCCCAAACTCAGTCACATAGACTGTCTATTTGAGATAGTAGCTGGGAAATGCAGCCCCACCCCCCCTGTATTTTTTAGAACAAAGCCTATGTAACTTAACTATTACTAAAATTAACTTTTTAAAAATCTGCTTCCTTTTCTCACCATTGTATTAGTGTCTTGAGCTGCTATAACAAAATAGGATAGGTTGGGTGGTTTAAACAACAGAAATTTATTTTTTACAGTTCTAGAGGTTAGGACATCCAAGATCAAAGTGTCAGTAAGATAGGTTTCATTCTGAGGCCTCTTCTTGCTGTGTGCTCATGTGGCTTTTCTTCAGTGTGTGTACATGGAGAGAGAGTGAGCTCTTATATCTTCTTATTTTTTATTTTTAAAAGATTCTACCTCGGGTTCATTTGTACAAATAGCACAGGAGGACACCAGACTCATGCAGTCAACAGCTCAAGGGTCACACGAGTCCTTCTGTTCTCATATCTGCAGACAGAGGCCTCTACTCTGGAGCCTTTATAGGGGCCTGGGCAACCTTGGGAGGCTAAGCCGGAGCTGGAGCTGCAGCCTTGGTTTGAGCCCTGGCCTTGGCCTTTGGCTGCCAGAGACGGAAACTCTTGGTGAGGTGGGACGAGCATGTTTCCCAAACTTGGGGTGAGTGATGTAGGCAAGTTAATTGAGCTTGCAGCTGCTGCCCTTTGGGGTCTTGGGCTTGACCTCCTTTATAGCCTCAGCATGTGCTCTCATGGCCTTGGCATTGTAGGCTACATCTTCTTCAGGCCCTTCTTGTTGCGCTTCTTAGCAAAGTGCTTGTTACTCAGGAACTTGAAGTCTACCCCTTGAGAGGTTTGTATCTTTGTGATTGGAGTTTCTTGATGCAGTTTCTGTGCCTTTTCGGGACTGGTTGTGTGTGGTGTTGTTCTTGGACTTGGCCATGTCTGTATCTAAGCCTGCGACTTCTGAAGCAACTGGGACTGGAAGAGAGAGCTCTTATATTTTATCAGAGTACCAGCCCTATGGGATTAGGGCCCCACCCTTATGGCCGCATTTAACCTTAATTATCTCCTTAGAAGCTACCTCTAAATACAGTCACATTGCAGGTTTAGCTTCAACATCTGAATATGGGGGGACACAATTCATTCCTTAGCACCTGTGTTACTTCAAGTAGGAACATGACCAAAGAACTAATCAGGTCCCTTTTTAGGGATTTATATAGATATTGATGGGGAAAGAGTGGTCTCTGCATCTGACGTCAAGGAATATTTAAAGTTGGATCTGCTGGGGGTTGTTGTCACCATGTGGGTAGCACCTGGCTGATAATGAAGTTAGTTTAATAAAAATTTGAATGGACAGAAATGGAAAGAGGAACAGAATTCTGACAACATCATTAAAAACTTTGAATTTAGCTATAACTGAAATTACATTTAATCTTTGTATTTCTCAGTTATGTTAGCCAATAAATTTCGTGTTTTTGCTTAGGATGTCTGCCCCTTGCAATGGCAGAATCCTGAAAGTGCAGTGGTGTAGAGACTGGTAATATAGGTAAATGTAAACGTAGAGAGTTAGACAATTTATTTGCTTTTATTTTGTTGGGTCACATGACATGATGGGATGTTATTGGTCTGCTATTTATGCCTTAGGATTTCCTCTACCACAGTAAACCATAACTGGACTCGACCACAGAGTTTGAGGTTATAATGGATTAAGTATCTGTTAAAAAAAAAGAGAGAGCCCTGGCCGGTTTGGCTCAGCGGTTAGAGCGTCGGCCTGCGGTCCTGAGAGACCCAGGTTCGGTTCCCGCTAAGGGCGCGTACCTCGGTTGCAGTTTGTCCCCGGCCCTGGTCGGTTGTGCGGGTGGCAGCCACTCAATGTGTTCCTTTCACGTCGATGTTTCTCTCTCTCTCTCTCTGTTTCTCTCTCTCCCTCCCACTCTACCTGAGCAAAAAATGGAAAAATGTCCTCGGGTGAGGATTAAAAAAAAAAAAGAGAGAATCAGGGGACTGTGCTTGGGGAAAATGTTAAAAACATTGTTTTTCCTTAGGATCCCTCATCCTATGTTATGCATAAGTGAGGATGCTTTTGGCTGCTAGAATCAGAAAATACTGATTCAAAATTATTAATAAATAAGGAAATTTATTATCTCCTATGTTTGTTTCAGGTGTGTTATAAAGCAGTGGCTCAGAAGTGCCATCAAGGACTCAGGTTCTTCTGTCTCTCCATTTCATGAGTCTTTGTGTTGGCTTAATGACAACTTCTGACATTACTTCAAGGTGGCCTTCAGTGTACTGGGCTATCTACTTGCCTTTCCATGTCTACCTGCCTACCCCTGGACCCGTAATAGTGGCCAGGTAATAACATTCTCTCTTTGACTTAGACTAATCAGGAGCTGAGTTTGTGTGTATCAGGATACATGATGACCAATCTCAGTGTTGGATCTTGTGCTCCCCAACTGTCCCTTAAGATACATGGTAGGAGGGACCGGATAGTTGTATAAAACTGAGATACTGTTGTGTAATTTAGGAAAAGGAAAAAGAAGACAATGAATGTTGGTTTGGCACCAGCACTGTCTGCTACATATTTTGTTGTAGCTTTAAAAGAGGAAAGCTGGGTTGCCTTTGGGATGGTGGCAGGCAGGACCAGAGTGAGGGTGAATGTGTGAGAGTGTGAGCGAGTGTGAGAGAGAGTATGAGTGGACATGAGTGTGGACGAGCAACCTCACGCAGTGCAGAATCGTGGGGCAGAGGGTTCTGTGCCGTGAATGAGGAGCAGCTGGCTACCACGGTAAATGGCTCATCAGGGCGCTTCTCCCTGTGTTGCCAGGAGGCCCCACCATTTTGGAAGATCTCTGGTCTTTTCTGGGAGGAGGCAGCAGGAGTGGCCTGGGCCCAGCAACCTGAGTCCACCAGTGTACCTGGCACCATCATACCAGTGGACTCAACTGTGTCAACACAGACCACTGCACAGTAGTGGCACTGTCAAGGTGCCTGCTGCAAAACTGAAAATGGCTGGAAGCCCAGCACCATCCCCCAAAGCAGCAGCTTGATCAGAGCCGAGACATACCCCCAGCAGCAGAGGCTGGGGAGCAGACATCACCCCCAGGCAGCAGCAGCACAGATCGGCAGCATAGACCCATCCCCAATAGTATCAGCAGAGGCTGAGCAGGAGCTGAGCCCCATTGGGCAGCAGTGCTCCCCTGTTGCCAGCAGTGGGACCCAGGGCTCCAGTGGGGCCCGCGTGATCCAGCTGCCCTTGGCTCGGGCAGAGCCCATGGCCCCAGCAGCAGCGCCTACTGGCACAGACCAATACCAGCTGCCAGTAGTTAATTCTCCAGGACACACAGCAGGCAAGAGTCACCACACACCAGAACAATCTAGGAGGCACAGCAGCCTTATTTGATACACAGCGACCTACATACATATCCCAACATGTCTCACCAGGTCTAGAACTACCAGAGAGCTGAAATGGGGAGACAAAGAAACAGCACCCAAATGAAAGAAAATGAAGAATCACCAGAAAAAGAACGACATGATATGAAAGAAAGCAATTTGTCAAATAAAGAATACAAAGCAGAGATTCCAAAATGGCGGCAGAGTGAATGGAAGCTACACAGACCATCTCCCAGGACCAAACTGGAATTACAAATAAAATAAAGAAAAATAGTCAGGGAAAAGCAACAGAAAAGCAGCTTGCGAGGACCATATAACCAGGGTCACTGAATTGATCCTGGTAGGATTGCAAGGCATGAGAGGGGGGCTGGGAGCCCACGAACAGCAACGGTCTTAGCTGTGAGCAGTGTTCACAGGGTTAAAATCCCAAGCCACTTCACAGCACAGAGAGCCAGGACAGAGCGCTAAAATAGCCACAGCCACTCACCTTAGGCATCGGCAAAGGGAGGGCAGACTAGACTGGAACCGTGTGAGGTCACTTGAAATTTGGAGGGTGCTCAGAGCTTTTGCTGAGTTGCAGCCATTCAGGATGAAAAACAAGCTGGGGTAACAGTACTCATATCTGATGAAATAGATTTCAAAATAAAGGCCATAACTAGAGACAAAGAAGGCCACTACATAATATTAAAAAGATCTATCCAACAGGAAGATATAAGCTTTGTAAACATATATGCACCCAATATAGGAGCACCAAAATATATTAAAAATCTTCTGGAGGACTTCAAAGGAGAAATCAACAGCAATACAATCATAACAGGGGAATTCAACACCCCACTGACATCACTGGATAGATCCTCTAGACAAAAAATTAACAAGGAAACAGAGATTCTAAATGAAGCAATAGACCAAATGAATTTAATTGACATCTACAGACAATTACAACCCAAAACTGCAGAATTCACATTCTTCTCAAGTGCACATGAGACATTCTCAAAGATAGACCACATGTGGGGACACAAACTAAGTCTCTACAAGTTCAAGAAGATTGAAATCATATCAAGCATCTTCTCAGATCACAATGGCATGAACCTAGAAATCAATTGCCACAAGAACATGCAAAGACATTTGAAAACATGGAGGCTAAATAGCATGTTATTGAACAATAAATGGGTTACCGTGGAGATCAAGGAAGAAATTAAAAACTTCCTGGAAAACAATAAAAATGAACACACAACAACACAAAATCTATGGGATGCAGTGAGAGCAGTTCTGAGAGGGAAGTTCATAGCACTATAGACCTACCTCAAGAAGCAAGAAAAATTCCTAATAGACTACCTAACCTCACAACTTAAAGAACTAAAAAGTAAACAAAAAGAAAACCCCAGACCAAGTAGAAGGAAGGAAATAGTAAAGATCAGAGCAGAAATAAACGACATAGAGACCAAAAAACTGATTCAAAGGATCAATGAAACAAAGAGCTGGTTTCTCGAAAAGATAAACAAGATTGATGGACCCTTAGCTAGACTCACCAAGAAACAAAGAGAGAAAACCCAAATACACAAAATCAGAAATGAAAGAGGAGAAGTATCAACTGACACCACAGAAATACAAAGGATCATTAAGAAATACTATGAATAATAATATGGCAACAAATTCAACAATCTAACCAAAATGGACAAATTTCTAGAAACACACAGTCTCCCAAAACTGGACCGGGAAAAAATAGAAAACTTTAACAGACCAATAACAATGAAAGAAATTGAAGAGGTAATCAAGACTCTCCCAGCAAACAAAAGCCCAGGCTCTGATGGCTTCACGGGGGAGTTTTATCGATCATTTAAAGAACTAACACCCATTTTTCTCAAACTATTTCAAAAAATTCAAGAAGAAGAAAGACTTCCAAACTCATTTTATGAGGCCAGCATAATTCTAATTCCAAAACCAGAAAAAGACACTACAAAGAAAGAAAATTACAGGCCAATATCCCTGATGAACATAGATGCCAAAATCCTGAACAAAATACTAGCAAATCAGATCCAGCAATACATCAAAAAAATTATTCACCATGACCAAGTGGGATTCATCTCAGGGATGCAAGGCTGGTACAATATTCACAAATGAATAAATGTGATACACCACACAAACAAATGAAGGATAAAAACCACATGATCATATCAATAGATGCTGAAAAAGCATTCGACAAAATCCAGCACCCATTTCTGATAAAAAAAGCTAGCAATGTGGGAATAGAGGGATTATAACTGAACATAATAAAATCCATATATGAAAAACCTACAGCCAACATCATACTCAATGGGCAAAAACTAAAAGCATTTCTCTTAAGAACAGGAAAGAGACAGGGATGCCCACTTTCACCACTCTTATTTAACATAATACTAGAAGTCTTAGCCACAGCAGTCAGCCATGAAGAAAGAATAAAATGGATTCAAATTGGAAAGGAGGAAGTGAAACTGTCATTATTTGCAGATGACATGATATTATACATAGAAAACCCCAAAGACTCCATCAAAAATGTACTAGACTTAATAAATAAATTTGGCAAAGTAGCAGGATACAAAATTAACATCAATAAATCAATGGCATTTTTATACACCAATGATGAAGTCACAGAAAGAGAAACTAAAAAAACTAAAATCCCATCTACCATCATGGCAAAAAAATTAAGATACATAGAAATAAACTTAACCAAAGAAGTAAAGGTCCTATTTGCAGAAAACTACAGGACATTGAAAAAAGAAATAGAAAAGATATAAAAAAGTAGAAGCACATACTTTGTTCATGGATTGGAAGAATTAACATCATTAAAATGTCCATATTACTCAAAATAATTTATAGATTCAATGCAATCACCATCAAAATACCAATGACATATTTTACAAAACTAGAACAAATACTTCAAAAATTCATATGGAAGAACAACAACAACAACAACAACAAAAACCCAAATAGCCACAGCAATCTTGAAAAAGAAGGACAAAATAGGTGGGATCACAATACCAGATATCAGGTTATTCTACAAAGCTACTGTAATCAAAACAGCCTGGTACTGGCATAAGAACAGGCATATAGACCAGTGGAACAGAACAGAGAACCCAGAAATGGACCCACGTCATTATGGTCAATTAATATTTGAGAAAGGTGGCAAGAGCACACAGTAGAGGAAAGACAGCTTCTTCAATAAACGGTGCTGAAAAAATTGGACAGCTACATGCAAAAAAATTAAGCTAGACCACCAACTTATACCATACACAAGAATAAATTCAAAATGGATAAAACAATTAAATGTGACTCATGAATCCATAAAAATCCTAGAAGAAAATGCAGGTGACAAAATTTCAGATATCATATACAGCAGAATTTTCACTGTTACAATACCTAAGGCATTAGAAACAAAGGAAAAAATGAACACCTGAGACTACAGCAGACTAAAACTCTTCTGCATGTCAAAAGAAACAACCATCCAAATGGACAGGGAACCCACTATATAGATGAGAATAATTGCCAACAATACATTAGATAAGGGGCTAATTAAAAAAAATATATAGAGTACTTATACAACTCCAGACCGCAAGCCAATGCTCTAACTGCGAGCCAAACCAGCCAGGGTGAGTACTTACACAACTCAACAAAAGGAAGACAAAGAACCCAATTAAAAAATGGGGAGAGGACCTAAATAGACACCTCTCCAAACAGGACATACAAATGGCCAAGAGACATATGAAAAAATGCTCAATGTCACTAATCATCAGAGATGCAAATTAAAACAACTATGAGGTATCACCTTATATCTGCCAGAATGGCCGCCATCAACAAATTATCAAAGAACAAGTGCTGGCGAGAGTGTGGAGAAAAGAAGACTCTAGAACACTGCTGGTGGGAATGCAGGCTGGTATAGCAACTGTGGAAAACAATATGGAATTTCCTCAAAGAATTAAAAATTGAACTTTCATTTGACCCAGTGATCCCACTTCTAGGAATATACCCTAAGAAGCCTGAAACACCAATCAGAAAGAATATATGTACCCCATGTTCGTAGCAGCACTATTTACAATAGCTAAGATCTGGAAACAGCCCATGTGTCCATCAGTAGACGAATGGATAAAAAAGCTGCGTTACATATACACAATGGAGTACTATGCAGCTGTAAGAAAGAAAGATCTCTTATCCTTTGAGATGACATGGAGGGACCTGGAAAGTATTATCCTAAGTGAAACAAGCCAAGCAGAGAAAGACAAGTGTCACATAATCCTACTCATTTGTGGAATATAATGAACAAAACAAGCTGAGGAGCAAAATAGACCTGGAAACATGGAAGTGCGGTGCAGACTGACAAACCTCAGAAGAGGTGGACGTGGGGTGAGGGAAGAGATAAACCACGGAACTTCTCTGCATGTATGTGTAGACAAGGACATAGAGAATAAGGCTGGGGTGGAGGGCAGGATTGAGAGGAATGGGTCAGTGGGAGAAAAAAGGAGAAACATCTGTAACAAAATTAATAAATAAACATTATAAAAAATAAATTAAAAAAAAAAGAGGAAAGCTAGATCTCCCTATGAGCTCAATGGAGGTGCCTAATACTATGTTGATACCAAGTCCATTTCCTACAAATAGTGGTACATCACTTTGATAGTTTCCATGGCAATATGAATTTAGATGAGTCATCACATCTTGTACTTGTCTGTAGTAGAAGGACATAATGCTGAATATGTTGTTAGTTTTTAGAGAGTATCTAAAGTCTCAGATCTTAATTTGGGGACACAATGAATTACACAACAGCTAATGACACTATAGAAAGGGGAGCGGTTAAGCTAGTCTTTGACACTGGGAATATGAGGCAGCTTTGTAATTTATGAAATAATGGGGCAGCCATTTCAAGATACCCTGGTTGGCTAGGCCTAAAGATTAGTGGTGAAAATTTTAGTAAGCCACTTAAGATGGTAAAAAAAAAAAAAAAAAAAAAAAGAGAGAGAGAGAGTAAACAGTTAATATATTAATTGCCTAAGTAGAAAAATAAATCAGAAAAAGAAGTGCAGTGTTTACTGGATACCTGAACTGCAATGTACGTGTAGTTGTGGACATCCCTTCCCCCAAATTAGAGAAAGTGTTAGACTCACACTGAGTATGGAACAGCTGTTCCATCAAGCTGTTTTCCAAATGGGCTTTCACCATTATTGTTGTTGTTAGACAGAGAGGGAAGTGATTTTAGTGTGAATGTGAAAATGAATTAATGTTGCCTGTCAGGAAACAAAACCAGTGCCAGGAGATCAGCTTATGCACAGCTGAAAGATGGAAAGGAAAACCCTGGGAAATCAGAGAGCTAAAAAGACAATGATCTTACATTCACACTAGTCTTGGATCACGGAAGTCAATGTTCCACTCTCGAGATGGAAATAGCTTCAGAGAAGACACTTTTGGTCACCCTATCCAGGCAAACTTGGAGAGTAACGACACCGACACGAAGATTGCCTCCTTCTCAAGCTGAACACCAGATAAAATATTGATTTCTTGACTCTCTGAGTCAATGTGGGATAGGGTTGTCAGACTTAGCAAATAAAAATATAGGATTTTTAAGTTAAATTTGAATTAGAATAATTTTGAGGAGATAATTAAGTCCTCAATATTTCATGGGTCAGAGTTATACTGAAATTATTTATTTGTTTATCTGAGGTTCAACTTTAACTGGATGCCCTGTGGCAACTGTAATCTGAGATAATTAATAATCTTATCCCAATTCTCCAAACTTTATAATATGGTTCCTTTTGAACTCTTCCCTGAAATGCCACCTTTGGACTCTTACTAATCCTTCGTGGCAGATTATATTATATATCCCATCCCTCGCTGTCTCTGACATGTGACATTGACACTCCTTTATTGAGAGGTGAGGTCTGGGTGGACTTTGTAACTGCCCTGACCAATAGAGTATGGCGGAAGTGACACAACTGGACTTCTGAGGCTGGATTATTAAAGGTAGGACAGCTTCCAGGCGTCTCTCTTTCTCTCAGTGCATGTATCTTGGGGTCCCTGAGCTGAAATATAAGAAGTTTGGCTACCCTAAAGCTACTGGGCTGGAGAGGCCATGTGAAGAGGTCACAGAGAGACAGAGAGGATGCCTGAGGAGCCCTGGTATTCCACCTCTACCATTGACATCTTCACTGTTTAGAGAACACCAGCTCTGAGCTAACACCAGTTTCAACCACTGATTGTAACCTCATTTAAGACTGACTGTGAACTGCCCCACCAAAGTACTCCCACATTTCTGACCTATAGAAATGTAAGAGTTAATACGTGACGATTTTTTACTTTCACTATGTTTTTAATTACATAGCCAAAGATAACAAAGATATACTGGTTTGAGGGAAGAGGAATAACACAATATTTTAGGTTAACATCTTTTATAATAGTTGTTTAAAGTAAGTAGCTTTGTTTTTAGGGGTATGGACATAGTAATATGACAAATGTTTGTTTAAGTCATATTTGAAGGTTTAACTGTTACTGTCTCTTCAGCTGCCCCCTCCCCCCCGCTTTAAAGTCCAGACAAATGGGATTAGTACTATAAGAAAATTGAATTTTCTATGAGGAAAAAAAAAGCAAACAGAAACAAAAAACTCAATCCCAGTATTGTATAACTAAATGAGCATGGATATAAGAGATCTACATTATTTTGGCTTTGACACTCAGTAGATACTAGACTTGGAGCAAGTTACTTCCTAAAACTCAGTCCTCATATGTGTAAAATGAGGTATCACTCTACATACAAGGGACGCCAAATACACAGCATGCAAGCTACTATTTTCCCTGGCAGGAATCACTAATGAATTGCAGCACTCTTTCTACAGGAAATGACCTTAGAGTCCTTTTCAGAGCAGAGCAATCAATCACAGTTGGCAATACAATAAAACTTGATCTGATGGACTAATTTAGGCGAGGGTGTGTCCATTAAAGTGGAAAGTCTGTTATGTAATAAAGTAGGTTTTTCTAAGGTGTATGTTAAGAAATTGACAAATGAGTTTGTTTACCTATTTTTACTTATGTAGACATGTTTGTGTATTTAAAATTGTGTATGAAAAGTTTAATTTCATAGAAAAGTTTTCTATATGTATTGCTATAATTTTAAATTTATACTAAATAGGTCTAGTAAGTGCATGCATTCACCAGTCACTGTGAGTAAATAAATGCACGTGGGCTGGGGCGTGGATTAGTGCACCTCAAACCATCTGCCTGCACATGTTAAAACTGCTTTAGAAGGTCAGGACAGGCAAAGGACCCAATGACTGCATCCCATGCAGTGTGACCACGTGCTAATCATTTGACAAACACTGTTTATGAGCGGTGACACTTGGATAAATTTGTAGACTCTAGTTGTAGATATGTAATATTTATTTATGTCAGAGAAATTGCTAGTGTTTTTTCCAACATATGGCCTATTTACAAAAATTGGTTAAAAATAACAGTGAGTTAATAACAAAAAATAACCTGTTAATTTAATTGTAAGCAAATCTTGGTTAAAAGCATTTTAAAATTAACTGGTGTTAATTTTCACATATGACATATGGACCAGAAATTTTGTCTGTTAAATCCGAAGTTTGTTAAATCAAGGTCTGCAAAATTGAGACAAATTAATTTCTTGCCTTCCCAGACCTTGAAGATATCTATTATTACTTCCAGGGTTAAAATTTAATATCTCTATAATTTAAGTGATTTATCCAAGTTCTGAAAGAGTTGTTAAAGTGATCATTGATGTAATGTAAACATTTGAAGACTCATAGAGCCCAGTGATTGACTAGGCACTGGGTGCAACATAGTTATACATGTATTGTGATGTATACAATGATGAAAAAGAGTCTTACAAAGAGAAAAGGATATACACAAATAACTCCAGATAAAACAGTTTTATCATCCAGATTCAAATTAGACCGATTTTGTCTAGATTGTAATCTAAGAACACTCAGCCGTAACCTTATGGACAATGTAAAAGAGGTAGTGATATGTCTCAGGGATACTTGGTTCACATTTGGTCAAAGTGTATGTAAAGGATATAGCTACATAGCCGCTCCACATACAGATCCAATTCTGAAAGGAGTCAATAGTAAACTCTTCTCAGTTCCCCATGCCTGGGTTTATTTCCCAAGAATTCACGCTCCTCTGTTGTATTGCTGACAGCTCCCCTCTCACTCCTTCCTTACATGGTTCTCTGCTTTTATTTTAGACCTTTCAGCTGATATTACTTGCTGCTCATTTCTCCACCCCAGGCTTGGAAATCTCCCTTAACTTCCTTTTCACATGCCCTCTTGTTTGATCATTAGCCATTGGTTATCTTTCCCTGTCGTGGATCAAATTTTCAAGATGTTTTTTTCTAAGCACGTAGTTAGAATTTTTTTCTAAATTACATGAGGTTTTACTTTCTATTTTGATAGAACAGGTCTGTAATCATTATGTATAGTTTTAAGTGTACATATTCAGGTGCAACATCTCAACAGGATTTTTTGAGCCCTTGAACTAGAAAGCACAGGACTCCCATTTTAATACATCACTGCCACAGATTGAATACTGATCTCTTCGCATACCCACCCCACTTCTGACCCAAATAATAAAATAACTGATCTCAGAAAGCAGAGGAGAGAGACTCATTTCCAGCTGGGAGAACTGAAGGTACTCTAGAGTAGGTAGCATTTGTCCTTGACCTTGAAGAATATATAGGAAATCAGAAGCAGAGTAGAATGGGGAGGGGATGAGAAGGACCTGCCACGGTGAGGAAAATGCAGGATCAAGTCTTAAAGCCAGAGAGATAGAGAGTGAAATATAATTTTTGTCTGCAGTATAGTAGCTATTAGAGCAGAAGACAGATGGAGGAAAGACCCTATGGCAGAGGCCCTTGGTATCTATGGACTGGTTGATTAAGTAATTAAAGGTTGGTCCTGCTTCCTTTGGTTTTGGGAAGTAGGTGATATATTTGCAAGTAGTTCTCTGGTACTTAGTTTGTGTTTTATTTTTGAAAATTAAGGTTTGTAAAGAATGGCTCCCTTGTCAATGATTCCAACCTTCTCTGTGTGAGAGAAAAGAAGCAAAGGCAGATATTCAAAGCGGCAAAGCATCACTGTGCATTTAAATGACCATTTTAACAATCTGCTTGGATTTCTTTCTTTTCCCACTATAAACATTCCTTAAGCTTCCCAAACTGATCCTTTCAGCACACACTTACACAACTCTGTAAATTGGGCTTCCTAGGAGCCACCTGAGAAGTAACACAGATTTCTCCCACAAAGGACTTTGTCTAGCCGTTATTCTCTCTTTATTCATCTACCCAGGAAATGTTTGTGGAGCATTTCTGAGGTATGAGGTACTGAACTGGACATTGAATATAGATTAATGTGCAACATAGAATATTCTTTGCCTTTAGGGAATGAGTTTCTGACGACCACATGTTAGGCATAATCCAGAGGGAGAGATTGACACGTTATGACAAATACCAAGAAGGAAACAAACAGGATGTGAAAATAGACTCACAGCAGAAGAAATTGAGAGGTTGGGTCTAGTTGACATGCTCTAGCCAACACCAACTTCAATCCTTAGAAATAATTGAGAAGTCTTGTTAGTCAATATATTACATAGATAACACGAGCTGCTATAACAGATAAACTTTGATCTCTCAGTGGTTTTACATAATAGAATTGTATGTTTTTATGTAAAATTCAAAATAAGTGTTTTATTTATTTTATATCGTCTTCATATTTATTTATTTATTATGTTTATTTATTTATTTTTGTTACAGATGTTCCTCCTTTTTTCCCTCATTGACACCCTCCTCCCAATCCTGTTTCCCTCCCCAGCCTTATTGTCTATGTCCTTGTCTACACATACGTGCATATAAATTCTGTGGCTTATCTCTTCCATTCCCCCATGTCCACCTCTTCTGAGGTCTGTCAGTCTGCACCCCACTTCCATGTCTCTGGGTCTATTTTGCTCCTCAGTTTGTTTTGTTCATTATACTCCACAAATAAGTAAGATCATGTGATATTTGTCTTTCTCTGATTGGCTCATTTCACTTAGGATAATACTGTCCAGGTACCTCCATGTCGTCTCAAAAAATAAGAGATCTTTCTTTCTTACAGCTACATAGTAGTCCATTGTGTATATGTACCACAGCTTTTTTTTTTTTTTTTTTTACCACTCATCTATTAATGGATACTTAGGTTGTTTCCAAATCTTAGCAATTGTAAATAATGCTGCTATGAACATGGGGTACATATATGTTTTCTGACTGGTGTTTCAGGCTTCTTAGGGTATATTCCTAGAAGTGGGATCACTGGATCAAATGACAGATCAGTTTTTAATTTTTTGAGGAAACACCATAGTGTTTTCCATAGTGGCTGCACCAGTCTGCATTCCCACCAGTAGTGTACTAGAGTCCCCTTTTGTCCACACCTTTGCCAACACTTGTTGTTTGATGATTTGTTGATGGCAGCCATTCTGGCAGGTGTGAGGTGATACCTCATAGTTGTTTTAATTTGCATCTCTCTGATGATTAGTGACATAGAGCATTTTTTCATCTGTCTCTTGGCCATTTATATGTCCTATTTGAAGAGGTATCTACTTAGTTCCTCTGCCCATTTTTAAAATTGGGTTCTTGTCTCCTTTTGTTGTGTTGTATGAGCACTCTATATATTTTGGAAATTAGCCCCTTATCTGATGTATTGTTGGCAATTATGCTCTCCTATATAGTGGGTTCCCTTTCCATTTGGATGGTTGTTTCTCTTGCTGTGCAGAAGCTTTTTAGTTTGATGTAGTTCCATGTGTTTGCAAAATGAGTGTTTTTAACAAACTGATGTCTCTCCTCCAAGAAGTAATTTTGGGACCTGACTTCTTCTGTCTTGTGCATTTGTCCGCTTCAACATTTGCCTCCCAAGATTGCTGTGTTCCTCACTTCAAATCTTAGGAGAAAAACTGGTGGAGCAAAGGTGAAAGATTTTTATAATTAAGACCTGGCAGTGGATAACTTATTCTTTGGCCATACCTGCCTGGAGAGAGGCTGGAAAATGTTATATTTAGCTGTGTATGTAGAAAGAAGAGGAAACTGTTGTTGTGAACAGCATATGTATCTGTATTCTTGTGTGAAACATTACCAAATCGACCATGTGTTAAGCCCTGAAGGAAACCTAAACCAACATAAAAATGGGAAAATCGCACAAGCCACATTCACTGTCTGCAACATAATCCAGGTAGAAAGTCTCTAAAAAAGTTAGTTCCTACCCAAAACATGTTTACAAAAACACCCTTTTAAATAATTTTTGGTTTAATGGATTATACAAACAAAAATGACAAAGTATTTAAAAATAACACTGAAAATAGTACATATAAAAACCTGTGCTTTGGGATATGGTCAAAGGTGTGGGCAGAGGAAAATGTGTAGCTTTAGATGCATATATTAGCAAGTGTGAAAAATAGAAATAATCCAAACTGAATTTTAAAAAATAACAAAATAAATTAGAAAAACTTAGAAGGAAGGACTAACAAGACATGAGCAAAACACAAAACAAACACAAACACACTGGAGTAGAATCAACAACAATAAAAAAACTAGCAATAGAAGCTGCATGCAGGCTTATCTAAAAAAATAGAAGACACAGATATAACAGCAGTAAGAATGTGAAAGGGGGCATAATTGTAGATATGAAAGAAACTTTAACAAAACAAATATGTGTAAATACTAATAAATTTGAACAGTAAGTGAATTAAAATGATCTTTTAAAATAGAAAAGTCTAAAATTGTATAAAGAAGAAGGAAACCTGAATAATTTGGAAACTATAAAAAAAGTAAAATGTACCAGTGAAAATTCTGCTGCATATGATGTCCAAAATTTTGATGCCTACATTTTCTTCTAGAATTTTTATGGATTCACGGGTCACATTCAAGTCTTTTATCCATTTTGAGTTTATTTTTGTGTATGGTGTAAGTTAATGGTCTAGTTTTATTTTTTTGCATGTAGCTGTCCAATTTTCCCAACACCATTTATTAAAGAGGCTGTCTTTACTCCACTGTATGCTCTTGCCACCTTTGTCAAATATTAATTGAGCATATTGCTTTGGGTCCATTTCTGGGTTCTCTGTTCTGTTCCACTGGTCTATATGCCTGATCTTTTGCCAGTACCAGGCTGTTTTGATTAAAATCGCTTTTGTAGTATAATCTGATATCTGGTATTGTGATCCCACCTACTTTGTCCCAACAGAAACAAAGGAAAAAATGAACACATTGGACTACATCAAACTAGAAAGCTTCTTCACAGCAAAAGAAACAATCATCAAAATGGAAAGGCAACCCACTGTATGGGAGAACATCATTGCCAATGATACATCAGATAAGGGGCTAATTTCCAAAATATATAGAGTACTCATACAACTCAACAAAACGAAGACAAATAACCCAATTAAAAAATGGGCAGAGGAGCTGAATAGACACCTCTCCAAACAGGACATACAAATGGCCAAAAGACATATGAAGAAATGCTCACCATCACTAATCATCAGAGAGATGCAAATTAAAACAACAATGAGATATCACCTCAAACCTGTCAGAATGGCCGCCATCAACAAATCATCAAACAAGTATTGGCGAGGGTGTGAAGAAAAGGGGACTCTAGTACACTGCTGGTGGGAATGCAGGCTGGTGCAGCCACTATGGAAAACAATATGGTGTTACCTCAAAAAATTAAAAATTGGCTGTTTCCAGATCTTAGCTATTGTAAATAGTGCTGCTATGAACATGGGGGTACATATATTCTTCCTGATTGGTGTTTCAGGCTTCTTAGGGTATATTCCCAGCAGTGGAATCACTGGGTCAAATGGACAGCCCAAGTGTCCACCAGTAGACGAATGGATCAAAAAGCTGTGGTACATATATACAATGGAGTACTATGCAGCGGTAAGAAAGAAAGATCTCTTATCCTTTGAGACGACATGGAGGGACCTGGAAAGTATTATCCTAAGTGAAAGAAGCCAAGCAGAAAAAGACAAATACCACATGATCTCACTTATATACGGAATATAATGAACATAACAGTCTGAGGAATACAGTGGACCCAGACACATGGAAGTAGGGCACAGACTGACATCCCTCAGAAGAGGGGATGGGGGGTGGGGGGGTGGGAAGAGATAAACCACAGAACTTAGATGCATGTATGCATGACCAATGGACATGGACAACTAAGCTGGGGATGGGCGGAGGTGGGGTGGGGTGGGGGGTGCCAATGGGGTAAAAAGGTAAAATATCTGTAACAAAAAAATAAATAAAAATTCATATAAAAAAAATTAAAAATTGAACTTCTATTTGACCCAGTGATCCCACTTCTAGGAATATATCCTAAGAAGCCTGAAACACCAATCAGGAAGAATATATGTAACCCCATGTTCATAGCAGTACTATTTACAATAGCTAAGATCTGGAAACAGCCCAAGTGTCCATCAGTAGACAGATGGATAAAAAAGCAGTGGTACATATACACAATGGAGTACTATGCAGCTGTAAGAAAGAAAGATCTCTTATCCTTTGAAATGACATGGAGGGACCTGGAAAGTATTATCCTAAGTGAAACAAGCCAAGCAGAGAAAGACAAATACCACATGATCTCACTTATCTATGGAATATAATGAACATAACGGTCTAAGGAATACGGTAGACCCAGAGAAGTGAAAGTAGGGTACAGACTGATAACCCTCAGAAGAGGGGGTTGTGGGGGTGGGAAGAGATAAACCACAGAACTTATATGCATATATGCATGACCAATGGACATGGACAACAAAGCAGGGGACGGGGCGGGGGGGATGGGGAGGAGGGTGCCAGTGGGGTAAAAAAGAAGAAACATCTGTAACAACAACAACAAAAAAAGTAAAATGTGCATTATCTTCCTGAGGCTCAGGCAGTCTTATTAGTGAAGACTTCCAAAACTTCAAGGGGAAGGTAGTCCTCATGTTCTAGAATAGAGAAAAACATGGTATGATACTCAACTTATTTTCAGAACATAATACTTCCCTGATCCCAAAACTGGGCAATGATACCAGACATATAAAAATTAGTGTAGGAAATCTCATTTATGAATATGAGTGTAAGAAAATATGAAATGAAATATTTACAAATATAATTTTTCAGTGATTTAAAAGACCAATATATCATGATCAACTTAGATGTTATTACATAATGGAAGAAGGACCAACTCTCAAAAACACCTATTAATATAATCATTACACTAAAAGAACTTATGAAGAAATATCAGTTGATTACACATTTATCATCTCACTAAATGCAGAAAAGTATTTGGTAAGAATAAATACCCATTTTAAAGAAAAAATCCTAAGAAACTAGGGATAAATAAAACTTTTTAAAGTTGATGTAGGCATAAACATCAAGCATTATTCATGTGTGTAGGCAAGATACAGCAACTGCTTATATCTGTATCTCCATATCCTCTAAAAAACAACACAGAACATCAAGAACACATGACATGCCTACAACATAAGTAAAGAGTAAAATATACTGAATTTCAAATTTCCTGTTAATAAAAATCAAAAAAAGCACCTTATCCCAGTGAATGATTGCTCATGCTTCTGTTGCAACCATTTGTGGCAAGTCAGAGTAGCTCAGAGAAAAACTGTGAGGAAGAGAGAACTGGAGAGGTGGGGCCATGAGGGGCTTGAATTTGCTCTAAAGCAGCCACCAGAGAGAGAAGGTTTATTTAAAACATTAGAAGAACGCTGAATCACTATGTTGTGTACCTGAAACTAATATAATATTGAATGTCAACTATAATTTTAAAAAGAATAAAAACGTGTCCTGTTGTATCAGAGCACTGACTACAGGCAGGCTATTAAAAATATGCACAATCTGAGGTAGTCTTCAGAAAGCATAGCTTGTGGATGAAGAAGGCAAGAAGAGTGGTAAAAGAGAAGATAAGGGAGACATTTAGAGTCTTTTGAGACCAACAAGAAGGATAAAAAAAAGGGCCATAATTCCTCCTCCAGAAAAACAAAACAATCCCCTTCCCAAACCAAACAAACACAGTACTAAGAAGTAACAAATTTCTCAAAATGTAAAAGGATGAAGGCATGTCAAAGGGATATAGGAGCCAACCTGAATGAATTACCAATGGCCAAAGATGGAATATTTTGAGCAACAAAATATTGGATTATAAGACACTAAATAGAGATAAGTTCATACTAATATAAATAAATGATCAAATAAACACATAGATGGGGGAGAAGAGACACCTTTTTCTACAGAAGAATTCTGCATACAGTATATGTTGATAGTCCTCTCTTCAGGAGTTAGAGCTTAGACCCTCCCCAACAGACTGTGGGCTAGACTCTGGCTTGCTTCCAAAGTATGTAAAAGGAAAAATAGTAAGTTTCCTGTGGGAAAAACTGGCAAGCATTACCTTAACTAAGTGATCAAGTTTAGCATCACTCATAATATCACGAAGACATTCTGTACCCTGTGACGTGATGTGATGAGTCACTTCACCTCTGTGGCATTTTTCTCAACCCTGTCTTGGTGTTTTTCAAACCTAAACCTAGTCTAATCTGAGAAATACATCAGATGAACCTAAACTGAGGGACAGTCTACAAGAGGTGACCAGTACTTGTAAAAACTGTCAAAGTCATGAAAACTTAGTAAGGATGCAGAGGATGTTGTAGAGCAGAGGAAAGCCAGATGCCATCTGGTAACCTGAGCTGGATCTTGAAACAGAAAAACACATTAATGGAAAAACTGGTAAAATCCAAATAAAGTTTAGAGATTAGTTAATAGTAATATACCAATGTTGTTTTCTTAGTTTTTACAATTAACACTGAAATTGGCTGAGGGGTATAGAGGAGCTCTCTGTACACTTTGCAACTTTTCTATAAACCTAAAATTGTTCAAAAATCAAAAAAATATATAAACAAACTAAAAAACCAAAACACATTCACTAAAGAAAGTGGATTTTTCTTATTGATAGAAGATGACGACTTTGAATTAGGACTCTAGAAAATCACCTCAAATTCACGAAATGAATAGGACGAAAACTGAATAAATCTACATATAATTAAAATTACTGTGTCAGAAAAAGAGAATGAGTCTGCCTCAGCTGATGAAAATTTCCCTATTCAAACAAATACACACAGCAAGCAGGAAAAGCATTAGAAAATTGTAAGTCAATATCCCAAACTGATGAAATATACTTAAGCATTTGGGGATATGATAGCTTATTTTGAATCAGAAATACACAAATCAAAACCAGAAATAGACAAAACCCCAGAAAGAAATGAAAAGAGAGTTGATTAAACTCATGAGAGAAATAGAAAAAATAAGACAAAATCATCTTACAAATAAAGATTAAATTACAAATTACCCAAAGGAGAATAGACTCAAAGGAAATTTAATGAGGAACATTCAAGAAAGACAAAAACTAACCAAGAGAATAAAAATGGGATAAAGATAAAATGAATTAGAGAGGAAAGGCCTGAAATGGAAGAAAAAAAAAAGAAATAGCAAGTATTGATTAAAGCTCTTGAATAAGAAGAAACAAAACAATAAAACTAACATTTAAATCCAGAATTCAAGAAAACTTTTCAGAAATAAAATATCTAGATTTACGTATTAAAAGGGCCCATTAGATACATGTGGAAATTAACCCAGAAAAATTAACTTTAAGACATAGTTAAGAAAAACAATTGGATTTAGGAGATTGAAAAAAAAAAAAAATCCTCAAGGTCTCCAGGCATAAAGATCAAATAACAAAAGGGAAGGAATAAGATTGGCATCAGATTTTTCAGAAACAACATAAAAAAAACAAGACAACAATGGAACAGCATTTTCAATAAAATAAAAAAAGTGTGAATTGAAAATTTATATTTAGTCTAGTTATCCTTCAAGTACCAAAGGTATCAGTAAATAACTTTAAACAGAGCAACTTAGAGAATTTCCATTATCTCCACTACTGTTCAACATTATATTGGAGGTATTGGCCAAAGCAATTAGACAAGCAAAATCAGTTAGGGAATAAGAATTGGTAAGAAGAAGTAAAACTATTTTAGTTTGCACTTAATGTGATAGCATGCCTGGAAAACCCTAGAGAATTAATGATACAATTAACTCAAAGAATAAAAAAGTGGTAAACTACTAGGTTATAAAATTGATACTTCACACACACACGGACACACAATGAGTTAGAGGTTATAAGGCAGAGAAAACCCAACATACGACAGAAAAAAGAAGATGAAATACCTAGAAATAAACTTAATAAGAAATGTGCAAACCTTATTTGAGGGAACTTTAACACACTCTTGGAAGATTCAAAACTATACTTGAATGTATGAAAAACATGCCCTATTCTTGGATAGGACGACTCCTTGGATTCATGCATGAGTTTAATGCAATCCCTATAAAAATATCAATAGCTTTTTTTATTTTTGCACCTAGAAGGGAGATTTTAAACATCATGTGGAAAAACAAACAGCAAAAAAGAAAAACCATGAAGGAGACTGATCTTAGCAGACACTGACACATAATATAAAGTCTCTATAATGAAGCCAGTGTGATACTGGTATATGAGTAAACAAATGGACTAATGAAATAAAATTGAGAGTTCAAAAAAAGGCTCAAGTACACAAGAAAACTAAGCACATGTTAAAGGTAATATCTCAAATTACTAAGTCAAAGATATACTTTTTAAAAAATTATATTTTATTTTTATTGTTGACATTATTACAAGTGTCCCCCATCCCTCCCCCCAGTCTGTCCCCCTCCCCCCAGACCCCACCCTTCTTTCCCTTGGCCCTCACCACATTGTCTATGTCTATAAACTATGCATATATTCTTTGGCTAATCTCTCATTGCCTTCTTACATCCTGTCCACCCTACCCACCTCCCTTCTGACATACCACTTAGTAAAGGGTGCTAAAATAACTTTACTACTTTGGAAAAGACAAAATCAGGTCATTTCCTTACACAATACAGAAGAATAAATTCCATATATATGCAGGCTTAAAACATAAACAACGAAGCCAACCAAGTAATAGAGCAAAATTGGGTGAAATCCTCTATAACCTAGATATAAAGAAAGGTTTTATTAGCAATGATTCAAAATCCAGAGGCTACAAAGAAAAGAGTGATACATTTTACTATATAAAAATAAAAATTTGTATGTCAAAGAGCACCATAAACAAAGACAAATGACAAACAGGCAGAAAATATTTAAACATATATTGTAGATCAAAGGTATTGTCTCTATTAAACATAGAACTGTTAAAAATCAGAGAATAAAATCCAAAATCTTGACAGAAAAGTGAGCTAATGATACAAACTTTCATTCATTACATTAATGAAAAGCTCTTTAATTCACTTATAATTATGAAAATGCAAATTAAAACTATATTGTAATATCATTTCTCACCTATCCTACTGGTGAAAATTAAAAACAGTATGACTAAAGATGCTGTTGATGAGGCTGTAGGAAAGAGCCGCTTTCATACATTGTTGGTGAAAATGCAAACTGCTACATCCAGTTACAAAATCATACAAAATTATATATGCACTTACCTTTTCATTCAGCAATCCCATTTCTAGAAATTTACCCTCCAAAAATCTCAAAATATAAATGCACATCGTTACTGATGGCAGCATTTTTAAAACAGCAAAACAGAGGAAACAACTTAATACCCATATGCAGGAAAGCAATTGAATAGACTAAGATACAACCACATAGTGGAGGGTTAATAGAGAGGATCCCTATGAATAAAAGTATGGAATTATTTTAGGGGTATAGTTTAAATAAAAAATATAAGACACAGAAGAAAATATGGAGTATGCTATCTTTTATGTAGGAAAGATGGGAAAACAAGAAAAAATATGTATCTGTTCATTCGTACAAGGAAAAAACCATAGGATGGATGGGGGATGGGAATGGGGCAGAAGTGATGGAGACAGTGACACTCCTCTGAGTATATCTCTGTATATTTCTCACTTTTTGAATTATGTTAATATTTCTGTGTGTGTGTGTGTGTGTGTGTAATGTATGCATATATATTATATGTATATATATATACATTTCTTTACTATTTTTGCAACATTTTAAAGTCTGAAATTATTTAAAAATAAATGCTTAAACATTAACACACACAAAATTCTCTTTTAAGTTAGCACTAAGTCAATGGTGTCTGCCCTAATTGTTTTTATTGCTGCCATTCTACTTTGTAGTGGAAATCTTAATGTATGCAACAGGAACAAAATACATAATATGCATTAATGTTACAAAGAAGAAAAATCACATGTTGTGTTTGCCTACTTGAAAATTAAAATGGAATCTGGTGTATATTTAAGAGAGCAAATCAGAATGAATGTACAAAAGCCCACAGGTTTCCTATGCACGATCAATGATGAGAACATGGGAGGGACTTGGGTTAAGATGCCAGGTTGACAGGGATTAAGGTGTGAATGGGAAGCAGGTTATAGAGTGTGTGTGCCATGGTAATTCTCTAAAGAATTTTGCATGTAAAGAGAAGCAATCAGTGGCTGGCAGTGTATGTTAGAAGAAGATAGTTTTCTTTCTTCTTCTTCCTCCCTCTCCTCCTTGTTCGTGAGAACTATTAGAGCCTTTTTATATATTACTGGAAATAATCAGCAGAGGGAGAGAAACTGATGCTGCTATTTTTCAGATGGTGGTGGTAACCAGGGTCCTTGCAAAAGTGTTGGGATAAACTTAGAAAAGAACTTGCCACTTCCTTAATTGTAACAGGAAATTGTAGAAGATGTGTGCACATGGGCAACGATCTGCGGATCTGGTGGTGCAAGACGAGGACCCATTGCGGAGTGTGAGGCAAGGTCAGCAGCTGAGGATGAGAGTTTGGAGGGAAATTTGAGAAAACAGGTGAACATGTGAAAAGAGTAATCTTAGAGACTCAGAAGTCAAGTTTATTCAGGAAAGCAATAGAGTTGCTGGGTGGTTAAGCTTCTGTTCCTGGTGTAAGAATATGAATTAAAAGTGAAACTATTCTTCCTTGTTGTTTAAAATCACAGGGCCAATGGATTAGCAGTCATAATGAGGTTGAAACATTTACAAATATTGGTCCTTTAGTAAGTGTGCTAGCAGAAGAGGAGTCTGCCTAGAGAGTGAAATGTTTGCACTTAAGATGTCCAAGTTGTACGGTTTTTGGTGATGACAAGGTCCAGCCGTGGTGTGGCCATAAGAAAAGGGGTCTGAAGTAAAATGAAGTCACAGGATAAGGAAGTCAAGAATTGGGGAGTCCCAGGGTGTCCGCAAGGTCTTTCGTATATACTTTGGCATTACTAAAAATGATAAAAGGATTTGGGATGGAGAGGAAGGTTTTGAGCTAGGAGCAAGGTGGCGCAGCAAGATGGCATAGCCTCAAAGAGTATGGGTTTTATAAAAGTGTAGAGGTACAATGAAACGGACATGGTCAGGGCAAGGGGGGGCAACCTGCCCGCTACAACACGAGACTTGAAACAAGAACAGCCTGTACTGGGAAGGCTACCCAGGGATGGTTTATTCTCAAAAGATATCCAGATTTCAATTAAATGAGAAGGTAGAGGAACTATTCCAAGAAGTCGAATATGGAGCCTTATTTGCTGATTCACATGAGTGAAAGGCTTTGGGAGAGAGGGGACCAAAGGGAGATTGATTCAGATGGAATAGACAGAGCAGTGTGGTTGTAAGGGTTTCAGTGAAAGTAACGAGGAGGCTTGTACTGGGATTTAAATTATAAAAGGAGTCATCCTGACCATTTTCTAAGGGGCATGAATTTGTTCCACCATATTTGGATGCAAGAAATATAATATTTATTTTGTTTTTCTCTATTAAATTATACTTGGGTCTGAGTTTTGGCTACCTGGCTGATAAGAAAATAATTTTTAGTCTTCCTTGGTGGTTCCTTTGTACTCTCTGGGGCTATATAAGAATGGGAGGTTTCTAACACTGTTCAGGAAGCTGGGGAGCCTTTTGGGCTCCAAATCATAGTTGTTGTTGATGAACTGCTTCCTGTCCAAATGGTGTTTCATTTGAAGTAAGGCAGTTTTTCTGCTTAAAAGTCTACCTGCTTCACCCCCTATGAAATCTGACCATGAACCTCTAGGCATGTGTTTCTAGGTTCAGTCCCTGGGAATCTACTTTCCAGCTTTATGAGAAGGTCCTAGCATCTCCTGAAACATTGGGTGGGGTTGGGGCACTGATCTGGGCCACAGGAATAACCCACTTTCCTTTCCATCCTGCATATCTTCACAAAATCCTTTTTACTTTGTAGCTGGGAAAAACCCCATTTCAAATGTTTGTTCCCACAGTGTAAGTTTTCAAAACAAATAGCTCCATTCTCTTCAAGGGTTAGGTCTGGAAGATAAAAGACACTGCCTGCCTACCAGGTAGAAGGAAGGAAAAAGATTTTGCATTCTTTCATGATGAGGCTAGAGGCACATTTTCAATCAGATTATTCTCATCTTTTAGAGTTGAGTGGCCACTGGAATCTTGTCCTGGGGTCTGAATACATTGCCCAAGGCATGGAAACTTCCAAGGCAGCTGCTGCTGCTTCTTTTAACAGTGCATGTGACTAGACTGAGGTGGCATAGGGCGACGAGAGGCACTGTTCTCTCAAACAGGGGGTGGGGGTGACATGGCTTCAATATCTGGCTTCCCCACCCTTAGAACCTAGCACTGCCTGTGGAACTGCAGAAATAGGAAAGACGTCCCCGAAACAGAACTCTGGGCATTCTCCACCATTATGCAAATCGGTTAACACCAAACAGTTGTTTTGATAGTCACACAGTCATGGTACCCAGAGTAATCATTTCCGTTCCCACCACCCAGTGGGTGTGAGAACTGGGCTCATTTAAAAACGTATGACTAATGAGTATGTATCTGGGTGGTCCATCTGGTATTGATGGGGCTGATCTAAAATGATGTCAGTGTAGCTGAGATCTGGGAACACAGTTTATGGGCCACTGACTGAGTGTTCATGGCTTTCTGTTTGTGGGCGTTGGTGGTGGGAAGGGAAGGGTTTCATTGTCTCCTGTTTTATTCAGAATATCTTCCCGTTGAGAACATTTAGTTGAAAGCTTTCCAGGCAAATCAGTTACTGAATCAGTTTGTCACCTTCTGTTCTCTGGAAAATACAAATAAGGTAGCACTCAAAAGGTTTTGTGTAGGACCAGCCTATGATCACTCCAGCTAACACCATTTGTCCTCTGTCACTTATGAAGTAGCAGGTGAGTGTGAGGAACGTCAGGTCCCAGAAGAAAATCAATTGAGAGCTATACTCATGGAAAGAAATAAAAGTTTAATCGTTCACATTAATATTTAAATATAAGAAACATAGGATTGTATCTGATAAATGCAACAAAATATACTTTAATTTGCTATTACACATTAGTCAAGTACGAGAGGATAGAGAGAATGCAATATAAATAAAAGAACCACAGAGCTAGAGAATGGACGGAGAGCCCTGGCCAGTTTGGCTCAGCAGTTAGAGCGTCGGCCTGCGGTCCAGAGAGACCCGGGTTCGGTTCCCGCTGAGGGCATGTACCTCGGTTGCAGTTTGTCCCTGGGCCCTGGTTGGTCGTGCGGGTGGCAGCCACTTGATGTGTCCCTTTCACGTCAATGTTTCTCTCTCTCTCTCTCTTCCTCTCTCTCCCACTCTATCTGAACAAAAAATGGAAAAATGTCCTCGGGTGAGGATAAAAAAAAAAAAAAGGAGAATGGAAGGAGAAAATTGAAAGAAAATACCAAAAAACTGATTACATTTATCACCAAATAGTCCTTATTATGGAATCTTATTTTATTTATATTTTCTTCCCTTGAGTTTTCAGCTCTTTTTTGATTGGTGTTCCTTTTTTCCTGGTCAGCTTAGAGACCTAAATTTGAACAGAGTCAGCTTTGTGTAATATCAATTGGAATGAATACAGTGATACCTCGGTTCTCGAACGCCTCGGTTTTCGACCAAATCGGGATTCGAGAAACTTTTGTCTCGGAATCCGAACAAATATTTGGAACTCGAACTTCCGAGATGAGCCGAGTTGAGCCGAATGGCGTTCATTCGGCCCAGCGCGCCTTGCTTGCGTCATCAGTGTGAGTGCAGAGAGAGTCACGCTTTGTGGAGTCACGCTTTCCTATTGGGTTTCATTGCTTTGGTTCTCGAACAATTCGGTTCTCGACCGTCCTCCTGGAACGAATTATGTTCGAGAACCGAGGTATCACTGTATTACTCTCCCTTTATGCCATACATTTATTTGATTTGTATTAATGTGGATTTTAGTCCATAATCTGATATCTGGTATTACTTGGGAGCTTTCTGAAAACAGGCTATCACCTAAATCATATACTTTTATTTTCTATTGCTACCATAACAACTTAACACAAACTGATTGATTGTATTGTCATGTAGTTCTGAAGGTCAGAAGTCTGACACAGGTCTCAGGCTAAAATTCTGATGCTTGGGCTATAATCAAGGCTTTAGCAGGGCTGTTTGTCTTTCTGGAGGTTGAAGAAAAATGTCTGTTCCCTTGCCTGTTCCAGCTTCTAGAGGTCCCCCATGTTCCTTGGTTTGTGGCCCCCTCCTTCCATCTTCAAAGCCAGCAGCATCACATCTTTGTGCCCTTTCTTTCATCCTTACATCTCACCTTACCACGGCCAGGAATGGTCCCTCACTTTAAAGGGCTCATGTGATTAAATTGGGCTCAGTTTGGTAATCCAGGATAATCTCTCCATCGAACAGCCATCTGGTTAGCAGCCTTAATTGCTTCTGCAAATTTCGCTCCCCTACTATGTAACATAACACATTCCATGGTTCCTGGAATGAGAATGTGGATGTTTTTAAGAGTTTTATTATGCATAGGTCATTATTATGCCTAACACAACTTCTCTTGTTTTACAATAACTAGATAATTTCCCCTTTTGGTCTAACCTCTCCTGGTTACCTACAAGGATTTGTCTATGAGGAACGTCAAACAAAGACATTGTGGCCCTAGAAGTGACTCAGTTTTATTTTATGGAGAACTCACTTCTTCCAGCCAAATTTATTTATTTATTTATTTATTTATTTATTTATTTATTTATTTATTTAATCAATCAATCCTCACCTGAGGACATTTTTGCATTTATCTTCAGATAGAGCGGGAGGAAGAGAAGGTGGAAGAGTGAAAGAGAAACATCAATGTGAGAGAGACATATTGACTGGTTGTCACATGACCCCAACCCGGGGCCAGGGACAAACTGCAACTGAGACACGTACCCTTAGTGGGAACTGAACCCAGGACTCTCTGGTCCATGGGCCAGTGCTCTAACCGCTGAACCAAAATGGCCAGGGCTTCCAGCCAAATTTCATACATAGTTTTAAAGACTGTTCTGGAAGTTTTGGTCTACTTGAGTAAATATGACATACTTTATTCAGTGTTCCTTAGTGTTTGTCATCTAGTGATATTTGGTAGGAGGAAGACCATTTTGAGGAGATAGACTAAATCTAAGTTCTGACTTTGGGCTCCTGATTGTAATGTCACACTCCTGTTGGGAGGACAAATGTCTTCAGAATTTACTGTCATCACTTGAATATAAACTCATCTCTTCAAATAAAAATGTTAATATTAGCGATTTTGTTGACATTGTCTCTGGCTCAGAATTTACTTGGAATTTTAATCCTTTTGACCCTGATCATGACAAACATAATGAGGTAAATGGAAATTAGCTTGCTATTTTCTTCCTTCTCTATTTTCTTATTTTGCATCACATCCATTTCTACTTCCCTCAGAGAATCAGGATGGCTGTGTGGGGAGGCCAATTGTTTTTATTAAAACTCTGAGATACTGTTTAGTTTTGCCCTCCTATCTCCATCTCCTCACTCATCAAGAGTATTCTTTCCCTCACAGTGGAAATTAGATATCAGAGAGGGTAATTAATTGTGTCCAAGGACTGATGTCAATATTCATCTCTGGCTCAGCCACTGTAAATAGCATAATTATTTTTCCCACTTCATGCACATGATAATCAGGTCTCCATAGCACTGGGAAATGAACTCCTCACATCTGTTCTGCACTAAATGGCCCATGTCAGAGATATCCTCTTAAGAGTGCTGTTTGGCCAAAGAACCAACAAAGAGGTGAAAAATAGGTGATTTTTTAAATGCCACAATCCTTGCATGGCAGCTTCTGAAAGTCTTAATGCTTTGCAATCAGTTTTTTGAAAAGGTTGGACACAGAAGAGTGCCTCAAGAAATAATTTTCCCCTGATTCCCTCATTTAAGCCAATCTCTCTTTTCTTTTCCTAGATAATATCTTGGGCGGCTTCTGTAGTTTTTCAATCACTTTTGAATTGTCTCATATGAAATAAGCACCGGAACTTCACCTCATATAATCAGAAGCTCTTGCCACTCTCTGGCGCAGGCCCTTATCCGGAGTATTCCCAGCCAGCATAAGGGAAAGAGCACATGTGGTCTCTTCATTTCCTCTTCTTAATCTCCTTCACTCCTACTTGTGGTTGGCAGGTGCAGAGGGAGAGCAAATCGGGGGGGGGGGGGGGTGTAAACATAAAATTTTCATTGTATTGCCCCAATACTGACCCTCTCTCTTGTTTTTTTTTTTTTTTTAATTCCTCACCTGGGGATATTTTTTTATTTATCTTCAGATAGAGTAGGAGGGAGAGAGAGAGAAACATTGACGTAAGAGGGACACATTGACTGGTTGCCTCCTGCACAACCCTGACCAGGGCTGGGGACAAACCACAACAAAGGTATGTGCCCTTGACCAGAATCAAATCCACAACTCTTTGGTCCGAGGGCCGATGCTCTACTGCTGAGCCAAACCGGCCAGGATCTGACTTTCTCTTATGGGCACTTTGGTTGGCTATTTTGATATCTTCCTACTATGGCCTTCTACACTGGGACTTTCCCTAGTACTTGACCTCTTACATCCCACCCCCAACTGCCCAGCTCTTGCTCCCTGGGGAACAATTTGACCAGGTTGATATTCAACCAGTATGAACCTGTACTGGGTATCTCATTGTTTTCTGGAATCCGTCCTCATTTTTTGGTGCTGCTGTCTTACTAGTAGTAAGTGTTTTAAATATCATCCCTATTTCCAGCCTTTCTTCTTCTGTGGACCATACTCCCAGCACATGGTCTTCCTGTGTGTTCTCCTGTCAAGATGACTCAAACCCAGTTGCCTTCTATGGGATCTACTTAGACTGTGGGAACTACACTGGCATCCTTGATCTGCAGCACAGCCAGGCTTTCCAGCAGACTTCTCATGGGAACTTCTCATGGGAACATCATTCTCCATTGTGCCCTCTCCCCAAATCCAAGAACAGGTAGCAAGTTCCCCCAGGAACTCTTGAACTTCACCCTTCTCTAGCTACATGACATCAAAGCCAGCAAAGCTCCTCATGTGAAAGGACAGTGAAAGGAGGAGAAAATACACAGCACCCCCTGTTCTTTGGAATGCTTGGGAAAACAGTCTTCCCATCTCAAAGCACCTCTGGCCTTCTGCATGCAGGAAGGGAGCCAGCCACGGAGTCTGTTTGGCCTTATCTTGGCAAGTTATAAGAACATGCAAGATGACGCTATTTAGGAATTGTGGGCATGTGTCAGCCATTGTTTTCAGCTTTGGGGCCTCAGCCCAAACTCCAAGGAGGCAACAGGAGTTTGAACATTGCAACCTCAATAGTCAGACCAAGTTAGGTAGACAGGTATATGCTTTCAAATAGAACACCTCACCCCATTTTCTGACTCAACAATATTCACTATTGAATTCAGTTCACAGAGTTTATTAGGCCTCACATAGAGTGTCCACTGTGAACAGGAGGGTGCTGTGCTCAATGCTGTTGGAAAAGCAAAGAGGATTTTGTCTTTAATCATGCAGTGAGTTTATAGGCTGGAAGGTGGCAAAGGGGAAATCTTGACATGAATACCGCCAAATCTGATAATTATAGTAGCAAAGGTAGAGCAAGTATGCCATGAAAATTCAGAAGAGAGAATTTATTTTCAGATCAGAGAACCAGTGAAAGTGTCATAGAAGAGGTAGTGTTTTTTATTCAAGAAGGTGTGAGACCAGATGAACACAAGCAGGGGTTTTTGACTTGAAAATCAGTAGGAAGCACTAGACAAAGTTAATTCATTAATGAAATAGCTAACATTTTGTGTTCACCGTGTGGCAGGCTCTGTATTATTTATATGCATTCCAGTTAATTTTCAAAATAACCTTGTGAAAAATGCACCATTATTATCTCCATTTAACTGTTAGGAAGACTGAGATGTTGATGAAATCAACTTGACCAAGGTCACACAGCTAGTAAGTGGTGGAGCTGGGATCCGTACCCAGGGTTTTTCTGACTATACAGCCCACAGGTTGCAATCTCCCTAAAAGGCAAACATTCACAAAGATGTGAATTCATAAACGAAGGAAAATGCCCGCTAAGGAAGACCACATGGATGCAAACAAATGTTAGTGTTTAGTTCAGATGATCCCTCATTCCTCCCAGTGTGATGTTCACCTGTGTCTCTGAGCTTATGTTCTCACAATCTCAGTTTCCCCTCTCTTCTATGCTCAATTAAAATCCTTCTCTCTTTCAAAGCCGAATAATAGAAGACTTGCCACTACAAAGGCAGGACCACCTCCAACAACTCCACAGGCTCAGGTCGCTCTACTTTCTCTGTTATAATGCCTGTTCACATCACCGAGTACTAGATGACATATTCTCTCTGTTATTTCTTATTTACTTCTTCAGATAAACTAAATTCTTAGAAGATGAAATCATGCTTTAAGTTTCTTTCTTATTTCTCACTGTACCTGCACATCTGCTGATTGATTATAGGGTTAGGGCTATTTTTATAGTGGGATTAATTGCTGGTGCATAAGATCCTGCAGGAAAGATTTGACCTTCCATTTTGCAAAACTCATGGCAGGATAAAACTGCAGGGCTGAGAAAATTCGTGAGCTTCAAAGGCACCAAACATAAGGCAATGGAAAGGATGCTTGTAGTGCTGGAGTCATGACAGATGCCTCCACAAGGGAGAATGTTGGGTTTGACGAGAGCCAAAGGGACAGCAGGGAGAATCCAAAGATTCATAAGATCAGTCTGCACCGAGGAGTGAGAGAAACACGAAGGGCCGTTGTTTTTGTCTAAAGTGTTTCCCTTCTCAGCAAATGAGCCAAGGGAATATGTGGTTTCAGAGCTTCCCTTCTGTTCTCCAGCTTTTGTGACACCCCAGCAAATGCAAAGCATTGTACATGCATGAATTCCTCAGCTGAACAGGAAGAACTTGGGAGGCAGTGACAAATGCTTCACACAGTGCTTCCCTGGCATCTGAGAGAACACGAGCTCCTATTTAGTAGATTCTCAGGGGACATCTGTAGGAGGAGCTTTCCATAGCAAATATGTACACTCTCACCATCCCCACAGTGCAGATGCCGAGACCGTGTAAAATCTGGTGCAAAACAAGAACCATTAAGGGAAGTCGTAAGGAAAACTCCAGATCACACACCTTGTCCGGAAGACCAAATGATTACATAAGTCATATGTATTATTTTTAAGATATCATAGAGAATGAATGTAGCAGAAGAAAACTCAGGAAGGCAGCAGGTTGGGGTAAAACAAAGGCAGTATTTTATGAGGAAGTAAGATGCTTTGGGGAATTGCTCATCTTAGAAAATATGATAGCATCAGTCTCAAAAAATATCACAATCCAAAATACATCAATATTCAAACAGCAGTAGAAACCCAGACTTGGCTTTTTTGAGAGTCACCCCTACCCCCAAATGAAATCTTAGTCACAAGTCTTTACAGCTAAAGAGCCATGGCTGCTTATCTTCTTGGCTGATATATTTAGATTTTGCTCAGCACATGCTTGGTGAAGTAATACTTGCCAAATTAATTCAAGTTGGCTTGAATAAGAACTTAGTCATGTGGATCTCAAACTGGATGAAACCGATTAATAATAAATGTCAGGATTTTAAAATAATGAGTGAAATACAAGAAATGTCGAAGAAAAGGCAGCCTTTCGACACAATCTCTCCCCTTTCGGAGCAGTGTCTGTTTGCTCCACCCTTGCCAAGGAGGTGGGGAGGCTGCCAGGTGGGAGATGGCTGGAGAATGATAATTATTTTGTGAGCTCATCTTGTCCTTTTGGATATGTGCACGTGTGTAGAAATCATGCAGTTTTAAAAGGCACTTTAGTTTCCTGAGTTCTGGGACTGCCTTTGTTTGACCCCTTTTCTATACTTTCTAGAACAATGTATATATCAAGGGTCAGATCCTGCCAAGCTCCCCTTGCTGCAGTGCTTGCCAAAGGTCTTCAAGATGCTCTGAAGATGGTTCCTCCCCAGGGCTAAGATGAGGCTTTTGGTTAGCCTGGTTTGGTGGGGCCAGATAATCAATAGCCCCATCTCTAGTCATGGCTGCTGCTCAGTTCTTCTTCCTTCTCCTTTTATTTTGGCCATGCTTGTTCATCTCCTGAGCCTGTTGCTTCAAGCACCTAATTCACAATTTAATAACTTTAATTCAACAAAGATATGCTTTTATGATATTTAAGGGAGACAAAGACAAATGAGCCAAGAGATTCACAATCTAGAGGCAAGAGCACAGCTATAGGACAGGGAGACACATGTGGTCTGCAAATGGGCAAGGATTACTCCAGCCAGGAGAGCAGATATAAGCTTCAGAGTGGCTTTCTGAATGAGTTCTGATAAATGAGATAAGGAATTCTACTTGTTCATTCACTCATTGATCAAATCTCTCTTTAGCACCTACTAAACATTTGACATTTGACTGGTTGCTGGAAAATGTCAGTAAATAAGAACAAGATGAAGTAGCGCCAACCCAGATAAACAAACAAACAACAAACAACAAAAAGCAAAGTTCTTTCGATTCCAAAATGAATCTATTCTTGCTCTGAAACACCCTTTGCTCTACCAGCAGGGGTAGAAGGTGGGAATTAAATTTGCCATTTAAAGGTTGCCATTTCTTTCAGCTCAAACAGTCATCTGTAGATAAATTTATTCTTTTGAGTACATACCTGGTCAGCCTTTTAGAGCTTGTCTTCCTCCCTGTCTCTTTCCTTTAATGCCAGGGGAGACCGGGGGAATTTATTTCACCTACTGGAGTGCAATGCAGGAAAGTCACTCTGGTTTAAGGAGTGTCCTCCTCTGTTGGCTCCTGCTGACCTCAGCTTGTCTCACCTGGTTTCTAGGAATTGTTTTCTATCATCACTTCATCTACTATGTATAAAATGTGTAATATATGGTCTTGACACCGGGTGTGTAATGATTATTGCTTAGGAGCTCAAGTAGCTCCTTTTAGTGAACAGGTGTCGTCTCAGCTCTCATTAGGGTTGTGCCACCTCTGAGGTCTAATTCTGACTACTCCAAATCATGACTCCTCTAAATTATGTCTCCTGCACCTTCTGCTATGTGGACATTTCAACCCTGATCTTAGCAAGCTCTCAGTCTCCACTTTCAGTCATCTTTCTTGCTCTTCTCCACCCTTCCCCCTAGGAGTAGTAACGGAACCTCTGAGTCCCTTCTGTGTAACAGGGGAGCCAGGGGAGACTTGGAGTCACCATTTATTTTCTATTCTGCTATGTCGCCTTTCCATGGTTTCCAATGTAATTGGGCTCAGACTCCTTCTGATTTTGGCTTCCTCTCCACCTATCTGAAATTTCTATCTTCTTTATACACTCTCCATGGCTGAAGATCTCAGGTATCATCTTTACCTAGGTTTGTTTCTTCCAAACTGGCTTCTTCCTCCTACATGAAGCATTCTCCATTCCTTCCAGAGAAAAGAGGGAGACTTCTTTGTGTCATATCCTGAATTCTCTCTCTCTGTGGTTTGTGGCAAAATTCTATGTTAGATCTCTAAGCTATGTTCTTGGTTTACAAAAGGATACTTATGAAAATGAGAAGACACTTTTCACATGGAATAAAGACTGGCATTGAAAATTATTGTTTCACACTGGCCTCAGAAATGTTTTTTAGAGGGGAAAAAATCTGAACACCTTTTTTTATCCATTGTATTTCTGTTATATCAAGTCTAGTGATCTCCAAGTATTATATGCCTCAGAATTAATGGATGGAAGTGAGCATATAAGGAAGAAGAAGAACAGAGAGCACATCAACATATTTTGTAAAATATTACCACCCCCACTCAGATAAGTTACTGTCTCTGCTTTCATTGAGTTTATATTTAATCTAGGGAGACAGAAGTCTTTAAATTTGATGTAGTCCTATTTGCCTATTTTTGCTTTTGTTGCCTATGTCTGTCACTCTTGCCTTTTTGGAGTCCAAGTCCACAGCTCTCCATTCAGCGAAAGTAGTAGAACTTGCACACATACTACTCAGTTCCTGCCAGTGCCCTAGCTTCTGAAAGGAAGTCATTTTGCGAGGACCAGGCAGAGCAATCGTCTTCACCTTCCTTTGAGTGCAACGCCACTGAACTACTCGGCTGTTTTCATAGAACAAAAACGATTCTCTTCAAATCTAGTGTTACAAATATTGGAGCAATTTTGGTGAGGTACCTTCAGAACAGAAAAATTTTGAAAATGTGTAAAGGACATATAAGCCTTTCTTTTTCTTCTCATGTCCTGATATTTCTGCACATGTGGTTTGGAAACATGTCTAAACTTTCAGTCAGATGAATTTTTGTTGTTTCTCTCAAGTTGCTAATTAAATTGAGGGCTGAGTTTCAACTTCGCCCAAAGAACTTTCTCAAACGTTCTTTGTTTAATATTTATGTACCATACAAGATTTTCCCCAATCCAATATCACTCCTTTTATTTTCTCACTTACCTTAAAAAAATGAGTTTTAAATGGACTCACAAAATTCCAGCTGACAGTTCTAAAAACATTTGTTGTGACGCATTAAATTAAAATTGTTATTAAAATGAAATTTGTGAATGCCCTAAAATGACCTGTGTGCCTCCATAGGAATGCATATCAGACTTCTCCATTTGCTCACTAACATCACCTAATGGCTGCAAAGGCATCAACCCAAACCATCCTACCCAACTTGTCCATTGCCCCTTAACTCAGTGAACAGCATCATCCTCTGCCCAGCTGCTCAAGCTGGAAACCAGGAATCATCCTTCACCACCCTCTGCCCCCTCAACTTTATCTAATCCATCATCAAGTCTTGTCAATTTTACATCTATAATTTTTTTCTCTTGGATCCATTCTACTCTCGAATATCATAATCTTGGTCCCAGGCCACTACATTTCCTCCTGACCAGGGTTCCAGTCACTCTCCAATCGACCCTAAACATTGCAACCAGAATGCTCCTTACAAAGGACAAAATCCCTAACATGACCCTCCTGCACCTACAGCCTCATTTCATACACTGCTCTTCCCCAGTCTCCACTTCTGTGCCTCACAGTCTGTCTGGCCACAGGATATCGTCACATGCCAATTCCTCTGCTTTCCAAGCATTTCTCTCTTTTATGTACTCTTTAGCTCAGTTACTTCCTACTCCTACCTTGGTTCTCAGCTCAACTGTGACCTCTGCAGGGAAACTTTTTGACTTCAATAACTAGGTCGAATTCACTTATTTTCAGTCCTCCTACCACCGCAACTCTGTTTTTCATCCCATTTACCATAGTTAGAACTTGACGTATATTTGTGTGATTATTTGGTTAATGCTCGACTCTGTCACTAGAATGCAGGGCAGGATCTGTGTTGGTTTTGCTTTCTCTCGTAAAACCAGAGCCTGTCTCATAGGACAGCCTCAATAACTGTTATCTGAATAAATGGATGAACTCATAATAGGTTGTGAGACTGGAGCATGAGAAAGAGACATAGGCTACAGGATTTGCCAAGGAAAGCAACCGAATGAGAACCAAATTTTTAATTTTCCAATGAACAGGTTACATAAGCAAGGAACTGGTTAAGAAGCTTCTCTTAGCAATTTATTGTTATTATTATTTTATTTTTTAAAAATTTGTCTTTATTGTTGAAAATATTACAAATGTCCCTCCTTTTTTGCCTCATTGACACCCCCTGCCTTCACGACACTGTCGTTGTCCATTGGTTATGTATATAAGTTCTTTGGTTTATCTCTTCCCACTCCCCGACCCTGTTCTCTCTGAGGTTTGTTAGTCTCTTACCTACTTCCATGTCTCTGAATCTAATTTATTTGTCTATTTATTTTCTTCATTATATTCCAAAAATAAGTGAGATCATGTGATACTTGTCTTTCTCTGGCTTGTTTTGCTTAGGATAATACTCTCCAGGTCCCTCCATGTCACCTCAATGGGTAAGAGATCTTTCTTTCCTATAGCTTCATGATATTCATTGTGTATATGTACCACAATTTTTTTATCCACCCATCTACTGATGGGAACTTTGGCTGTTTTCAGATCTTAGCAATTGTAGATAGTGTTTCTATAAACATAGGGGTGCATATATTCTTTCTAATGGGTGTTTCAGGCTTCTTAGGATATATTCCTAGAAGTGGAATCACTGAGTCAAATGGAAGTTCCATTTTTAATTTTTTGAGGAAACTATATTGTTTTTCATAGTGGCTGCGCCAGTCTGCATTCCCACCAGCAGTGCACTAGAGTCCACTTTTCTCCACACCCTCGCCAGCACTTGTGGTTTGATGATTTTTTTTTTTTTTTTTTTTTTTTTTGTTCAGATAGAGCGGGAGGGAGAGAGAGGAAGAGTGAGAGAGAGAAACATCGACGTGAAGGGACACATCGAGTGGCTGCCACCCGCACGACCAACCAGGGCCGGGGACAAACTGCAACCGAAGTACGTGCCCTTAGCGGGAACCGAACCCGGGTCTCTCCGGACCGCAGGCCGACGCTCTAACCGCTGAGCCAAACCAGCCAGGGCTGATGATTTTTTGATGGCAGCCATTCTGGCAGGTGTGAGGTGATACCTTATAGTCATTTTAATTTGCATCTCTCTGATGATTAGTGACATTGAACATTTTTTCATGTCTTTTGACCATTTATTTTTTTCTACTGATAGCATTTTATTGAATTTCTTCCAGACTTTTCTAAGAATATATATAATTGTGAACTCAAAACTATTTTTTAAATAAAGTTTACATCTAGCTTTTCAATATAATATGTTGTGACCATTTTCACATTTCTTTCTTTCTTTCTTTCTTTCTTTCTTTCTTTCTTTCTTTCTTTCTTAATTAATTAATTAATTAATTAATTAATTTATTTTTGTTACAGATGTTTCTCCTTCCCCCCCATACTGATTCCCCCCTCCCCCTTCCTCCCCACCCAGTCCGCAGCTTTGTTGTCCATGTCCATTGTTCATGCTCTTGGTCATTTATATATTCTGTTTGGAGAAGTGTCTATTCAGGTCCTCTGCTCATTTTTTAATTGGATTGTTTATTTTCCTTTTGTTGAGTTGTATGAATTCTTTACGTATTTTGGAAATTAACCTCTTATTCAATGTATCATACAGGTGAATATGTTCTCCTGTACAGTAGGTTCCCTTTTCATTTTTTTTTCATCCTCACCTGAGGACATTTTTTTTCTCATTTTTTGTACAGATAGAGTGGGAGGGAGAGAGAGGAAGAGAGAGAGAGAGGAAGAGAGAGAGAGAGAAACATCGACGCGAAGGGACACATCGAGTGGCTGCCACCCGCACGACCAACCAGGGCCGGGGACAAACTGCAACCGAGGTACATGCCCCTAGCGGGAACCGAACCCGGGTCTCTCCGGACCGCAGGCCGACGCTCTAACCGCCGAGCCAAACCGGCCAGGGCTCCCTTTTCATTTTGATGCTGTTTTCTTTTGCTGTGCAGAAGCTTTTTAGTTTGATGCCGTCCCATTTATTTTATTTTTTCCTTTGCTTCTCTTGCCCCAGGCAATGTATCAGTGAAAAGTCTGTTACTTATTATATCTGAGATTTTGCTGCCTACATTTTCTTCTAGGATTTTCATGGTTTCATGGGTTGCATTTGAGTCTTTTATCCATTTTGAGTTTATTTCTCTGTATGGAGTAAGTTGATAGTCTGGTTTCATTTTTTCTGTATGTACCTGTTCAATTTTCTCAACACCATTTATTGAAAAGACTGTCGTTACTCCACTGTATGCCCTTGCCTCCTTTGTCAAATATTAATTGAGCATAAGGTCTTAGGTCAATTTCTGGGTTCTCTGTTCTGTTCCATTGATCTATATGCCTGTTCTTGTGTCAGTATCAGGTTGTTTTGATTATAGTGGCTTTGTAATATAACCTGATACCCAGTATTATGATCTCTCCAACTTTGTTCTTCTTTTTCAGTATTGTAGCAGCCTTGCACTTCTAGGATAAATCCCCCTTGGTTGTAGTGAAAAAATTTTAAAACATATTGCTGGATCCAATTTGCTAATGTTTTGTTGAGGATTTTGGCATTTATGTTCATCAAGGATATTGGCTTGTAATTTTCTTTCCTTGATGTGTCTTTATCTGGTTTTGGAATTAGAATTATGCTGGCCTCATTAAAAAGGACTTGGAAGTCTTTATTCTTCTTGAATTTTTTGGAATAGTTTGAGGAAAATAGGTGTTAGTTCTTTTTTGAATGTTTGGTAAATGTCCCCTATAAAGCCTTCAGGACCAGGGTTTTGTTTGCTGAGAGTTTATTGATTATTGCTTCAATTTCCTTGGTTGTTATGGGTCTGTTCAGGTTTTCTGATTCTTCCCTGTTGAGTTTTGGAAGCTTGTATGATTCTAGGAATTTGTCCATTTCACTTAGTTTGTCCAATTTGTTGTCACATAATTGTTCACAGTATTTTCTTACAATCCTTTGTATTTCTGAGTGTCAGTTGTTACTTCTCCTCTGTAATTTATGATTTTATTTATTTGGGTCCTCTTTCTTTGTTTCTTGGTGAGTCTGGCTAAAGGTTGGTCAATCTTGTTTATCTTTTCAAAGAACCAGTTCTTGGTTTCATTGCATTTTTTTAAATTGCTTTTTAAGTCTCTATGTCATTTATTTTCATTATGATCTTTATTATTTCCTTTTTCTACTAACTCTGGGTTTTTCTTTTTGTTCTCTTTCTAATTCTTTAAGTTGTAGGGTTAGAAGTTTATTTAAACATTTTCATTTCTTGAACTTTTCTCTCAGGACTGCTTTCACTGTGTCCTATAGATTTTGTGTTGTTGTGTGTTTTTGTCAATGACCTGTAGTTTTCTGCAAATAGGTCCTTTATTTCTTTGGTTAAGTTTATTCCTAGGTATCTTAATTTTTTTGCCGCAATGGTAAATGGGATTGTTTTCTTAGTTTCTCTTTCTGTGAGTTCATCATTGGTGTATAAGAATGCCATCAATTTCTTGACATTAATTTTGTATTCTGCTACTTTTCCAAATTCATTTATTAAGTCTAGTAAATTTTTGATGGAGTCTTTGGGGTTTTCTATGTATAGTATCATGTGATCTGCGAATAATGACAGTTTCACTTCCTCCTTTCTAGTTTGGATCCCTTTTATTTTTTCTTCCTGTCTGATTGCTGTGGCTAAGACTTCCAGTACTATGTTAAATAAGAGTTGTGAAAATGAGGCATCCTTGCTGCTTTTAGGATTCTCTCTTTGTCTTTAATTTGTGGCATTTTAATTACTATGTGTCTTGATGTGGGCCTGTTTGGGTTCTTCTTACTTGGGACTCTCTGTGCTTCTTGAACTTGAATGCCTTCTTCCTTCACCAAATTAGGGAAGTTTTCTGTCACTATTTTTTTGAATATATTCTCTATCCCTTGCTCATTTTCTTCTTCTTCCGGGACTCCTATGATGCGAATATTATTACATTTACAGTTGTCCCACAGTTCTCTTAAGCTGTCTTCCTGTTTTTTAATAGTTTTTTCCTTTTGTTTTTCTGATTGGTTGATTTTTTCTACCCTGTCTTCTAATTCACTGATCCGGTCCTCAGCTTCCTCTACTCTGCTTTTTAAACCTTCCAATGTGTTTTTCATTTCTGATATGTCATTTTTTATCTCTTCTTTATGGTTTTTAATTTCCAATTGGCTTATTTTCAGTGTCTCTATGTCCTTACTCATGCTGTTCAGCTTCCTCAAGATCATGGCTCTGAATTCTAGCTCTGTTAACATGCCTAATTGCTCCACATTGATCTCATCTTCGGTGGAGGTCTCTTGCTCTTTCATTTGGCTTCTATTTCTGTGTTTCACCATTTTGGCTATCACTGTGGGCTTTGGACCCTGTCAAGTTTTCCCTGTGGGTGTTGGTGTTCTGCTGTTTGTGGCTCCCTCTCCTGTGTTTAGATGAGCGAGGGAGGACCCATGTTAAACACCACTGTCAAGTCTTACTTTCCTGGTTAAATTTGCCAGTCCAGGAAAGGTACTGTTACCCTCCAGCTTTTTGCCTGGAGGCTAGCAGTCGAGGTTACTTGATGAGTTTTGGGTTGTCAGTTGATTGAAAAACTCCCTCAGGTGCTCAGCACAAGGGGATTTCCCGAGGGTGGGGCAGATGCGGGTTGTTAATGAGCCTCAATTAGCACTTCAATGGCCCACAGGGTGGGGTTGGATCTCTGAGGGAGGGGCTGCTGCCTCTCTTCAGAGCCCTGGGAAGGAGCAATATGGCCACTGTCCTGCGTGGCTACAACTCAGCAAAAGCTCTGAGCGCCCTCCAAATCCCGAGTGTCCCCACACAGCTCCAGTCCAGTCTGCTCTCCCCCTGCCGGAGCCCAAGGTGAATGGCTGTGGCTGTTTTAGCCTCTGTCCCGGCTCTGTGCTGTGGAGCCGCCTGGGAGTATAACCCGAGGGTGCCGCTCCCAGCTAAGGCCGCTGCCGAGCTGCCAGCCGTGGGCTCCCAGGCCCCGTCTCGTGCCTTCGCAAGCCTACCGGGGTGGAGTCAGTGTCCCTCGTTATATGGTCCTCGCAAGCTGCTTTTCTGTTGCTTTTTCCCATCGATTTGTCTGTGTTATAGTTGTAATTCCAGTTTGGTTCTGGGAGATGGTCTGTGTAGTTCCGTTCACTCCGCCGCCATTTTTCTGGTCCGGAGGACCCACTTTAAACACCACTGTCAAGTCTTACTTTCCTGGTTAGAGTTGCTAGCCCAGGGAATGGTAGTTATCCTATAGCTTTTTTGCCTAGAGGCTATTAGTAGAGGTCACCTGAAGAACCTTGGTTTCTGAGTTGCCTGAAAAACTCCCTCAGGTGCTCAGTGTAAGAGGATTTCCCGAGGGTGGGGCAGATGCTGGTTGTTAATGGGTCTCAGTTAGCATTTCAATGGCCACTGGGTGGGGTTGAATCTCCGAGGGAGGGGCCGCCGCCTCTCCCCAGGGCCCTGGGAAGGAGTAAGATGACCACAGTCCTGCATGGCTGCAACTCAGCAAAAGCTCTGAGCGCCCTCCAAATCCTGAGTTCCCCACACTGTTCCAGTTCAGTCTGCCCTCCTTCTGCCAGGGCCCAAGGTGATTGGCTGCTGCTAATTTAGCCTCTGTCCTAGCTCTGCGCTATGGAGCCACTTGGGACTTTAACCCGAGGGGGCCGCTCCCAGCTAAGGGTGCTGCTTCCAGCTAAGGCTGTCCCTCTGGCCGAGGGCGTAGCACCTAGCTGAGGGCACAGCTCCCAGCCCAGGGCACAGCTCCCAGCCGAGGCCGCAGGTCCCAGCCGAGACTGCCGCAGGTCCCAGCCCAGGTGGCTGTGGACTGTGGGCTCCTGGCCCCCTCTTGCATCTTTGCAAGCCTACCAGGATTGAGTCTATCTCTGGTTATGTCATCCTCCAAGCTGCTTTTCAGTTGCCTTTTCCTGATGATTTGTCTTTATTTTCGTTGTAATTCTAGTTTGGTCCTGGGAGATGGTCTGTGTAGCTCCATTCACTCCACTGCCATTTTCCTAGTCTCCACTTTTATTCTTTATGCCTTTGTTCCTCTCTCTCTCTTCTTCTTTATAAAACCGTCTCTTTAGCATTTCTTGCAATGTTGGTTTGGTGGTAATAAACTCCTTTAGCCTCTTTTTGTTTGTTTGTGAAGATCTTTATTTCATCTTTAATTTTGAATGATAGCCTTGCTGGATAGAGTAGCCTTGGATTCAGTTCCTTACTTTTTATTACTTTGTAGAGTTCATGCCATTCCCTTCTGGCCTGCAGTGTTTCTATTGAGAAATTAGCTGACAGTCTAATGTGATCTCCCTTGTAGGTAAATTTCTGTCTCTTTCTCTTTGACTTTAAGATTCTTTCTTTGTCTTTAATGTTTGCCATTTTAATTATGATGTATCTAGGTGTGGGTCTTTTGAGGTTCATCTTGAATAGGACTCTCTCTGTTTACTGTACTGGTGTGACTTTTTCCTTCACCACGTTAGGAAAGTTTCCTGTCATTATTTCTTCAAACAGGCTCTCAATTCCCTTCTTTGATTCTTCTCCTTCTGGTACCACTATGAGGTGAATGTTGTTGTACTTCATATTGTCACAAAACTCCCATAAACTCTCCTTCTTTTTAATTTTTTTTTTTTTACCCTATTTGTTGCTCTAATCAGTGATTTTTTTCCAACTTGTCTTCTATATCACTGATTTGGTCCTCAGCTTTTTCTAATCTACCATTGAATCCTTCTACGGTGTTCTTTATTTCAGCTATGCCATTCATCATTTCCTCTTGATTCTTATTAATAGTTTCTACCTCTTTTTTCAAGCTCCTGCTGAGTTTGTTATAGTTGTCATTAAGTTGCTTGTAATTCTTACTAATTTGTTTAAGCATCCTAACTACCACTACTTTGAATTCTTTATCTGACAACTGCCTGCCTCCATTTCATTTAGTTTCTTTTCTGGTGATAATTCCTTTTCTTTTATTTGAGGTTTGTTTCTTTGTCTCACTATTTTCATGGTCTGGTTGTTTGGGGCACCCTGGGTCATGCTGGCAGATTGGTGTGTTCAGGGGCATCAGGTCATGTCAGGGCCAGATCTCAGATCCAATCTGGTCATCTGGAGGTGCTGGTGGCTCTCAGCAGTGAGGCAGATTGCTCTTGGCTGGTGTAGAGTCTGTGGGGTCGGCAGCTCTGGGCTGGTGTGTGGCTGTCAGGGCTGGGAGGACTAATGGCTGGCAGCTTATGTTTGTGAGTCATTGTAGGCCCTGCTGGGGTGCACAGGTCTGGCTGGTGCACTGCTGGGGTGCACGGATCCTGAGGTGCCACTGCTGCTGCCAAGGGTGTGGCTCGGCTCCCTAAGCTACTGCTGCTGCCAAGCACCAATGCCTTGGCAGCGTGGCTCCTTGGCAGCTTGGCTCCTTGGCAGCATGGCTACTGTGCACTGGCCAGGTGGCTCAGCAATAGCTGGCTGCTCCTCAGTCCATAGCACCAGAAACCTCTGCCCTATGTTTCTGCACTGCTGCATAAATGCTCATCCACACCCACACCCACTCACACTCTCTCTTGCACTGGCTCATCCTCCCACCCACTCACCCTTGCTGTGGTCTTGCCTGTTGCCATGTTCCTGCTCTCTCCTCAACTTATTATTATTTTTTTAATGGTCACAAGCTTTTTTTTATCCTCACCCGAGGACATTTTTTCATTTTTTGTTCAGATAGAGTGGGAGGGAGAGAGGGAGGAAGGGTGGGAGAGAGAGAGAGAGAGAAACATCGACATGAAAGGGACACATCGAGTGGCTGCCACCTGCATGACCCAACCCAGGGTCAGGGACAAACTGCAACCGAGGTACATGCTCTTAGCGGGAATACAACCCGGGTTTCTCTGGACCGCAGGCCGACGCTCTAACCATGGAGCCAAACAGGCCAGGGCTCTCCTCAACTTCTTAAAGATCGATTGATTGAAACAGAATCAAACATTCAGTTTGATAGATGTTTCAAAGAAAAAAAGAAGGAAAGCAGCAATAAAAAGACAGATATTTATCAACAAGAGCAATGCTGAGAAATTGGAGGAAGACTGGAAGGAGAGTTGAAAAATAGGTTAGAGGTAGTGTCTGGGAGTAAGGGCTGAATTGCTGGGTTTATTTAATCTGAAAAATCAATGACTGAGGTGTCATTTAGCAAATGCCCTTCATATCCCACTGTGTAGACCAGAGCAAGAGAAAATGGAATGAAATTACACCTAGAGAGTTCTGTTTGATAAAGAGGGGTCTTTTTGTCTTTATGGATGATTAAACCATGGAATGGAATAATAGGGAGGGCTGATGAATCTTACTTGGAGATCCTTTAGAGATGGAAGAGACAACCATCTGTCTGAAATAAAGGCAGGTCATAAAATAGGCTAACTCTTAACTCCTGTGAGTTTTTGGAATTGATGGTTTTCTTGCTAAGGAATTTTTCTCCACTTTTTCTGCTCAAATCTACTCAGAGAGGCAAAAATTTTATCTAAGAATACACTGTAGTAAAAGACATGCTCAACTATTTCCATCTTAAAATGAAAATAAGTCTTTCAATGGCAGTGTCCCCTTTAGCTGCCTCCCCACCTCTCTTCTCTTTCCAGGCAAAGCTCTTTAAAGATTTGTCTGTTTGCTGACCTCATCTCTATTTATTCCTCTATCCACTGCATTCTGATTCCTTCCTTCCCCTCCTCTCTGAAGTATATACCAACACTACTAGTGACATCTTTATTAGTGTATCCAAACATGTACTTTTTATTTCTTATCTTATTAGAACTTTTAAGAACAAATAGCACTTGACCACACCCTCCTTCTTGCAATATTCTTCCTCAGATTTTTTTTTTGTTGCTTTATTTATTGTAGCAAAAAACCATATATAATAAAGAATTGGCCATTTTAACCATTTTTAAGTGTATGACATGAATTATACTCATAATATGTTTCAAGCATCATGACTGTCTATTTCCCAATGTTTTTATCACACCAGAGACTCGGTAGCCATTGCACAATAACTTCCTATCTTCTCCTGGATTTTGTGTTCCACATGCTTCTGGTTTTTCTTTTTTCTCTCTCCTTCCTTCTCAGGCTTCTTTGTGGAAATCTTTGCCTTTGCTCATTACTGAAAATTTGCACTCTTTGGGTGCAACACAGATCCTTGTATGAAGCAGGAATTTTTTTTTGTAATGCTCACCCGATGATATTTTTTCATTGATTTTTCAGATAGTGGAAAAGGGGGGGGGGGAGAGAGAGAGAGAGAGAGAGAGAGAGAGAGAGAGAGAGAGAGAGAGATGTGAGAGAGACACATTGATTAACCCCAACTGGGTTCAGGTATTAAACCTGTAACTGAGGTTCATGCCCTTGACTGGGAATCAAACCTGCAACAGTTTGGTCCATGGGACGGCGCTCTAACCACTGAGCCAAACTGGCCAGGGCTGGAGCAGGAATTTAAACTCATGTGATCTCATTCCAAACTTTATGATTGAACTTCACCAAATATCAGTAATTATTAAATGTATTTAAAAACAATGAAATGCATGCCATCCACAAAAAACCTTAATTTTCTCGATGGGCTTTACATAGCAGCTTATGATTTGTGAGCAATTTACTAATCTATGTAACTTAATTTCTTGTGCATCTTTTCAGTGGGACTGTAAACTCCTCAGGGGCCAGGAGAGTACTTTGTTCATCACTCCTCCCACACCCCCCCACCCCAGTTTTATTGAGATATAATTGCAAAGCTTTAACTTTTTCCCCCTCAACTTTGCAGTTGTATTTTTCTGAACTTGAAATTTATCTCTCCCTTTGCTCTCTTCAGTTTGGAGGTCACTTTTCCAGGAAGCTGGTTAGACTCTCCTCCAAACTTTCTTACTGTGTTGTCATTGCTGGTCTCCCTCACTGGTTCCTAAATTTCACAACTGGTAGAGATAAGAACAATCATGTTTATTATGCATTTCTAGCCACAGCATGTAATAGGCAGTAATCAATTATTTGACTCAACAGCAATGACTGTTATTGAATAAAGTAATGAAGACGTATAAAAGACATCTAAGGCCCTGGCTGGTTTAGCTCAGAGGTTAGAGCGTTTGCCTGTGGTCCACAGAGACCCCAGTTCGGTTCTAACTAAGGGCATGTACCTCGATTGCAGTTTGTCCCTGGCCCTGGTTGGATCGTGCGGGTGGCAACCACTCGATGTGTTCCTTTTCACATTGGTGTTTCTCTCTTTCTCTCTCTCTCTCTCTCTCTCTCCCTCCCTCCCTCCCTCTCCCTCCCTCCCTCCCTCCCTCCCTCCCTCCCTCCCTCCCTCCCTCCCTCCCTCCCACTCTATCTGAACAAAAAATGGAGAAATGTCCTCGGGTGAGGATAAAAAAAAAAAGACATCTAAGTATCTTTATGCTGACAGACAGATACTAGAGGTTGGAGATAATTAACTGTCTGGCCCTTGCTTTTGTGTGTGCAATGTCAAAATACTTTACATTTTATTGAGCAACAGTAAAAGTAATGACAGGGCTTTTATGAACAATTAACTAGATGCTTCAAAACCCTATTTGAGACAGCTTGATGAGTAATCAGCTTAATTGATATTTATCTATTTAAGATAAAGTCCTATCTAGCTTTTTTAAAGTGAGGCTCAAACTTTCTTTTTTAATTAAAAAAATAAAAGCAGTAACAGCTCTTATAAAACAGAGTTGCCTGTCTCTCTTATTTCTAGTGCATGCACGTTTCTGGGAGCTCTTTCTCCACTAACTACCCAGGGAGGCTGTAGTGCCCGTTCTGGTGCTGTCTGTGTTCCAGGCACTTCGGGTGAGTGTATGTGCTTTGAAGTAGATCGCCTTGCTGCGTTTCACATGGAGAGGAGTCTTGTTGATGATGACCCAGCTGCGGTGAGAAGGGTAGGAAAGGGCAGTGTGTGATGTGATACATTTCTACAATATGCCGTAACTGTGAAATACTCCCAATCCCTTATTTGTAGAAATTCTGTAAAAAGGACTTGGAAACATTTTCTAACAAAACCCCCATGAAATAAAAAGATATAGATATAGATACAGATAAAGAGATACAGATATATAGATATATATGTACAGAGGTGGACAAAAGTAAGTGTATAGTTGTTTGTATGGAAAATAATATAATAATAGAAAATAATTAATGAATAAGCTCTGTGTTTCATGTACTCACATCTGTACATCTACTTGTGTGTGTGTGTGTGTGTGTGTGTGTGTGTATATATATATATATATTTTTTTTTTAATTCAGATTTTATCTTAAAGATGTAAGACCTTAACCTCCAGTTTCTTCATATTTAAAATTACTTTAAGATCTTGGTGTTTGGAGATAATACTTCAAATAGGTTTTATGCCTAAAAATATATTGTTTAAACTATTTTTTTATGAGACTATATTTTAAAAAATAATTTTAAAATATCTTAAGAGCTAGATATTAAACTTGGAGAAATATCTACAAATTGGTTTAGAAAAAGGCAAATGGGGAAAATGGACAAGGGAAGTGAATAAATTTCAGTATAAAAAACAAGTGGCTAATACATGTGAAAAAGTTTAAATACACTTGCAAGGAAAGTGCAAAATAAGAAAACAATAAAATTGAATTGAGACAAGTCAAAAAGATGTAAAGATATAAAAACTATTTTTTCAATGTTGACAATAATAATGGCTACTAGTTACTGAGTGCTTACTATGTACCAGATACATTAGGTAGTTTTTTACCCAATGCACTTAGTCATCATGAAAAATATTTGTGGTAAATATTATAACCAACTTAAAGTTTACAGATGAGTTGAAACTATGGGTGGTGGTATATGCTAAAATGACAGGATGTGGAGAATGTATAGCTTAAAAAAGCATATGATACACCTTGTGTAGAAAAGATGGGTGCAGAACTGTAAGGAATGACTCATAATTTGAGGTGTATTCTATCTAAAGAACAGCCTGTATACAGAGGAGCAAAAAAGTTGAAGAATGCTGCTCTTAAAGGTTAAGAAATTATGGCAGGAATGATGATGAAGAATTGCTCAAGGACATATAGCTAGCAAGAGACAAGCCAGAGAGTTTGATATAATAACCATTATACTACACAACTTGGTGAACTGTTAGATGCATAGATGCTGACACAAATAATTACTTGGGATAATAGTTGGTATAAATATTCTGAAAATCAATACTGGTCTAATTTTTGGGCTATAGGATATAGCTCTGTAACAGATGATCATTTCTGCTTCTTTTGCTTAGGAAGCCTCTGTATATATCTTTCTCTTGTATCCTTTATTCCTTTTAATTCTCACCTGAAGATATGTTTATTGATTTCTTTTAGAGGGAGATAAAGGTGGGGGCAGGCAGAGAGAGAGAAAGATCATGTGAGAGAGAAACATCGATTGGTTACCTCCTAGATGTACCCCCACTGGGGATTGAACCCACAACCTAGGTATGTGTCCTGACCAGAAATTGAGCCCAAAATCTTTTGGAGCACTGGTAAAACCCCAACCAACCAAGCCACTTGGACAGGACTCCTTTATCCTTTTTGTACCACTAAATATTATCACTATAACTGTATCTTATAATTTTATACCCCATCTCAACATACATCAGCTTAAGAATTTACTTACCTAGGTACTCATCCTTGTTACCTATCATTTTTCAAATCAATTTAACCTTAGAATATCACTGTCTTCAGCTTAATTACACATAGAATACATAGGTGTAAACAAAATTATTACTGGGAAGATGCAAAGCCATAAGCATCTTAGTCATTTAAAGTTATTGTGACTTACTTATCATCTCGTGAAGAACCCAAAGAAGGAGAGTCATTGGGAAAGGTAGCGTCTCAGTAATGGAAGAGGAAGAGTGATGCAATGTGTGTGGTACTATCTTAGAATACAGCATAGATCTGGGATGTGGTGAAGAGCCTGGGCATTCAAGGATACAGCAAAGGAGCCCTGGGCCTCCAGAAATCAGAGCAGGAAGAGAAAAGGCTCCCAGTTCGCTGAAATGACCCCCATTTGCAGAGATGGGATTGTACAAAAGTCATACTTTACAATTGTGCCCAGAGTCAGCTCTGGCCTAAATGATGCCATGGGGCTATCTCCTCGCTTGGGGATAGCATCTTTCTAATGTTTACTTATTAAACATCTTGATGAGACAATCTTAACCATTAAAAGAAGCGCTCAACTTCTTTTGCTCCTCTGTACACAGGCTGCTCTTCACATGAAACACACTCCAAGTTATGAGTCATTCCCTGCAGTCCTGCCCCCATCTTTTCTACTGAAGGTGTAGCATAGGCTTTTTCAAGTTACACATTTTCCACATCTCATCATTCTAGCATGCACCACCGCCCTTAGGAGTATCCCTCCCACATGCACCGGAGAATTCCTGCTCTAGCTGAAGAAAAAGAACTTGGGGAAAATATGACATGATCTACTGTGCCAAACCAGAAACTTCCGAAACGGAAAACCAAACAAAACAGATTTATCTGGTGTGAGCGCTGGCTCCTCCACACCAAGTGTCTTAAGGCCTGAAAGACAGATGCCTACTGATCTGCTCTCCTTCCCTCCAGCCTCCCACTGAGCGTCTGGCACTCCTTTGAGTGCAATTCCTTTGCATTAATGAAAATGTAGCCCCTGCTACTTTATTTCTAGATCTGTAAACAATACCCAAGAATATTCTTATGAGCTATGCTTATTTGAATATGGATATGCTTTTATTTATAATGACTATGTTAAATGACTTAGCTTTAAAATGGGGATAATTCCGGATGAGTTTCTTTTAAAAACATTATTTTATTATATAAGTTTCAGGTGTTCAACACTATAATCTGACATCTGTATGTACTTCAAAGTGATCATTACCATAAGTCTAGTTACTGTTTATTATCATACAGCTGACACACTTCACCCATTTCACCCATTCCCCAACCCCTGCCCTTCCATTAACCACTAATCTGTTCTCTGTATCTATGAGTTTATTTTTATTAGAAATATTTTAAAATTATCATTTCACTACAGTTTACATACAATGTTTTATAAGTTTCAGGTGTATAACATAGTGATTAGACATTTATATTCCTTATGAAGTGATCACACCAATAAGTCTAGTATCCACCTCACACCATACATGTTACTACAATGTTATTGACTATACTCCCTATGCTGCACTTTACAGCCCCATGACTGTTTAAATAACTGGCAATTTGTACTTCTTAATCCCTTTCACCTCTTTCATCCATTCCCACAAACCCCTTCCCATCTGGCAACCATGCATTTGTTTTTTATATCTCTGAGTTAGTTTCTGTTTTGTTTGTTAATTTATTTTGATTATTAGACTCCACAGATAAGTGAAATAATGTGGCATTTGTCTTTCTCTGACTTATTTCACTTTAGTGACGTAGCAGGTATAAAATTAATATTCAGAAATTGGTTGTATTTTTATATACCAATTACAAACTTGCAGGAAGAGATATTTAAAAAACAATCCCATTTACAATTGCATTAAAAACAAACAAAGTATCTAGGAATAAATTTTACTGAGGAAGTACAAGACCTGTACTTGGAAAACTGTAAGACATTGAATAAATAAATTGAAGAAGACACAAAAAAATGGAGGCATATACCGTGATCATGGATAGAAAGAATTACCATTGTTAAAATGTCCATACTACCCAAAACAATCTACAGAGTCAATGCAATTCCTATCAAAATACCAATGGCATTTTCCACAGAACTAGAACAAATAATCCTAAAATATATATGGAGCTACAAAAAACCTTGGATAGCCAAAGCAATCTTGAAAAAAAAGAACAAAGTTGGAAATATCAAGTTACCTGATATCAAACTACATGACAAGTATATAGTAATTAAAACAGCATGGTACTGGCATAAACAGATTTATAGAACAGAATAGAGAGCCCAGAAAAATATTTTGTTTTGTTTTGCTTCTTTTAAATTCCACATATTAGTGAAATCATATGATATTTATCTTTCTCTGTCTGACTTATTTCACTTATCATAAAACTCTCCAGTTCTATCCACATCATCACAAATGGAAAGATTTTATTCTTTTCTATGACTGAGTCATATTCTGTTTAAAGAATCCTCACCCAAGGATATTTTTCCACTGATTTTCCAGATAGAGTGTAAGGGGGGAGGGAGAGGGGAGAGAGAGAGAGAGAGAGAGAGAGAGAGAGAGAGAGAGAGAAAGAAAGAAACATTGATGTGAGAGAGACATATCTATGGTTGCCTTCCGTAAGACCTGGATTGGGACTGGGGATCAAACCTGCAACCCAGGTACATGCCCTTGACCAGGAATCGAACCCGTGACCCTTCATTCTGCAGGCTGACGCTCTAACCCCTGAGCCAAACTAGCCAGGGCTACCACCTCTTCTTGATCCATCCATCCATCGATAGACATTTAGATTGTTTCTATATTTGTTACTGTGACTATTGCTGTAATGAACATAGGGTACATATGTTCTTTTTGAACTAGTATTGTTATATTTTTCAGATACATACCCAGAAGTAGGATAACTGGGTGATATGACATTTCTATTCATAATTTTTTTTGACATAATTAACATTTATTTCTTGGCCATGGCCTATATGAAAGAAGAGTGTTATTTTATTTTTAATTAATTTTGGGGCAGGGTGTGACATTGGTTAATAATAATAAAATCATAAGTTTCAAGTGTACAATATTATAATATATCATCTGTATATTGCATTGCGTGCTCATCAACCAAAGTTTAGTTTGACCCTTTTTACCTTCTTTGACCTACCTCATCGCCTACTCCTCTGGTAACTGCCATACTATTGTCTGTGTCATTGAGTTTACTTATTTGTTGCATTCTATTTTATATCCCACATATGAATGAAATCATATGATTCTTGTCCTTTTCTGTGTGACTTATTTCACTCAGCATGAGTCTCTCAAGATCCATCCATATTGTCACAAATGTCAGTATTGCATCTTTTCCCATGGCTGAATAGTATTCCATTGTATATATGTACCACATCTTCTTATCCAGTCGTTCATCGAATAACACTTGGCTTTTTTTCCCGTGTATTAGCTACTGTGAATAATGTTGCAATGAACATAGGGGTACATATATCATTATGAATTAATGTTTTTAAAATGGGGGAAAACAGGGGACATCTATAATACTTTCAACAATAAAGATAAATTTTAAAAAATGTTTTAAAATTTTGGAGTAGATAACCAGAAAGTCTTAACTTTTTGAGGAGCCTCCATACTATTTTCCATAGTGGCTGCATCAATTTACACTCCTACCAACGTACAATGGTTTCGTTTTTTTTCTTTTCTCTCTCTTTTTTTTTTTTTTGCTGTAAAATTCTTCTATTCTTGTTGTATGTTTGTAATTTTTCTTTTTCATTTTTTTGTGATTATTCCAGTTTCTGTTTATTTTCTCTTTTTTTAAAAAAATAATTAATTTATTTTTGTTATAGATGTTTCTTCTTTTCCCCCCTCCCCCCCTTCCTGCCGTGTTCTCAGCTAGGGGGTTTCGGTTTTTTTCTACATCATTTCCAACACTTGTTATTTCTTGTCTTTTTAATAACAGTCATTCTAACATGTATGAGGTGATATCTCATTGTGGTTTTGATTTTCACTTTCTTAATAATCATTGGCCATATGTATGTCTTCTTTGGAAAAATGTCCACTAAATTCCTAAGCCCATTTTTAATGTTTTGGTTGTTGTTGAATTGTATCAGTTCTTTATGTATTTTGGGTATTAATCTCTTATCAGATGTATGGTTTGCAAATATCTTCTCCCATTTAGTAGGTTGCTTTTCTGTTTTGATGGCAGTTTTCCTTGCTGTGCAGCAGCTCTTTGGTTTGATGTTGTCTCATTTGTTTATTTTTGCTTTTATTTCTCTTGCATTTGGATTCAGATCCACAAAGACACTACCAAGACCTATGTCAAGGAACTTACTGCCTATGTTTTCTTCTAAGAATTTTATGGTCAGGTCTTATATTTAAGTCTTTAATCAATTTGAGTTAACGTTTGTGTATGGTATAAGATAGTGATTTAGTTTCATTCTTTTGTATGTGATTGTCCAGTTTCCCCAGCACCATTTATTGAAGAAACTGTCCTTTCTCATTGTATGTTCTTGGTTCCTTTTGCCATAGATTAGCTATCCATATCTGTGTCCATTTCTAGACACTCAATTCTGTTTCATTGATCTGTGCATTTGTTTTTGTGCCAATACCATACTGTTTTGATTACTGTAACTTTGTAGCATAGTTGAAATCAGGGAGTGTGATACCTCAAGCTTTGCTTTTCTTTCTCAATATTGCTTTTGCAATTTAGGATTCTTTGGTAAGATGATAAGCATTTCTAAGTTACTTACCTGAGGGAGTTTAGTTAACTGTAGCTTGAGAAGGGCTTACTACTGTTTAATCCTAAAGCCCATTGAGAGACATTTATCTAGGAAGAGTAAGAGTGAGATGTGTTTGACATTTCTGGAAAAAAGCAGCTTCTATGTATTAAAACAACATAGCAAAAAGATTATTTAGTTTGGAAGGTAAGACAGAATCAGAGTAAGAAAATTTAAGACTTTGTTAGAAAATTAAATAGTTACTTATTAGAAACAATTAGCATGAATAATTAATAAACTATCTAAATTTCAAAATATGTTTGTGGATTTTGGCAAGTTAAAATAGTTAAAATACAAAGACCCAAAGCTATCATGGTAAAATTAATAAAGGGGATGTTTGTTATGCATAATCTTGTTAATTTGTTAATTAAAACTATCTCATTATAGTTTTTATTTTGTTTTGTTTTGTTAATCCTCACCTAAGGATATTTGTTCCATTGGTTTTTAGAGAAAATGGTAGAGAGGAAAGGAAAGGGGAGAGAGAGAGAGAGAGAGAGAGAGAGAGAGAGAGAGAGAGAGAGAGAGAGAAACGTCAAAGTGAAAGAGACACATCGATTGGTTGCATCTAGCACACACCCTGACCAGGAATTGAACCTGAGACCCTTCAGTGTGTGGACTGACACTCTAACCACTGAGCAACATTGGCCAGAGCTCTTATTATATTTTGAACTTGCATCTCTGATCACTTGATGAGGTTTTTCATGTGTTTTTTTTTTTTTTTTTTTTTTCAGATTACATCCTCTTTTGGGAATTATCTGTATCCTTTGCCTATGTATTATCTGTAGAAGTTATTTTTTTCTAATCATTTTACCATCTTTGTTTCTAATATATTTGGCTCTGTATCTCATGGTCTAGCATACTAGCACATTTATAGATGTTCAATAAATATCCATTTCATTGGAAAAAAAAGATTTTTTTTTTGTTTTTTGTTTTTAGAAGTACTTTTTTAAAAAATCCCTCGCCTGAGGATATTTTTCCATTGATTTTTTAAATAGAGTGGGAGAGAGAAAGGGTGAGGGGGAGAGAGAGAGAGAAACATCAATGTGAGAAAGACACATTGATTGGTTGCCTCCTGCAAGGCACGGTCCAGGGATCGGACCTACAACCAAGGTATGTACCCTTGGTGAAGAATCAAGCTGAGACCCTTTGATCCATGGGCCGATGCTCTAACTGATGAGCCAAACCAGTCAGGGCTAGAAGAACTTTTTCTTTTGCATTATAGATTTAGTATATCTAGTACATGAATTAACTGATATATTTATCACTTTGAAATATATTTTGATTTGATTTTTATATCGACAAAGAAGTTCCTTTGGAGTTGTTATTTTCCCAGTTCTATAGATTTCCATGATTAGCATAAGTGCAGGAGAAATTTTAAATATTCCACAAGGCTGAGAGCTTTCAAAAAGAAGGCAGGCATATCTGAATTGGGGATACTCCTCTCTCTGCTAATAATAACTCTCTGCTTGTCATGAGATTCAGGTTGTTATAGTGAATGGAAGGTGGTTAAAACCAGAAAGAAATGTAATATGTTGATAACAGAAGGAGTTTTTAAAAATGATATATAATTTGTCAATATATTGCTCTTTAAAATGGGTTTGATTGCCAGTGTGGCTCAGTGGTTGAGCGTCGACCCATGCACCAAGAGGTCACCAGTTCGATTCCTGGTCAGGGAACATGCCCAGGTTGTGGACTAAGTCCCCAGTGGGGGGCATACAAGAGGCAGCCAATTGATGTTCTCTCTCATCAATGTTTCTCTCTCTCTCTCTCTCTCTCCCCCTTCCCTCTCTCTAAAATCAATAAAGAAAAATAAATACATAAAATGGGTTTGATTCATTGAATTGCCTATTTTCTTCATATGGGCAACCAAATCTCTCAGGTTATTGCAAGTCTAAATGGTCCCTGTTGTCTGTTTTCCTGGCTATGTCAGGCACTATGACTAATGAAGGACATCCTGTTGTAGGAACATATTCCCACCCCTCCATGTTGATATCCTTGCGCAGAAACACAGCCAAACAAGTCTTCGTAGGACTGGACTGGCCTGATTACTGCTATACTATCACCAAGATTGGCTCTCCTGCTTTGACCAGTCTTCTGTATCACCTGTATTTCCTCCCACAAGTAAGTTTCCTGAGTTTGCTCTTCACTTCAGAGTCATACCTCTGGATGTCTGATGAGCTAGAAAATCAGAAGTAGGAGCTGGTAAAACCTTAACTCCTCTTTTTGGCATAAGCTGCAATAGCTTATACACCATAATTTATAAATGAAACCAATCTTACTACCTTTGTATTGATGACTTGATTGTGTACCAACAAATCGTCAAACCTAACTATGATGGGGTTGAAGATGAAGAAGGCCAGCAGCCTCTGTGAAGAATTGGTATGACTTAATCCATTAATTAATTAATTTATTCACTTCCCCATTTAATAAATATTTGAGGGCTGATGATGTGGTAGGCCAGGGCTGTACCACTAAGCCCTGCCAGAGCTTAGAGGTTAGCAAGGAGGCAGACATAATCATAATGAAGTGATCAAACAAGGGAGTAATTGCAATGTTGATATATGTTATAATGGAGCAGTACAAAGCCCGCTGAGAGCTTACAATGGGGACATGGACTTAGTTCAAGGAAAGCTTGGCTGGAAGTCTCACACTTGGTCTGAATATGAAGGCTGAATCATGTTAGCTAAGCAACAGGAAGAGAGAAACAAGAACAAATGCATTTTGTTAGGTAAAAAAGATATGACAGTCCTGGTTCAGTTTTTTTCTCAGAGATACTGAAAAGTTTTCCTGATTCTCGTTGGAACCCAATAATATTCCCAGCAATGGGAATGTTGAGGTGACCTCTCATGTTTCTTCAGGTTTCTTTGTGTTAATGTGCCATTATCGAAGGTCATTGGCACATATCTCTTCTGAGATGCTGTGGCATTGGGCAGACTGAATAGTGCTTGAGAAGTAGAACCGACTTTTAATTAATTCTTTTTTTTATTCTCATATTCTCATCCTGGGTCTTCCTGAGACTGTAGGTCTGCCTAGATCCTTGGTCCTGGTCTACTATGGAGCCATTGCATGGAAAGGGGTGGAGGGAATTGGGAGTAAGGAAGACTGGATGAAATGCTGACAACAAGCATAGTAGTCTGGAAGGGAAATGGGTTTGACCCATCCTCCCACTGCTCCAGCATCAATAGTGATTCCAACTTTTGCCCAAAGGATTCAAAACACTCACATAGAAATGTGAAATAGTTGGTGACAGCAACCTAGGAACTACATGGGGATGTAGGAAGGTTGGGTAAAATACTGAACTCAGCACATACAGACAGAAGAACAGACAATAAAGGTCTTGTGCTAAGGAAGATGTAAGTCTAGACAAAGGTAAAGACAAAAAAACTTGGCATCTTCACAGACGGTATGTGTCTTATGGTGGCTATTGTCAGTATGTTGGCTGTTTACAGGATGGCTCTGCTACAGAAACATGGAAATGCTGTTTAATTTTGGGTGAAGATTCTACATCTTTTTAAAGGTCTTGGGAGGCTTGACAAAAGTAATAACCATAGCTTTCCAGAAGATTTTTTTTCATGACAAGGAAAGAGACTGAAATGTTCTCTTACACTGCATATTTTATTTATTTATTTGGTTGTTTGTTTTTGTTATAGATGTTTCTCATTTTTCTCCCATTGACACCCTCCTCCCCTTCCTCACTGCCCCAGCCCCAGCTTTGTTGTCTATGTTCATTTGTCATGCATACATGCATGTAAATTCTGTGGTTTATCTCTCCCCCCAACCCTTCCTTCTCTGAGGTTTGTCATTCTGTACCCCACCTCCATGTCTCTGGGTTAATTTTGTTCAGCAGTTTGTTTAGTTCATTATATTCCGCAAATAAGTGAGATCATGTAATATTTGTCTATGGTGTTACCTCAAAAATTTAAAAATTGAACTGCCGCCCTGGCCGGTTTGGCTCAGCGATTAGAGCGTCGGCCTGCGGTCCTGAGAGACCCGGGTTCGGTTCCCGCTAAGGGCGCGTACCTCGGTTGCAGTTTGTCCCCGTCCCTGGTCGGTTGTGCAGGTGGCAGCCACTCGATGTGTTCCTTTCACATCGATGTTTCTCTCTCTCTCTCTCTCTCTCTGTTCCTCTCTCTCCCTCCCACTCTACCTGAACAACAACAACAACAAAAAATGGAAAAATGTCCTCGGGTGAGGATAAAAAAAAAAAAAATTGAACTGCCATTTGACCCAGTGATCCCACTTCTAGGAATATACCCTAAGAAACCTGAAACACCAATCAGAAAGAATATATGTACCCCTATGTTTATAAGAGCACTATTTATAATAGCTAAGATCTGGAAACAACCCAAGTGTAAATGAGTGGATTAAAAAGCTGTGGTACATGTACACAATGGAATACTATGCAGCTGTAAGAAAGAAAGAGCTCTTATCCTTTGAGATGGCATGGAGGGACCTGAAGAGTATTACATTGCATATTTTAGAATAACATGGTTCTTGGTGGCTTCCTAATTTTGTAATAGGCTTGGCTTCTAAGCTTTATTTTTGAAGATCGCTAGAAAATTTTAGAGGGGCAAATATAAAATAAGTTTAAATGTTTTTAACTTAATTAACAATCAGAACTAGAAAAAGTTTTCATCCATGCATAAGATTATACGTTGGAAATGGATAGTCTCTCTCCATCCTTTCTTACTCACACTCACTCCCTTGAGTGTTATTGCTAATAATTTGTTATTGTTAAGACTATATAAGTGGTAGCTTTTATTTTTATCTTTCTATATAATCATATATATACACACATACATTCTCTTTCTCTTTTTCACACACCCACACACACACAGTCACGTAATGATGGGAATATTTTCCGAGAAATGTATCCTTCATTGATTTCATTGTTGTGTGAATGTCATAGTGTGCACTTATACACACTTGGATAATATAGCCCACTACTGTAATTATACTTTTATTTGGCTGGCAGCACAGTAGGTTTGTTTATATCAGCATTACCACATATACATGAGCAATATGTTGCTCTAGGACATTAAGACAGTTATGTCACTACATGATAGGAACTTTTGAGCTACATTATAGTCTTAGGGGACTGCCGTTGCATATGTGGCCTGTCATTGAATAAAGTGTTGTTATATGGGGCATGACTGTATATACTTTGTAAAAACACATAAGATTACATTGCATATATTATTAAAATTTTGGATTTTTGAAATTTAAGAATATATCATGAATATCTTTTCATGTCAGAATATATAAATATAATTGATTCTGTTTAATGACTGTATATTATTTCTAGTTCAAATATTTCATGATTTATTTGACCATTCTCAAATTGGACATTCAGGGATTATGTTATTTAATCCTTTTATGTTTATCATAGCAAGGGATATTTGTTGTTTGAATAATTTATAGAAATTTGCCATTAATATATAGTAATTATAAGAAATACTTCTTGGTAGGTTGATTTCCAAGTATTCTTGTTGCATTATAAGTTTGCTTGTAAATAGAATAGTTTCTACACTGGTCTGTATTTCTGTACTTCTGTTGGCCTCTAGTAAGTCATGCATGACTCCATTCATTCATTCACTCATTCATGAACATATTTATTGAGTCCTCTCCATGGTAGATGATACTAAAATTACAGAGAAGAATAAGAAGAATAAGGATTAGCTCTGTCCTTAGAGCTCAGGATTTGGTGAGAGATTTGTTAAGAAAACTCCATATTGTGGTATCCAATTAGAGAACCATGAAAGAATGTTGATCAGGCTTCACTAAACAGATAAAATGTGAACAAGTTCTGAAGGGAGAAGTACAGCTATGGCTGAGTGAATGGTGTGAGCCCGGAGAGGAGGTTATAGAGATGTGGGGAGAGCTGAGACTTGTTTAATGTGACTGTTTTGTAAAGTGTGTGTGCAGAGAAGGGGAATGGCAAAATATAGTGAGAAGGTTGGGTGGGGTCAGATGATGGATCAAGCCCTTGAATGCTACGGTACTGGGTTTGAATTTTCTCATTGATTTGATGGACAGTGACAGTGGGAGTAACCTCATCCAATCCGTGTTTAGAGACATAAATCTGGAATTAGTGAGACTAGCCTGCATCAGTTGATACTGTGCTGACTGAATTAATTACCTTGTTTACTTTCCCAGGCAGTGAATGTATAAAAGTCTTTGTTGCCACCTAAAAAAATAATATAGCCACCTCTTATTATGGGGAAAAAAAGCTAAACAACAATAAAATGGTCAAAGCAAAAAATCATGGGGATTAACCCCTCTCTGTAAAAAGAAATGAAGAGAAATGATTTATTTCTATCAAATTATTTTTCTTTATACCATTAAAGTCCTTTCTCCCCATTTAAGCATTCCACCACAGTTTTAAAGACCGATACCTTATAACAATGACTGATTATATGCTTACCACACAGATTTTAAACTTGCCAAGATTCGGAACTGGTTTTTGGCAGAGAGACATAAAGTGAGCACTTAGGTGTTTATAACACAATGTGTCTGTCAAGAACAAAAAAGCTGAAGCAGACAAGCTTCTGCAAAGGCTTTTTACGCCCCGTCACTCATTCTTCATACTTTTTCTTTCAGAACATTTATGAACAAACTTGGGAGATTTATAGTCACCCTTTAACAGTGTGTATATTTATGGATCTAAATGAAAATAAAACTACTTTATGAGTGAAAATTGCCCTTCCACAGCAGTGAGAGTTGCACAGCTCTTCTGTCAGCTGCATTTTATTGCTTCTCTGTATCTTTGGATCTAAGTAGAAGCAAGGGGAAACAAATCATTTTGGTGCTTGGAAGCGATGCCAATCATTTTGAGAGAACGGGAAACATCAGGATCGGTTTTGCTTTCTATAAAAGGTCACTCTCATCAAATGATTTAGACTCTATTTTGAAGAAACATGCTATTTCTATGAAAGAGGATTTCCAACTGAGTGGTTGGAAAATATTCTACAAGTCACCCTCACAACCAGGCATGAAGAAATCAAAGCGAAAAGCCCATTTCCTTTCTAAATTCTTTAGAATAGTTTTTGACTGGGAGAAATGCTAATCTAATTTGAGAACGAACTCATGCTGATGTCTGTGTGTGATCATAAGTTTTTATTTTCTTTTTGATTTTTCTTCGTTTATCTGCCCAATAACTATTATGTTTTGATTTTTGGATTCTGGGATCCAGCTCACAATTTGGACAACCTTTGTGATCCCAGTGAGGTAAATCACTGGACGCTGGGTCACAAATGAAAACTGTTATTAAGACTAGCAGCTGAGATACCTTGTTCCCACTTGCAAAAGCCACAGAGCCCAGGCCTCTTCTTAACCTACCCAACCAATGCCTAAGCTCTCTTCGGGAAGAGTAACTTGTCAAGGCAGCTACAAACGCTGGAACAGAAAAGTTTCTTTCTGACACTAGGATATGGGGCTTTGAACTCTTCAGTTTTCTCTTAGGGGTGGACAGAGTTGCTATATTCAGGGATAATTCAAAGAGAAATTATGGTCTCTCTAGAAGGATTATATTTTATAATCTGAGACCAACAGATATTTAAAGCAAATCATAGTAGAAATCCTCAGGGTTATTTGATATTGCATTTCTCCTATGACATTCTAATCAGTTCCCCTTTGAATTCTTCCTGCAGGAGGGAGCTTCCTGGTTCCCTGGGCTGTCTGGGACTGCACTTGTTTAGACACTTAGACATTTCCCCCCTATTTTTGTCTAAAATTTGTCCTTTTAACTTTTAACCTGTTTGTCCTAGTTAGAATATTGAGAAGAAGGCAGGGGTGCTTAGGAGCATTAGGGATTAAAAGAAAAAGAAATTATTGTTGTTGATATTCTTTGTGAATACTCAGAAGTTTAATTTAACCACTTGATATGCATATTCATAACTAGTCATTACTTGGGCGGGAATTTCTCAGGCAATATCAAATGGTCCTCTTTGTCTTCGATAGTGAGTTTGAATTTAAAGCAGAATAACACAAAGCGTTTGGTCATTTCCACTAACAGCAGTAGAGAACAGAGGGATAACGGGCCTTTGGATTTTCCCTCTAATTTACTTTGAATTATTGTTATGTGTCCCTGAGACAGAGGGTCAGGCCTCTTCTGTTTAGCAAGAGTGGGGTTGGACAGAGGTAGGGGATGAACTGTGATTCTTTTGCAAAAAAGCCTCTGCCAATGAATGGGGAGGTTTGCTGTTAGGATGGCCTTCAGAGTTGCCCCAAATTGAACCAATGGGCTGAGCCTTTGTATTCCCCTTATCAACATCACTGATGTGGGCAGCCCTTAGCAGGAGGTGTGACCTCTGCAGAGGGCTCAGCTGAGAGGTGTCAGATGCTCACCTTCTCAGACACTGGTCAGTGGGTCCTGACAAGGAGTTCTGGCTGTCCCAGAGGATGCCTGGTGGGTCTGGGAGTTAATACTCTGTGGAGAGGATGATGATGGATGATGGGAACTGGAAAGGCACCAATAGATAGATTGCTCTCCTTTCCTCTCCTCTATGGTTCGTTCTGAGATACAGTACATGAGACTGAGCAGTACGCCACATTTGTTGCAATGGTGTGACCAGCTTGGCAATTTACTCCCTTGTATGTGCTCTTCTATCTTCTAACTCATTTCTTTTTCCTCTTCTCCTCTGCACCCTGCCCCCCCAACTGCACCCTGGCACTAAAATTTCGCCTTAGCCTCCGTTTTCTGAAAACCTAGGTTAAAATTAAATGACCTTTTTGAAATCTCTGAAATTATAGAACTTAATTTATAAGGGGCCTTACAGATCACATAGTCTAATCCTTCCCACTTGGTAGGTCTGAAAACAGGCATAAAATGGTTGAGTTATTTGAGTGCCTTCCAGATTCAGAACCTAAGCTTCCTGACTCCTGGGTCCATGTTCTTCCTACTCAGTCACATCTTATCTACAGTAACCCACTTGGAAAATGACTTTATCCCCCAAAATGGCCCTGTGATAGTATAATACCTTGGACATACAGTAACTGGGGCCCATCCTGGATACAAAAGGACTTGATTGTTTTGTGGCATATCCGATGAACACCTTCCAGAGTTTTTTCAATGGTATAGAGTCTTTAGAATGTTAAAGCTGGTAGGAATCGAGGAGATCATCAAGCCTTGTGATTTCCAACCTATTTGCCATTGAGGATCCCTTCTGTCACTTCTCTTCATCTCAACCCCCAAAACTTCTTTTTACAAAGATTTCTTCTGAATTGCTTTATTAGGACATAATTATTTTTTTTATTTCTTTAATTAACTAAAAACATAAAATGTCCATAGAGTTGTTGATGTGAACACCACTGCAGCCTTATATATTGCAGATATATAAATATTGCTCCTGCTTAACTCTTTAAAAGAAAAAAGAATGATAAAGCCACCTTTATTGAATCCTTCTAGGAGCCCCATGGAGAAAACCACTAATCTGATTGGCACCTCACCCTTGTTAGAAGTCCAGCAGCTATTAGAGCCTGGACCAGAATCTGGTCTCCTGACTTGAACTTGGAGGTTCTTCCCAAGTTCACATCCTTCCTCCTCAAGAGTCTTCTTATCTCCTTAGTCACTGTGAAGGTCCTTGTTGCTGATTATTAGCAAATACCATTTTTACCTAAATGCTTGTGTCTACAGTTCCTTCAGCCTCATTGCTCCATGGAGATCCCTTGGGCATCCATCCCTGGGTGGCGGTCCTTCTTCCAGGAGGTTCATCCAGAGAGGAACGTGATATGGGTCTTGTCAGGTAACTCCAGCTGATATTCTTTTTTCCAGAAGCAGTTGTTGGTGGATCAGACTGCTCAGCTCTAAACTGCATGCACAAGTAGGAGGGAATGTGCCTGTCATCTTCAGGTACAACTACCATTTGGATTTCTTTGACAAGAGAAGAATTGAAGCTCAGGAGAAGGGGCTGAGGCATGATTTTATGGGAGACATTTTTGCTAGGAACAAAGGCCTTTATTTGGAGTGTCAAGGGCAGGATGGAGGTCAGGGGAATTCTCACTTACATTGGATGAGAGACTTGAAGAGAGTGAGGACACAAACCTTGAAGGGAATGGTGATGAAAGAATGTTCTGGGCAAAGGCCTTGGGGTAGGTATGTACGTGGTGTGTTGGAGGAAAAACAGAGAAGCTGGTGCAGTTGCAGCAGAGAGAATGGGGGAAAGTAGCAAAAGTCAGAGAGATGGGAGGATCAAGTCAGAGCTAGAGGCATTGAACCGGATGTGATACATGATCTGTCTTACTTTCTAAAAGAGATACTCTGGCTACTGTGTTGAGAATAGACTTTGTGGAGGCAATGAAAATGGGGAGATACTTAAAAGGCCAAGGGAGGGGCTTTCTGAGTCGAAGTATGTTTTAAGGTGAGGCAGACAGGACTTGTTGGTAGATGGATATAGGGTGGGAGAGAAGAGAGTCGAAGTTGATTCCCGGGTTTTAGTGTGTGCAGTTAGAAGAACATAGTTGTTATTTACTGAGATGGAGGAAGTCTGTCTGAAGAGCAGATCTGGGGAAAATTCAGAAGCATTTTGGGGGAAAGAAGGTGTTGTTATTAAGATAGATTCTAGACCTTGAGAATTCCACTAGTTTTTCTAATATCCTCTGTCTTCATGTAAAAGTTATTCTTAATTTTTACATTTCTTAAAAATATATTTGTGTGTGTGCATGTGTTTGTGTGCGCGCGCGTGTGTGTGTGTGTGTGTGTGTGTGTGTGTGTGTGTTATGGGGTGTATATGAATGGCTAGAGGGCATGAATAAGTCTGGCCAATGACTGATAGGAGAAGCATGTTTCTGGCTGTGATGGCCGCCCTCCCGGTACTCTCCTCATAGTTTGGATGGTAGAAAAACCAAAGCCCAGAGAGGCGAGGTGGTTGGGTTGAGGCCAAACAGCTGGTGTGAAGTGGAACCAGCCCTGGAAGAAAGGTCTCCACTCTCTCTGGCCCTTTCTTTTCAGCAGCATCACTAATTCTCCAGTGTTACATCTCATGTCAGCAACGGGCATCTCTCGGACAGCCAAGATTAGAAGTAGGTTGAGTAAAACATGCAGGTTGTTACAGATCATTGTGGCCTCAGGAAAACCCGAACTCTCCCAAAAGCTTGAGAGGGGGAGCGAAGACAGCATGACTGTTTACAGTCACACGATGTGACGCACTAAGCATTTGCCTATAACTTACCCAAAACTTGAGTATTTATTTCCTCTTCTTTATGCTTGTAAAGCAGCAGGAAGAGACAAGCTGTTCCATTCAGAAACCACAGAAAAATGCTTTCGTGATCTGAGGCTGCCTCTAGCATATGGGATACATTCTTTGGATTTCAGACGAGAACATTCAACAGACATCTTCTTTCCCAGAGTCTCCACTTGTGACAGTGGGCTTTGCTAAAGGACTGGCAGACTGCGCTTGACTTGGCAGGACGTGCTGAATCTGTACTCCCTGACCCCCAGTGCTCACCTCCTCAACACTCCCTCCACCGCTGGGGATTTTTGCTTTGCAAAGCTGTGAAAGGTCAATAGATAAATTGGCATGCTCAGCACTCTCTCTGGATATTTCCTAAGGTTGGGAAGTGAATGGTATAAATGTCTAATTAGAGAATAAAGACACTTGCACATTTAATCTTGATGGGAGCTGGGGATAGCACTCGGTCTCATTATCACTTCTGCTACCTACAGTCTTCCCTGACATGTGTCCTATTACTTTCCACCAGCCCTGCCAATCACAGCACCTGAGCAGCTGAGCCGTGGTGTGCTGCAGCTATCATTAATATAGAGGTGACACGAGGACCAGAGTCCTGCTTCAAGTTTCTTTTGGGCTCTGTTGGAAGAAGCCACCAGTTCAAATCCGACAAAGGAGCACGATGAGACTTTTGGCTCTGCTAGATTCTTCTGTAGGAAATCCCCCCTCCCCCAAAGGATGATTGAAGTGTTCATGTAGGTTTCTGTAGAAAATGCCAGACTGTTTTCTCTGGGGAGGCAGAACGTTTAAAGCAAATCAGACACCAGTATTTTGATGAGTTTCAGCTTCTGAGCTTTTCCTTTAATGTGTGGCAACTTGAGAGCATCCTACTCTTGAGATTTATTATATTAAAAAACCTAATATATGAATACTCTACAACAGTTCATAATTCCGAGTCTTATAGAGGGTATACACTGGGGAAAAGAATATTCCAAAAATAAAACCCAAACAGGCCCTGTACAAAAGCTTTAGGGCATTGTTTTGCAGGGGGACAGGTCCATGAACCTGGCCAGTTACCAACTATCTCACTTGTTTGAAAGAAGAAATCTGTTTCTTTTTTGTAGGGTGGCAGAGTAGAAAAATGTACAATTAACAGTAGAAAGTTTAACATTTGGCTGAAGGTTTTGAAGTCCAAATTATCCTTTGTATCCCCCTGAAGTTTTCTGGTAACTCAAAAGGAATAGAAGAACAATAGGCTTGGTAGAAGAAACTCAGGATGTACCAGGATGGCTGACTTCAGACGTGGATAGTGCTATTTTAAATTCGGACCTCAGAAAATGTGTTCCTGTTAGGGGGAGCTCCCACTGCTGCTGGTGGGAGGCCTCAGAGCCCACAGCTTATTTTGTCCCTCCTCTCCTGGCAACATAGCATTAAAAACTAAACCAGAAACCTGTTTCAAGGATGACACAACATCATGCCAGCAAAGGAAAATCCCAGTGGCTGACAGGCCGTCCAAGGAGACGTGCCCATGGGTGCAGCCTGGGCGCTGGCTGGAGGTGCACACAGACCCAAGGCCAAGCCCCGGCCTGAGAGGCCAGCAGGGCGCTCTGCTCACACACAGTAGACACCCTCGCCTGCCATCTTCACAGACCAGGGACAGCTGGCTCCCTGCCCAGCCTATAGCAGGAAAAGTACAGACTGTGCAGGGAACTAAGAGCAGGCAGATGGCGGCTGGCTCTGTTATGATAAGGGCTGAGCTCTCCTTATGAGCAAAGTGTCTACTTCGTGACGGAGGTGGCTGTGCTCCCAGGGACAGTGGGGCTCCTCTCGGTTGTTCTGAGAATTTTCCTCAGAAGTTCCATTTGAAAGCAGAGGATGAGCCACAGGTCTCCAGTGAGCGGTCTCCCCCAGATTGACCCAGGAAAGCATTCTCTCTCCCACTCTCTCCGTTTTCAGTCTTTCATGGAGATTATACTGTATCTTGATTTAAAAAGCATTTCTAAGTAGCAAATGCGATGAGAACTGTAGAGAGCTGAGAGGGAACGGTGAATTGTGAAGGGATAATACTGGAGAACAGGTAACCATCAAAGCGAGGAGATGGAAGTGGGGATGGGTGGCCTGGAGTGTTCTGTGTGTATGTCAGGCTGCTCTTAACTCGGGGGTTTTGACATCAGTGGCATCACTGGAATAAAGTTCAACATGCAAGAGATAGTTTTGCTTGGGCTCCTCAGGACACATGGTGTCCATTCAGAGATTCCCACAAGTATGTTCTACCAAACTTGTTGACATCTCTTTCTGTACTTCTAGGCTCCCTTTTCGGGGTGGAAAGGATCCTAAGCTACTCTCTGACTAAGCCAGGAAGAAGTGGTTTCTTTTCTAAAGCTCTAAGTGCTGCCCCAAAGCCATTGAACAATTATCTTGTTAATTGGGCTTCAGTAATTCTCTGTGCCCTTCCCAATTAACCCAGTTTCTTTTTGAGTCAGGGAATTCCCGAGTGGTGGTGACCCCTTTTAGTGCACACTCCTCATGATGGAGAGGTTTTTTTTCTCCCTACTTTTCTAACAAAACAAAGCAAGCAAACCTTAGCATTGGCCATTGTAAAGAAGACCATGGAAAACGGGGGGAGTGGAGGTGAAGTTCCCTGTTTGCCCCTGGGCCAGTGGCCAAGCGAAAAGGACGAATGATGCAGCGTGACCGGCCTGCTAGGGTCGTTCTAGAGTGGCATTCCCAGTGACCCTAGAAGAGAGCAGGATAAAGAGGGAAGACAAACAGGAGGAACAGAAGGAGGCAGATGAGCCAAAACCAGCTGCAGGCTCAGATGATACGAGGAAAGGGTAATTGAGTGTTCTCATGGGTTATTAAAGAGTCCTGAGACAGTTCATATAGAACTATGTTCTTCTTCTTTTTTTTTTGCTATTTCTCTGTACAGTTTTCTTTCTTTTCCTTTTTTGCTTCACCTCACATTTATTTAAAAAACTATTTTCTGGTTTGGTTTTCATTTTCCACATTTGGTTCATGCCCTCTTTCTGAATGATCCTCTGTCTCTACATCCTTTCTCATGGACTTTAGTCCACTTTCACTTCCCAGTCTCCTTCCCTTCTCCCCCTTTCGCTAACCTCTACTGAGTATATGCAGGATATAGGAAAATGATTTTCAGAATGACAGGCCTTCCAACAATCGAAAAACAAAGTGTCTTTCTATAACAATTGTTTTGTCTTTTATCTTAGAGGCAAAGCTCATTTGTTTGTTTATTAATAGACATGAGTTCACTCATTAAATAGTCACACAGCTGCTACTAGGTTCTACTCACTGTCCAAACTGTTGGGAATGCACAGATGGACAATAGGAAAAGCAGCTCACTAGGACTGAGCACAGATTCTATTCCAGGCACCATGCTGAACAGTGTCTCCTCCTTTTTAGTCTGCTAACCCTCATGGCCAGCTCTGTGAGGAGAGTTCGGACCACTGCCTTTGAGTGCTGGGGCCACAACATGAGCCCAGCAGTTGGCTGCAGAGCCCCCGCCTTTAACACTTGACTACCTTCCTTAGTCACTGCCACAGAGGGGCCTGCAGCTGAGTGGAGGTGCCTGGCGTGTGCCGTGAGGAATATTGTGGTAGAATGTGTGGGTGCTGCGCTGGGCCATCGATGTAGCTGGGCGGGTGGCCACTCCAGGACGTGTCATCCACATTTCCGTTAGAAATGTGCAGTGCTCTATCAGGAGATGAAAAACATACACATAATTTGAATGGAGAACATTTAATAAGAAGAATTTTTAGCTAGTAATGAGGATTAACTACTGAAGGAGAATAAAGAGAATTCTAAAGAATACAGGTGTGGTGAGTATAAGACTTTAGGGTGGTGATTCCTTTCTGAAATCAGACAGGGCTTACAACACACATTTTTTTTTGTTAGCAATTGTGAAGGAATATTTTATTAACATCTCAAATGCAAATTAAGACACTAACATCACATGTACAAATTAAGAGGTGCAAACAGGAAATAGTATGTCTAAAGATTTTCCACCCCACTGCAAACTAACTTCCGTGTGCCCATGGATGCTAGATCTCCAGACCAGTCCCCTCTGGTCACAGTCAATGTCCAAACCCCCACAGTGGGTGAAAGAACACAGGGACCAATCACATTTAAAATTAGTCTGATGTTGCTGCCAAGAGTCGTCAGATAGCTTGTATTGCAATTAGCATTTGCCCTTCACATTATATGGAACCAGGTGGCTCATTTAAGAACCAGTGAACTCAATTTGTGGTTATGTTGTATTTAATCTTCTCTTAGGGCGCATAGTCCAAAGATGGAAGTGACCAGAGGACATTGTGCATGATAAGATGACTGCTTCGTTTTTGCCACACGGAAGCCTCTGAACTTTATTTAGACTTATTGTAAATGCAGTTTCCACAGGATAATGCTGTGACAGCATCATCCTCAGAGGACCAGGATGTGACAAGCACATCCTGAGAACAGGTGGGTTGGATTGCTCAGGTAAGTATCAAGACCTGAGTCATTCTACTAGTACATCTGGTGCCTGTGGTGTGTACCAGCCCTGTTTAAATGATAATTTATTCCTCTAGGTTCCATTCATTTATTTCAATATGTAAGCATGGGTATACTGGACCACTGAGGACCCCCAGCCTTGAGGCTGGAAAAAATGTCAAGTAGCCAATCCAAAAAAACAGCAGGGATCCTCTCTCCTCTTGCTCATTTGTTCCCTGGTAACTCAGCAAGGTATCCTGTAACAGCATTATTGGATACTTTCTCCATCCCACAGGAAACGGGGTTAGTACTACTATATATTAATTACCTTGGCTGGTTAATTACTTTGCTAATGGTGGGCAAGTACCAAAAGGCATTGAGTCAGGGTATGGGAGACAGATCTTGCCCCTGCCTTTTACCTGTTGCTCTTGGTCCCAGCCTCATACAAGAACTCATGGATTGCAGAAGGCTGGAGATTTGTTTTCTTTTTTCCTTTATTGATTTTTAGAGAGAGAGGAAGGGAGAGAGATAGAAACATTGATGAGAGAGAACATTGATTGGCCGCCTCCTGCATGCCCCACACTAGGGATTGGGCCCACAACCTGGGCATGTGCCCTGGTTGGGAATTGAACTGGGGACCTCTTGGTGCATGGGTCGATGCTCAACCACTGAGCCACGCCAGCCAGGCTGGAGATTTCTTTTTATTGTTTTTATCTAAAGGTAAAGCAGTGTGCTTTGTATTTGTGATATTAGAAATGACAGCTCAAACCATTAAGAGAAGGTGAAGATCAAGAGTATATGTCTATGCCTTTGTATACTGTATTTTTCTAGGTCTGCAATACATCTATTCTTTTTGTAAAATAATGAATATGGTTTTATGTAGAAATTCTGAGAATAGTCTTGTTTGTTTGTTTGTTTTAGTAAAAGGTGGATGATTTATTTGATCTGAAGAGAAACCAAAGTATAGAATCCTGTTTTTATCAGTCTGGTGATGAGATACCAATTCTTACAACCTTGAGGGGACTAAACAAAGCTGACTGAATAAAGGTCAATGAAGCCAAAGAAGGAGAAAACTCCCACTGCAAGTTCCATGTGTAGGGTTCTCACTGGAGTAAATGCTGCCCAAGGAGAAATAGAAGAATGTCTAGTGTGGGGCTCAATCTGGAAGAAAGTCACCACCTAAACAGGTTCTGGGCCCTGGAAGAGGTTTATAGAACATTCTGGTAGCCTCCAACTCTTGTCAGTTTGCCATTTTCAGATTCGGATGCTTCTGCCTGATTTCCCTTCTTTTAAGTAGGACTTAAAAAAAACAACCCAGCTTTTCTGAGGTATAATTAACATACAATAAATTGCATATATTTCAACTACTACACAATTTAATATGTTTTCCCATACACGTGTATATATACAGCATCTTCCCAATCAAGATGTTAAGTGTTTAAGTGACTGAAATCAAGGTGTGCACCAGGGATCCTGTGAACACCAGCAAACTCCCACGGGAGGTGGAGCCGGGTTTCATAGGGTGAAGCGAAGAGCAGATACGTGTCCTTGTGCCGTGGCTCAGAGAGGTTTCGTTTTTGAGTGCTGTGAACCTGACAACTGGACTTGCTAGAGATGGGTCCCTTTTTTCTTGTGCTTCTTGCTCAGAATAGTGCAATCCCATCTAGCTGTCAAAACAGTTCTCCTGAAAGTGATTTTTCCAGTCCTGTGTTTTGTTGGTTAGTCAGTGTCTGGGCGAAGGGAGAAGTAGTAAATAAAAGAGGGGAAAAGAAAAAGGGAAAGGAGGTGAGGGGAAGGCAAGAGAACCTGGGGTCTTGCTGTCATGGTGTTTTAAATCCTTGTACAATGATAATATCCATCACCCCAAACGTTTTCTCATGCCCCTTTATGATTCTTCCCTTCAACTCTCATCTTCTTGACCTTTTTTTTTTTTTTATCTTCACCTGAGGACACTTTTCCATTTTTTGTTCAGATAGAATGGGAGGGAGAGAGAGGAAGAAAGAGAGAGAGAAACATCAATGTGAAAGGGACACATCGAGTGGCCGCCACCCGCACAACCCAACCAGAGCCAGGGACAAACTGCAACTGAGGTATGTGCCCTTAGCAGGAACCAAAGCCGGGTCCCTCCAGACCGCAGGCCAATGCTCTAACCGCTGAAACAAATTGGCCAGGGCTCTTCTTGACTTTTATACAAATGGAATCCTACAGTATGAACTTTTTCTGTCTGTCTTCTTTCGTCAGCCTAATTATTTTGAGGCTCATGCATGTGGTGTGTATCAGTAAGAGCTCATTGGCATTCCATGAGCTATGGTGAAACCCCAGTTTGTTTTTTCAGTCACCTGTTGATGGACATTTCGGTTGTTTCCAGGTTTTGGCTGTTGTTTGATATTAAATTTTGAAGCAAGGTGGTGAAAGTCCTTCGTTTCTGTTTCTTCTTAAAGTAGTGCTGGCTGTTGTAGGTCCTTTGTCTTTCCATGTGAATTTTACAATTGTCTTGCCAAAATCAACAAAAAAGCCTGCTGGTATTTTTTTTTCTTCTTACAGATGTTTCTCCTTTTTTACCCCATTGGCACCCCCCTTCCAATACCCCCTGCCCCGTCCCCGGCTTTGTTGTCCATGTTCATTGGTTATGCATACATGCATATAAGTTCTGTGGTTTATCTCTTCCCACCCCCTCTTCTGAGGGATATCAGTATGTGCCCGACTTCCATATTTCTGGGCCTACCATATTCCTCAGACTGTTATGTTCATTATATTCCGTATATAAGTGAGATCATGTGGTATTTGTCTTTTTCTGCTTGGCTTATTTCACTTAGGATAATACTTTCCAGGTCCCTCCATGTCATCTCAAAGGATAAGAGATCTTTCTTTCTCACAGCTGCATAGGACTCCATTGTGAATATGTACCACAGCTGTTTTATCCATCCATCTACTGATGGACACGTGGGCGGTTTCCAGATCTTAGCTATTGTAAATAGTGCTGCTATGAACATGGGGGTACAAATATTCTTCCTGATTGGTGTTTCAGGCTTCTTAGGGTATATTCCTAAAAGCGAGATCACTGGGTCAAAGGGAAGTTCAATTTTTAATTTTTTGAGGTAACACCATATTGTTTTCCATAGTGGCTGCACCAGTCTGCATTCCCACCAGCAGTGTACTAGAGTCCCCTTTTCTCCACACCCTCGCCAACACTTGTTTGATGATTTGTTGATGGTGGCCATTCTGACAGGTGTGAGGGGATACCTCATTGTTGTTTTAATTTGCATTTCTCTGATGATTAGTGATGTTGAGCGTTTCTTTATATGTCTCTTGGCCATTTGTATGTCCTGTTTGGAGAGGTGTCTATTCAGCTCCTCTGCCCATTTTTTAATTGGGTTCTTTGTGTTCCTTTTGTTGAGTTGTATGAGTACTCTATATATTTTGGAAATTAACCCCTTATCAGATGTATCATTGGCAATGATGTTCTCCCATTACAGTGGGTAGCCTTTCCATTTTGATGATTATTTCTTTTGCTGTGCAGAAGCTTTTGAGTTTGAAGTAGTCCCATGTGTTCATCTTCTTTTTTGTTTCTGTTGCCTTAGGTGATATATCAGTGAAAATTCTGCTGCTTATGGTGTCCGAAATTTTGTTGCCTACATTTTCTTCTAGAATTTTTATGGATTCATGGGTCACATTTAAGTCTTTTATCCATTTTGAATTTATTTTTGTGTATGGTGTAAGTTGATGGTCTAGTTTCATTTTTGATTTCTTCCTTTCCAGTGTGTATGTTGTGTTTTAAATGTTACCTTGTTGAGTTCTATATATTTTTATACCGCTATAAATATTCTTGAACTTTGATTTTGAACATGGTTAAGTTACTTGGAAATCATTTAATTTTTTCAGATCGAGTCTAGGCTTCTGCAACCTGGTGGGCATCTCACTCCATGGCACTGACAGAGCATCGCACTCTGGGTTTGCTTCTGAAACTTATAAGGGAGGCAGCCATGACATTCATCTCCATTTCCCTTCAACCATAATGCCTTTATTTCCCTATTTACTGCTTCAGGAGTAAACCAATGTAAAAGCAACCTTAAAACAAAACTCAGTAATCAGTCTTACCCATCTGTGGTCTTTTAACCTCTCATATTTTCTCTTTGTCTCTCTATGCTGCATTACAGCTTATGTCTTCAGGTGTGATTTTTAGTTTAGTAATTAATTCTCATGTTAGCCATGTCTAGTCTGTGAATTAACCTCCCCACAGAACCACAGATAGTTATTTTTTCTTGTTAATACCTTTTATTTCATTTAAATTTTTTTTTAATTTAATTTTATTTTTTTTTTAATTTTTATTTATTTATTTATTTTTTTGTTACAGATATTTTACCTTTTTACCCCATTGGCACCCCCCTCCCCACCCCCCCCTCCACCCTGTCCCCGGCTTAGTTGTCCATGTCCATTGGTCATGCATACATGCATATAAGTTCTGTGGTTTATCTCTTCCCACCCCCCCCACTCCCCATCCCCTCTTCTGAGGGATGTCAGTCTGTGCCCCACTTCCATGTGTCTGGGTCTACTGTATTCCTCAGACTGTTATGTTCATTATATTTCGTATATAAGTGAGATCATGTGGTATTTGTCCTTCTCTGCTTGGCTTCTTTCACTTAGGATAATACTTTCCAGGTCCCTCCATGTCGTCTCAAAGGATAAGAGATCTTTCTTTCTTACCGCTGCATAGAATTCCATTGTGTATATGTACCACAGCTTTTTGATCCATTCGTCTACTGGTGGACACTTGGGCTGTTTCCAGATCTTAGCTATTGTAAATAGTGCTGCTATGAACATGGGGGTACATATATTCTTCCTGATTGGTGTTTCAGGCTTCCTAGGGTATATTCCCAGCAGTGGGATCACTGGGTCAAATGGCAGTTCAATTTTTAATTTTTTGAGGTAGCACCATATTGTTTTCCATAGCGGCTGCACCAGTCTGCATTCCCACCAGCAGTGTATTAGAGTCCCCTTTTCTCCACACCCTCGCCAACACTTGTTGTTTGATGATTTGTTGATGGCGGCCATTCTGACAGGTGTGAGGTGATACCTCATTGTTGTTTTAATTTGCATCTCTCTGATGATTAGTGATGTTGAGCATTTCTTCATATGTCTCTTGGCCATTTGTATGTCCTGTTTGGAGAGGTGTCTATTCAGCTCCTCTGACCATTTTTTAATTGGGTTCTTTGTCTTCCTTTTGTGGAGTTGTATGAGCACTCTATATATATTGGAAATTAACCCCTTATCTGATACATCATTGGCAATGATGTTCTCCCATACAGTGGGTTGCCTTTCCATTTTCTTGATTGTTTCTTTTGCTGTGCAGAAGCTTTTTAGTTTGATGTAGTCCCATGTGTTCATTTTCTCCTTTATTTCTGTTGCCTTAGGTGATGTATCAGTGAAAATTCTGCTCCGTATGATGTCCGAAATTTTGTTGCCTACATTTTCTTCTAGAATTTTTATGGATTCACGGGTCACATTTAAGTCTTTTATCCATTTTGAGTTTATTTTTGTGTATGGTGTAAGTTGATGGTCTAGTTTCATTTTTTTGCATGTAGCTGTCCAATTTTCCCAACACCATTTATTAAAGAGGCTGTCTTTACTCCACTGTATGCTCTTGCCACCTTTGTCAAATATTAATTGAGCGTATTGCCTTGGGTCCATTTCTGGGTTTTCAGTTCTGTTCCACTGGTCTATATGCCTGTTCTTGTGCCAGTACCAGGCTGTTTTGGTTACAGTCGCTTTGTAGTATAACCTGATATCTGGTATTGTGATCCCTCCAACTTTGTTCTTCTTTTTCAAGATTGCTGTGGCTATTCGGGGTCTTATTTGGTTCCATATGAACTTTTGAAGTATTTGTTCTAGTTCTATGAAATATGTCGTTGGTATTTTGATGGGGATTGCATTGAATCTATAGATTGCTTTGGGTAGTATGGACATTTTAATTATGTTAATTCTTCCAATCCATGAACAGGGTATGCGCTTCCACTTCTTTATATCTTCCTCTATTTCTTTTTTCAATGACCTGTAGTTTTCTGCAAATAGGTCCTTTACTTCTTTGGTTAAGTTTATTCCTAGGTATCGTAATTTTTTTGGAGCGATGGTAAATGGGATTGTTTTTTCAGTTTCTCTTTCTGTGAGTTCATCATTGATGTACAAGAATGCCGTCGATTTCTTGACGTTAATTTTGTATCCTGCTACTTTGCCAAATTCATTTATTAAGTCTAATAGATTTTTGATGGAGTCTTTAGGGTTTTCTATGTACAATATCATGTCATCTGCAAATAATGACAGTTTCACTTCCTCCTTTCCAATTTGGATCCCTTTTATTTTTTCTTCATGTCTGATTGCTGTGGCTAAGACTTCCAGTACAATGTTAAATAAGAGTGGCGAAAGTGGACATCCCTGTCTTGTTCCTGTTCTTAATGGAAATGTTTTTAGTTTCTGTCCATTGAGTATGATGTTGGCTGTAGGTCTTTCATATATGGCCTTTATTATGTTGAGATATGATCCCTCTATTCCTACATTGCTGAGCGTTTTTATCAGAAATGGATGCTGGATTTTGTCGAATGCTTTTTCAGCGTCTATTGATATGATCATGTGGTTTTTATTCTTCATTTTGTTTATGTGGTGTATCACGTTTATTGATTTGCGAATATTGTACCAGCCTTGCATCCCTGGAATGAATCCCACTTGGTCGTGGTGAATAATTTTTTTGATGTATTTCTGGATCCGATTTGCTAGTATTTTGTTCAGGATTTTGGCGTCTATGTTCATCAGGGATATTGGCCTGTAGTTTTCTTTCTTCGTAGTGTCTTTTTCTGGTTTTGGAATTAGAATTATGCTGGCCTCATAGAATGTGGTTGGAAGTCTTCCTTCTTCTTGAATTTTTTGAAATAGTTTGAGGAGAATGGGTGTTAGTTCTTTTTTGAATGTTCGGTAAAACTCCCCTGTGAAACCATCTGGGCCTGGGCTTTTGTTTGCTGGGAGAGTCTTGATTACCTCTTCAATTTCCTTAGTTGTTATTGGTCTGTTCAAGTTTTCTATCTCTTCCGGGAATAGTTTTGGGAGACTGTGTGTTTCTAGAAATTTGTCCATTTCGCTGAGATTGTCGAATTTGTTGCCATATAGTTGTTCATAGTAGTTGTTAACGATCTTTTGTATTTCCGTGGTGTTGGTTGTTACTTCTCCTCTTTCATTTCTGATTTTGTGTATTTGGGTTCTCTCTCTTTGTTTCTTGGTGAGTCTAGCTAAGGGTCCATCTATCTTGTTTATCTTTTCGAAAAACCAGCTCTTTGTTTCATTGATCCTTTGAATTGTTTTTTTGGTCTCTATGTCATTTATTTCTGCTCTGATCTTTACTATTTCCTTCCTTCTACTTGCTCTGGGGTTTTCTTTTTGTTTGCTTTCTAATTCTTTAAGTTGTGAGGTTAGACAGTCAATTAGAAATTTTTCTTGTTTTTTGAGGTAGGCCTGTAGTGCTATGAACTTCCCTCTCAGAACTGCTTTTGCTGCATCCCATAGATTTTGTGTTGTTGTGTGTTCATTTTCATTGGTTTCCAGGAAGTTTTTAATTTCTTCCTTGATCTCCTCGGTGACCCATTCATTGTTTAATAACATGCTATTTAGCCTCCATGTGTTGAAATGTCTTTGCATGTTCTTGTTGCAATTGATTTCTAGTTTCATGCCATTGTGATCTGAGAAGATGCTTGATATGATTTCAATCTTCTTGAACTTGTAGAGATTTAGTTTGTGTCCTATCATGTGGTCTATCTTTGAGAATGTTCCATGTGCACTTGAGAAGAATGTGTATTCTGCAGTTTTGGGGTGTAATTCTCTGTAGATATCTATTAAATCCATTTGGTCTAGTGCTTCATTTAGAGTCTCTGTTTCCTTGCTAATTTTTTGCCTAGAGGATCTATCCAGTGCTGTCAACGGGGTGTTGAAGTCCCCTGCTATGATTGTATTGTTGTCGATTTCTCCTTGGAAGTCCTCCAGAAGATTTTTAATATATTTTGGTGCTCCTATATTGGGTGCATATATGTTTATCAAGGTTATATCTTCCTGTTGGATAGATCCTTTCAATATTATGTAGTGGCCGTCTTTGTCTCTAGTTATGGTCTTCATTTTGAAATCTATTTTATCAGATATGAGAATTGCTACCCCAGCTTTTTTTTGCTTTCCATTTGCTTGGAAAATTTTTTTCCATCCCTTCACTTTCAACCGATGTGAGTCTTTTGTTGAGAGGTGGGTCTCTTGTAAACAACATATAGATGAGTCATGCTTTCTTATCCAATCAGCTACTCTGTGTCTCTTTATGGGAGCATTCAATCCATTTACGTTTAAGGTGATTATTGATATGTACTTATTTATTGCCATTTTTGTTTAGTGTGGTTCTATTTTTCTTCCCATTTCTACTGCTAATTACAGCAGTCCTTTTAACATTTCTTGCAGTGCTGGTTTGGTGCTAATGTATTCCCTTAGCTTTTTTTTGTCTGGGAAGCTCTTTATTTGATCTTCTATTTTGAATGATAGCCTTGCTGGGTAGAGTAGTCTTGGATTCAGATTCTTGTTTTTCATGACTTTGATTACTTCATGCCATTCTCTTCTGGCCTGTAGTGTTTCTTGTGAGAAGTCAGCTGAGAGCCTTATGGGGTTCCCTTTGTAGGTAACCTGTTGCTTATCTCTTGCTGCTTTTAGGATTCTCTCTTTGTCTTTAATTTGTGGCATTTTAATTACTATGTGTCTTGGTGTGGGCCTGTTTGGGTTCTTCTTACTTGGGACTCTCTGTACTTCTTGAACTTGAATGCCTTCTTCCTTCACCAAATTAGGGAAGTTTTCTCTCACTATTTTTTTGAATATATTCTCTATCCCTTGCTCCTTTTCTTCTTCTTCGGGGACTCCTATGATGCGAATATTATTACGTTTCCAGTTGTCCCATAGTTCTCTTAAGCTGTCTTCCTGTTTTTTAATAGTTTTTTCCTTTTGTTTTTCTGATTGGTTGATTTTTTCTACCCTGTCTTCTAATTCACTGATCCGGTCCTCAGCTTCCCCTACTCTGCTTTTTAAACCTTCCAATGTGTTTTTCATTTCGGATATGTCATTTTTTATCTCTTCTTGTTGGTTTTTAATTTCCATTTGGCTTATTTTCAGTGTCTCTATGTCCTTACTCATGCTGTTCAGCTTCCTCAAGATCATGGCTCTGAATTCTAGCTCTGTTAACATGCCTAATTGCTCCACATTGATCTCATCTTCGGTGGAGGTGTCTTGTTCTTTCATTTGGCTTCTGTTTCTGTGTTTCACCATTTTAGCTATCACTGTGGGCTTTGGAGCCTGTCAAGTTCTCCCTGTGGGTGTTGGTGTTCTGCTGTTTGTGGCTCCCTCTCCTGTGTTTAGATGAGCGAGGGAGGACCCGCATTGAACACCACTGTCAAGTCTTACTTTCCTGGTTAAAGTTGCCAGCCCAGGAAAGGTACTGTTATCCTCTAGCTTTTTGCCTGGAGGCTAGCAGTCTAGGTTAATTGATCAGTTTTGGGTTGTCAGTTGATTGAAAAACTCCCTCTGGTGCTCAGCCAAGGGGCTTTCAGGAGGGTGGGGCAGATGCTGGTTGTTAGTGAGCCTCAATTAGCACTTCAATGGCCCACAGGGTGGGGTTGGATCTCTGAGGGAGGGGCTGCTGCCTCTCCCCAGAGCCCTGGGAAGGAGCAATGTGGCCACCGTCCTGAGTGGCTGCACTCAGCCAAAGCTCTGAGCGCCCTCCAAACCCCGAGTGTCCCGACACAGTTCCAGTCCAGTCCGCCCTCCCTCCGCCGGAGCCCAAGGTGAGTGGCTGTGGCTGTTTCAGCCTCTGTCCCGGCTGCGCTGTGGGGCCGCCTGGGAGTGTAACCTGCGGGCGCCGCTTATAGCTAAGGCTGCTGCCGAGCTGCCGACCGTGCGCTCCCAGCCCCGTCTCGCGCCTTCGCAAGCCTACCGGGATGGAGTCAGTGTCCCTCGTTGTATGGTCCTCGCAAGCTGCTTTTCTGTTGCTTTTTCCTGTCGATTTGTCTGTGTTATAGTTGTAATTCCAGTTTGGTTCTGGGAGACTGTCTGTGTAGCTCCGTTCACTCCGCCGCCATTTTTCCCATCCTATTTCATTTAAATTTATTTAACCATTTTACAATATTTGTTTTGTATTAAAAATTTATAATTCCCAAGGTTCTAATTCTGCTGCAGTTGTTTCTACTGATTCTCATTTATGACAGCTTGAGTAATTATGTACTTTTGAATTTTGAATCCTTTTGAATGTTATCTGTGATGCTTTATCTTTGGGAATCTTTCCAAGCTTGGGTTGATAACATTTCTCTGTGTTAATTTGGGTTTGCTTGTAGCTGGCACCCTGGGTAGCTACCAATCTTGGAGTACTATAAATAATGTCTGTTTTCTCCTAAGCCACTTTAGGGGCACAAGTTCAAACTCTAAACCTGTGTGAGGGCCATCATAAGGTTATAAGAGCTTAGGGAGGATTTTAGTTTCCTTTCCTGAACTCAAACTAAGACAAATTTTCTTATCTCCATTTGCCAGCAAGCCAATTTTATTATTATTTTTCTCTAAATTCTTTCAGTAAATGTGTCATCCTAGTAACCTGAGCTTTATATGGGGGTCTCAGTTCTAACGTCCGCCTTGTCTTCCTGTGTGGCTGTCAGAGGCAAGGCTCTCGGTTACCAGGATTGGCAAAGGTGTGCAGGTTGGCTGCAGCTACCACTTCTCAGCTAGCTTTCAGCATCTTCTTCCCTTTTTTGCTCCTGAACTCTTTATTTTCTTTCAAGCTCAGCTCTGCATTTCAGTGAGTGACAGTACATTTTATTCATCATTTCTGTACTTTACATTTTGCATTGGGGGCGATTTTTACTTTTTATGTTATCTAGCATACCTTTATATTTGAAACAAACTAGAAAGATTTTTTTCCCCCTATTAAGTATGCAGATTGACACTGGGATGCTTACCAGTCCCTCTGTCAGATGGCCAGATGTCATACAATCATGAGGCACTGCAGGCCGAGTGGGAGGCCCACTGCCTGGGGGGTGGGGTGTTGGTATGGTGATCTCACTTATTTTTTGCTTTCAGTGTATTGAGGACTATGGAGGTTTACATGCATGTGGTTATATAGATTTATGGCTTATATTATCTAATTTAAATTAACCCCCATAAAATGGACACTGGCTTGAAAAGATTCCTGCAAATAAACCAGGGATTGAGACACGGAAACAGCAAGGGAAAGGCAGAGCTGACGTGCCTGCTCCTGGGGCGAGATCTTCGTCAGCCTCATTTTGAATCTCTTTTGGAGGTTAAGGCCACTTCTTATTTCTTCTCTTTTATTTCCTAAGAAACATGGTCTAGTATAATTGCCAGATCTCTGAAACTTTTTTCTATCTGGCGTCCCCTTTACTCCCACCAGCTGCGGCGGCATACTGTAGTGAACTTAGAATATGTGTGAGTTAGACCTCCGGGGTTTGAAGTCTCACTCCACACCTTTACGCTAAGTTCTTTAACTCCAGTGCCTCAGTTTTAATCACTGGTATTACCATCTTCTGCACAGGCTTCTTAGGAGGAGGAACAAATACAGGGTGTCTATTGATGCTATTACATTTTGAAAATGAAATGTATTTTAATAAACCCTGGCTTTATAATTATTCAAAGCTGTGTATATATATTTTTGGGACACCCTATGTGTGTAGAGGGCTTAAAACAATACCTGGCACATAGGTTTAAAAGGTCTGAGCTCCCCTCCTCTGTCTTCATATCAAGAAGAGTTATGAAGTAAAGGTGAGAAATTATATGTTGAGTTGAATTTATCAAGGGAGAAGCAATATAAAAAACCCAAAAAGTTATGAGAGCAATTCTCAAAGTCAGTTGCCTTTCTCTAGAAGACATCAGAGTGATAGAAGGGAGAGGAACTTGGTTAGCAGGAAAATGTTTATGAAGGTTCTGGTCCATTAGAACTAAGTGAAAGATAGAAACTATGTTATTCTAACAGTGATACACTCAACAATGCTACTCTTCCAGGTATTGCAACTGATATTTCATTTGCTAGGTAGCTTGGAGGACTAGTTTCTAGAAGATACTCCAAACCTTTAAAACACAATGGAATATCTAAACTTTTTTGAAAAAGATAAAAACACAAATTTAAATATAATTCCTGACATTCATCTAAAATACGTCCTCTCTGTCAGCCAACTTTAAAAAAATTGTGGTAAACTTTTAAATTGTGGTAAAATATGCATCACATAAACTTTACACTTCTTAACCGTTCTTTCAGAGTACAATTAAGTAGTGTTACGTATGTTCACGTTGTTGTGCAACTGATCTCTAAAACATTTTATCTTGGAAATGGAAACACTATATTCATTAAACAATAACTTTCTTTAGATTCCACATGTGTGTGAAATCATGCAGTATTTGTCTTTCTCTGACTGGCTTATTTCACTTAGCATAATGCTCTCCAGCTCCATCCATGCTGTCGCAAAACGTAAAATTTCCTTCTTTTTTACGGCCGAATAGTATTCCATTCTGTAAATGTACCATGGCTGTTTTATCCACTCATTTACTGATGGGTGCTTGGGCTGCTTCCAGATCTTGGCTATTGTAAGTAACACTGCAATGAGCATAGGGGTGCATTATATTCTTTCCAATTAGCGTTTTGGGTTTCTTCAGATAAATTCCCAGAAGTGGAGTGGCTGGGTCATAAGGCAGTTCCAGTTTTAATTTTTTGAGGTAACTCCATACTCCTTTGCACAGTGGCTGCACCAGTCTGCATTCCCACCAACAGTGCACAGGGTTTCCTTTTCTCCACATCCTCGCCAACACTTATTGTTTGTTGACTTATTAATGACAGCCATTCTGACAGGTGTGAGGCGATATCTCGTTGTGGTTTTAGTTTGGGTTTCTCTGATGATTAGTGACACTGAGCATCTTTTCATATGTCTATTGGCCATCTGTATGTCCTCTTTGGAGAAGTGTCTATTCAGGTCCTTTGCCCATTTTTTTTTTTTTTAATTCTCACCTGAGGACATTTTTCCATTTTCTGTTCAGATAGAGTGGGAGGGAGGGAGCGAGGGAGGGAGGGGGGAGGAAGGGAGGGAGGGAGGGGGGGGAGAGAGAGAGAGAGAGAGAGAGAGAGAGACATTGTCGTGAAAGAGACACATTGAGTGGCTGCCTCCCACATGACCCAACCGGGGCCGTGGACAAACTGCAACCAAGATACATGCCCTTAATGGGAACCGAACCCGGGTCTCTCTGGACCGCAGGAAAATGCTCTAACCACTGAGCAAAGTGGCCAGGGCCCTTTGCCCATTTTTAAAATTTGATTGTTTGTGTTTTTTTTTAGTGTTGAGTTTTATAAGTTCTTTATAAATTTTGGATATTAACTTCTTTTCAGATTTATCATTGGTGAATATGTTTTTCCATTCCGTGGGTTGTCTTTTCATTTTGTCGATGGTTTACCTTGCTGTGCAAAATTTTTTAGTTTGATGTAGTCCCATTTGTTTATTTATTTTTTTATTTCCCTTGACTGAAGAGATATGTCCAAAAACATATTGCTACTAGAAATGTTTGAGATTTTACTGCCTATGTTTTCTTCTAGGATTGTTATGATTTCAAGTCTAACATTTAAGTCTTTAGTCCATTATGAGTTTATTCTTGTGTATGGTGTAAGAAGGTGGTCTAGTTTTATTTTTTGCATGTATCTGTCCAATGTTTCCAATACCATTTATTGAATAGACTACCTTTACCTCATTGTATGTTTTTGTCTCCTTTGTCCAATATTAATTGGCTTAAAAATATGGGTTTATTTCTGTGCTCTTTATTCTTTCCCACTAATCTATATGTCTGGTTTTATGCCAGTACCATGCTGTTTTGATTACGATGGCCTAATAGTATAGTTTGATATCAGGTAGCATGGTTCCTTCAACTTAGTTCTTTTTTTCTCAAGATTGCTGTGGCTATTAAGGGTGTTTTGTGGTTCCACATGCATTTTAGGAATTTAGTATTTCTGTGAAATATGCCATTGGTATCTTGACAGGAATTGTGTTGAATCTAATAGAAACACAATCATAGATAGACAGCAAACTGACCAAGCTGTTGTTGGGGGAGATTTGGGGAGCTGGGTTAGGGGGATGGAGGGATTGAGCAAAAAGGAAAAAAGAAAAGAAAAGAAAACTCATGGACATGGACAACAGTGTGGTGACTGCCAGGAGAAGGGGAGGTGGAGTGGGTGGAGGAAGGTATTGGAGGGATAAATGGTGATAAAAGAAGGCTTGACTTGGGGAGGTGAACACACAATAAAGTGTACAGATGATGTATTGTGGAATTGTGCACCTGAAACCTGTAAAATTTTGTTTACCAGTGTCATCCCAATAAATTCAATAAAAAAAAGAAAAAAAACACACACACACCCAAAAGCAATAATTCTTTATTTCATTCTCTCCCTACCTCTGGCAAGCACTGTTCTACTTTCTGTTTGTATGAGTTTTCAGTCAATTTTTAAAACCTCAGGCTGTCTTTGAGTAGACTCAGTGCCTGCCTAAGGAGAAACATACCTTTTTGATGCATTTATTTTATGATTGCGTGAAATCATTCCACAGAACTTCTGAGAATCATCAGGGATCACAAAGGTCTGGCAAGCACATTGATTACCAGCCAAAGCTGGAACATGCATCTACCTTTAGGATTGCATCAGCTCTTAGAAAACCTTTGAAAAATGTTGCAATTCTCTGTTCTGTGTGTGTGTGTGTGTGTTTTTTTTTTTTTTTTATCCTCACCCGAGGACATTTTTCCATTTTTTGTTCAGATAGAGCGGGAGGGAGAGAGAGGAAGAGAGAGAGAGAGAGAGAAACATCGATGTGAAGGGACACATCGAGTGGCTGCCACCCGCATGACCAACCAGGGCCGGGGACAAATTGCAACCGAGGTACATGCCCTTAGCGGTAACCGAACCCGGGTCTCTTTGTACCGCAGGCCGATGCTCTAACCGCTGAGCCAAACCGGCCAGGGCTGTGTGTTTTTTTAAATTGGAGGACATTGCCACTTGATCTTCCATTTGGAGGGTTGATGGCTACCAGCCTCTGGAATTCAACATTCTCAGCCTAGAACAAGTGCCTTGAAGGAATGCTTCAGATTTTTAACTCTCTCCAGTGGCTGTGACTGTGGAATTCCTTCTCATCTAAAACCAAACACCACCACCTTTTGGGGAGAGTGACTAGCTATTTGTGGCTTTTTAGTAATTATGTAATTTTTAGATTCTTCTATCATACAATTTAGAGTAACTCTGAAGGCTTTTCAATTTCAAGAAGTTTCAGAATGAAGTGAGAGTAGATTGGTATCTATTATAGTATCTGGTACATACTAAGTACTCAGTGAATATTTATTATGAATAATTATACAGTATAACAATAAATGGCTTATTAAAATTATTTTTTATATTAAAGATACACAATAGACCAGGCAACTGCTGGAAGGATCTGATTATAAAATAAATAAGAAATTATCATATTAAGATAATCATTATAGCCCAGCCAGTGTGGCTTAGTGGTTGAGCATTGACCCATGCACCAACAGGTCGCCGATTCAATTCCTGGTCAGGGCACATGTCCAGGTTGTGGGCCAAATCTCCAGTGGGGGACATGCAGGAGGAAGCCAATTGATGTTTTCTCTCAATGATGTTTCTATCTCTCCCTCTCCCTTCTTCTCTCTCTAAAATCAATAAAGAAAAAAAAAGATAGTCATTATAATTATATCATATCATGCATTGGTACCTGTAAATATATCATTTACATAGCAAGCCATATAGAGAATTTAAATATTTACAATTAATATTTATTTACATTTTTATTTAAATATGAAAAATAGACTTGGAGTTTGTATCATTGAGATGGAGTCCATGTCACAATTTGAACTTTTCTATTTTCAATTCTCAGAAATGAAATAGGTGGCAACTTTTGCCCTGTTACCTTCCAAACTCCAGTATTCTGGGAGTTAGGCACTTACATTTTTATTGTCTCCCTGACGACTGTTGTGTGGGCTTGAGGACCAACACCCTGCCGTCTCTGTGCTTCCCTTTCTTCTCCACGTGCATGGAAAGAAGGATTACACTGGCTTTCCAGAGTGTGCCACAGAGAAAGGAGGGGACATTTGTCTCCATTTCAGCTGAAGAAAATTCTTTCTCCCCTTGGCAGTTGCCAGCTAAATGAGATTTTTAAAAGAGGCAGGTCTTCTGTGTGGTGTGTTTCCACCCTGTGATCAAGGCCTCTCTGTATCATGTCTTCTGCCAAGGTTAGGCCCCTTTGTCTATTCATCTGATTTCATTGCTTCTTTGAGGCAAACCTGGGCTCCCACCTTTTCCCACATGGAACTCCTCTGCCTGTGGACTCACATCAAAGAGGCAGGACATTCTCTTCCCCACACATCACACTCACTGTCTGCAGCTGGGGTCCTGCAATTTCAGGTGTCAGGCTGCTGGCAGACACACAGCTGGCTCCTTTAAAATGTCTTTCTTTTGTTGAAAAAGATCAACATCTACAGGCTTTAAAAAAACCTGTAAAAAATAAAAAATATAGAGAGGCAAGGGAATTTCAATTATTCCCAAGCTAAGATTCTGCCCATTAATTCAAAGGAAAAGAATTAAATGAATGCCACATTATCTTCTAAAATTTGTTTATCTGACTTTTGTTTTTCTTAGTAATTACTATCTTTATCTTTTGAAAAAAAAATGGGAAGGATGATTTGTGAGGGAAAGGAGAAGAAAGAAGTATAGATCCTACATAAAAAATAAACCCACCTAAAACAACACACAAAAAAACCCCACAAAACCAAAATGATGAACCAGAAAGTGAGGGTTCCTTTAGTTACCAGGCGCTGGGCAAGTTTCTTAGCCTGCCCTGTGTGTGAAGGCTTGGGCTGGGGTGAACGATGGCACTACAGTGTTTCTTCTCCTCTTTGCACAGGTTGTGGTGCCACTTAGACCCCTGTCACTCTGGCCATGTGACATTAGATAAGTGACTCTGTCTTCCAATCAGTTTTCTCAGCTCTAGGGTAGGACTAGTAATAGGATCTTTTTCATGCGATGGTTGGTTGGAAGACTGAATGAGACACCATAGATAAACTGTTCAGCTCTGTGACTATCATATAATAAATGCCCAATTATCACTTTTATTCTATTTCATTATACTTTTAAATCAGCGTCAGAAACTCTGACTTAGCTATCTTTCTCTTTTTGCTTGGGTCTCCTTTCTCCCAAAAAGGTGCTACATTAATCTTTTTTTTTCAATGAATCTTAAGTCTGAAGTATATCAATGATAATGATAGTGATGATGATGACGATGGTGGTGATGATGGTGACGACGACGACGATTATGATGGTGATGGTGCATTGGAATCCTCATAGAGACCACCTCCACAATGATGACACACATGCCTGTGGGGATTTTTTTTCTTTATTATTTTAGAAAGAGTGGAAGGGAGAGGGAGAGAGAGATAGAAACATCAATGAGAGAGAACATCAATTGGCCGCCTCCTGCATACCCCACACTGGGGTTTTGGCCCACAACATGAGCATGTGCCCTGACCAGGAATTCAACTGGCAACCTCTTGGTGCCTGGGTTGATGCTCAACCACTGAGCCACACTGGCCAGGCTGCCTATGGGGATATTATGAGAGCTATAAATAAGCAGTTGTGTGGTAGTCAGATGCTCAGCCTCAGCCTCTCCTTTCATCAATGCCATGAAGAAGACATACCCCCACCTTAGAGATGAGAGAAATAGGGTTAATGAATTAAGTGAATTAAGTAACTTACTCCATGTCACATAGTTAGAGGGGGCAGAACTAACTGCTAAGACACGCAGCTCTACAAAGAGGAGAAGAAACGCTCTTCTTCCTTTCTTCACCTGTACTGTAGCTTTTGTGCCAGGCCTGTGATTGGTGCGGATGACCTGGATCCAGTGAGTCACCTCATGACATCTGGTTTATCCAATGGCGTTAAGATAATGGAATTGGAAAAAAACACAAATGACACAGAGCATTTCTCTGGAGTTTTTGCCAAGCCATTGGTCAGTACTGATCTATGTGGATGCTAACGTTCCACTTAGAACTAAAGGCCTCTGGAGTTCATTTCCTTCAGTTTTTTTTTTTTTTTTTAATTCAGATTTGTTGTTTTCTAGGTTTAGTAGGGGATCACTGACCTTTTTTGTGTGTGTGTTTGGATTCTTAAATACTCAGGCATATGTTTGAGAACTGTGGGGCAAGTTTTTGGAGATTTGAAATTTCTATGACAGTGTGGTTAAAACCATTCCAAATCTCTCTAAATCCTGTTTGTGGTATAAATATCAGTATGACAGAAACTTCTGAAAGAAGTTTGCTTTTGCAAAAGTAAAGGAATACATATCGGAGAAGCTCTGATTTCGGGCTGAGTCTGTAATACTTGTCACATAGTTTACTCTGTTTAATTTCTAAGTCACTTGTACATTACATCACTAAAATGTATGTTCCTAGTAGGGCTAGGACTGCACGTCACGTGTCCTTGAGTCTTCAGTGCCTTTTCCATGGTTGGCATGTGGTAGCATTCCATTAATTTGATGAACACTTGAATGAATGTTTCCTTTTTGCACGTTAGAAATTTGATGTGAGGACCATGTATCCAATGGTAGGGAGCTTCTTCATTAATCACTCACTCACTCAATCAATCAATAGAAAACACAGATTCTTTTACAGGCAGTGGAGGCTCCAGAACATCTACATAGGTGGGATTGGAAGGAGGCTTTCGGGTTGAAGGGTGGGCTTCAGGACAGGTCCTCAAACTCTGGGCATAGCAAACACATGGGTTTTGCTTTCATTGTGTTTATTTGGAGTGACTTTGGAGATGCTGATAGAGATAATGAAGAAAGGTGATAAACCACTTTTTGGTACCATGATTGTATATGAGCTTCTGGAGAGGTGCTTCCAGAGGCAGAGAGAACTAATGTGGAAATGTACATAATTCAACTCCTTTAACCACCCCCATGTGAGTTAGCAGTAAGCAAACAAGATGAACCAGTCGCCAGCAGCAACATGACAGCAGAGAGGCCACAGAAGGAGTAAGCTGTGTCCTGCTCTTTGACTCCGTTGCAATAGGCAACTAAGCTTTCTTTGGTACAGGAATGAAAGGTTCTGGTTATGGCAGCACAGTGACTCAATACAAGCTGTTGATCTTTGGAGACAAGGACTTCTGACCTAAAAGTTGAAAGGGTTATTGATGATAAGACTAGCTATAATCATTGAGTCCTAAGGTCTTTTCAGACAATGTCTCATTTAATCCCATCAAGTAGGCACTATCATTAACTCCACAATATGAATGAGGAAATTGAAGCTTATACATATTATGTCACTTGCCTAGAGTCACACAAGTAATCATCGGGAAGCCAGGATTAGGCTCTGGAACCCTGGGCCTAACTGGCTGTTGAACTGCTCTGTGTGACTGCTCAGTATTTGGACAGCCACACAAAGGAACAGCCTCTGAAGAGGATGGGACTGAAGGCCGGGTTGTGTGAGCGAGAGTTGAGGGCTAGGTCTGAAGATTTTGTTTTTCACATTTTCATATGTTCTCTGGGACTACTTCTCTTATTTTCTGTCTTTTCATCACAAGGTGGATCTTCAAAAGGACAATCGAGGAAAACAAGCTCGTATGAGCCTCAGTTAACCATATTAATGATGCAATAAAACAGTTTGAAAAAGTGATTGCCAAACTTTGAAGTGCAAAAAGTCCTGGGGGCATGTTAAAAATGCAGATTCTCATTTTCTACCTTCAGAGATCCTGATTCCATAGGTAGGTGGCCTGGGGACCCGCATTCTTAAGAACCTTCAGGTCATTCTACCGCCTGTGGACCATACTTGAGGAAGTTATCTTACTGGCAGTGCCATCTAGTTGCAGGACAAGAGGAAGTTGCCAAGAGAAATTAAATGGCTTTCTAAGGGCTGGGCTGGCAATCCTGACCTCCAAAGGGGTAATAATGCCTCACTAGTACACTATTAAGTTGTTGTGCATGTAATGTGTATGATGTAATGTGTCCCTTCTAACCTTCTAATGGGATTCCACAAGCATTTGCCAGAATGACTTAGGTGTACTCATTTCTTGCTTAGGTTAAAAAAAGTCTGAAGTGCTCAAAGATTAATAGATTTCCCTTTGCTTCTCAAAGAAAAATACAGATACGAATCAAAATCCTTCTAAATATCTAGAGATCGCTTTGCCTCGTGTGATGAGTACCAAGATGTGCTCAAGGGTTCTGTCTCCAGCTGTATAAGGTTTGAATTGGCTAAAGGGGATTTTCGTTCTTCTGGAAAGTCCTGTCCCCTCTTGAAATGAGAGAACACTCAAAGGGTAGTACCCCATCATGCACGAAATTCCCCCAAATAGTCATGAGCCCCAGATGACTCTGTTTAATTTTTATTTTTAAAGTCTATATTATAATAAAAGCCTTCTTACCAAGTAGGATGAATATGCTGGTTACCAGTTGTCTGACCTGATCATTTACTTATCTTTACTGTCTAAACGAGAAGTGTCACTGGCTCAGCAGTGCCCTCCCTCGGCAGAGCTGACCAGGGCCCAAGGGAACACCATCAGCAGCAGCTATTACTAATTTAGCTCGGTGTCCTGCCTTATATTTAAAGATCACCACCACTCAGCAAAGCGCTAGGGTATTATAAAATGTTCAGACCAGAGCAGAGCCACTCACTGGGCCTCCCAACAATGGGAGCTTCCAGTGCTATTGTGTTACAGGGATACAAGAAACAGCTCTAGCATTTGAAAGCAGGATGCAGTATAATTACAGGCAATTAACTAAGAACTTTTTGGGCAGCAGCCCAACTTGAGACTTGATCTGACAGGGCTGCAGAGCAGGAGGGAGAAGGAGGGAGAGACCTTATTTTAGCCAGGTTAGGGAAAAACAATGTCAAAGGTCGAGGCTAAATGAAATACACTGTGAGGAATGAAAAGCATCCACTTCTGTCTATTTGAAGTAATAATTTCCCCACTATTTTGTACAATACTATTGGTCCACAGGTGTTTTTTCCCCTTCTTTGTGTCCTGTTAGAGAGCTGGAGTCTATATTATCGGAAAGGTAGACCAGGAACCCAGATGAGGCAAGCCCCAACCAAGCCACCCAGCAACTGGAAGGCAGGGATGCACTCTTCTCTGTAGAACAAAAGGAAAGAGCATTAAACAATGATTTTTCTTTTTTTCTTTCCTCTGCTTGTTCAGGGTGAACATTAACTTTATAACAAAATGAATACATCTTTATTACATATGATATTCCAGATAAAACTCAAGAGTTCGTTTGGAAATCGAGGATTTATTTATTATATATTTGCCTTAGTTGGTTAAACTGCTTTGCATGACAACAGAAATGTACTGATCGGCTGGGGCAAAATGTTTCTTGAAATGACAACATTGATCTTCCTATAACTTTAGGACTTACATGCTTGTGTACAGAATGGCTTCTACTAACTATGGCAGAATTATTTCAGAAAAAATGGCATATATTTCAAGGTAAGAAGGAGGATAGAATTATGAGATAAGAATTATATAGGAATGAGAAAAAAATATGTAGCCTCCTGGGAAATTAGGGTACCAGTTCTGTGCAAAGATCTATGACTGCTCAATAAATATACTTCACAGTAGCAGCACTAAAGGTAACAGAACTATGAAAAGCTCTGGGAGAAACACAGGACACAAGGGGTCATTCAAAAAAAGAGTCCAAGATATAAATAACTTTGCTGCACATACAGTTTTTGCTATTGTTCATTGGCAGTTTGCTTTTAACCTGTGTATCTTCCATCCATACTTGGCAACTGGAAGATTGTCTTCGGGTCAGACTAATCCTGGGCAAAGTTCAATCTCTCCTATCTCTTTTTACCTTAAAGGACAGTGTTTCTTCTTTGCTCATTGGATCTTCCGACTGGTGTTTGGCTCTGGTCTTGTCTGTTTCTTTACCTGCCCCTCATGCTTTGATTGAAATGAGGCACTTTAATCACTGGGAGCAGTCAAGGTCTACATTCTGTAAGTATGTATCAGGATCCTGTAGGGCCTACCCTCTGACCTGTTCTCCATAGTTGAAAAGGTGTGGATGAAATTATTTAGGTTTTAAGCCTTCCATCTCTCTTCCTTGCTCACTTTCCATCCTCCCTCCTTCTATTCCTCTTATTTTTCCTTCCTTCCTTCCTTCCTTCCTTCCTTCCTTCCTTCCTTCCTTCCTTCCTTCCTTCCTTCCTTCCTTCCTTCCTTCCTTCCTTCCTTCCCCCTCTTTTTTCATTGTCATTTTCCCAAGCATCCATCTTAACGTTATTTTGTTTCTTTATTTCTTAGGGTCCATTATTTTACAGTAGGAAGGTGGAGAGTCAGAAGGTTCAGTAAGTTTTTGCCCAGCCGGTGTGGCTCAGTGGTTGAGCGTCGACCCATGCACCAGAAAGTTGCTGGTTCGATTCCCAGTCAGGACACATGCCCAGGTTGTGGGCCTGATCCCCAGTGGGGAGTATGCAGGAGGCAGCCAATGGATGTTCTCTCTCATAGATGTTTCTATCTCTCTCTCCCTCTCTCTCTAAAAATCAATAAAGAAAAATAATTATTTTTAATAATAAAAAAAGAAGATTCAGTAATTTTTCTAATGTTGCACAGTTAGTGGATTAGTAAGAACCTCAATGCATCTTTAGGACTGGGCCTCTCTTTCTACTACATTTTGTGCCCTCATTTCTCTCTTGCTTTGTTGAGGAGATTCTTCTTACAGATAACATGAAACCCTCCAAAACAAAAATGTACAGCAATAGGATTGTACTTTTATTCCAGAACACAGAAAGGGGAAGAAGAATGGACAGTGAGCAGCAGGCAGGGACTCTTCACTCCGAGAAACGGGGAAGAATTAGGCTTGCTCAGCCTAAGAGAATGCTGGGAACTTTTGCTCCCATTGGATATAAGAATGTGAGTGAGATGTTTAATAGCTAAAATTTAATTAGTGAAGGCACTGGGAACCCCCACCCCGCAACCACTCAAACCCACATTTCAGTCTCTGCTCCAAACACTAGCTCATGACATTGAACAAATGACTTCACCAACCTCCTAGGGCCTGAGTTGCTTATAAAATAATGATCTGTTAAATTTCAATATCAGTAATATAATAGTAATAATAATATAGAATTTCTGCCTCAAGGCAGAAAGACTGGATCTTTGAAGCCCCTATGGGCTTTATGTTCTAAGATTTGATTTTATAACTGAAAAGTAACCTTGGACTGACATTGTCAAAACTGAAGAAGCCCCGAGGCATTGCGCAACCCAAGGATTAACAAAACAACGGGCTGGAACCAGGTTTTCATCATTCCGAGCTCACTAATAATATACATTTGTATTTAAACGGCAATTTTTCCATCTCCTCCTTGCTCTATATCTCACTGCATGGGATTTATAATTAAACGTGAATTAAAATAATTAAGAAAATAAACCATTTTCCTGGTTCTTGCTTACACTTATTTCAGGGTTCCAGTGGCCTGCAAGATGTCCCCAGGCAGTCGCTTGTGACAGTTCTGGTTCATCCCCCTGCGGCTGGGCACTGCCCCTTCTGCTGGGCAGGCGTGTGTACTGGGCACCACTTCCTCTTTGTGGCATCGCTGGGTGTTACAAGCCCTGGTTCCAGTGCCATCCGGCCTATGCTTCCTGACAAAGTGGGGCAGAGTCCTCTGTGGGGTTACATACCCGGAGGGCTCCCGGCTGGTGCTGCTGGTATCTTGACAGTATCAGTGCACTTCCATTTTCCTTAAGATTTCTAGTCCCCAGTGGGGTTCTGACTGTGTGTTGGGAAAGGAGCAAGGAGGCTGGGCCAGGAGATGGCAAAACTGAATGAAAACCAACACCCGCGTCGGACCCAGGCTCTGTTCTGGGGCCACACACGCTGTGCACCATGGATGGCCACCTTTCCAGCTCTCCTGGGACTGAGCAGTTTCCCAGCATGGGGACTTACAACTGCTTCCTTTGCCCACATCGTCTCCCATTGGGTTCCTCCAAGGCCCTGGCACTTAGCCATCTCTGAACCCCAACAGTACATATAGCTTAGACTCAAAGTAGGACTGCTGCTTTCTATTTACATTGAAATAAATGCAATCTGAATGTCTTCATTTTTGCATATCCAAAGAGAACCATGGTACTTGGCACACCACCCCAAAAGAGGCAGCCCTCCTCACCTGGGACATCTGCCAGAAGTCAGGGAAAAGTGCTAAGAACTCAGCAACGTCAGCAAATAGTTACTAAATGTCTCTCAGGCCCCTTCACAGACCTTGGCCCCCTTAGGACAAACCTGAACTAGCTTCTTCCTAACAGAGCTGAAAGTTCCTTCACTATTTCTCTACTCCTTCCTAGAAAGTACCCTCTGCCCCCACAAGAGGATTTTCAGTTTATTCATCATTACATGAAAATGTAATAATATTATTTTAAGTAATGCCACCTAGGAATTAGAACCAAACTGGCAGTTTACAGAGATCAATCAGTTTCTGTTTTATTTTTTCTTTTAAATGGTGTGAAGGTAATTTAGCCTGCTGCTAATTGCAATCTATTTAATTACAATGAACACAGATGTAAATGCAAGAACGAACACAGGCTGCAATTAAAGTGTCATGTCAGAAAGCTGTTGGAGTGTCTGTGATGGTGGAACCAGAGGATGGAGAAAGCCTCAGAGGTCATTTAGCTCATTTGCTCTTGTGGGGACTTCACACCACATTTATATAACACTTCGTGTACATCTCCTGTGATTCTTACCCCACAAACTGTAGACAGGATCAACCCTAATCTTATTCTTTAGCCACCAGGAGGTACTAGGCCTGATCCTGAAAGACGAGGTAGATGATTTCACTTGATTTTCCCAGCAGCCCTGCAAGGGAGGTGCTTGAGGCCTACTTGTCGGTGAGTTAATGATCTTCAGAGAAATGAAATGATTTTTCCCAAGTTGTCACAGCTTTTTGGTGGTGTGCAGATGAGTGGATCCCAGGTCTGCTTGGCGTGGGTGTCCACACTTGCCATCTTAGAATGTCGACTGCTGTCACGCATGGGGCAAGGACCCGAGACTCACGAGGAGACCTGATCAAGGCACCGTTACAGAATGTGAGGTCACGGGAGGCTGTGAAGCTCAACCTCCTCATTTTATGAGGGAAGCGATCGAGGTTCTGAGGAGCTGGGTTGGACGCTAGGCCTGCTGATGGGGGCTGTGAGGCCAGCACACCGCCCACTCCCATCCTCGGCCCCAGAAGCCCGGAAATGTTCCCTCCCACGCTCCTGGACAGCTTGCCCCTCAGAACCGCTTTTGAGTTATGAGCTGTGCTGACAGGCTGATGCCTGGAACCTCTGTTTCCTCTAAGGAAGTAGGCGAGTAAGTGATGGAGAGTTGGGGTTCTCTCTGTAAAAACACTTTCAATACTCTGGTGCTTAGGAGTTGGCCTCCAACATCTAGGCAAACGGCCGGTTCCCTAGCTGTGGTGCAGAGCGGGGGACTGTGGAAGCTGTGGCTGTGTCCACTCTGAGGAGGAACCTCAGGCTGCACTGGAGACCTCTGAGATGTTTCACTAAACGGAGGGTAATTCCAATTTTGCAGGAGTGGAGTTTGTGAATAATACTTTGTTCGCTGGTGCCCCTCAAACTTTAGTTCACAGAACAACACAGAGGGCCTTTAATACTCAAATTCCTTACAATAAAAACACACAAAAACATTCCAACACTTAGAAGCTAAATAGCGTGTTATTAAACAACAAATGGGTTACTAACGAGACCAAGGAAGAAATTAAAAACTTCCTGGAAACCAATGAAAATGAACACACAGCAACACAAAATCTATGGGACACAGTGAAAGCAGTCCTGAAAGGGAAGTTCATAGCACTACAGGCCTACCTCAAGAAGCAAGAAAAATTTCTAATGGACTGTCTAACCTCACAACTTAAAGAACTAGAAAGTAAAAAAAAAAACCAAGAGCTAGTAGGAGGAAGAAAATAGTAAAGGTCAGAGCAGAAATAAACAACATAGAGACTAAAAAAAAAAAAAAAAAAAAAAAAAAAAAAAAAAAAATTCAAAAGATCAATGAAACAAAAAGCTGGTTCTTTGAAAAGATGAACAAGATTATTGGACCTTTAGCCAGACTCACCAAGAAACAAGAAGAGAAAAACCAAATAAACAAAATCAGAAATGAAAGAGGAGAAGTAACAATCGACACCACAGAAATATGAAGGATCATCGAAACATACTGTGAACAATTATATGCCAATAAACTGGACAATCTAGGAGAAATGGACAAATTTCTAGAAACACACAGCCTCCCAAAACTGAATCAGGAGCCCTGGCTGGTTTGGCTCAGCAGTTAGAGCATCGGCCTGTGGTCCCAAGAGACCCGGGTTCCGTTCCCACTAAGAGCATGTACCTTGGTTGCAGTTTGTCCCCAGCCCTGGTTGGGTCATGTGGGTGGTGGCCACTTGATGTGTCCCTTTCACATCGATGTTTCTTTTTCTTTCTCTCTCTCTCTCTCTCTCTCTTTCTCTCTCTCTCTCTCTCTCTCTCTTCCTCTCTCTCCCTCCCACTCTATCTGAACAACAACAACAACAAAATAGAAAAATGTCCTCGGGTGAGGATAAAAAACAAAAAACAAAACTAAACCAGGAAGAGATGGAAAACTTGAACAGACCAATGACAACAAAGGAAATTGAAGATGTAATAAAAAACTCCCAGCAAACAAAAGCCCAGGCCCAGATGGCTTCACGAGGGAGTTTTTACCAAACATTCAAAGAAGATCTAATATCCATTCACCTTAAACTATTCCAAAAAAATCCAAGAAGACGGAACACTTCCAAACTCATTTTATGAGGCCAGCATAATCCTAATTTCAAAACCAGATAAAGACACTACAAAGAAAGAAAACTACAGGCCAATATCCCTGATGAACACACATGCCAAAATCCTTAACAAAATATTAGCGAATAGGATCCAGCAATACATCAAAAAAATTATTCATTATGACCAAGTGGATTTCATCCCAGGCATGCAAGGATGGGATGATATTCACAAATCAATAAATGTGATACACCACATAAATAAAGAAAAGATAAAAAACAATATGATCATATCAATAGATGTTGAGAAAGCATTTAAAAAAAAATCCAGCACCCATTTCTGATAAAAAAGCTCAGCAATGTGGTGAGAAAAGGGATCATATCTCAACATAATAAAGGCCATATATGAAAAACCTACAGCCAACATCATACTCAATGGGCAAAAACTAAAAACATTTCCCTTAAGAAAAGGAACAAGACAGGGATGCCCACTTTAGCCACTCTTACTTAAAATAGTACTGGAAGTCTTAACCACAGCAAATAGACATGAAGAAAAAATATAGGGCATCCAAATTGGAAAGGAGGAAGTGAAACTGTCATTATTTGCAGATGACATGATATTATACATAGAAAACCCTAAAGACTCCATCAAAAATCTACTAGACTTAATAAATGAATTTGGCAAAGTAGCAGTATACAAATTTAACGTCAAGAAATTGACCGCATTCTTGTACACCAATGATGAACTCAGAGAAAGAGAAACTGAAAAAACAATCCCATTTACCATCGCGCCAAAAAAATTAAGATACCTAGGAATAAACTTAACCAAAGAAGTAAAGGACCTATTTGCAGAAAACTACAGGTCATTGAAAAAAGAAATAGAGGAAGACATAAAAAAGTGGAAGCGTATACCTTGTTCATGGATTGGAAGAATTAACATCATTAAAATGTCCATAGTACCCAAAGCAATCGATAGATTCAATGCAATCCCCATCAAAATACCAACGACATACTTCACAGAACTAGAACAAACACTCCAAAGGTTTATATGGAACCAAAAAAGACCCCGAATAGCCACAGCAATCTTGAAAAAGAAGAACAAAGTAGGAGGGATTACATTACCAGATTTCAGGTTATACTGCAAAGCCACTGTAATCAAAACAGCCTGGTACTGGCACAAGAACAGGCAGATAGATCAATAGAACAGAATAGAGAACCCAGAAGTTGACCCAAGACAATATGCTCAATTAATATTTGACAAAGGTGTCAAGAGCATACAGTGGAGTCAAGTCAGTCTCTTCAATAAATGGTGTTGGGAAAATTGGACAGCTTCTTGCAAAAAAACGAAACTAGAACACCAACTTACACTATACATGAGAATAAACTCAAAATGAATAAAATACTTAAATGTAACTCATGAATCCATAAAAATTCTAGAAGAAAATGTAGGCAACAAAATCTCGGACATCATGCACAGCAGAATTTTCACTGATACAATACCTAAGGCAAGAGAAACAAAGGAAAAAATGAACACATGGGACTACATCAAACTCAAATGCTTCTGCATAGCAAAAGAAACAACCAACAAAATGAAAAGGGATCCCACTATATGGAAGACCACAATTGCCAATGATGCATCAGATAAGGGGTAAATTTCCAAAATATATAGTGTGCTCATACAACTCAACAAAAGGAACACAAAGAATCCAATTAAAAAATGGTCAGAGGAACTAAATAGACACCTCTCCAAACAGGACATACAAATGGCCAAGAAACATGTGAAGAAATGTTCAACATCACTAATCATCAGAGAGATGCAAATTAAAACAACTATGAGGTATCACCTCACACCTGTCAGAATGGCCGCCATCAACAAATCATCAAACAAGTGTTGGTGAGGGTGTGGAGAAAAGAGGACTCTAGTACACTGCTGGTGGAAATGCAGACTGGTGCAGCCACTGTGAAAAACACTATGGTGTTACCTCAAAAAGTTAAAAATTGAACTTCCATTTGAACCAGTGATCCCACTTCTAGGACTATACCCTAAGAAATCTGAAACACCAATCAGAAAGAATATATGTAACCCTATGTTCATAGCAGCACTATTTACAATAGCTAGGATCTGGAAACAACCCAAGTGTCCATCAGCAAATGAGTGGATTAAAAAGATGTGGTACATGTACACAATGGAATACTATGCAGCTGTAAGAAAGAAAGATCTCTTATCCTTTGAGATGGCATGGAAGGACCTGGAGAGTATTATGCTAAGCGAAACAAGCCAAGCAAAGACAAATATCACACGATCTCACTTTTTTGTGGAATATAATGAACAAAACAAGCTGAGGAGCAAAATAGAGCCAGAGACATGGAGGTGGGGTACAGGCTGGCAAGACTCAGGGGTGGGGGGTGGGGGGGTGGGGGAAGAGATAAACCACAGAACTTACATACATGTATGCATGACCAATGAACATAGACAACAAAGGTGGGGATGGGTAGGGCGGGGGGAAGGGGAGGAGGGTGTCAATGGGGGAAAAATGAGAAACATCTGTAAGAAAAACATTAATAAATAAAAAATTAAAGTAAAAAAATACTCAAATTTCTGGGCCCTGGCTCCAGAGATTCTGACTCAGGAGAATTCGCATTTCGAATTAGCCCCCAGGGTGATGCGGAGGCAGTAAGGCCTGATTGCAGACCACCCCTCAGGAGCTCTGCTTTAATGCGCTTGTCAAAAGCTATCCAGGGCTCCCCAAGACAGCTGGCTCAGGACCGGACAACCTGAATATGTGAACATGGCCATGGTTCTTTTAGGCTTTTAGTTTTCAACAAAACATAAGTTATGTAGAAATAACTAAGGATTTCTACCTGTTGATCCATCTGTTGCCAATTTATTTTCCATTGTAAACAAATGTAGATTCTACAGCTTGTTATTATCTATACATTTGGCTATTTGGTGGGTGAAATGTAGGCTCCTGTGATATGACAATTACACAATACTTAACGGTAGCATTGTTATTCTACATGGTAGATGCTGCTGTTTTTCATCCCGGCACGGGTGTCTACAGCACTTATGCTGTGTTTCGGTAGAATCCTGTGTCCTTCATACCAGGTTCATTTATAAACTTGACTCCCTAATGGCCCCGGTCTTTCTGACCTCACTGTCCCTTAGTTCAAGGAAGACCAAAAAGTCACAGGTAGAATTATGTTTACATACATTCATTCCCTTTTTCAGTGGCTATTCACTGATCAGAAGGGGTGTGATCCTGGCAAACCTTGCCAAAGGCTGAAGTGAGAAATCACCTTTTCAACCGCAACTTCTCCTTGACTGAACTTGCAGGAGCCCTGCCAAACGTTTACAGCATAAAAACCATCCGGAGAAGGAAGCAGTATGTTGTTTTCCCTACATCTCCAGAGATAATTGTCCGTGCTGATTTGTGATTTATTCTTATCACCGAAAACGTCGAGGGGAGGGAGGCATTCAGTGAAACAGAAAGAGAAGAATCCAAAACATGTATTTTTAATTCCTGAAATAAAACAAGCTTCACAAAAAGGCCTCCTGACAGCTTTCATGATTACATTTGATAAACAATTTGGTAAATTTTAGGATGTTTACTTGAAAAATTTATCATAAAAGAGTACACTTATTTGAGAACTAAAAAAAGCTGATTTTCAAGCAGAGTATCATATGGTGCTCTGGAGGAAAAGGTAGTGGAGGAGAATTGTGAGGAGGGCTGCCTGCACCCATGCCCACCCCAGGCCCCCTCTCCTGTTCTCTTCAGTTATCCACTCAGTTTCTAGTTGGCTTTTCTCACCCTAAAAGGAAAAAAAAAGGGGGGGGGGAATGAATGCTTCTTCTTTTACAGGTCACTATTTTGGGAGGTATTTGAGGCTGTCTCTGACACTTATTTAAAATTTTTTTTTTTTGTGCAAATGTTTGTTCTCTACCTAATTTTGGCCACTTCTTTGCAACAATGCCCTTTTACAGAACAAAAACAAAAATAGGTGCTAGAGTCACTGAGTGGAAATTTGCTTCTTAAATGTCCTAGTTGCCCTTAATCCAATTCTCTCCAACTAGAGCATCTTGGGCTGTGAAGGAAGAATAGTCCCTGCTTCTGACAGTCTTCCCTCAGGGCCTCAATCCCAAACACTCCCTTTGATTTTGGTCAAGGGTCCCGGGGTTATGATGCCTGAACATAAATGGTCTTTAAACAGTAGGTTTTCTTCTGGCAGTTCACTATTTTGTCTCCTTCTTTCTTACTGATAGTTTTGTAAAAATACTTGCAACATTTTAATGGCTTTGACAGAGTCCACTGCACACGCCTTCTAACCACTCCTTGATGCTGAATATTTAAATTTTTTTCTTCATGTTTATAATGCTTTTCCTATTTCTGCTTTATTTAATCAGAAGACATTTCTAAGATTATTGGGCCAAAGGGCATTGATATTGTTATAGTTCTTGAAACAGTTTGTCAAACATATTCCAGTCTATAGGTTCACCACAATTTTGCCAGAATTTAGTATTACTGTTATTTAACTTTGTTTCATAATTTGAATAGATACAAAATGGTGCCTATTCATTTTAACATTTTAATTTCTTTCATAACTACTCAGGTAACACATTTGCCATCTATATCCATCCTTAGGAAATATTAGTTTAGTAAATATGGAGTTCACTGAACACATTCTAGCCATGGGCAGGATAGGAGGGAGGGGAGCGGAAGGAAGGAAGGGACCGGCGGAAGGAAAAGCGTGTGTTCTAACAATAGTCACCGGCAATGCTTGACCTTGTTCAAACATGGACCTATCTCACAAAACCTGTCCCAATTTAAAATTACACTGCCATAGGGGACAGTGCAAATATACAGGCTGTAGGAACCGAAGCTTTCTGCTGAACCACTCTTTGCTTTTGTTATGAATGTGTTTAGTGTTACCATATGCTCTTCTCCCTTTGAGATGGGCATTTCGCCATGTGTATAACGCTTTGAGACTATTAATTACTTTGCATACAATAAGTTATTATTACTGTGATTCTCTTTTCTGATGATTGTGGTTCTCCAAGCGAAGTAGGTTTTATTTTGTTCGTCGTTAAATAGGCTGCTTTTTTATTTTGAGACCTATAGGCAGTGGCGTGAAAGCTGTGATGAGCTTTCGTGATAAGTCAGCTCTCTGAGGTCTGCATGAATTGGGGAAAGACATTTGTCAATGGTGACAGTCCTAGAAGACTTGAACCTACTACATGGCTTCTGCTCTGCTTGGGGACATTCAATATTTCTAACACATCTTTTATGGCTAATGCTAATGAGGCTCCATTGACTCATAAGAGATGAATAGTCTGTTTCTCTGCCTCTAAGTAGGACAGCCAGCAGGTGGGTTTGTTCAATCATTTGTTCAATCATTCATTAGTTCATGCATGAAGCCATCTCATGTTTATTGAAAAACTGCAGTGCCAGGCACCCTGCTAGGAGCTCTGGTTTAGGATTGTTTAGGGAAGGAAATGCAGCCAGGCTTCCTTTCATCGCCTGCTGCTGATTCTCTGAGGTCTGGGAAAGTAGAAAACTTTTTCTAGCAAACTAACTTTGGCTAATCTAATACCCAACCTCATTCACCCAGCACATGCAACGTGATACGATCCTTTAGCAAAGAAAAGAGTCGGAGAAAGAGATGTGACTTGAAGATCTGAACATGGAGAAAAGTGAGGCCTCATCAGAAATAGAATCAGAACCTGGAAGGACAAGAAATAAATATTGGCCAAATACCGTGTGCTTCATAGTATTGTGAGAATTATAGAAGATGACAAATAGAAAGCATTTTCTGAGGGCCTATGACTACTAAGTTCATTGAATTATAGGAGAACAAGACAGGTTGAGAGGCCAGTCAGAGGCTGTTGGAGTGTTCAGAGAGATTGTGACAGCTTAGATCACACTGTGGAGATGAAGAGAGGTGGACAGAGCCCAGATGTATCCTGGAAGTTGAAATGAATATAGTTGCTGAGTGATTGGATGTGAAAGATGAAGCAAAGGGAAGGACTGAGGCTGACTACTGAGTCCTGGCTTAAGCACATGGATGTTGTCATTTATTGAACTAGGAAGGATACAAACGGGGCATGCTGGGTTGGGGACAGATCTGAGTCTATGTGTACAGGGAAAGGGGAAATTCTGAGGCCACAATTTTGAGAAATCTTGTCTATAGGTATCTTCTGACAAGCAGGAGGAAATAAATTGTTTACATAAAAGTGCGTCATCTTTTGCAAAACTCTCCTGGTTTGAGTATATAGGTTATATCCTCAAAGATGTTCACGTCCTTTAAAAAGATGTGATTCCAGCCCTGGCCGGTTTGGCTCAGTGGTTGGAGCGTCGGCCTGCGGTTCAGAGAGACCCGGGTTCGGTTCCCGCTAAGGGCATGTATCTCGGTTGCAGTTTGTCCCCGGCCCTGGTTGGTCGTGCGGGTGGCAGCCACTCGATGTGTCCCTTCACGTCGATGTTTCTCTCTCTCTCTTCCTTCCATTCTATCTGAACAAAAAATAAAAAAATGTCCTCGGGTGAGGATAAAAAAAATAAATAAATAAAAAGATGTGATTCCATTCAGGCATGAAGGAAAACTATGACAAAGGGAAAACATTTCTAACCCCTGGAACTTTTTAAATTTAATTTTTTTTATCCTCACCTGAGGACATTTTTGCATTCATCTTCAAAAGTTGGTGGACAGTTTCATTTTTTTGCATGTAGCTGTCCAATTTTCCCAACCATTTATTGAAGAGGCTGTCTGTACTCCATTGCATGCTCCTGCCTCCTTTGTCAAATATTAATTGAGCATAATGTCTGCGGTCAGTTTCTGGGTTCTCTGTCCTGTTCTATTGATCTATATGCCTGTTCTTTGCCAGTATCAGGCGTTTTTTTTAAATTTTTTTTAACCTTTACCTGAGGGCATTTTTCCATTTTTTGCTCAGATAGAGTGGGAGAGAGAGAGGGGGGAAGAGAGAGAGAGAAACATCGATGTGAGAGAGACACATCGACTGGCTGCCACCCACACAACCCCAACCAGGGCCGGGGAAAAACTGCAACCGAGGTACATGCCCTTGGCGGAAACCAACCTGGGTCTCTCTCTGGTCCATGGGCTGACGCTCTAACTGCTGAGCCAAACGGGCCAGGGCTAAATTTAATTTTTAAAATTAAATGTATTGGGGTGACATTGGTTAATAAGATTATATAGGTTTTAAGTATAAAATTCTATGATGCATCATCTGTGTATTGTGTTGTGAGCTTACCACCAAAGTCAGATCTTCTTCCATCACCATGTGTTTGACCCCTTTACCCTTTACAACCCCCCTCTGGTAATCACCATACTGTTTCTGTGTCTGTGCTTTTTTGTTTGTTTGTTTTTCTTGTTTGTTCATTTGTTGCTTTCAGTTTTATATTCCACATGAGTGAAATCATATGGTTCTTAATTTTTTCTCTCTTATTTCACTTAACATTTTTTTTGTATATGTGTGTTACATCTTCTGTATCCAGTCATCTATTCAAGGACACTTTGGTTGTTTCCATGTCTTGGTCATGGTTATTAATGCTGCAATGAACATAGCGGTGCATATATCTTTAGGAATAAATGTTTTCAAAATTTTTGGATAAATACCCAGAAGAAGATAACTCTTTTCTTAATGTTTTGAGAAGACTCCATACTGTTTTCCAGAGTGTCTGTACCAATTTACATTCCTATCAGCAGTGAATGAGGGTTCCTTTTTCTCCACAACCTCTCCAACACTTGTTATTACTTCTCTTGTTGATAATGGCCATTCTAACATGACTTTTTATTCAATTGTTGAAATGCTATGAACCACAACAAACATTCATATAGCCCTCACTATGTGACAATCACAGTTCAGACAACTTTACATACATCACCTCATTTAATCCTCACTGTAACCATATTAAGTAGGTTCTCTTACTCTTCTTATTTCACAAACAGGGAAACAGATATTAGGAGGCTAAGTACTTGTCTAAAGTCATACAGATAATGGAAATGTTAAGATTTCAACCCTGAGTCTGGTTTCAGAATCAGTGTTTCAATTGCAGTAGCGCACAGCACAGAAGAAAATACCATAAGAATTAAGATTGTTTTCCCATGTTAACTGCTTAACTTTAATTAAAGCATACCGAATTTCTTGGCTTTAAGCACAGGCTAATCTCTACTATTCTATGGTCTGATATTGACAGACTGTTGTGCGTACTGTCCGCGAGAGAGAAAGATGGTAAACAGATGAGGACAGGATCCCATTTTTTGTGTGGTATGCTTGTATGTGGGGGCGGTGTGTGTGTATATGCATGTGCACACACACAAACACACATGATCACTCACGTAGGCATGTAAAACTGTGAAATCTGGATATTGTAAGGAAGCTCAGAGATCATCTTTTCATGGGGAACAGCTTCAGAGTGGTAGGTGACTCCACACAATTTTAGTAGCAGAGGTAGCATCACTGGAACTGAGTTTCATAATTCCTAGGCTACCGTATTTTTCTTTTCTCTCTTGTATATGTTGTGTCCCCTCCATCTACCTCTAAAGGATGCTAGCTTTATGATCATTCTGTGGGAGAAGTTTGGAGAAGTAATGACTGTTGACAGTCATTCATTTAAAAAGAATCGCAGATCTTCCAGAGTTAGCCGTGGAGAGGGCAGAGGAACTTGGAGAAACCCTACACCCTCATAAAGATCTTCTGTTAATTATTTCTGCACTGTCTCTAGATGGCACTGTTTCCCCGTTAACACTGCTCCGAGTAAGCACACACAGGGCCTTCCTTGTAATACCTCAGCACGAAGGACTTAAAGCTGAAGGTTGTATGTGAATCTTCACTCAAGGGGAGGAACGACTAAAAGTGTCCGCACCTCACAGACATCATCTACCCTACTTCTGGTCCAGTTGAGGCAACTGAACAAACACCTCCCGAGCATGAGAGCTGCTAAACTAGAGAAACAGAGGTGGTAGAAAATGTCCCTCTAGGGCAGTGGTTCTCAACCTTCCTAATGGTGCTACATTTTAATACAGTTCCTCATGTTCTGGTGACCCCCAACCATAAAATTATTTTTGTTGCTACTTCATAACTGTAATTTTGCTACTGTTATGTCTTAGACGACCCCTGTGAAAGGGTCGTTCGACCCCCACAGGGGTCACGACCCACAGGTTGAGAACCGCTGTTCTAGGGAAAGCAGGAGCGATATACTTAGGTTGAAGGATCCAGAAGAATCATTCAGAGTGTGGGGTATATAGGGTCCTAAAAGGCAATGCTACAGTAGTCCCCTTATTCACAGTTTTACTTTTCCTGATTTTAGTTTCCCAGTCTGAAATATTAAATGGAAAATTCCAGAAATACAGAATTCAAAAGTTTTAAGTTGAGTGTCGTTCTGAGTACCTGATGAAATCTCACGCTGTCCTGCTCCATCCCACCTGGGATGTGAATCATCCTTCCGCCCAGCTTCTCCAGGCTGTGTGCACCACAGCCCACTTGCTTGGTCCCTTAGTAGCTGTCTGGATTATTAGATTGACTGTAACAGTATCACAGTGCTTGTGTTCAAGTGACCCTCATTCTACTTAACCATGGCCCCAAAGTGTATGAGTAGTGATGTTGGCAATTTGGATATGCTAAGAGAAGCTGTAAGTGCTTCCTCTAAGTGAAAAGATGTTTATGTATAGGAAAACATTATCTATCTATCTATCTATCTATCTATCTATCTATCTATCTATCTATCTAGTTTGGTACTTTCTGTGGTTTCAGGCATCCACTGGGGTTCTTGGAATGTATCTCCCGTGAATAAGGGGAACTACTATATAGCAAATACATTTCAAGCCCTAAAACTTATAAAGTTAAAAAAGGGCAAAAAGAGGATAGGTGGCTAAGTGGAAGAGAAACAAGAAAAGGCTGGGACCCAAAGGGTAAGGCTGTAGAGATGTGGAAGACAGGGAAAGTCTTAGGGATGGAGAAAATTTGGGACTTAGTGAAAATCTCACTACATAGATTAGATGGGTGTGAGGAACCAAGCGTGGTGTCTAGTTTTAAGTCTTTCTGGAAACAGAGAGGAGGAGATGGAAAATAGGTAGAGGTAAATATTCCTTGGCACTGGGAGATTTTTTTGCTTTGGGAAAAGAACCCCAAAGGAAAAGTTGCTAAAGGTGTGTCCTGGGAATCAGGAGAACTGAGGGGTCCTGGTGCAGGAGAATGTATTGATTACTAATGTGATTTTTAGTGAGAAGGAGAGGAGAAAACTGAGCGAGGTTTTAGACTTTATCACTGCACATCTAAGGCCTTATCCTCTCCTCTCCAATATCACAGGAGTGATGCACAGTCTTTCCCTCAAGCTCTGTCTCGAGGTGTGCTTACCCATGACACAAGGATTATACTGCTATGGAGTCAGCTTTTTGTTTCTATTTTCAAGCAGGAAATGATTCTTTTTACCAAGAGGAATCTTTGGTACATACTCTTCACCGAGGATGCTTGCCTGGCTATGCTGGCAGAGACTCGGGAGGGGCAGGGAGCTGCAGCGTCCTCCGGCATAGCCAGCATCTTGCAGACAGTGTTGAGTAAACAAAACCTCCAGCAGAAATCCGTGACTCAATGATTGCATGCTTGGCAAATATAATAATAATGATAATAATAATAATAATGAAAAGATTTAGTTACAAAGGCTTTGAAGCAATAAGAATTTTCCTAAAGAAATTGTACGTCTCAGAAAAGACGCAGCCAGACCAGCATAGGGATTGTTTCCTTAGGTCAAGGGCAGGTCTGGCAGCAGTTCCACAGGGAGAAGGGGCTGAAACTATAATTAGAATCACAACTGTATTCTTCTTTACAAAGACATATGGAAAATTTAAATCATCTATAAAAATAGACTAGTATATACATTATTCAACTTCAACAATCATCATCAGTTCATGGCAAATTTTATTTCAGCTGTATCCTCTTTGCCCCCATATTATTTTTGAAGCATCTTTCAGACATTATATTATTTTGTATATAAATATTTCAATACACATTTACCAAATATCTAACTTCTAACTGTCTCATAAATGTTATAATTTTTCATTTTGTTTAAACCAGGATCTAAATGAGGCACAGCCATTGTGATTGGTTTATATGTCTTTTGATCTTTTAAAATCTATAGGTTCCCCTCACACTCTCTTTTGTTTATGCCTTGCAGTGCATTTGTGGAAGACAGCTATATTCTTTAAGCTGTTTGGATATAAGCATCACTGTGGCAGAGATTGGCTAGACATTCAGCAACTCTGCTTCCTTTTCCTTCTAAGCACGCAACTAAACTCATTTCCAACCTTCTTTGCAGTTAGATGTGATCAAGTGACTGAGTGGTGGCGAATAGAGTGTGGGTGGCAGGGATGAGTGCACTCATGCCTGGTCCATAGAGACTTCCCCTGTGCCCCCTTCAAGCTCTTTTCTCCTTCCCAGTGAAGCAGAAGCCGGGTATTAGAGAAGGTGGAGCCACAAGATGCAAAGAGCCAGCATCCCTGAGTCAGCACTTGGAGGCTAGCTCATGGCTGCCCGGGAGCACTCTCCATTTTGTTATTGAGATTTTGGATGTTTGTAACATCAGCTAGCATTTCCTTAACAAATAACGTTCTACATGAATATCACTGCAGAGTAGTAGTTCCCAACCCAGGCTGCATGTTACAAACACTATGAGAACTTTTCGAAAAGCAGATGCCTGGGCCCTGCCCCAGGACAATTAAATCTGAATCACTGGGAGGGGTTCAGGGCATTTAAACAGCATATTTATATCTGTAATACTTTCAACAATAATAAAAAAAATTAATAAACAGAGCAACATATGTAATTTTAATGTTTCTGGGATTGAGAACTATTATGAATTGTGAGTTGTGTTATTTTTAGGGACTCCTTTCTCATCTTTCTGAAGTACTGAGCTAAAAAGCCCCTCTAGATATTGCTTCATTTGTTACATACAGATAGTGAAGAGGCTATTGCTTAATATCTATACATTAATCAAGATTCTGGTGTGTAGTGTGGTAAAATCAGGTATATAGCCTTTAATCCCCAGTTACTTTTATAGAATACCATTTTAATGAGAATTATTTCTTTCTGGACCACACCTTGTATACCCTGTCTTAAAAATCTCCATTGCAATCCTCTATTTACATGTACTAAGAACCTTCTTGAGAATAAGAGCTCTGTGGCCTATCATTGTGTCCTACTGATGGAAACACTGGTGGTCACATTCATGGGCTTTCACGAAGTATAATTGATGAATGAATGAGTGAATGAATCTATCACAAGGTGATTGTGGAAGTGACTGTACAGAGTAACTCTTCCAGAGAGGAGAAGTAGGTGGGAAGGTAAATGAGAAACAGTTGACTCAAAGCAAGTAAAGCAAGAAAGCTCCTGGTAAATTAGGGTTGAAGAAGAAGAATGTACCGGAGAGAGGAGTGATCCACAGCATCATTAGAATCTTGAGTGATACATAGCACCAAATAGTAACCAGATATGAACATGATAAAAATGTTAGACTTATTGAAAAACTTTGACATATTTCTGCGATCTAGAAGGCCAAACTTAGGCTATGTTATGTGCATGCCCAGGAAAGACCCAAGAAGGTCCTAAATCACACTTCAGGCTGATCCTGACACTCTCCCTAAGTTGACAGTCAAGGCTAAAGTAGAGTCGTAAACTACCAGAGTGTTGAAGGCAGACCCTAACAACCAAAACTTACTTGTTCAACAGATTCAATCAAATCTGTCAAAACAAACAAACAACACACACACACACACACACACAAATGTTAGACTTAGAAAGGACTGAGGCATTGATCTATTCTAGTCCAGTGATTCTTAAAATGTGGTCCATGGACCACTGGAAATCCCCAAGACCCTTCAGGGAGTCTTTGAGGTCAACACTATTTTCATTAATAATATTACACATGACTTACCTTTTTCATTGTCTTGACATTTGCTCAAAAGCAATGTTAGGTAAAATTGTTGGTGACTTAGCATGAACCAAGGCAGTGACACTAAAATACTCTTTACTGACACACACTCACAGTAAAACATAACTTTTAGAAAGCTAGTTTTAAGGATATTCTTTATGAAAGAGTACAAATTATTAATGTTATTAAATCTTGACCCACGAGCACATGGCTTCTTACTATTCTGTATGACATATGTAAAGTATTTGTGCTGCAAACTGAAGTATGACAGTTGCCTTTTGGAACAGCACTTGCAACACTGCTTGAGCTGCAGCTGAATTAGTCACTTTTTTCATAGTATACCATTGGGTATTAGTCACTTTTTTATAGTATACTATTTTTTACTTGAAAGAATATCTGACAAACTATAGTTATGCAGACCTTGGAAGCTGGTGGATGTTTTCTTGAAAATAAAAGAAGTAAGTCTTTTATCTCAAAAAAACCAACCAAACAAAAAAACACCTGAAAATACTTGTTGGGAGTGGTAAAATTTTAGTTTGAAAGCAAAAATTAAAATTGTGCAAAACGTGTATCTCTCACCATATTTAATATCTTCCTAATACTTAAAGGTTTTCTGATGAGATTGGTGGTAATGTTAATTAATATGCTTTTGGGATGTTGTACAAAGTAACATGTCACATTTGTAAGACCTGAAATAAATCAATGAACCAATATTTTCAAGTGACCAATGCATACTTTTATAAAATCATTTTATCAGTAAAAGATACATTCCCAGTGCAAGATAGGACTCATGAATTTTCATCCACCAGAATTCAAAAAGTTTATTGATCTGGCTTCTACATTGCAACTGATCTTTAGGAAACTACAATTTATGAATTTGGTATAATATTATGGATGACTATTAACATTATCTGAAAAGGCTATTCAAATATTCCTCCCCTTTCCAACTATGTATTTGTGTGAGGCTGGATCTTCATATACTTCAATCTAAACCACATACCACAAGAGAGTGAATACGGAAGCAGATGTGAGAATCTAGTTGTGTTCCTCTCAGGCCAGGTATCAAACAGATTTGCAAAATTGTAAAATAATACTATTTTCATTAACTATTTGTTTTGGAAAAGTTGTTGTTATTATTTTTTTATCCTCACCCGAGGATGTTTTTCCATTTTTTGTTCAGATAGAGTGGGAGGGAGAGAGAGAAAGAGAAACATCAATGTGAAAGGGACACATGGAGTGGTTGCCACCCGCATGACCCAACCAGGGCCAGGGACAAACTGCAACCAAGGTACCTACCTTTAACAGGAACCAAACCCAGGTCTCTGGACTGCAGGCCGACATTCTAACCGCTGAGCCAAACTAGCCAGGGCTGAAAAAGTTATTTTTAAAAAATGTTTTGTAGGTTAACATGCAATGAGTTTACTATTGCTAATTAAAAAAAAGCTTTCCAGTTTTAATTCCTAATATATTAGATATTAGATATTGGTGGACGTAGTCTACCTAAACAAAAGATTTTTGCACTCCTAAATATTTCTTCTTTATTTTTTGAGTTTTTTTAAATTAATTTATTTTTGTCACAGATGTTTCTCTTTTTCCCCCCATTTACACCCTCCTTTTGATCCTGCCCACATCCTGCTGGGGCATTGTTTTCTATGTCTATTGGTTACTCATACATGAATATAAGTTCTTTGGTTTATCTCTTCCCTCCCCCTAAGTCCACCTCTTCTGAGGTTTGTCAGTCTGCACCCCACTTCCATGTCTCTGAATCTATTTTGCTCCTCAGCTTATTTAGTTCATTATATTCCACAAATAAGTGAGATCATGTGATAAATATCTTTCTCTGATTGGCTTATTTTGCTTAAGATAATATTCTCCAGGTCCCTCCATGTTGTCTCAAAGGATAAGAGATCTTTCTTTCTTACAGCAGCGTAGTATTCTATTGTGTACATGTATCACAGTTTTTTTATCCATTTGTCTGATGCACACTTGGGCTGTTTCCATATCCTAGCTATTGTAAATAGTGCTGCTGTGAACATAGGGGTGTATATAATTTTTCTGATTGATGTCTCAGACTTCTTAGGATATATTTCTAGAAGTGGAATCACTGGGTCAAATGAAAATTCCATTTATAATATTTTGTTTTCCATAGTGGCTGCTCCAGTCTGCATTCCCACCAGCAGGGCACTAGTATCCTCTTTTCTCCACATCCTCACCAGCATTTGTGGTTTGATGATTTATTGATTCAGGCAGCCATTCTGGCAGGTGTGAGGTTATATCTCATAGTTATTTTAATTTGCATCTCTCTGATGATTAGTGACATTGAGCATTTTTTATATGTCTCTTGGCCATTTATATATCCTGTTTGGAGAAATGTCTATTCAGGTTCTCTGCCCATTTTTAAATTGGATTGTTTGTCTCCCATTTGTTGAGCTGTATGAGTACTCTATATATTTTGGAAATTAACCCCTTACCCACATATCATTGGCAAATATGTTCTCCCATACAGTGGGTTCCCTTTTCATTTTGATGGTTGTTTCTTTTGCTGTGCAGAAGCTTTTGAGTTTGATGTAGTCCCATTTATTAATGTTTTCCTTTGTTTCTCTTGCCCTAGGCAATGTATTGGTGAAAATTCTGCTACATGTGATATCTGAGATTTTGCTGCCTACATTTTCTTCTTAGATTTTTATGGATTCACAAGTCATATTTAAGTCTTTTATCCATTTTGAGTTTATTTTTATGTATGGTGTAAGTTGGTGGCCTAATTTAATTTTTTTGCATGTACCTGGCCAATATTCCCAACACCATGTATTGAAGAGACTGTCTTTACTCCATTGTATGCGCTTGCCTCCTTTGTCCAATATTAACTGAACATAATATCTGGGTTCTCTGTTCTGTTTCATTTATCTATATGCCTGTTCTTGTGCCAGTACCAGGCTGTTTTAATTACAATGGTTTTGTTGTATAACCCGATATCTGGAATTGTGATCCTTCTAACTTTGTTCTTCTTTTTCAAGATTGCTCTTGTTATATAAACTTTTGGAGTATTTATTCTAGATCTGTGAAATATGCCATTGGTATCCTAAATATTTCTTGAAAGTGTAAAAAAGTCCTGAGACCAAAGAGTGCTCAAAACCACTGCCCTAGCCCATTACCTCATTGTTCTGATGGGGAAACTGAGATGAAAAGTAGGTAAAGAGACAAGATATTAAACATCATTAGAACATAAATGATAGTGCTTCTTTTGCAGAAGAAGGTGCTTTCAGACAGAAAACAAACAATTCCTTATTAGAAGTGTTTATGTTTCATGTTTTTATGACCAGTAAATACAGTTGCCATCAGTGGGGATTTTAAGCTTGAATAATATATAGCATGGTTAAATTACCAGAAACAAGTCATTTACTTTATTCTTCTAAATTTTAAAACTTTCAGTATTGGTCTAAATACCTTGTCTTTTGGAAAATTATAAAAGAAAATAACAGCAACAAAAAAGGAGTGATAACCATAGAAAAATGGAAATTTATGCTAATTAGAGGTGGTTAGTGGTTAACCTGGGGCCAAAAGTTCGGGGTCATAGTTCTCAGCCCAGGTACTACTGGAAACAAGACAGAAATGAGACCTTTTGCAATATGTTCTGTTGGGAGAGATGAGATGGGGGAGCATGAGATGCTTTAAAAACACATGTTTCCTACATGCCATGACTCTGTCAGAGATACAAGAAGGCTCAGCCAATTAAAAATGTTCAGAGACCAGTGATGTTGAACATCAAGTCATGAAGAATTCTTTGGGACTCTGGGGAAGAAAAGCAGAAGGGTTCCAGGTTTAGAGAATTGGCAGAGAAGAGCATGATGTGGGTCTTGGGTAGACAGTATAGTCACACAGTGTACTCTTTACTCAGAGTCACTGAACATTTAAAGTGATAGAGATCAAGATCTCAGAACATAAACCTGGGCAAGAGGAGCCCTGTACATTAGAGACCCCACATCTAGCCTACTTTAGTCACATACCTCCTCACAGTGTGAAGAATCTTCAGGGCCAAGGGGACTCTCCCTCACACAGCCCACACTGCTCACTTGTAGGTCACAGTCAGGGTTCAAGTTTCCTGGAATTCTCTGCACAAACAACCCCCATCTTGTGTCCAGGCTGGGCATGTTTTTCTGAGGGTGTTGGGGGACAGGCACTGATGTGTGATCTCAAGTCTGAGGGGTGTCTGAGAGGTGGCTGTTTGAATGGAGTTTGGATGAAGCTTGGACATGTGGTCTGTGGTATCTATACTCAAACACATGATGTCCCCTTGTGGTACAGATGGAACCAAGAATCATGGGTGGCTGTCCTCATGGAAATTATTCCTGTACGGAAATCTGAGAAGTCTAAAAACTCTAAGTTGTAATCTAACTTTCTCTAATTTATTACCTCATTGTTGTCAAAGTAGAAGACAACTATCTCTATCTATCTATCTATCTATCTATCTATCTATCTATCTATCTATCTTCTATCTATCTATCTTTTAACAGTGGGACTCCATTTTTACTTTTGTCTGGTACTCCACTTATGTTAGGAGCAGGTCTGTCCAAAACCACATTTGCAGACATGTTGGCTGACCTTTAGTACTAGAATGTTTCTGGTGAGCCATGGTTTCTGTCTCTAGTCCTTTCTTATCCAGAAACTCAAACTGCAGGTTCATGACCTTTTTTCACATTGTGAGTTCTTGGCAAAATAAATATGTGTGTATCTAGGCTTTATATCAGAATTTTACAAGTCGTTAAAGTTAAGGGGTCCATAAACTTTGATTCCAAAATCCACTGGCCCAGCAGACTGTGTTCCAAGCTAGTGGGCACAGACTGGACATCCTCTCAGGAGTGTCCAGGATACTTGCCTGTGTTGTTGCTGGAATCTTTCCCAGACATCAGTCCAGAGAGATAACTACCCCAGAGCAGAGTCACTGACTTATCTACAGCTTGTGGAAAATAAGGAGACTTATTTGGAGACTCTCAGACCCAGAGGAGTAGTGCACAGAACCAGAGCTCCTTAATCTTGACACTGTCTGGGTGTACGCCATACATTGGAGAAATGCCTGTTGACTCACCATCCTAACAGCAGATGGCTAAATTAACAATCGGAACTGTGACTACTGTTGGGAGTTAAAGATATGACATTCTAAAGCTTTGCAAGTCACTTATAAATATAGTTGCCACTGTGGAGTGCTTCCTGTGTGCCGCCAAACACTTCATGGTCATTGTTTACTTACTTTAATTTAAATTCACATGACACTACTCTGAGCCCACACTGTTCCAAGCATTTTAAAATGTTAACTCATACAAACTTCAGAGCAACCTTATATGGTAAGCACAATGTTTAACTTCATTATACAATTGAGAAAACTGAGGCACAGAGTCGTTAGGTAGTGTGTCCAAGGTTGTGAACTCGTGTTGGTGGATTGGGCTTATAAACTGAGGCATTGTGCCTCTAGGGGTTAATATATTTAATCCTTCCAATAGCCCTTTAGGACAGATACTATTGTCACATTTCATGGAGAAGGAACATGAAGCTAAGTCCTCTAGGTTCACCAGCTTTCCTGGTTAAGCAAATTGGCTAAGGTTGTGAAGATGGTAAGAGGTTTTGGGGCTTGAACTCTGTCTACTAAATTGGCCAGTCTGTGCCCCCCCCCCCCCTACTTCTCTTCTGAGAGTTCTGGATAAGCAGGAGTTTGCTGCATATTGAAAGACTGACAGTTGCTGAGGTCAGACCCGTTGTATCATTTGCATTCTCTGTAATGACTGATTTGGAATAAGGGCCTACAGATGGAGTGGCAGAGGCCCTGTGATCACTTTTCGAAACACGTAGGATCTTTGAGGAGGAAAGATGCGTATTGAAAGGAACTGAATCGCCTTTGCTGCCTAATGACTTTGGAGACTTTTGGTTACTGAGTGCTCTGTTGCAAAGTGCCTCATTGTGCAGTGGAAAGAGCACAGGTTGGAGGGACTGGCAGTCCTGGGTCTGTGTTCCTCCTCCACTGGTTACTTGATGACCTGGAGTCTCATTGTTTTCTCCCAGGTGAAATGGGGATGGTAGCAATTGCTGTGCTGTGTTGAGGTGAGGAAAGGGCCAGAGCAGGCAGATCAGAAAAATGCTGGTTTCCTCTCCCTTCCCTCATTCAGAGCCCCACGTAAGCTCAGTAAGGACCATAGAAAGCTCCCTATACAGGAGAATTTGGCTAGAGAGGGAGTGTCATGCCAGCTTATCTATCCCCTGGACTCCGGAAAGCGGAGACCTCCCTGGCCAGCAGTGCTGCCCGCTGAGTCTACTGATGCAATGGCTCGGGCAGAAGGCCCAGCTTTGCCTGGCCCAGTGCCTGGGCTGCTTGAGCCAAAACAGGAGCCAGGAGGTCTGGCTGGGAAGGTTCAGAGACCTGCGGCCATCCTTTCTTTTCAGTCCAGGGTCTGCCTCTTATGTTCGGGGGAATGCTTAGGGCATCTGCGGAAGCAAAATGGGGAAACTGGGGCCAAATTTCTCTTTCTCATTTTATCTTGTGGGTTTGTTTTGTGTTGTCAGATAAAGACAAATGAGCAATAAAGCCATTCCTGAGAAGCAATCAAAATCGGCAATTTGCCCTTGGGCCAGGGCTGCAAAGGGCCAGGAAGCTGGAACTTCACATTTTTTAAAAATTATTTTGAGATGAGCAAGGAGCCCAGGCCTAGAAATATTTCTAAAGCATTTCCTTTGCTCTCCCCACTTGGAGGTAAGAGAGGGAGCTGGAGCATATGTTCCATATTGATTTGCATTTGCACACTTTCCTGCATCCATTATCTCACCTCATTAGGGCTTGGAATGGGAAGTGGAGCTGAGAGCGGCAGCAGCATGTGCTTTCCTGAGCCCTGTGGAGAATTGTCCCAAACGGTAAATGAAACAGTTGCAAGGGCCGGCCAGGAGCCCGCAGGTGGCTGGGCATCTCCGGGCCCAGACCCAGCGGTGCCTGGCCAACTTCGAAGGGTCCAGCTGCGCCCGAGTCACATGGCCCAGCAAGGGCGCGGTTCTGTGATTGATGATCCTGCTGGAGCCTAAAAAGTCTCTAAGAGACCCCGTGGATCCCCACAAGTCTGCTTTCCTGGTTTTGTGTTTCTTAAGCAGAAAAGTAAATAGGTAAAATAAATCAGTTCCTTTCATCTTTTACTGATGGGAAAGACTAAAATCAACCACCTTTTCAAGTGGAGGTAAACAGAAAAAGTATTGCTTAGTTCTTAATCAAAATGACATAAGGAAAATCCCAAGGTCAGGGCTAAGCAAGAAGTGTGAGGCATGGTGATGGGGATAGGGGGGAACTTGCCTGTGTCCCTTCCATGTGTACCCCAAATTTATAACCAGATGAACCCCTTGTTGTATTTTGTGTGTGTTAAAAATATACATATTTATGTATATGTAGATATTAAACCACATCAATAAAATATAGATAAGGAAGTGGTCCAGGCCTCACTAGACCTCCTAATAGCCTTGCCTAGGACTGTCCTTAAATGTCTATGTGACAGTTGCTCTTGATCCTTTGATGCCTGTCTTATAGTTTGCCTCTGAGACTTCTCTCTCTCTCTCTTCATTGAGGGGATATGGTTTCTAGGTCTGGCTCTCTCAGTCATCAGGTGTGTGAACATGAACAAACCATTTGACTCCCCTGGGCTTCAAGGTCCTCACATGTTGAGTGGATGATACCATATTGATTCACCTTGTTGGGGTGTTGAGATTTTATGAAAACAAAATGACCCAACTACACCTGCCAATGTGCTTTTATGGTGATAAAATGCTATGTAGAAGTGGAGTTGGTAGCATTTGGGAATGAAGAAAGCTATTTTCCCTCTTGCCTGAGAAAAATTGTCTTTATTGATTATCGATTTAATCTTTTCCTTCAAGTAATTTTGACTAGCTCTGGGCTTGATGTTAGCAAAACATCACAAGACCAAAAGCTGGTCTTTGGAAATAAAAAGAGACCTTTATAAGCTTTCCTAAGGGGTAGGATTGAGCAAGTTCCGGGCTCACTGGACAAGGTCTGTGAAACAGTGAGGTGACTGGTGAGTCTAGTTTCCAGACTGGGAAGTGGGTGATGGAACGTTTGCTGACCTGCCCGGTGGTCTCGAGGAGAGGGTCTGGGCTGGAGGAAGGTAAGGAAGATCATGGAGAATCTGTGGCAAGAGGGAAGGTTCAGCCAGCCCTGGAGTCGCAGCATGCCCCAGGCTCATGGTGGGAGAACATTTCATAGCTTCTTTTTCCACTGACAAGACACAGCTGTCAGGATTGCTTTTCACCCTATATCCTCTGGGAAAGGTTTCTCGCGGGTCTGTGTTTTATCAGTTCTGAATTAAGTGGTTCACATTGCCATTTGCTTTAAGGTATAAGTTGAAAAGAAATCATCAAGCCCTAAGACACACAGTACAGAGAAGGGGAGGTGGATTAGAAAGTTAAATCAGGCATCAGAGTGACAACAGTTTACCCTTATGGAAAGTAATATTCTGCCAACTGTTCCCATATACTTTTCTTTGAAACATCCCCTCATTACCATTGTAAAACATGTGCTTATTCAGCTGCTCTCCAATTCTGCAGTTTGGCAAAGTAAGGTTGGTAGTATTAGCCCTTATGTTGTAGCTCAGGTGTGAGCATTCTGGGTCCTTGACAACTCAGGGCATTTTGCAGGGGTGGGTGGAGAAAGAGGAGGGGGAGGGGGAGCCCAGTTACTTAGTCCAAAAGTCATTCCCAGGTTCAAAATGGGAATGGGTCTATCAGAGGGGGATGCAGGGGATGCAGAAATGGTTGCAAACCAGGAGACAAGATAGGCTGTGGTTGTCGTTACCAGATAGCAGGAGCATCCTGTCTTCATGCTGGAGGGTAGCACTTCATCCTAGGAGAGGACTCTGGAATACAACTAGAAGCAGAGTACTCGACCAAGCCAAATGTGTTGTGTCCCAGGACGGGTTTGGGCACTAGAAAGGGCAGCAGACTCACAATGGAAGCAATGGTGCCTGTGTGCTGCCTAGATCCAGGACTAAGCAGAGCTTGGCTTAGGGATCAAATCAAAGCTTAGGTTTGGCGCTGGTGTGCCTGGGCTGCAGGTCCATGTGTCAGGCTGAACAAAAGCCCAGCAGTCTTAAAGGTTCTACTAGTAATAGTTCAAATCCCTGTTGGCTGGTCCAGGTTCTTTGGTGTTGGCTCACCGACTGGGGCTGCCTGAATTGAAGGACAAAGACTTCAAGAGATGCCCCTACAGGAACTGCGAGAAGATAGAGGCTGAGCTTTGGGGATAACGCCTTTCCTAAATATTATTTAGGGACAGACTCAGCAGAGGAAGTTTCCTCTTTGGAATGAGTGTCTTTTATACTTTAAACACTGCCTTAAATGAAGATGGGATCCAGGAAGGCTCTGAGGGCCTTTTGCTTTTTCTACACACCTTACCTATGGTCATTTTCATGGTTTGCTGGAATTGAGTGCAGTTAATTTGCATGACAGATAGTAAAATTAATGGGTTCAAATAGTACTTTTGGCTTTGGCCTCATTAACCCCAGGCTTTAATTAGTTAAGCCAAACTCTCCACTTGGTGGGAGACAGTTTTGACAACTGCTGCTGCTTCAAGGAGGCAGACACAGTGTGCACAGATGTTTTGTCCTAAATGAGAGAGGGAAGGGCGGGCTCAGGAAGGGAGTTGGGTGGGCCTATGGATGGGTTGGGTCACTGATCAGCATTATAGAAATATAGCAGGACTTGGGGGTGACAGCGACTGTGAAGCCACAAAAACTTTACTCTTAAATTTCTGAAGGGGGGCCCTGGTCAGTTTGGCTCAGCGGTTAGAGCGTCGGCCTGCGGTCCTGAGAGACCCAGGTTCGGTTCCTGCTAAGGGCGCGTACCTCGGTTGCAGTTTGTCCCCGGCCCTGGTCGGTTGTGCGGGTGGCAGCCACTCGATATGTTCCTTTCACGTCGATGTTTCTCTCTCTCTCTCTTTCTCTCTCTCTCTCTGTTCCTCTCTCTCCCTCCCACTCTACCTGAACAAAAAATGGAAAAATGTCCTCGGATGAGGATTAAAAAAAAAAAAAAAAAATTTCTGAAGGGGGGAAGTCAGTCTTGTTTGAAAGGGTTTCTCTGTTCTGAGCAGCATTCTGTCTTGAGAATGACAAATGTACTTAGCTCCAGTGAATTCAATAGACATTTTCTTAAGTCCCATGATTCTTTGGCCAGTACTATGTGAATAAGGCCCACACAGGCACCCGGACGGTGTGTGTGTTCTGTGAAACTCCCTAAAAGTGCTTAATACAATTTATAAATAATAAATAACAGTGTTCATGATGATTATCATAAGCACCAAGGTGGTTTCCTGGATCTAAACTAGAATGGCATTATCCTGCTAAGGGAGCCGCTTCCTGTTGGATTGCTAAATTATTCTTTTATTATATTTAAGGCACAATGTTTAGTGATTTCCTTCTCTTTGTAATTAGGCTCTAATTAGAGAAATCTTTCAGTAACTATGTTCCCTTTAATAACACCCTCACACACTGCTCACTGAGCAGAGGACAGGTGGAGTTAGTCATCACATTTTTTTTAAAGTGAAAAGAAATTTAAATCTTCTCCAGAGATCACCATCAATAATACTTGTGTAAATGTGCAGTGAAGTTTCAACGGCTGGTCTGTCTACATGGAAAGATGTTTGGGGAAATAACAGCTCTTCAAAATGCAGCTACCTAGAGAGTCAGGTCAGACATCTCAGATTTCTAAAACCTTGCTCTCATATAAGCTTCTAGGGGCAAAATCTGGTGTTTGAGTGGTACCACCTTGGGCTTACCTATGGGGATAGCCTTTTCAGAAGGGATGCATATTTTTGTTTCTACTGTTGTAGATCACATATAGCATACCCTTTAGAGGTGAACCCACAAAGGGGGGCTATTTGTTTTGCATGGAGAAAGGGCACCCAGAATGCAGTGGTCTGAGAGGAGTCAAGGTTGTGGTTGAAACTTTTCATAGCTACCCATATCTGCTTCCTTTTTCCATGTGTGGTAAATCATGGAAGAGTCTCAACCTACATGATACTTGACATATATTAGGTTTTGGGAAGTCTGTTTTCTTAGTAGTTATACTTATCACCTTTGAGAGCCTGGTGATTTTCATCTTAAAGGTGTATTTTTGTATTATTTGGGTAATTTGCCCCTGGAATTAGAAAAGCGAGTACTTTATTGTGTATGGAGAGAAAGATGGGACATACAGTATGGTGAACCAAATGACGTTCCCATGTTCATGTTCCCAGAGACATAGATTTAATAACTTTTCATTTATGCCATTCACAGATCTTACTTTCCCTTGGTATAACTCCAGTATTCTAGGAAAAATCACTTATGCTAAAGGTGACATTGCTTTCTCTTTGGAACATGCACTTGGCAAGGAATTCATTAGCCAGACAGGTGCTTATGTCGCTGTCAAATTGCAATTGCTATTTTTTCTCTGCCTATGGGAATAACACAAGCCATTAGATGTTAATAAGTAGCAAATAACTTTCTGTGGCCTTTTCTAAGTTTAGGCATCTGAAAGAAATAGCAGCCACTATTTCAAGGGTTGCTGAAGATGATTATTTTCACTACAAAAACTTAAAATGACATTATGTCTGGAGGTAACCTGAGATGAATATGCTTGGGGACTGTTTGGAAAGCTTTCATTAAGAGTCCTGGAAAAGTTTATGCTAAAGTAAAAGCAACATGGACAGAGGCTGAAACAAAGGCGGTGGAGGAATAGATTCAAGTGATATTATTCAGCAGAACTTGGCATTGTTAGGCTACTATGTAGGAAAAAAATCAAAGATTTCTCCAAGGTTAAGAAATTAGGGAACAAACCTGAAATGCCAGCCATTGGGGGAAGATAAGAAGAAGCATAGGGAAGGAACAGGCTGTTACTAACTTTAAATGGCATTGAAATATTGGAGAAGAAAATCTGGAAAGTTAGAGCTGAAGGAAATTCAACATCTTCCAGAGAGGAGGCTGGAGTATTGTAAAGTTCAATGAGTTGGTGAGTTAGTGACACACTTGGGACTTCTGCCTATATTTCTTGGCTTGTATTTTGTACTAAAGTGCCTTGTCAATGTCTCATGGAAAATAAGTGAGAGAGAAGGATATACTAGCATTCCAGTACCCATGGAGCAGGACAAACTAGAAGTCAAGATTGCGCTTATAGGGTGGACACCAAAGATTTGCATATGAAGCAGGGTCCAGGGATTGCTCCTTTAGAACCAGGTGTGTAAGTTGAACTATGTAATGGAGAGAGAAGAACAACCAGGGGACACTTCATCAGCAAGACTGAACAAACTGCAGGTTCTTACATACATGGGAGTTTCTGGGGAGCTCAAGCCTGAGGTGCAGCTCAGGGTTTGGGGGACACAGGTTCTGGGGCTAATAGTGAGGGTGCTTCATGTAGCTGTGACATATCTAAGAATTTATTTATTTTTTATTGATTTTAAAGGAAGGGAGAGGAAGAGAGAGATAGAAACATTAATAAGAGAGAATATCGATTGGCTGCCTCCTGCATGCCCCCCACTGGGGATTGGGCCCACAATCTGGGCATGTGCCCTGACCAGGAATCGAACCAGCAACTTTTTGGTGCATGGATCAATACTCAGCCACTGAACCACAGTGGCCGGGCCATATCTAAGAATTTTAAAGTGATTCTGTGTTCCCCTGAGGCTGGCCAATATGTTTCTGTGTTAGGTTAGAGGTATCAGTTGCCTTGGTTACTCTGATTGAAGGTTTAGAAATTGGCATGGTGAACTTGGGGACTTCCACTGAATCCTCCAGTAATACCATAGAGGATTCTGGGGCCTAAGTTAATTCTGTGAGCTGGTCAGAAGCCAAGACTGGCTATTTTGAGAGCTTGAGGGCTTCTCAGCGGGTGTGGAGATGATGAATGTGGTTAATAGGCAGTGACTCCAAGGGTTGATCTTTTTTTGTTGTTTCTTTGTTTCTTCCTCTTTCAATTTATTATTTTTCTTTTTTTCTATTAATTTATTTTTGTTACAAATGTTTCTCCTTTTTTCCTCCATAGACACCCTCCTCCTCATCCCCACCCCCATCCCATTCCCAGCTTTGTTGTCCCTGTTCATCGGTTATGCATACATGCATATAAGTTATGTGGTTTATCTCTTCTCTCTCCCTGCCCCCTCTTCTGAGGGTTGTCAGTCTGTACCCTACTTCCACGTCTCTTGGTCTACCCTGTTCCTCAGACTGTTATGTTTATTATATTCTACAAATAAGTGAGATCATGTGATATCTGTCTTTCCTGCTGATATTTGTTTTGCTTAGGATAATACTGTCCAGGTCCCTCCATGTTGTCTCAAAGGATAAGAGATCTTTCTTTCTTACACAGGCATAGTACTCCATTGTGTATATGTACCACAGCTTTTCTATCCATTCATCTACTGATGAACACTTGGGCTGTTTTCAGATCTAAGTTATTGTAAATAGCACTGCTATGAACATGGGTGTACATACATTCCTTCTGATTGGTGTTTCAGGCTTCTTAGGATATATTCCTAGAAATGGGATCACTGGGTCAAATGGAAGTTCAATTTTTAATTTTTTGAGGTAACACCATATTGTTTTCCATAATGGCTGCCCCAATCTGCATTCCCAACAGCCATGTACTAGAGTCCCCTTTTCTCCACACCCTCGCCAACACTTGTTGTTTGATGACTTGTTGATGGCGGCCATTCTGACAGGTGTGAGGTGATACCTCATTGTTGTTTTAATTTGCATCTCTCTGATGATTAGTGATGTTGAGCATTTCTTCATATGTCTCTTGGCCATTTGTATGTCCTGTTAGGAAAGGTGTCTATTTAATTCCTCTGTCCATTTTTTAAATTGGGTTCATTGTCTTTCTTTTGTTGAGTTGTAAGAGTAATCTATATACTTTAGAAATTAGCCCCTTTTCTGATGTATCATTGGTAATTATGCTCTCCCATACAGTGGGTTGCCTTGCCATTTTAGAGGTTGTTTCTTTTGCTGTGCAGAAGCTTTTGAGTTTGATGTAGTCCCATGTGTTCATTTTTTTCTTTGTTTCTGTTGCCTTAGGTGATATATCAGTGAAAATTCTGCTGCGTATGATGTCTGAAATTTTGTTGCCTACATTTTCTTCTAGAATTTTTATGAATTCATGAGTCACATTTAAGTCTTTTATCCATTTTGAGTTTATTCTTGTGTATGGTACAAGTTGATGGTCTAGTTTCATTTTTTTTGCACGAGCTGTCCAATTTTCCTAACACCATTTATTAAAGAGGTGGTCTTTACTCCATTGTATGCTCTTGCCACCTTTGTCGAATATTAATTGAACATATAGTCTTGGGTCAATTTCTGGGTTCTCTGCCTGTTCCATTGATTTATATGCCTGTTCTTGTGCCAGTACCAGGTTGTTTTGATTACAATAGCTTTGTAGTATAACCTGATATTTGGTATTGTGATCCCATCTTCTTTTTCAAGATTGTTGTGGCTATTCGGGGTCTTTTTTGGTTCTATATGAACTTTTGAAGTATTTATTCTAGTTCTGTGAAGTAAGTTGTTGGTATTTTGATGGGGATTGCATTGAATCTTGCTTTGGGTAATATGGACATTTTAATGATGTTAATTCTTCCAATCCATGAACAAGGTATGTGCTTCCACTTTTTTATGTCTTCTATTTTTTTTTTTTTTTGGGGGGGGGGGATGTTTTCTGCAAATAGGTCCTTTACTTCTTTGGTTAAGTTTATTCCTAGGTATCTTAATTCTTTTGCCACAATGGTAAGTGGGATTATTTTTTTTTAGTTTCTCTTTCTGTAACTTCATCATTGGTGTATAAGAATGCCACTGACTTCTTGACATTAATTTTGTATCCTGCTATGTTGCCACGTTCATTTATTAAGTCTAGTAGATTTTTGATGGAGTCTTTAGGGTTTTATGTCATCTGTGAATAATGACAGTTTTACTTCCTCCTTCCCAATTTAAATCCCTTTATTTTTTCTTCATGTCTGATTGCTGGCTAAGACTTCAAGTACTATGTTAAATAAGAGTGGTGAAAGTGGGCATCCCTGTCTTGTTCCAATTCTTAAGGGAAATGCTTTTAATTTTTTCTCATTGAGTATGATGTTGGCTGTAGGACTTTCATATATGGCCTTTATTATGTCGAGATATTATCCCTCTATTTCCACATTGCTGAGCGTTTTTATCACAAATGGGTGCTGGATTTTGTCGACTGCTTTTTCAGCATCTATTGATATGATCACGTGGTTTTTATCCTTCATTTTGTTTATGTGGTGTATCACATTTATTGATTTGTGAATACTGTACCAGCCTTGCATCCCACTTGGTCTTGGTGAATAATTTTTTTTTAAATATTTTTTCTTTATTGATTTTAGACAGGATGGGAGAGAGAGAGAGAAATATCAATGAGAGAACACTGATTGGCCACCTCCTTCATGCCCCTCTGGGGGTTTGGCCCACAACCTGGTCATGTGCCCTGACCAGGAAATGAACCAGTGACCTGTTGGTGCATGGGTCAGCGTTCAACCAGTGAGCCACTCTGGCCGGTCTGAATAATTTTTTTGATGTATTGCTGGATCCGGTTTGCTAGTATTTTGTTAAGAATTTTGGCATCTATGTTCATCAGGAATATTGGCGTAGTAGTTTTCTTCCTTTGTAATGGCTTTTTCTGGTTTTGGAATTAGAATTATGCTGGCATCATAAAATGAGTTTGGAAGTCTTTCTTCTTCTTGAATTTTTTGAAATAGTTTGAGGAGAATGGGTGTTAGTTCTTTGAATCTTCGGTAAAACTTCCCCGTGAAGCCGTCGGACCTGGGCTGTTGTTTGCTGGGAGTCTTGATTACCTCTTCAATTTCCTTCATTGTCATTAGTCTGTTCAAGTTTTCTATCTCTTCCCAGTCCAGTTTTGGGAGACTCTGTGTTTCCAGAGATTTGTTCATTTTGCTTAGATTGTCGAATTTGTTGCCATATACTTGTTCACAGTATTTGTTAACAAACCTTTGTATTTCTGTGGTGTCAATTGTTACTTCTCCTTTTTCATTTCTGATTTTGTATATTTGTGTTCTCTCTCTTTGTTTTTTGGTGCTTCTAGTGAAGTGTCCATCAATCTTGTTTATCTTTCAAAGAACCAGTTCCTTGTTTCATTGATCCTTTGAATTGCTTTTTTGGTGTCTATGTCATTAATTTCTGCTCTTATCTTTTCCTTCTACTTGCTCTGGGATTTCTTTTTGATTGTTTTCTAGTTCTTTAAGTTGTAAGGTTAGATAGTCTATTAGAAATTTTTCTTGCTTCTTGAGGTAGGCCTGTAGTGTTATGAACTTCCCTCTCAGAACTGCTTTGGCTGCATCCCATAGATTTTGTATTGTTGTGTGTTCATTTTCATTGGTTTTCAGGAAGTTTTTAATTTCTTCCTTGATCTCCTCAGTAACCTATTCATTGTTTAATAACATGCTATTTAGCCTCCATGTGTTCAAATATCTTTGCATGTTCTTGTTGCAATTGATTTCTAGTTTCATGTCATTGTGATCTGAGAAGATGCTTGATATGATTTCAATCTTCTTAAACTTGTAGAGACTTAGTTTGTGCCCTAACATGTGGTCTATCTTTGAGAATGTCTCATGTGCACTTGAGAAAAATGTCAATTATGTAGTTTTGGGGTGTAATTGTCTGTAGATGTCTACTAAATCCATTTGGTCTACTGCTTCATTTAGTGTCTCCGTTTCCTTGTTAATTTTTTGTCTAGAAGATCTATCCTGTGAAGTCAGCGGGGTGTTGAAGTCCCCTGTTATGATTGTATTGCTGTCGATTTCTCCTTTGAATTCCTCCAGAAGTCTTTTAATATATTTTGGTGCTTCCATATTGCGTGCATATATGTTTACCAAGGTTATATCTTCCTGTTAGATAGATGTTTCAATATTATGTAGTGGCCTTTTTTGTCTCTAGTTATGGCTTTCATTTTGAAATCTATTTTTATCAGATATGAGTATTGCTACCCCAGCTTTTTTTTTCTTTTCATTTGCTTGGAAGATTTTTTCCATTCCTTCATCTTCAACCTATGTGAGTCTTTTGTTGTGAGGTGGGTCTCTTGTAAACAACATATATATGAGGTATGCTTTCTTATCCAATCAGCTACGCTCTGTCTTTTTATCGAAGCATTCAATCTATTTACATTTAAGGCGACTATTATGTATTTATTTATTGCCATTTTTGTTTAGTGTGCTTATACTTTTCATCCTATTTCTTCTACTAATTACAGCAATCCTTTTAACATTTCTCACAATTCTGGTTTGGTGCTAAGATATTCCCTTAGCGTTTTTTTTTTTCTTTTTTGTCTGGGAAGGTCTTTATTTTACCCTGTATATTGAATGATAGCCTTTCTGGATAGAGAAGTCTTGGATTCAGATCTTTGTTTTTCATGACCTTGATTACTTCATGCCATTCCCTTCTGGCCTGTAGTATTTCTGGTGAGAAGTCAGATGATAGCCTTTTGAGGTTCCTTTGTAGGTAACCTGTTGCTTATTCTCTCTTTGTCTTTAATTTTTGGCATTTCAGTTACTATGTGTCTTCGTGTGGGCCTGTTTGGGTTCTTCTTTCTTGGGGCTCTCTGTTCTTGAACTTAAATGCCTTCTTCCTTCACCAATTTAGGGAAGTTTTCTGTCATTATTTCTTCAAATATGTTCTCTAACCCTTTCTCATTTTCTTCTTCTTCAGGGACTCCTATGATGCAAATATTATTACATTTCCAATTGTCCTACAGTTCTCTTAAGCTGTCTTCCTATTTTTTAATTATTTATTTTTTTATCCTCACCTGAGGACATTTTTCCATTTTTTGTTCTGATAGAGTGGGAGGGAGAGAGAGAGCGAGAGAAACATCGATGTGAAAGTGACACATCAAGTGGTTGCCACCTGCACGACCCATCCAGGACCAGGAACAATCTGCAGCTGAGGTACGTGCCCTTAGCGGGAACTGAACCTGGGTCTCTTCGACCACAGGCCAACGCTCTAACCGCTGAGCCAAACTGGCCAGGGCTGTCTTCCTGTTTTTTAATTGTTTTTTCCTTTTGGTTCCTTGATTGGTTGATTTTTTCTACCCTGTCTTCTAATTCACTGATCTGGTCCTCAGCTTCCTCTACTCCGCTGTTTAGACCTTCCAATGTGTTCTTTATTTCTGCTATGTCATTCTTCATTTCTTCTTGGTGGTTTTTAATTTCCAATTGGTTGATTTTTAACGTTTCTATGTCTTTACTCATGGTGCTGATGCCCTTACTCATGCTGTTGAGCTTCCTCAAGATCATGGCCCTGAATTCTAGCTCTATTAACTTACTTAACTGCATTTTATTTATCTCATCTTTGGTAGATGTCTCTTGTTCTTTCATTTGGGATTTGGTTCTTTGTTTCACCATTTTGGCTATCTCAGTGGGTTTTGGAGCCTGTCAAATTTTCACTGTGGGTGTTGGTGTCCTGCTGTTTGTGGCTCCCTCTACTGGGTTTGGATGAGCATGGGAGGACCCATGTTAAACACAACTGTCAAGACTTACTTTCCTGGGTAGAGTTGCAAGCCCAGGAATGGTTCAGTTTTCCTCTATCTTTTTGCCTGGAGGCTATTAGTCACAGTTACTTGAAGAGCCTTGGGTTCTCAGTTAAATTAAAAACTTCCTGCCCTGGCCGGTTTGGCTCAGCGGTTAGAGCGCCCGCCTGAGGTCCGGAGAGACCCGGGTTCGGTTCCGCTAAGGGCATGTACCTTGGTTGCAGTTTGTCCCCGGCCCTGGTTGGTCGTGCGGGCGGCAGCCACTCGATGTGTCCCTTTCACATCGATGTTTCTCACTCTCTCTCTTCCTCTCTCTCCCTCCCACTCTGTCTGTACAAAAAATGGAAAAATGTCCTTGGGTGAGGATAAAAAAAAACAAAAAAAACAAAAAACAAAAAAAACTTCCTCAGGTGTTCAGTGTAAGGGTGTTTCCTCAGGGTTGGACAGATGCTGGTTATTAATGCGCCTCAATTTGCATTTCAATGGCCCACCTAAGTGGAGTTGATTCTCTTTGGGAGAGGGCCACCGCCTCCCCCCAGAGCCCGGGGAAGGAGTAAGATGGCCACCATCTTGTGTGGCTGCAAGTCAGCAAAAGCTCTGAGAGCCCTCCAAATCCCGAGTGTCCCCACATAGTTCCAATCCAGTATGCCCTTTCTCTGCCAGAGCCCAAAGTGAGTGGCTGTGGCTATTTTAGTGCTCTGTCCTGGCTCTCTGAGCTGTGGAGCGGGCTTTGGATTTTAACCCCGAGGGCACTGCTCACAGCTTAGACCACTGCTGTCTGTGGGCTTTCAGCCCCCTTCTCATGCCTCCACAATCCTACCAGGATTGATTCAGTGTCCCTTGTTATATGGTCCTCGCAAGCTGCTTTTCTGTTGCTTTTTTCTTTTTGACAATTTGTCTTTATTTTAGTTGTAATTCTAATTTGGTCCTGGGAGATGATCTGTGGAGCTTCCACTCACTCCACTGCCATTTTGGAATCTCTAAGGGTTGATCTTGACTCTTCAGGGACTACACTGGGCAATCTGTGTCTACACTGAGTTGCAGAACATCTTCTAGGGACTCACATAAAAATTTCTGTGTGAGCTGTTGCTCAGGGGAGCTTCCAGCTCTGCTTAGCTGTTCTTAACAAGTTTCTTGGGGCTGTGCTTCCACATTTCATCAGCTGGCTTCTTGACTAGAGGGAACCTGAGACTGGCTTATAAGTGCCTGGCCCAGTTATGTGCAGGATGCTAAGGCAACATATTAGGCCTGATTTCAGAGGCCTTGTTAATGAGATGATTTCAGTGGCAGTACACCTAGTGGTTAAGAGTATTCAGACTTGACCTTGACATCTTAGGTCTATAATCTTGGGCAAGTTGCTTAACTTCTCTGTGGCTTTTGGAGCCTGCCAAATTTGCCCTGTGGGTATTGGTGTCCTGCTGTTTGTGGCTCCCTCTACTGGGTTTGGATGAGGCTGGGTGGGCCTACATTAAACACCACTGTCAAGTCTTACTTTTCTGAGTAGATTTGCAAGCCCAGGAAAGGTAAAGTTATCCTCTAGCTTTTTTTCTGGAGGGTAGTAGTCTCAGTTAAATAGTGCCTTGTAATGTAGCTCTGGTGTTCTGCATAAGAGGATTTCCAGAGGGTGGGATAGATGCTGGTTGTTAATGAGCCTCAATTTCCATTTCTTTGTCTCACCTGGAAAAGGCTGAATCTCCTGTGTGTGTGTGTGGGAGGGGGGGCTGCTGCTTTTTCCCACAGCTTGGGGAACAAGCACACTGGCCACTGTCCTTTGTGGCTGCAACTCAGCAAAAACTCTGAGTGCCCTCCAAATCCCAGGTGTCCCCATAGAATTCCATCCCAGTCTGCCCTCCCTGTGCCATAGTCCCCAGGTGAGTGGCTGTGGCTATTTTAGTGCTCTGTTGGGGTTCTCTGTGCTATGAAGTGGGCTTGGTCTTTATTCCCCTAAGGCACTGCTCACAGCTAAGACTGCTGTTGTCCGTGGGCTCCCAACTTGCCACCTTCTGGCACCTCTGCAGAACTTACCAGTGTCTCTGGTTATATGGTCCTGTCCTGCTGCTTTTCTGTTACTTTTTCCCGAGGATTTGTCTTTATTTTAGTTGTGATTCTCGTTTGGTCCTGGGAGATCCTCTGTGTAGCTTTTATTCACTCCGCCTCCATTTTCACATCCTGTAAGCCTATGTTGTGTGCAGGTTGCACAGGCCTTTTTGGTGCCCCCACACCCTGTAGGTCCAGTGGGTAACTGGAGCACACAGTCCCTTTGGGGACCCTTCTCTATGCTTATGTTATGGGCTGCTGGGTTGCACACGTCTCTCTGGTGCTTCAGCACCCTGCAGTTCCCATGGGTAACTGGATGGCACAGTCCCTGCTGGGTCGTGCAGGCCTCTCTGGTGCTTCAGCACCCCACCGGCCCTGTGGGTAACTAGATCTTGCAGTCCATGCTGGGTGGTACAGTCCTCTCTGGTGCTTCAGCACCCCGCGGGTCCTGTGGGTAATTGGATGGCATAGTCCCTGCTGGGTAGCACAGGCCTCTCTGGTATTTTAGCACCCTGCATGTCCCACAGGTAACTGGATGTAACAGTCCCTGCTGGGTCACACAGGCCTCTCTGGTGCCCCCACACCCTGTAGTTCCTGTGGGAAGGCAGCTGGATCACACCAGTCTCTCTTGGGCTCCAGCTTTCCACTGCACTTGTGAGCTGCTGGACTGCACAGGCCTCTGTGGAGCTCCAGGTCCCACTGCTGGTGTCTGGGCAGTGCTGATGCCCATGGGGCTCAACTTTTGCTGTAGTTTTGAGAATGGGTCTCAGTTGCTGGTCTGTGCTTCTGTTGCCTAGGGATAGATGTCTGCTCCCAGCCTCTGTTGCTGGGGGTTTATCTCGACTCTGATAGGGCTGCTAATATGGGGGATGGTTCTGGGCTCAAGCTGTCTGTGGCTTCCAAGACCAGCACCTTGGGAGCTCCACTACTGTGCACTGGTCTGTGTTGACACAGAGTGTCCATTGGTTCCATGGTGCCAGGTGTGCTGGTGGGCTCAGGTTGCTGGGCCCACTGCCTCCTCTCAGGGAAGACCCAGGAACTTTCAAAATGGTGGGACCTCCCCGTGGTACAGGAAGAAGCACCCTAAAGGGCCGCTTACTATGGTAGCAGGCTGCTCCTGTCCACAGCACAAGAACCTTCTGCTCTGCGTCCCTGCACTGCTTGGGTTTGGTTGTTTACCTTCATGTCCACTCACACTCACTCACACACTCACCCTCCCTCCAGTCCTGCCTGCAGCCATCTTCAGAATATGCTCTGGAGAACAGATATTTTTCTAAGAACAAAATATAAATGAAGGAAATGTGAGATATTTGAATTGTAAGAAAGGAGGTCATGTCAAGGTCACTATGGGGCTTGGGATCTACTTGATATGATGCTAACATTAAGTTGGGTAGTGGGAGCCACTGGGTTATAAAGATTAGAAGAAAGAGCTGCTGGAGAAAGAGGAAGACAGTAAAATTTGTTTTGGATATATTATATTTAAAGTGTTTGTAGCCAGTCCAGGTAGGGTTCACTAAAATAACACTGGACTTTAACTTGGGAGAGAGATCAGGACTGGAGAAGTGAAAGGTCAAGGTGTAATGTTAGAGGCTGAGTTGCTGAGGCTGTGGAACTGAGGAGATCTGAGGAGGAGAAGCCAATACGGAGTATTGAGCTGAGTACTAATCGTCACATGCAGATGCCTCCAGATGTTGGGGTCAAAAATACCCCCAAAGTATTAGAGAGATCAGTGCCTAGTGCCTACATTGGATATAGGATTGTGCCTGCTCCTCCTTTTCAGAATGGAAAACCTCATTAGTTGAGAGAGATTGGTTAAAGTACCCAGAAGGATCTTGTCTTATAGAAAATAATTTTTTCTATAGTCATCCCTGTCTGGTTCTAGATAATAAATCTTAAAAGGATATTCTGATAGAATCGAATTATGTCCATGAAACCTAACTGCTTTCCAGAACAAAGGTCAAGCACATTTATAAAGATACAGAAATATCCAACACCTACCAAGGTAAAATTTACAATGGCTAGAATCCAATAAAAAATTATGAGGCATATGAAGAAGTAGAAAAATACAGCCCATAATGAGATAAGGCAGTCAACCAAAACTGATCCAAATATGAAATCGAATTTAAAATTAACAGACAAGAACTTTAAAACAGTTATTATTCAAAACATTAGGTAGAGACATGGAAGATATATATAAAAAACAAACAAACCCAAATTGAATTTCCAAAGAAGAAAACTATAGAATAGGATAAAAAATACTTTGCTTGGGATTAATTGAAGATTAGACATTGCAGAAGAAAGGAGTACTTTACTTTGAAGATGCAGAAATAAAAACTATGCAAAATGGAGCACAGAAGGGGAAAAAGATTAAAACAAAAATGAACACTTCAATGAACTGTGGGATGATGACAACTTCAAACTATATATATATATATATATGTATATATATATATATATATGAAAAATCAAGCATACAATACACACACACACACACACACACACACACACACACACACACACACACAGAGTCCCCAAAGGAGAAAAGAAAGAGGTAAGTAGATGAGAAACATTTGAAGAAATAATGGCTAAAAATTTTCCAAATTTGATAACTATAAACTCACAGATCCCAGAAGCTCAATGTAACTCAAGCACAATAAATATGAATAAAAACACACCAAGGCACAACATCTTCAAATTGCCAAAAATCAGTGATAAAGAGAAAATCTTCATAACAGCCAGAAGAAAAAGACATGTTACATACAGAGGGACAAATGTAAGGTTATAGCAGCTTCTCTTCGGAAACGGCACAAGCAGGAAGACAAGGGAGCAAATTTTTATAGTTGGAGAAAAGCTGTTCAACCATGAATTCTATGTCCAGTGAAAATATCTTTCAAAAATAAAGGAAAAATCAAGCATACAAAAGCTGATTAAAAAAAAAAAGCATACAAAAGCTGATAGAATTCATCCACCAAACCTGCACTTTAGGAAATAATAATGCAAATTTTCAGATAGGAGGAAAATAATATCATTTGGAAACATGGATCTATACAAAGGAATAAAGAACACCCAAAATGGTACATATTACATATTTGAGATTTTTTTTTATTACTTAAAGCTTTTAAAATGGTAATTGATTGTACATAATATTTTTTCTTATTATGTAACCTTTTAAAACTATAATTTCCTGTTTTAAAAAAAATATACCAATGCAGTGTGGATTTAGTAACATAAAGTGTGTAGCAAAATTAGCACAAATGTTGTGAGGAGAGAAATAGAAGTATACTGTTATAAGGCTCATATACAATACATGATGTGATGTAAAGTCCCTTTGTATTCTACAAATCCTAAAGCAGCCACTAAAAAATCATCCAAGAAAGAAGCTATTATAGAATCATAAAATAATGCGAAAGAAGCAGAAAAAGGGAAAGGACACAAAGTACAGATGGAGAAAATAAAAAACAAACAGCAAGATGACAGATTTAAACTTAACTATATCAACGATCGCATTAAGTGTAAATGGTTTAAATACCTGATGGAAAGGCAAACGTTGCCAGACTGCATGAAAAGCAGGACCCAATCATATCCTGCCTACAAGAAATACAAATAGGTTACAGTAAAGGATGGAAAAAGGCTTCCATACTAACACTAATCAAAAGAACACTGGAGTGGCTATACTAATAGCAGACAAAATAGACAATGAGAGCAAAGAATATTACAGGGTAAAGGAAGGTTTTTTATTCAACGCAAATGGAAAGGGGTCAATTTATCAAGAGGAGAAGTGATCATCCTAATTTCTCCAGTTTAAACAGTGAGGACACATTATCTCACATGACGGGGAATGCAGAGGTATCTAATTCCAGAGTTGGCCACTTCAGCAGCTCAAAAACGTCATCAAGGCCTCAGGTTATTTCCTGATTTCTGCTCTACCATCCCCAGGACATCAATGTGGTCCTCAGACTGGCCTCCCTCATGAATGCAAGATGGCTGCCATCTTGCACCATTCTAGAGATCACATCATTAGAAGGAAAGGAAATCTCTTCTTTTTTCTTAATTGCTCCCAGGAGGCCTCTCTTTGATTGCCATTTATCAACACTGGAGGTCACTTGTCTACCTGTAAACCAAATTAAACACTGACAAGGAGCATAGTATTACTATGATTGGCTTAGACCAGCAGTCAGCAAACTTTTTCTGACAACAGTGTCAGATGGCAAATAATCTGGCTTCGTAGGCCATATGGTTTCTGTCACAACTACTCAAGCCTGCTATTATAGTAGTATGATAACTTTAATAGACAACGCATCAGTGAATGATGTGTGTGGTTGTACACATTCTTATTTACAGAAACAGCCAATGGACTGGATTTGACTTGTGAGCCATAGTTTACTGACTCCCGACGTAGACTAGCCAGCTAAAGTGGAGACAGGGCTACCTTCTTTGAGGGCTGGCTACTTAAACAAAATTATTGTTCTTTAAGTAAGGAGTTGAAAGGCACGGTTGTTGGTAAGCAGTCAGCAGTATCTGTCACATACCATATTCCTCTGTCCTGCAGTACCTAGCATTTATTAGGTGCTCAATAAATATTGGTTGAATGAATGGTGAATGACATACATACTAATATGCTGAAGGAGCAAGGCAGGCAGACCTAAGCTTTCATAGTTTGAGGCTGAGGGAATGGTTTTCAAATTATCACCTCTCTGCCCTAAGGCTTTGCAAACTCCAGATGAGATTCATCCTTCACTGGAGTTCATGCAGGATACAACTTGGGTACACTGGAAAGAAAGCAGGCAAGGGAGAAACATAATGGTACTGAAGCCACATGCTTGCCTGCCTTGGGTCCCTTACATCAAAGTGTCCCAATGGCAGTAGCACAAATAATAAATTAAAAGGGAAAAGATCAAGCAAGGCAGCACAGGGCTGAAAGGATGAATTATAATGTTATGAAGAAAGAGAAAGGGGGCCCTCCACCCTTTTAACCTAGAGTTATATTTCTTCTTTTTTTGGCTAGTGAACACAGTTCTGTTATGTCTGCAAGTGCATTCTTTCTGAACTAAATGTATATATACTGTGGAAATATGTGGGTGCCTGCTAAGATGAGTCATTTTCCCCAAACATCCAGCAGTTGGGGGAATCATCATGTCACCCCATCTAATTGCAGGTTTAGGGTACCCCTTCCTGGGGCTAGCCAGGAGTTATCAAATTTATGACCCATTTGTTGTTCATCCAGCCAGGATCCTGGGGAATTCTGAGCCAGGAAGGCACTTTTCTCAAGAAATGACAAATTGGTAACTGGCTTTTAAATGATTTTATTACTGGGATGAATTCTAGGAATGAAAACCTCAGGGTCGATCATAAAAATAGTTTGTTTTTACAAGTAAGAACTTTTAGGAGTGTTGCCTTTCATTGAAGAGATGTGGAAAAATCCCAGACATGCTGAAGATGCTGAGCATGCTGAACCCAGCTCCATGGCCGTGTATGCTTAGTGCAAGGACATTTGCAGGGAGATGCAGTTAAGATGTGGGTACACAGTGGTCTCTGGGCTCAAACTTCTGGCTTCAAATTTCATATCTATTCACTAGCTTTATGACTTGGGTCAAGGTGATCAAGTTCTCAGAGCTTCTATTTACTTCCCTTTAAAGGTTATGGTAATAGCACCTATCTCATAGAGGTAAGATGAAAATGTTCCATCTATGAAAAGTGCAGAGGAAAGGAATGACTGAATGATAAAGACACAAGGACCATCCTGTTGCAATAAAGGCTTGGAGAGCTGGAAATGATGCTCTGGCAGTTATACCTGCTGTTCTGTTCCCACCTCTGCCTGACCCTTCCTAGCAGGCCTCCTGTGAACATAGAATTCTCTATACAGAGAACAAAGAGTATTTCCTGGGCAGCCTGGCTCAGGAAGTAAACAAAGGCGTGAGCAGTCTGCCTCCATCTGGCCCATTTATTTGACAAGGCCAGTGGAAGTGGAATTCCAGGGGGAGCAAATGTGGTACCCCACTCCTGAGCATTTCAGATGAGACCTTCTGTGTTAGACTTTTAGAGCTGTTGTTTGTTTTTTTGTCCTTTCTTCTCAAAGTTTAGAAAAAACAAATTTCTGAATCTGTGTCTTAACCTAGTGTAAATGCTGGTTTTTCTGGGAGCTTGCTGGCTTCCATGGCGACAGAACATTTTCTAAGGGCTCATCGGACACGATGCCCTCCTTGAGCCTGCCCTATAGAAATCACCATCTGGGCATCAGAAGGGATTTTTCATCAGTGGTTTTGTCATGGATATGAGCCAATCTGGGGGAAATTCTGAAGACTAGCATAAGCATTATTGGGATATATTTTACAGAATGTTAAATTTTATGAATATGATAAATAGTAATAAATATTCATATTCTGCTCGAGTCTTTAAATTTCAACTACCCACTTTAATTTACATAAATATGTGTTCAGTTTCCAGAAATCATGGCTTACTTCAGTCCAGGATGACTATTTGGGCCACTTTCCCCAAAGTAGATCAATATATTTATCATAACCCACACTTTCCGGATATTGCGTGTGGTTTAGTATTGCTTCAGTTCATAGCAGCCAATGTGAGTAGAATTTCTGTCTTCAAAGTTGTCCTTTCTGGGGAAAAAATACCCATTAACTTAGGAGTTTTGTATCATTCCTGGTCCTAGCAGATGTTCCTGTGTTGTATTCTATAGAACTATAAGTTACCTTTACTTTCTTCTTCTGTGTTTACTGATTGAAGATTGAAGTGCATTTCATCTGTGAATTTCTATCACTTTCAACATGAATGAAATAGAAGGGCCCACACACAGGACACATGACGAGAGGAGAGACAGAATCCCTAGGGTAGAATAACTGAGTGCCAAGGCCAAGCCCACCACTGATGATGGCCTGATCTTGAGAAAGGTACCTGTATTTCACGAATTTACTGAAAAATGAGAATTATTTTACCACCTATATTGTGGATGAGTTGGGAGAATCCAGTTAAAGCCTTTATGAGAAACTGCTTGTTAGTGTTGTATAGCTTTGTCGGGTTTCAGTCTCTTAGTAATAATCACTAGTGGTCTGTCTAACCCAAAGCATGCAGTGCTTAACTCAGTACTTTCTCGTAGCAGTGAAAACATTTCTTTGCAAAGGATCTGGGTTTCCTGCCCCCAAGGCTGTGGCCTCTCATACCTCTGTCTCTGCTCAGATATTCATTTAAGACTGTAGGAATTCTACTTAGATTCTATCTCCCTTTCTTGTCTTTCCACTGGTTTTACAATTACGATTTTTCTTTTGCTTTCCCATAACAACTTCAGAATGGCTTTGGCATTATTATTAAATATCAGAAATAAAATAACAGCTCCCCCTTTTTTGTGTGGAGTCTTTTCCTTGAGGCCAAATCCAAAATAAGGCCTTATTTTTATCAGTTCTCATGTCTCAGTTTGCTTCTGATGTAACAGTGACATCTTGTTCAATCTGCATAAGCGGCTGTACAGAAGAGGAAATTGCGAAAGGAACACGAATCTCTACCATGCCTCTCACTCATTTATGCATGGGAGGTTCATTTCCTCCAGCGGAGTCCAGGATTAGAAGTGATGGATGCCTCCCAGGGGCCCAACCCATCATCAGTAGAATCTCTGCCACATTCACAAGGAATAGCCTGGTTCTTTGAGATGCTTCTATCTCTGCTTATTTTCTTTACTGTTTCTTGCTTGCAGGGGTTGTCTTTCTTCAATAATCTGGGCTTTATTGTGACCCTGAATAAGAAAATCATCCATTTGTGAGTGCATCTATCCATTCATTTATTTATTCAATAAAAATACACCAAGAGCCTACTTTGTGCTAGACCCTCTACTATACACAGAAAATAGAAATGGAAAGAAAAATTAGTTCTGTTCCTCAAAATTTCCGGTCTTGGAGAGGCAATGGCTAGATAAATCAGGTGGAGCTTACAATGGGCCAAATGCCAGGAAACTGTCTTTATAATATTGCTAGGGGAGAAAAGATAAATAGTCATTAATCTTTTCAATTTTTTACCGTGTGCCAGGCACTGTTCTAACTTCTTGTTATGTATAAACTCATGTAATCCACACAACTTTATGTGGCAGATACAGTTTTTTCCTACTTTTATAGCTGAGAAAATTAGGCATAGAGTATTTAGGCAGTTTGCTCAGGGTCACAGAGCTGATGACTTTTTTTAAAGGAAATGGAAGCTGAAGAAAATAAGTTGCTGCTGGTGTTGGTGAGCATGTTACTAGTTAGTGATGCAATAGATCACTCTGTTGTAGTTTGGGCATAGGGCTGCCTTTAAAAGGAGTGGATATTTACCCTTGTACTCATCTTGGGAGGAGCCAGGGCCCTGGAAGAAAGGTGGACCTTATGTACAAAGTAGGAGTTGTTCATGCCTTTACATGGGCCTTCTTGCTCTTTGGGGCGGGACTCATAGATGCCCAGATATTACTCAGGGTGCTCCTGAATGGTAGGGCTGCTATGAGTCTTACCACAAGGAAGTCTGGGAGTCATTAGGAAGTCAGCCCTAAGAAGAGCCTGGGACTGTGGGCCAGGGCCTGTCCCTGTTCTAGAGAACTGTTCTAAAGAACAGTAATAATAATGATCATCACAATGGTTCAATAATGATGATGATCATCATCATGTATTAGCTCTAATCTTCTGACTATGCAATGAGATAGGTATTATCTGCATTTTACAGATGAGAATACTGAAGAGCAGGGAGGTTAAATCATTCACTCAGGATTACAACAGTTGGTGAAGCAGTTGCCTCAAGAAAAGGCTTGTGGTAATGCTCCGGCCAGAATATTAAGGGGAGGACAGGGATGAATGCCAAGATGGTACTGGTAGCAGTAGCCCAGGCCTGCAGTGGTGATCAGAAACAGTGTGGCCATCAACTCAAGAGGGGCCTTGAGAGCAGGAGCATCGAGGAGCATTAAGGTGGGTGGTGGTGGCACAGACACCGGCCTGCTTGTGGTGATGAAGTAGCCGGAGCAGAGCAGTGTAGATGTGCAGCTGTGGCAAGGATGTGCTCAAGTCAGGTACCTGCAAGGACTGCCTGAGATAGAAGGAGAAGAAATGTCAGGTTCTAAAAGAAGGTGCTATCAGCTTGCAAAAGCCGCATACATATCAATGTTTTTTCCCAGTTTACCAATTATTTATTGAGCACCTATTATGTGCCCGGCATTGCTCTAGAAGCTGGGAGCTCAACAATGCAACAAGGCACACAAAAGTTCTTGTCTTCACAGAGCTTATATTATAATAGGAAAGAAAGCCAATAAAGATGATAAATAAGTAAAATGTAATGTATGGTGTGCTAAGTGGTAATATGTATCACAGATAAAGGCAGAGCAGGAACTGGGGAAAATGTACGTGTGTGAGAGAGAGACTGCAATTTTATTATTTTTCATTTTTTAAAGTTAATTAATTTTTGTTACAGATGTTTCTCCTTTTTTTCCCATTGACACTCTCCTCACCGCTCCTGCCCCCCACCCCACCCCCTTCACAGTACTGTTGTCTATGTCCATTGGTTATGCATATAAGTTCTTTGGTTTATCTCTTCTTGCCCCTCCCCCCCATTCCCCTTCCCTCTGAGGTTTGTCAGTCTGTTCCCTATTTTCATGTCTCTGGATCTATTTTGTTCAGAATCTTATTTTGTGGATTTTTGAGGCAGTTAATTTTGATTTATTACTGATACTACTATAGCTATAGGCAGAAATTTCTTTCTATATGATTAAAAAGTTCCAAGATGTTCGTAAGTCAAAAAATATCTTCTAGACCTGCTATGAGGCATGAAATTTTAACTATAAAATGAGTTAAGGCATTATTCCTACAAGGTCTTTATATACCTCAGTGCACTCTTATTTTATTAGATTCACAACTTGGCATGCTGCTTTATTAGATTACTTTATCTGGAAGGTCTTAAATATTTCACCTGGAGTAGGTAGCTTTGGAGAACAAGATGTTGATGAACGTTTCTAAATGGTGAAGGTAGGGTGTTATATCTGGGCCATTGTGTCTCAGAATGAGGCGGTGAGCAGTAGGAAGTGACAGGGAACTTGGAGACCAACACTTAATGGGACTGAGGTGACAGCAGAAGAGTTGAGTAGAGTGGGAGATGAGCTTCCTTTGCTTAATAACTTTTCTTTAAACCAGCCTTGATCAAAACCCATGACTTGCTTGAGAGGAAAATCAAATCGTACCTTGTCTAGTTTTCTTAGATCATGGCTCCCGGTGAAAATCCAGTTTGTAGAGGACATTGAGGAATTCATTTGAAAAGCATGAATCCTGGACTTGGCCATAATTGCCAAGGGCCACTGGACATCTAATGCTGTGCCAGCTGCAGAGGGTTAAGTAGCAGGGCAGCCATTGGGGGCCACCATGAACTGAGGTCTCCAGTTGTCGAAGCCATTTATAAAAGCCAGCACCAGAGCACCCTTCACTACTAAGAGATCAAAGAACAATTTCCCTGGTAGAAATTCCAGAGAAGTCATGCCTCTGTTTCACATCACCTCTGTTTAACATTCTGTAGCTTGCGTATGCTATTCGCCAAGTTGTTAAAAGGAGCAAGCAAGGTGAAAGATCATGGCTGTGTATCAGTTCTCACAACCTGGGCATGGATGGTTTCTTAGGTCTGTTACAGGTAGGAGGAACATAGAAGTCAAGTGTTCTGGGGCAATAAGCTCGTGAGAGTTGGGGAGAATGAGTCCTCCTTGGGCAGGAGTAGACACATACCAGAAGGAGCAAGACCTTCCCATGATATAGTTAAATCTCACTGTGTAGAGAAAATTGGCCAGGGAAGTGTGTCCTTTGGTTTCAGAAGAAATTCCTGCTTGCTTGAGCAGTTCTAAATGAAAAGAATTAGAATCCCAGGAAAAGAACATTTTCTGATTACTAGGAGGGCAGAAAGTTGAATATTCATTGTTCTGGCAGAAATCTTCACTACAGAGATGTGGCAAATACTTCGAGAATCCGGACCTGTTCTGTCCACTATGGTAGCCACTACACTCAAGCGTCTATTTAAATCTAAATTTAAAAAAAAATTCCGGTTCTCAGTCACACTAAGCACATTTTAAGTGATCAATAGTCACATGAGGCTGATGGTTATTGTATTGAATAGTGCAGATAAGGAACATTTCCATCCTCGCAGAAAGTTCTATTGGTCAGAGCAGATCTGGATCATGAAATTGGCCACAGCTTTTCTGTTTTCACCAAGGAAAGAACAGACACAGGTGGAAATTATACATGTGGCTCCGATTAGGTACTTAAACACACTTCCTGGCTCTGGGGGCGTTGTAGGAGCTTGAGCTGTATACGGAATAAGTACATTTTTTTCTCCCCCTCTATCTTCGAAAGCTTAAGGTAAGAGTAACCTAACTCATTTATTTTGAGGGGTGGTTCTCATGAATTTGTAGGATTTTACATCTATCCTAGAACAGAGATTTTGAAACTGTGGGTCCTGACCTGTGAGGTTGTGAAATAAATTTAGTGTGCTTTGCTGGCATGAAAAACAAAAGAAATAGAATGAACATGTTAGCATGCTTCATGTGTAGTGGAAGTCAATATTGTTTTGTAGAATTTTCTTTCAGATATGTCTATATTTGGGTAGACTGGCTCACTGGGTAAAAATATGTATTTTACTCTGAAATATTGGTAAAGTATGTTTGAAAGCCAGCTTTGAAGTGGCTGAAATGAACTATCTTATGCCCTAAAGCAAAAGTAGCAAGTAAATGCTGAGAAGCTCAGTTATTCACAGCAAAGACCATGGAGTAGGTCTTACTTTAGAGCTTCTGTGGAAGCGAAAGGGAGCAGGGCATTTTGCTTCCCAAAGAAGCAAATCCTGTGGATTCTGGGGGGCAGGAGAGGTGGGTGAGAGGAATGCTGTTATCTACTGTCCTTTAATCCCCAATAGCAAATGCATCTGTGAAGAAGGCATCTCGTGAATGTGAAGTAGGTACACGGTGTTCAATTACATCTGAGTACTCCATTTCCATTTCGTTTGAAGCAGTTTTAGCACAAGAATTATTTGTCCCATTTTCATTGATTCTGCCAAGTCAGGTGGTCCGTCCACATAGTATGAATATGTAATTTTATTTTATTGATTCTCCTGGTGGATAATTAGGCCCCGAGGAAGAGTAGCAGTGAGGATTCAGTTTTCGGATCCATAAAAGGCCTATTATTTTCTCTCCTGGTTCTAAAAAGTATAAGAGTGTGCTTTCCAGAAATGTAAATGGGAGAAATATTCTTCCCTTTATTCTCTAACTGCTGGGTTTGCGGCCCAGAGTTAGTCTTTTGGCCGAGTTTGGGAAGGGATTTGCTAAACCGTAACAGGTAGTTGGATGGGTCTTGCTGGCTCCATCCCTATACTATCCAGAGAAAAGGACAGATGGAAAATGGGTGCCAGCACTCTGTATTTGGCAATGCCAGTTTTCACTCTAGAGAATTGCTTAGAGGATTTAACGCTTACACCGCCAGAAAATCCTGCTCATTTGGTTACTTGCTTGTTGTCTGACGTCTGGTTATTAGCATGTAAGCTCCGTGAGAGCAGGAACCTTGCCTGTCTGTGCACCTGGGTCGGAACTTGGACCATGACAGACACTCTGTGCAGTGATTCTCAGTGTAGTCCCCAAATCAGCCACACTGATTTCTCTGGGATGCTAGTGATGCAAATTCTGGGGCCTCAACCTGATGTACTGAATTAAAAACGCTTGGCAGGGCCTAGATGTCTGTTTTAACAGCACCCACAACCCCGGTTGATTCTAATGGACACTAAATTTGAGAACCTTGCATTTCATGAGTCCTTAAAATTGGGAGAGTTGAAGGCGTTGTGGGGAATTTTTGTATGCTCTTCCTAAAGGTAGGTCTTCACCTAAATCTTAGAGAATAAATTAGAAAACATAAGAATCAATTTTTTAGGAATAAACCACTGAGTCAGTCTCTCAAAACCCTCATCTGTCTGTTTTTGAAGATACAATTAAAACAATCTATCATTACTGTGAAGAAAGAATACCAAAAATGAGAATTATACTTGATGGTACATGGTTAATGTCAATTAATAAAATCATCAAAACCAATTTTATAATACCTATGTAGCTAGGGGATTTTAAAAATTTGAACTAGCAATTTTACTTGCAAAAATCTATCCCAAGTGGTCAGAAATAGTATGATTGTTGTTACAGGATTTGTCTTAAATCTTTTGCTATCATAACCTTTAAATGCCCAACTATAGTGAAATAAGTAAACAAAATTCTTATATAGGCTTTCTTCGGATTGTTATGCAGTCAATAAAAGATTCTTAAAGAATTTTAAGAGACAGAGACTACTTAATATATAAAACTTAAAAAGAACTTCATAAAATATGTTCTGTGAAATGTGTGTGTGTGTGTGTGTGTGTGTGTGTGTGTGTGTGTGCAAATAAAATGCCATAGAAAAAAGAAAGGAAACAAATCATAATAGTAACACCTTGCTGGGATAGTATAGCAGACTGTTGATTCTTTAACTGTTCATTTAAATTTTAATTTTTTTACAATGAATATAAATTATAAAACAACATTTATATTTATGTTACAAAATACTAAAAATTCAAAAGAAACTTAACCATTGTACTGCTGTGCAAGCATAACAATTATGTTCATATGCTCATATTTCCTTCTAGTTTCAGTCCTTTAAATGTACATTTTTTATGATTGTGTTTATAATCACATTTTAGCGTTTTATAAAGAGCCCTAAACACATGGAGACTTGAAACTTTGTGTCAATTCCTATTTTCTTTCCCAAACTCATGTTTTAGGATTGCAAATTTTTGAGTGCAGTTAGAACAGTTTCAGAACATTTTGTGCCCTGAAATTTATTTGAAAAAAAGAATACTTTACATAGAACACTGTCATTTCAGTAGGTGTCTCAAGAGTAGATGAACAGGGATCTGAATCAGGGAAGCCAACTTTTCCAAATAAAGATAAGAAGGTGAGGGCAGTGCATGGAGGAAACAAGGGGAAGGGCAGCCAAAGGTCTAGAGAGGGTCCTGAAGCCTGAGGTGCTCTCCATAAGGCTGAGACGGGCTCAGACCCACAAACAGTGAACCCCAGTTATGTTTCAAGAGCCAACCAAAGCCACTGCTTCTGCTTTAGGAAACATAATCTATACATATTTTTTATTCATTTATTTTTGTTACAGATATCTCTCCCCTTTTCCCCATTGACACCCTCCTCACAATTCTGTACCCCCGTCCCCAGCATTGTTGTCTATGTCCATGGTTGCGCATGGTTAAGTTCTGTGCTTTCTCTCCCCCTGACCCCCTCTTCTGAGGTTTGTCAGTCTGTACCCTACTTCTATGTCCTCTGGGTCTATTCTGTTCATCAGCTGGTTTTGTTCATTATATTCCACAAATAAGTGAGATCAGGCAATATTTGTCTTTCTCCGATTGGCTTGTTTCACTTAGTATAATGCTCTCCAGGTCCTTCCATGTCGTCTCAAAGGATAAAAGATCTTTCTTTCTTACAGCTGCATAGTATTCCATTGTGTATATGTACCAGAGCTTTTCTATCCACTCATCTATTGTTGATACTATTTTTTTTTTCTTTTTGTGAAATATAACTCTGAATAAAGGAAAGAAATAGTGTTCAAACCTATAGTTCTGAGCAGTGGAAGAAGTAGACTTAGACCACTTTAAGTTAACCAGGAGAAACATCTAGGGTGGCAATCACAGGGAGGTTTTTCTTCAGAGCAGTTCATGTCTGAGACCTTGCTCTCTACCTTGGAAAACACACACATTTCTAGCTACCACATAATGCAATGGGCCTAGTATTCTGCAATCTTGTTGCAGTTTTACTACAAAAATCTAGAAGGAAATCTTCGATTTATTTGGAATTTTCAGTAGTGTAGGAAGTCAGATTAAAATATATATATACATAGCGAAAGATACAATCATCAAAACGGAAAGGCTACCCACTGTATGGGAGAGCATAATTGCCAATGATATATCAGGTAAGGGATTAATTTTCAATACTTATAGAGTGCTCATACAACTCAACAAAAGGAAGACAAAGAATCCAATTAAAAAATGGGCAGAGGAACTAAATAGACACCTTCTCCAAACAGGACATACAAATGGCTAAGAAACATATGAAGAAATGCTCATCATCACTAATCATCAGAGAGATGCAAATTAAAACAACAATGAGGTATCACCTCACACCTGTCAGAATGGCCGCCATCAACAAATCATCAAACAACAAGTTTTGGTGAGGGTGTGGAGAAAAGGGGACTCTAGTGCACTGCTGGTGGGAATGCAGACTGGTGCAGCCACTATGGAAAACAATATGGTGTTACCTCAAAAAATTAAAAATTGAACTTCCATTTGACCCAGTGATCCCACTTCTAGAAATACACCCTAAGAAGCCTAAAACACCAATCAGAAAGAATATATGTACCCCCATGTTTGTAGCAGCACTATTTACAATTGCTAAGATCTGGAAACAACCCAAGTGTCCATCAGTAGACGAATGGATAAAAAAGCAGTGGTACATATACACAATGGAGTACTATGCAGCTGTGAGAAAGAAAGATCTCTTATCCTTTGAGACTACATGGAGGGACCTGGAAAGTATCATCCTAAGTGAAACAAGCCAAACAGAGAAAGACAAGTTTCATATGATCTCACTTATTTGTGGAATATAATGAACATAACAGTCTGAGGAATGGGGTAGTCCCAGAGAAGCGGAAGTGGGGTACAGACTGAGAATCCCCTAAAGAAGGGGGTGGTGGGGGAGAGATAAACCACAGAACTTATATGCATGTATGCATGAACAGTGGACATGGACAACAAACTGGGGAAACAGCAGGGAGGGAGAAGGAGGGGGGAATCAGTGGGGGGAAAAGGAGAAACATCTGTAACAAAAATTGTTGGGTAGTTACCCTAATATCATTGGTTAATTTGGAATGCCAAATTTATTATACAGTAAGTTCCTTATATATTTAGACCCATCTGTGAACTCTCTGCTATGTTGAATCAGTCTCTTTATGCAGGCCCCAACACCAGCCAGTCCATGTGTGATATGTTTGTAATGTTTCATTATCTGTGAGGCTACTCCTCTCTCAGAACTCTTGTGCTTCGTCTGTTTTTTAATGGAGAATTTTGATTATTTTATAGATGATCTTTAGAGTCAACTTGCCCACCTTCAAAACTAGTGACAAAATTGCTATCTTTACAACTTTGAGTCTTATCGAAGAATAAGGGGTATCTTTCTATTTATTCACTATCGTCTATATTTTTCTTTGGTGTTTCAAAATTTCCTTTATAATGAGAACATCTCTTGCAAGTTTCAGATCCGCATATTTTATCTTTTTGTATATATTACAAATTTGCTTTTCCCTTATATTTTGTAATTGCTCGCTGTTTTTATATAAGAACTGATATTGATACATTCATATAATAAAATACTTTTTTCATCGGATTTTCTTGGAGTTTACAGGTGTTAAATCATATATTTTAAAATGGCGAGTGTTTAACCTTATTTCAATTTTAATGTCTTTTATTTTTCCTAGCTAATTTAATTGATGAGAACTTTCAAGATAGTGTTAAATATTAATGATGATAATATGTTTTACTTTTTAAAAAATAACCGATATTGTGAAAATATTTCTAATCATGGTTATATTGATTATAAATAATAGTGAACATGTGTGTGATGCTTATTATGTTCCAAAAACTCTTCTAAGTGTTGTAAATACATTAACTTTTTCAGAATAGCTGGCATTTGACCTGTGATATCATGCAATGGAGTTTTCATGTATTTATATTTCATAAAATTAAAATTCTTCATCTTAGCTTTAAAAAATGAAATGCTATTTCAGCAACTGTAAGCTGATACTATAGGGTTCTTTTCTCTTTTGACTTGTTGATAAAGTGAATTATATTAATATGTCTTAATGCTGAATTTTCCTTACAGGGTTAGTGATACGTCATTCTTTTAACGTTATTCTGGCTTCTATTTGCTTCTATCTAAAGATATTTTGCATTAATATTCATGAATCAGAGTAGACTATAATTTTCTCCTTTTTTGCTCTATATATCATATTTTTATATCCCTATCCTGCAGGCTTTTGGAAAAGAAATTGGTAGTTTGTATTCTTTCCATCTGTGTTGGAAAAATTTAAACAATTTCTTTCTTGAATATTTTATAGAACTCACCTGTGAGATTATTAGCACATGCTTTTGGTGTGAAAGTTTTTTTTTTTTTAAGTAACATTTTGGGATTTTTCTCTCTACTTTTCATTTCTAGTGTTAGTTCTGGTAATGTATACTTTCCTCTCCATTTCTTCCTGGTTTTTATTTTTATTTGCATGGGCTTTGACAATGCATTCTCACAGTGAAAAATTCTGTCTGGCTCTTATTTGTGTGATTCTCTGCTCTTCACCAGTTAGTAGTTCAGTATATTTCCCTCTCTCATTCCCAAATGAATTTTACTCTTAGATATAACCTTGAAGTTCTACCTATTTGAGATGCATTACTATACAGCTTTTCATGAGCACATTTTAATAAAGGTCTTCGCAAAATATTGACTCTTCCTGTCAAGGATTCAGGAAGGCTCTTTAAAATAGCTTTGTTTTCCAGATGAGAAAGATAATAGAAGAGTGAGGTAAGATCTCAGCCCACTGCATCGCAGTGGAGAGTTTGGAAGTGATGAGAGCACTTAGCAAGGGAAACAGGTTTGGTTTTAGAGATGCCACTGTTCCTGAGATTAGAGGCTTTTAGGCTTAATGGTTAAGTCGATCCCTCTCAGCCAGCCAGACTTCACAGATATAAAAGAGCCTATAACAGTTTTGATTTCATGTTGATCTTGAGCAATTTTGACTTTTAATTCCTACTTTACCTACCCCCACCCCACCCTGTTAAAATCAATAGGATTTAATGACCACCTGGAGATGAGGGGCAAGAGGGAGAAATTTTCACTTGATTCTGGCTGGGAAAAGGGATCGATGAAGCAGGATAGGGAAATATGAGGACTAGATTTGGGTGGGAAGGTACTGAGTTTTGTTCTGGATATGTAGAATTTGCAACGCCTACAAGACATTGAGGGTGAAATGTCCAATCTGTATTTTGCTACCTGAAGACTTAAGTCTCTCTCAAGCACTTCCTGACCTCTATATCTATCCGATTGTCTGCCTTATTTCAGAGTCTTGCAGCCTCACACATAATTATTGTAATAGCTCTGGTTTTCCTTGCAGTGTTGACCTTCGTGATCTAATCCGGATTAAACTTCTTCAAAGTCCTTTCAGTGCCTGGCAGTATTTTTATTTACTACTCCCTCCTCTCAATCTTCCTTCCACTGCATTACCGGGGGCCAGTCAACACTGAACTATTTTATTCTCTGAATATTTTATCTCATGACTCAAATGAATCTCACACTTTCACTTTTGTAAATTGCTCCTTTGTTTAGAAGATGACTTGCTCCAAACTTGTACGGCCATACTCACCATTCCTTCCAGACCTCCTTGAATGCTGCCTCCTCTGAAACATGTTCCAGATGGTCTCCTGGAAGGGTAACCGTTCCCTTCTTTGTTGGCTCATGGTGTGTTCACTGATCACCCCCAAATAGTCATTTTCCTTATCAATCAAACTTATGAAAGAACAGACTATTGGTAGCAGAGATCCACCTCTGTGCCTCCAGCACCTGGCATATATTGAGTGCTTTGGATTGTTGGCCAAATGAGTGGGTGGCCCTTTAATCAGAATGATAAACATAGAGTGAGAATTTCTTGTTGAGTGATCACTGGAGGTGAACATGGAAACAAGCAGCTGAGATGTGTGGGGCCATAATGGGGATATGTAGTTTTGGGACCCACACAACAGCCAGGTCCACCCATCTGCTGGGCTAAAGGTGAGCCTTAAACTCATCAGACAATAGCAGCCACTCTGAATCCACCCACATACTTGTCTTTGGGATCCAGTTCTATCTTCACTAAATTTTAACTTTTGGCATCACACCCTGGACCACAATCTTGCCTCTAACTCCCAGGGCATAGAAGTTGCTCTTAATCTTACTTCCTTTGAATCTTTTCGATTTCCTGACCAGCTCTCAGTACCTTTCAACACTAGTTTTCACTCTATTTCCTTTGTCCAGGCAGAAACTCCTACTCCTCCCAAACCTGGAAAACTCACCTGCCTGATGAATAACTAGATTATTGGTGGAGTCAGGTCTGGCCTACTGTGAAGGGGGAACTGACATGAGTGGTACTTTAAGTAATTGTGTTTTATTTCAAACTCTTCTGCTGTTCTCATAATTAGCCACACATACACACAACATTATTATCTCCATTTCATAGGCAAATAAACTGAGACCAAGAGAGGATTAGTGATTTGTGTAAGCGATGAAGTCAGTAGGTCACAGAGCCCACCAGTGACTGTAGGAAGTCAGACTCTGGAATCTGCACTTTGTGTTACTCTGACACTCCAACTTGAATTCATGTTTAAGGACTGCCTGTGGCTTCTGGGGAACATGTTGACTAAACTCAAGGAGATGGAGAAAAGTCCCTGCAGATGAGGCTGGCACCAGCCCCCGTGGTGTCCGCAACAGGACTGGCAGATGGGAGGGAGCCACCAGGAAAGAACTTAGAACAGATTTCTACAGATTTTATTATGAAATTTCTGTTTCCTTGGCTTCTAAAATCAATCCTACAAAACGTTTTGAAGTAGAATTGTAATCCTTAACTTCTTTCTTTATCAGAACTTTTGAATATTACTCACTTTAGGGGCTCTCATTTTCTCTGATGTCAAGAACCTGTAAATTTACAACTACAGATTGGCACTGGCTATGTGGGGACCTATCTAGGTCATGTTTCATGATTAATGTATTCTACCCTCAGGACACTTAATAGCTGCTTTTCACTTATAATCAGATTCCCCCCCCTGTTAATGACCTTTTAACCTATTTTTATATTAAAATAAAATAAGACTTCCCCCCCTGGGAATGGCAATTCCTTAATAGACTTAGGCACTAAAGCTCTTTATAGGAAAACATATTTTTTTGTTGGGGATTGGTTTGGGGAGACAAACTTATACAAAATTTCCTCATGTTTGGAAGAATGTATAGTTTGGCCCATTTTCAAGTAATGAGAACTCTAAATAGAACCGTACTCTTTAAAAATATTACTGGTTTAAAAAAATTAGAAAGCTTGCTCAGATATTAAAAAAATGGAAATGGAAATAAAAATAGGGACGCAAATGAGTCCCAGATTTAGCAGAGATGACAGCCCTCTTTAATGCCGCCATCCTAAGCCACTCTTTGCAAACTCGCTTCTGTTATACGTTTTTAATGGAAAGCAGCTGCCTTGGAAGGCATTGTTTACAATGGATCTCTGTCATAGCTCTGCACTGTAGCTATAAATAATGTCAGCATGTTCTCTTCTCCAGCAGCCTAGATGCTGATGCCACCCATCCATACCAGATGAGGTTATATTATTCTTCCCCAAACATATTCATTACCATCTCATGCTGTCCCCTCTCTGAGGGTAATGATGACCCTTTGTCACCATTTAACACCATTCATTACTGCCTATGATTATTTGCAGCTGAGGCTGCTAGCCTGGGGGTCCTCTCCCACCCAGCTTCTCTGTTGCCCAGTGGTATCATGTCTGCTCTGTTTTCTTTTTGTTTCTTTCTTGAAAACACCTTTGTTTTTTCCATTATGGATCTGTGGCTATGAAAGCAAAGTAAATGCAAGGTACACTTGTGTTAGCCTGTAACAGTCACGTGGTAGTCTTGGCACTTTAACCAGGTAAAGGTCGAGATGGAGGAGTCACTAGTTGAAAGTCTAGAAAGACTCTTGAATAGAAGGTTAGGGTAAAACTGTGAGATAGGAATTTAAATTTTTTTTTTTTTAAAAAGCTGGAGTGAGGAGAGGCCAGTCAGTCAGTGACATGCCCCTGTGTCCATTCTCTCCAGCAGGTTGGTGAGAGCCAAGGGCCCTGAAACCTCAGTGTATATGTGGTTTTCCGGGCGGAAGTTTACTTCATTTGGATTCTTGGGCTGTGAATCACATATTTAAAAGAGAATGCAACAATAAGAAACAGAGAAGCCATCAATGGAACAGAATTTGAAGACTACTTGAAAGAAAGAAGGCAGGTGAAATTTGTGGGGAAATAAGCTTAAAACAGGTACAGGAAGAGATGGCTGCTGCCTATGGAGACAGATTTAGAGGTTCTGTAAAATCAGTTTGGGGTACTGGATACAGAAAGGGGTTCTAAGAGAATCATCAGAGAACTGATTTCTTGGATCTTCAGGTGAATTAGCCTCCACCTACCACCTCGGCCAGTGTGAGGAGTCGGGAGTTATTTTATCAAGAAGATTAGCTACTTTTATACCATAATCTCCCCCAACTTCAATAATTGGAGAAAGGCTGTGGTAAAAATAAAAATAACATTAACAAACAGGCTAACAGTGAATCAGACACAAAGATAAGCCAGCAACCCAGATCTCCAGATCTCTGTTTGATGAATAGACACATCAATTCAACAGAGGACCCTAATATCTGAGGTTGGAATGGGTTTTAAAAGAAGTATATTTATTGTTTCCCATGAGATAAGAGGCTATTATATCTATAAAACAAGAACAGAAATTGTGTTAGTATAAAATATTAGAGACTCTGGGAATGGGAGATGAGATTATGCAAGTTAAAAAACAAAAGCTCTAAACAAACAAAAAAACAAAAGCTCTGCTGACCTGAATAGTAAAAGGAATACAATTTATGCACCAAAATAATGACCAAAAACATGAAGCCAAAGACTTTCCCCAGAATCAGCACAAAAAGGCACAGAGCAAAATGTGTTAAAAAAAGATGAACCAAAAGTAGAACCAGAAATTTCAAAATGTAATGGGAGTTCCCGAAGGAGAATAAGGAAGAAAGCATATGCTTAAAGAAATAATAGAAAATGATTTCCCACAACTTAGCTGTAGAGGTTGTGAATTTGAGTGGGCACACTAGGCCTGGCCAACAGGAAAAAAACAACTAATCCTCCCGCAACACACCAGGGAGAATTTTGGAAGCACCAAGCATAAACAGACACCTTTAAAGATAGAAGCAAATAGGAAAAGATACATATATAGGAAAAATGATTGGATTAACACATTTCTCAATGACAACATTAGATATAGGAAGAACAAAAGACTTAAGCCCTAATTTATATGTTGAGTCAAATTCTCATTCATCTGTGAGGGCAAAATTTAATTTTTTTCAGGTATTAAAAAAAAAGATAAATGCCGAAATCCCTACAAATCCCATTGAGAGAATACCAGCATGTATTGCAGCAAAATGAAAACTATACCTAATGAATAGCCAGGCAGGATAAGAAATCAGGCTGAGGAAGAATAAAGAATAACATGATTGTGGTTATGTCGAATGGCTCATTACTAGGAAAAATCTGCATGACCTTAGCGTGGCATTAGAAGAGAATGAAAGGACGTATGAGCCAGCATGCATTCCTTGATCAACGAGGTAATGTGATATTAACTTTATGTGGCAGAAAAATAAGTATAAATATTTGTATACAAGTAGGATGTTTGAATACAAATATTTGTATACAAGTAGGATGTTTGAATATCAGACCATTTGAATGAAAAAAAATCTAAATTTGATCGCTCTAATATAAGTGAGGACAAGAAACTAGAAAATATGGTGAACAGAAAAATAAGGTGGCGAACGTACGTAACTCCCAATATGGCGGTATAGCAGTAATCCTGATAAATGTGAAAGATTAAATTTCCCAATTCTGAATAGAAATTCTGAGATTGGGCTAAAAATATCAAGCTCCGGGTTATTTTAGAAAACTTATAAAACCAGAAATTTGGAAATCAAATCATGAAAAAAGGTGTCCTAGCATTTGCCTTCCAGTGGAAAGTGGGTAAAGCAAAATAAGGAAACAGGAAAGCTAAAGAAGCTCCGAAAGGGGGCACATTAATCAGATAAATGAATTTAAAAACATGAATGAGAAACCGTTATAAACCTAGTAACACAGATTGATACATAAAGCAAATACTAAAAAGTGATAAGAAGAAATGGGCAAATTCACAATCAATGTGGAAGAGGAAAAAAACACACCAAAAAACTTCACTCAGACATTGATAGATCAATTAGATAAAATGAATTAGGTTATGGTAATATCCACAAACGTGACAGAATGATTATATGTAGAATTGTAACCTGTAGAGTACAGCGTCTTCAGATACACATTATATTCATAGAAAAACCGGGATAGAGAAAAAGTGGGATAGAGAAATCAAAACTGAAATGAGAAGTTATCAATGAATTGGAATAAAATAATTCTGATAGAAATGTATACTTTTAAATATATTAGAAAATTAGAAAAACTCAATCTAAGAAACAAAGAATAATATTTTAAAAAGTAATATATAAGGATAAAAGCATAAATTCATAAAAATGAAGTGTAGGTTTCATCAGTTAATTTGTTTTTTGGTTTAATTAGAATGCAGGAAAATTTTGGACAAATCTGATTAGAGATGCAGAAAAACCAAACCTTCTCAAGAATTAAAAAGAGGTAGAATTAAAAACTTTAAAAATGTAAAAGACCAAGTATACCATTATATTATTAAACTTGAGAATCTGCAAGAAGTAGATGGATTTCTAAAAAATAATAAACAATGTAAGGTTGACTCAAAAAGCAATTTATCTGAATAGAGCAATAAGCATAAAAGTAAAAATGTAGTAAAAAACAAAACCCTCAAAATATTTGAGTGGATGGATTAAAAAATTTGAGGGAAGACTAATATTTATCAAGTAATTATAAGCATAATGAGTGTCATGAAAGCAGAAGTAAAGAATGCCTTTTTACTGTGGTTGTGCTAGAAAGTCTTAAAAAAGAAAAAGGAGCATACTTTTTTCAGAAAACTCTTGGAATACTTACAGATTTGATAATGAAATAGTTTTCTACCTATCTACTCACTCTGAACACATATTCCTATGGAAGCAGCTAAATCATAAAACCATCAGGGGAAGGAACCCCTTCTGTTTTCTGTTTGTTTGTTTTACAGCAGTATTTGATCCCTGAAGGGAAAAAGTCAAGCAGTGGTAATAATATGAGAAAGATACCCTGTTATCTTGATTCATACAAAAGATGGCAATGAAGTATTTCTCATTCACTTTTTCATCGGGAGCACAAAAGGGAGACTATAGGATAACATTTAGTGAGTGAGTTAAGGTTGTGGTTTCAGCTGATGAAAATGATGTTGGAAGACGGGTGACAGAAGGTGGTCCTCCAGTGAGAAGTGTCAGGTGACAGTTACATTAGGTTTGTCACACGCCATTAAACAGTGTCTGACATGAGCAGATGTTCAATTGTTCACACGGAGGAGGTGGTTCAGGAGATTCTATTGTAATGTAAGTGGATGTAATGGCAAAACTTGCTGTGAAAGTAAAAGGAACCATCTACCCTGAATGTGGCAGTTGGTCTCTGAATTGTGCTGATCATTTTCATGTTTCTGTCTGCAGTGGAAACTGAAGATGATCTTGAGGGTCCTAAATACATCTTGTCCACATTTGTTGTTATCCACATCGTGCTGATACAGTGCCATAGGTGGTGAGTACCTTTGAATATCTGATAACGTTATGAATGGTATCCTTTAGGACTAATATTTCCTCAGACTGGCCATTTACTACTTCCTTACTGGGCTCACTTCCTATGTCCTGGAAGTCTCGGAAGGTCACTAAAATTTGAGAGGCAAATTCCCTGGAAGCTCAACTCCCTGAAACAGCCTTTCTTTTCTATCCAAAGGCTGGGTCCTCGAGTCGGCTCTTTTGGATGGGCACATCATCATAATAGAGTCTCATTTTTGTGTCAGGATCTCAAAAAATGGAAAGATAGCCGAGCCAAGGGTGGATATGTAAATTTGACTCTCTCAACTCCTCCAAAAAAGAAAAAAATGATCAAGAACAACAAAACTGCACAAACTCCATTCCCTCTGCATAACTAGAAGTTGGCTCTTCCAACCTCAAATTACCAGTACGTGGGCAGGAAACACAAAATCCCAGCATGCTGTCTCCCATGTTCCTCACTGTGAGCCTTTGGGGGCTCCATAGGCAGTTCAGCAGGAACCTGAATGGAAGAGAGAAAATGGGGAGATAGCAGCGGGGCAAAATAAATCTAACAGAAGCCACCAACAGAAAGAAAAAGATCAGAAGAAAATAGAAAAAGGCTTGCGTTGGCCAGAGCACTGACTACAGGGAGGGGACTGGAAAGGACGTGTGGAACTCGAGTGAACGTCCGGAAGCAGCATCCCAGGCAGAGAAGAGCAGGGATGGACAGCCAGCCCTCGGAAGGTGTCTGGTGGAGGGAAAAAGAAACAAGGTGGGAAAGAAGTTTGGCAGAAGAGAATCAAAAGAAACATACCACACCTTTTCCTCCTCCCAGCCAAACCACCCCCCCCAAACCACCACCACCACAACAAAAACTCTGGGTAAACAAATTACTCCTTGCTTATTTATTTATTTATTTATTTATTTATTTATTTGCAAGGACAGTTTATGATGTAGAATATTTTTTTCTGCAGCAGCAAAAGAATAGGAGATATATATATATATATATATATATATATATATATATATATATATATCATTCAGATACCCTGTTCAATAGTAGTTAGAAGAAATGTATGGTTTTAAAGAGTTAGTGCTGGGATTCAATAACATTAGTAGAAAAAATACATCGGAGGAACTAAAAACTAACATTAAACAAGAGAGGTCAAAGGGAATATGAGGCATGTAATTCTACACAGCTACCCATTTAAAAAATACCAGTAATCTCTAGGCTGACTCTTCATTATCTCTCTTCATGTATATCTTTTATTTTTCTCAATTACAGTTGCCATTTTGTCTGCGTTCTGAGAGATTTGAAGTTTGTTTTTCATATAACTGATTGTATTTTTAGCAATGTCAGAAACTTGTTTATTGCTTCCCTTGCTGGTGTTATGTTTAATGTTGCATTTCAATTTTGCAGTCATTTCTAACAGAAAAGTTAGCTTTTCTGTAATGTATGACCTGTTGAATTTTTACCATCTTCCCTAATGTGTATTTTCAGAAGAAAGCTTTTCTTCTCTATTCAGTGTTATGTCCTCATTTGTATTGTAGATTCTCTATATAACCCTGTTTGTTTCTGAAAAAAAGGACAGGCCTATGTATTTGAGATAGTATTTGCCAATAGACTAAATGGTTAGTGTAACCTTATCCCTTCTGCCTTTCCCTAATGTGAATTACTGCGGTCCCCCTAAGATGTTAGCCTGAAGGACACAGAGCTGTGCTCACCTCTGTGCCAAATTCATAGTAATTTTCCCAGTGTGATTTTGCTAGACTCAGATGGTCTTCTCTTCCTCCTGCTTCCTAATTGTCCATTTCCATAGACTGTTCATGAGAGAACGCGGTTTATCATTTTCTCCTTGTTGGTATGAGCACACACACAGTATCAGCTCCCCAGAAAACAATGCTTCCACAGCTCTGTCTGCCCTTCTTATCACCAAGTTTTTACTCAAGGGGTGTTGTTACGCCTGTTCACTTCCACAACCAAATATGTCACATTTCTAGGAACTACATTCATCAGGTAGCTGCAATAAAGAGGCACCGATGAGGATAGTAGGAACAAGAATTGTCATGGACTTGATCTGATTTGAGTGGTACTTAGGTAACTCCTTATTTTAGCTAGAAGAAATCATCGGTCTCTGAAATACGGGTCTGCAATGCTGCTGGGTTTCCCATGTTGTCTTTTTCTGGCTCTTCTATTTCAGATACATTTTCTCCCTTTTCTCAGTCCAAATTCCTCCAGGTGTATTGCAAGCAGCTGTTTAATATTACCTGTGCTGCTCTACTTTGCATCTCTCCAGCTTCTGTGAATATCTTAATACATGGATGAAGAAAGGAAAAAGAGGTTCCTCTTATTAGCTGTCTATTAAATCAAGAAGTCTCAAATTTCCTTCATTTTAACAGAGTGTTTATAGTGTGAGGAAGTCACTGGTTCATCAATACCTGGGTTCATCTGTACATTGGCCCAGAACTGAGTGAAGCCCTCTGAAGACACCTGAAGGCAACAGACATCTTACTCAGGACTTGGTCCCATGATGCACACTATTACAGATGGACAATTTGGGATAACAAAAATGTATGAACTCTGCAACAGACAGGGCTTCACATAAATTAAGCTTGGATGGCTTATTTTGTAGAGAAATAGGGTCATTAAAGAGAGAATTTTGGTTTCTTGCTGAAAAGAATTATGGGTGTGAAAATTGTTTTCAGAGATCAGAAATGGACCTTAACAATAATATGAAGTATGAGCATTTGGCATGTAAAACCTTGACTGGTGTGGTTTGAGGAAGTAAGTGCTGATGTCTATTGTTAATTCATATAGGTGTAAACAAAAGTTCCACAAGACTCTTCTGAGGGATTAGAGTTTTATTCTGATATGATTTGCAAATCAGAATATAGCCTTCGGCATAAGCTGAAGACACGCTCTAAGGTGGGAAGAATAAGGCAAGGGTTTCGAGGAGTTGATCAAAAGGATCGGTTGCTAGGAAAACAAGACCATTGATTTTTATTGTTCATTTTCTGATTGGTGGGGGTGACTGAATTTCAGGTGTCTGCTGTCTCAGTGGTCAGCAAGTGGGGTTGTGAGATAAAAACAGTGGGTAGTTTTGATTGACTACGGGAAAAAGTGAACAGATGGAGCCATAAGACATGGTCAGCAAAATGACAGAGGGTCACAAAGCAGGAGCCAAAGCTTTAGTTTCTTTTGGATTCTGTAAAATAAACTAGTGAAACAAGTTTTGTAGTGAAATGAACAATGCAAAGAGTGCAGTTTGTCAGGTAGACAGTAGGAGTTGAAACTGTAAAATGGTATAGTCACTTCAGCAAAGTCAGAGACCAATTTTTTTTCAGGACTGCACTTAGTGAGCCAGCATTTGCTGTGGCTAGCTAGAAAATAACAGTGGCAGAAATTTGCTTTAGTAAACACAGAATGTTGGTGCTGAAAAGGATTTGACAGTTCAGCTGGTTCTCTTACTTTATTTTACAAATGAGGAAATTCAAACTGAGGGCTGGAAAAGTGACTTCTCCCAGATCAAATGTCAGTTTAAGAACATATTCTGGGCCCAAACCCAAGTCGACTGTGTCCTAGCCCAGGCTTTTCCATTTCCCCACATTTTATCTCTGCCAGGGAAAGAACCACATTAGAAAAGGCAACAAAAAGTTGTCTCAACTACTAAAAGGTGACACATTATTTGGGAAAGTAAATAAGCAGAAAATTATGGGAAAGAAAATTTATTTAGGTTTAGAAGCAGAAACCAAAAGGAGGAAACCAGGAGAAATTTTGTTCTAATCTCATTTTTCAAATCTCTCGTATTTATGATTTTAAAAATTGGCCAAGAATTTTTTTTTAAAGTAGAATTTAGTCCAATCCTACTGGACTGTCCCCCAAACCCCTTGTAAAAGAGCAGTGTGCAGTCCTTGGCATGACAAGTGTCAATTTCTGTTTTAAACAGTCTAGTAGTTTCAGCTTTTGAATGCATCTTCCAACTCTTATTTTAGCTTATTATATGCATTTTTGTAATATTGTTTAAATCATTATTTTTGCAAGATGACAGGAATAAATAAATGCATGATTTAAAACTCTTATTCCCTTATTTGGGTTTTTAAAAGAGAATTGTTTTAATTACTAATTAGCATCATGAGTAGAGTTGAAATATTCCTATAAGCTGTTGGTTTCATCAGGGTAGATGATAAAGCCTCTAAACTTGATATACATATCTTAAATTATTATTTTTGTAATTTGAAAAAGCAGCTAATGGGGAGAAGAAAGCTTCTGCCTTAGTTTATTTGATGAAAATATAAAACATTTTTTCTGACTACTTCTGAAGGAAGGAGAAAGAGAGACCTTACCTACTCCCTTCTGGCCTGTTAATATGCTTTTGCATTCATCGGTTGTATAATTCAAAGAAGCAGAAGCTTTGAGGATTCTGGATGATGATGGTCCCACCCAAGGCTTTTTCTTCCCCAACAAGGACTCTGGGGGTGGAGCTTTGGGCACATGGACTGAATGCCAGTCTCTGGGGAAGAGCACAGGCTTGAAGCTCACACTGAGATGGAATTCAAGTCCAAGGTTGTCAGAATTCCAATCTGCTGGGCTTCAGTTCTCTAAAGAGAATTTAATTGAAGATGAGAAGGGGTCTTAGTTTAGGTTATTTATTTCCTGTGAGCCAAGACACCCTTGGTTTTGAATTTGGTTCTATTTCTGGGTGAAATCTGGCAAGTTAATAAACCTCCCTGGTGCTGTGTTTCTTTAATCTGACAAATGAGTTAGCAGTGTTGTTCTACCTTCTTTATAAGGAAAATGAGGTATTCATTAATCCATCATTCTAATTGCCAAAGGGAATTGAATCTTCTTTTTATGAGAACCGTACCTGATAGCTTTTCTTTCACCATCTTTTACCTGTGCACCTCATTTCTGATCCTTTTTTTTTTCTTTTTCTGAGATGTGGATTTTATGGTATGGCTAGTTGGACATGACTAATAAAACTGAAAAGCAGAGGTTCTGTGCTTACCATCAGATGAATTCTCAAACTGCCTCAACATTTGGAAGGAAAAGAACATTGATGATTGTATTTTCAAACTGAAGATTCAGGAAGGCTTGGATATTTCCCTTGAATTGCTACCCTTAATCAGATTCACACACAAACTCTTAGCCAGTGATAACGTGCTGGATTCCAGAAGTTTTTCATAAAGGAATTCTCAGAGGTAGGCTCTACTTGCCTGACAGCTGTGAGAATTCTTTAATTAACATTATTGTAAGAAGTTTGGTGGGGGTTGGGTCTAGGGCAACTTTGGTAAATGGTGACCCCTTTTCTCAGGAGGAACAGAAGAGGGGAAGATTCAGAGCACAGATGGGGGCATAGGAAGAGGAGGGCGACTGAATGCCCAGTGTGAGACTTGCTGGACAGGAGCGCACAGTGTTACTCAAGGCAAGAATAAAAGAAGTGACTTTGGGCTTTCTTTTTTTCTAGTAAGAGAAAGTTTATTTAGAAAGTTACAGAGATGTAGTAGAACTGAGCCAGTTGGGTTGCCTAGGCTTAGGAAACAAGTTACAGATGCAAAAGAAGGGCCCTTGGAGCTTAGGGGAGAGAGAGAGAGAGAGAGAGAGAGAGAGAGAGAGAGAGAGACCGACCAGGGAGGAAAGGCGCAGGCGTGCTCCGCAAAAAGAAAGAGCACACTGAAGATGACTTTGGGCTTTAGTGTGTGGGGGAGTTAGGAGGTATTCTTCCAAAGCTATATATTTCAGGACTTTCATTTACTGTGTAGAGCTTGACCCATGATAGCCAAATGAGATGATGTGAGACCTCTAATCCTCTCAAAGGAAATGCACTGAGAAGACGAAGTTACATGTTTTATGCATCTGCAGTCTCTTCTCTTGCACCTGGAAGAGCATTAGAACTATAAACAGCAGGTTGAGTATCTTTGGAAAGGCTGATAGACACATAGGAAGTTAAAATTCAAGTCAGAGGCTTGGGTTATTTCAGTGCTGAGTTCTTAAATGCCTGGAGACAAAGTAGAGTTGATTGGTAAAAAGAGGTGTGGTTTAGTTTGTTTTTTGCAGTAATGACTGTATCAGGTCACATCTCGGGTTCTGGTGACCTAGCATTCTTGGAAAACTCAGCATGGAGGGAACTTCCTGTGAGTTTTATTACCCCAAACAAGAACTAAATTGAAATGGCGTCACTCTGCTTTCCAGGAAAGACAGTCCACTAAAATTAACTGGTGACCTCTCTCCCCCTTTTCATCAGCAGCCAAGGGGCAGCTTCACCTCACCCAGGGCTTATTTTAGTAGTCTGTAGTCATCACTCTCCCCCTCACCCCCTAGGACTTTCAGTTAGGTAAGGTTTCCCATTATCTTGGACAAGGTCTCTGGCAGCTGGATTCAAGGTCTTCCCACACTAGCACAGATTACATTTGCCAGGTTTTGGTTTGCCAACCTGTTCAGTGGTGAGTGTTTTTGCCTGCTCTTATTTGATCAGCAGTGTGAACTGCAGAGTGCAAACAGATTGGTCTTCAGGAAATCATTGTGTTGCATAGAAAGAATGCTGAACTAGGAGTCAGAGGCCTGAATTTTGCCCTCTGTTCTTACATATGTGTATGAATTATGTAGTCTCATTAAAATAGGAATGATGACGATAATAATAATTTTAGCACCTTATGTGTATTAACTGGCTTAATCCTCACAACTCTATGATGTGAGTACTATTATTATCAGTCTCCTCTATGAGGAAACTAAGGGAAAGATAGTCTTTGTAACTTATCTTCAAGGTAATTCAGCTAAAATGTGGCCAAGGGGGGAATTCAATCTAGGCAGACTGAAATTTAGTCAAGCTAAAGGAAATGTTAAGGCTGTGTTAGTCACCAAGATGGGGTGCTAATGACTATATTTAGACCAATCACTGCAATATTATAATGAAGGAGTTCTTTTATCTATGCAGAGAGTGGCATTTGTTGTCCTAGGACATCTTGTGTCTACTAATTCAGCTTCCTGTTGATTTTTGGGTTTAGATGATCCATTATTCAAACACATTTTGCCCAGTTAAATACTTGACTGAGAGTACCAGAAAGTTTTCTTTCCAAATTTATCATTTAACACATGATAAGACACTAAAGTTACCTTGCTTGAATTCACTTCAGTATGTCATCTCAATGTCTTTCCTTTGAAAACTAATTCCATAAATTTTGTGGGGCTTTATTATAAATTATTTATATATACTAAACTGCTTATATTTAAAGTATGCAATTTGATAAATTTTGGCATATGTATTACACCAATAAAAATATAACTGTAATCAAGATATTGAAAGTGCCGTATTCACAGTTACCACATTCTCTTTTAATTATAACACCTATCCCCATCACTGAACAAACCTGATCTACTTTCTCTTTAGATTAACTTGCATATTCTAGAACATTTCATAAATGGAATCATACTGTAAGAATTATTTTCTCTGGCTTCTTCTGTCCATATGCAGCATGATTACTTTGAGTTTCATCTGTGTTGTGTGTCACGCTAATTCTTTTCTATTGCTATAAATTTTTCCATTGAATTGATCTATTACAATTTGCTTATCCACTCACTTGTTGATGGGCATTGTCATTGTTTAATATTTATTTTTGCTGTTACAAATAAAACTGTTATGAATAGTCATGAATAAGTTGTATAGTTTCTTATATATTTTAGATATAAATTTCTTATCAGATATAGGGTTTGTAAATAATTTCTCCCATTCTGTAGGTTGCTTTTTTATGTTGTTGATGGTTTCCTTTGCTATGCAGAAACTTTTTAGTTTGATATAGTTCCACTTATTTATTTTTGCGTTTATTGCCTTTGCTTTTGGTGTCAAACCCTCATTGCCATAATCAATGACAAGAGTTTTGCTTCCTATGTTTTCTTCTAGGAGTTTTATTGTTTCTGGTATTATGTTTTATTCTTCAAGCCATTTTGACTTGATTTTTGTGTATGGTGTAAGTTAGGGGTCCAATTTTATTCTTTTGCATGTGGCTGCTAAGTTTTCTCAGCAGCATTTATTGAAGAAACTATCCTGTCCTCCTTATGTATTCTTGGCAACTTTGTCATAAATTAATTGACCATATATGCATGGGTTTATTTCTGGGCTTTCTCTTCTGTTTCATTGATCTATGTGTTTGCTTTTATACCTATACCATATAATTTTGATTACTCTAGCTTTATAGTATAGTTTAAAATCAGAAACTGTGATGCCTCTAGCTTTGTTCTTCTTGTTCAAGATTTCTTACGCTATTCAGGGTCTTTTGTGGTTCCATAAGAATCTAAGGAGATATACATATCTGTGAAAAATGCCATTGGAATATTAATAGAATTACGTTAAATCTGTAGATTGCTTTGGGTAGTATGACTATTTTAAAAATATTATTGCAATCCATGAACACAATATCTTTCCATTTATTTGTATTTTCTTGGGTTTCTTTTATCAATGTCTCATAGCTTTCAGTATAAAGGTTTTTCACCTTATTGGTTAAATGTATTGCTAAATTATTTTTTGATGCTATTATAAATGGTTTTCTTAATTTCTTTTTCAGATACTTTGCTGTTAGTGTATAGAAAATGCAATTGGTTCTTGCATGCTAATTTTGTGTCCTACAAATATATTGAACTCATTTATCAATTCTCACAGTTTTGTTGATTTTTTTTGGTGGAGAATTTAGAGTTTTCTATATAAATAAGTTTATGTCATCTGCAAACAGAGGCAATTTTACTTCTTCCTTTTTAATTTGATAGCCTAATTATTTTTCTTGCCTAATTACGTTGGATAGAAATTTCAGTACTATGTTGACAAGGAGTGGCAAGAGTAGGCACCTTGGTCTTTTTCTGATCTTAAAGGAAAAGGCTGCACCTTTTCATTATTGAGTATGATGTTAGCTATGGGCTTGTCCTATATGGCTTTTATTTTGTTGAAGTATGTTCTTTCTTTTTTTTTGTTTACCCCCACCTGAGAGTGAATGAAAGACAGAATTGATCACTGGATTTAGGAACATAGAAGCAACCGGTGATCTTGTGAAATCTCAGGGGCATGGTGGAGAGTGGAAGCATGATGAGAAGGGATAAAGAGAGAATGAAGGAAGAAGAGGAGGAGGAGACCACAACTACAGCCAGCTCTTTGAAGATGCTTCCCTGCAAATTAGAGCAGAGAGCAGCTACAGTAGCCTGAAGCAGTTGCCCTGCCCCCTAGTCACCACATTCTAATAGGGATCACCTAAGCTACAGTCTCAAAAACTAGGTTAGTGTCCCTTTATTCCATGGGATGGAACAAATGAGGAGAACAGGTTTGGAAGACATTTCAATTCTCACTCCTGGAGATTAGTTGTGAATAAGCTCTGTCCAAACGAAATCCAATATTTTTTAACTCTCCTGTAGATAGCTAGTTTCTTTCTAATACTATAGTCACAACAGACAAGGGAAAACATGACAGAAGTTTTTATTCTAATGCTTATCTTTAGCAAATAATTAAAAAATATTTTTAAAGAAAAGCAGACTTTTTTTTTTTTTTCTTTTCCTGAAAAGAAACACATCCCCTGAAACAAATACTATCACACTTCAGGCTTGTGGGATAATTTGTCATTTTCATTATGTCAGCAATTTGGTGTCAAAAATTAAAACCCTCCTCTTGAAAAAGAACATTTCAGGGCCAAATGGTAGAATCATTTGCATTTTCTTCAATGTCTGCCTTCGGTGTAATTGGTGTAATTTTCTTCTTGTTTTTCTAATGGTGATAGGATTCTGGCCAAATTTATTTTTAGTTAATTTTGGTTTCATCTAATATCATTTGAAACTTTTTTGAGTATTTATCTTCCATCTCACAGATGAGAAGATTTTAAGAAGCCTTTTGTTTCCTTGAGAGGAAAACAATTATGTAGGTAATAGCAGATGATCCAAAGAAGAGGCTATAAAAAGGCGGGATCAGGTACTACCTAGGGTTTCCAATCACCCTTTGACCTGTAAGCATGCAATCTTTCAGTTGTGGAGGAGAAAGTCATCCACCTTTTCTTTGGAGAACTATTATATTTTAATTGTAAATTTTAGTATTATGTGATATTATAGACAAAATATTCTTCCTTTGGCTAAATAAATAATCTAAATAAATACTTGCTTTTTGTTACTACAACATTGTTGACATAGCATTTATCTTGGATTCTATCATAATCTCCACATCTTTTATTTCAAACCTGATGCATTTTTTAAATTTTAATTAATTAATTAATTTTTGTTACAGATGTTCCCCCCCACCACCACTGATTCCCCCATCCCAGTCCCTCTCCACCCTGTCCCCAGCTTTGTTGTCCATGTCCATTGTTTATGCACACATGCATATAAGTTCTGTGGTTTATCTCTCCCCCACCACCCCCTCTTCTGGGGATTGTCAGTCTGTACCCCACTTCCATGTCTCTGGGACTACCCTATTCCTCAGACTCTATGGGAAGGTTGTGGTTTCTATATTTATTAAATTGTTCCACATTTGTCTCCACTGATAATCATTTTGTTGATATCCATTCCTTTCTTCAACATAACCTAAGTGTTTCCTATTTGATTGTTTTCTCAGTGCTAAATATTACTGTGAATTGATAATTCCTGTTAAATCCAGTCTTTGAAACTTTAAAAATATCATTTGCAAACAAATATATAAACCTGGATTGGTTAATATAAAGAAGTGGTGAATAAAATTATGCAGAGATAGATTTATCAAGTTAAAAAGTTTTCTTTTCATTAGAAAAGCATAGTTTCTGATTTTCAAAAATTATCTTAAACTGTTCTAAATACTTTAAAGATTATTTATCTATTACTAAAGAGTTTCTTTGTTCTTGGCTAAATTTTTGAAAACTAACAATCATCATCTGGTGTAGTATCTTATAATGTTTTGCTATTAAACACATTTTGTTACTGAGGGAGAGGTTTTTGAAAATGAGCTTTTCTCTTGACTGATTTTTAAATTGCTTAATAGCAATATGGTTTGTCTCAGTGATTGTCAATAGTATGCTCTTTAACAGAGATACTTTCCCTGGCAGATTTGGCTTAGTGGTTGGAGCAACACCTGTGGACCAAAGAGTTGTGGGTTTGATTCCAGTCAAGGGCATGTACCTTGGTTGTGGTTGTGTCCAGGGGGGTCATGCAGGAGGCAACCAATCGATGTGTCTTTCTCACCTTGATGTTTCTCTCTTTCCTTCCCACTCTATCTGAAGATAAATTAAAAAAAAAAAAAATACAACATTCTCAGGTGAAGATAAGAAAAAAAAGAATACTTTTTTCTTTGCAAAGAGAAAAAAAATTGAAAAATTTCAAATGGACATTAAATATAAAGAATAGGACAATGAATTTCCATTTGCCTATCACCCAGTTTTATCACTTATCAAGATTTTGCCCCATTTGCAATATTTACTATCCTTTGTATTCCTTTGCTGAAATATTTAAAAGCAAACCTCACACATTGTCATTTCACTCTTACATACATCAGCATTCTTCTCTAAAAAATATGGACCACAATATACCTACAATCTTGTTTTTATAACTATCATAATTCTTCAGTGTCATATATCTATTTCACAATCAGATTTCTTCAGTTGTCATTGAAGGTCATTTTAGCAGTTAGTTTGGTTGAATCAGGACCCTAACAAGATCCACATATTAATTTGTTTCTTTTCTTAAATTTCTTTATTCTGGAGTCTTTTTTCCCTCCCTCCTTTTTACCTTCTGCAGGTGACTTTTTGCAGAAACTGTATTCATTCTTTTGAATGTTTTCTCTTTGGATTTGTTTGTTTGCTTTTTAGGGGTGATATTTAATTTGCTCTTCTATTCCTTTCTTTCCAATAAATGAGAGATGTCTACAGGATTGGTTCAATTCTGGTTTATCCATTTTGGCAAGAATACTTTATAGGCAGGGCTATGTGCTTCAGGTTCCATCCCATGGTGAATCACACAGTGTCTGGTTTTCTTAATTTCAAAAATGCTAAGATTGATCATTGGTAACAGTCGGTCCCTCCATTGGAATGTCCCCATCCTCCTCTTATCAAATGCCTTTATCCACTGGCAACCGTTGCATGGGACTGGAAAATGGTAATGTTCTAGTTTTGTTTTTTTTCTTTCACATCAATTAGCTTGAATTCTTCAGTAAAGAATAAATGTTCTCTTTTTAAACAGACTATATGTTACCCAAGGAAATGTGGAATAAATGTTTATATATATATATATATATATATATATATATATATATATATAAATTAATTTATTTTTGTTACAGATATTTCTCTTTTTTCCCCCATTGACACCCTCATCCCCCTCCCTCTGCTCCCTGTACCCAGCTTTGTTGTCCATGTCCATTGTTCATGCATACATGCATATAAGTTCTGTGGTTTATCTCTCCCCCACTACCCCTTCTTCTGGGGAATGGCAGTCTGTATCCCACTTTCATGTCTCTGGGACTACCCCATTCCTCAGACTGTTATGTTCATTATATTCCACAAATAAGTGAGATCAAATAATACTTGTATTTCTCTGGCTTGTTTCACTTAGGATAATACTTTCCAGGTCCCTCCATGTCATTTCAAAGAATAAGAGCTCTTTCTTTCTTACAGCTGCATAGTACTCCATTGTGTATATGTACCACAGCCTTTTTATCCATTTGCCTACTGATGGACATTTGGGCTGTTTCCAGATCTTAGTATTGTAAATAGTGCTGCTACGAACATGAGGTATATTTATTCTTTCTGATTGTTGTTTCAGGCTTCTTAGGGTATATCCCTAGAAGTGAGATCAGTGGGTCAAATGGCAGTTCATATTGTTTTCCATAGTGGCTGCACCAGTCTGCATTCCACCAGCACTGTACTAGAGTCCCTTTTCTCCACACCCTCGCCAACACTTGTTGTTTGATGATTTGTAGATGGCGGCCATTCTGACAGGTGTGAGGTGATACCTCATTGTTGTTTTAATTTGCATCTCTCTGATGATTAGTGATGTTGAGCATTTCTTCATATGTCTCTTAGCCATTTGTATGTCCTGTTTGGAGAGGTGTCTATTTAGTTCCTCTGCCCATTTTTTTAATTGGGTTCTTTGTCTTCCTTTTGTTGAGTTGTATGAACACTCTCTATATATTGGAAATTAACCCCTTATCTGATATATCATTGGCAATTATGCTCTTCCATACAGTGGGTAGCCTTTCCATTTTGATGATTGTATCTTTTGCTGTGCAGAAGCTTTTGAGTTTGATGTAGTCCCATGTGTTCATTTTCTCCTTTGTTTCTGTTACCTTCTGTGGTGTATCAGTGAAAATTCTGCTGTGTATGATGTCTGAAATTTTGTTGCCTACATTTTCTTCTAGGATTTTTATGAATTCATGAGTCACATTTAAGTCTTTAATCCATTTTGTGTTTATTCTTGTGTATGGTGTAAGGTAATGGTCTAGTTTCATTTTTTTTGCATGTAGCTGTCCAATTTTCACAACCCCATTTATTAAAGAGGCTGTTTTTACTCCACTGTACGCTCTTGCCACCTTTGTCAAATATTAATTGAACATATTGCCTTGGGTGCATTTCTGGATTCTCTATTCTGTTCCACTCGTCTATATGCCTGTTCTTGTGCCAGTATCAGGCTGTTTTGATTACAGTGGCTTTGTAGTATAACCTGAAATCTGGTAATGTGATTCCTCCAACTTTGTTCTTCTTTTTCAAGATTGCTGTGGCTATTGAAGGTCTTTTTTCGATTCCATATGAACTTTTGAAGTATTTGTTCTAGTTCTGTTAGCAAATTGAATCCAGCAATACATCAAAAAAATTATTCACCATGACCAAGTGGGATTCATCCCAGGTATGAAAGGCTGGTACAATATTTGCAAATCAATAAATGTGATACACCACATAAAAAAAATGAAAGATAAAAATCATATGATCATATCAATAGATGCTGAAAAAGCATTTGACAAAATCCAGCACCCATTTCTGATAAAAATACTCAACAATCTGGGAATAGAGAAATCATATCTCAACATAATAAAGGCCATATATGAAAGACCTACAGCCAACATCATACTCAATGGGCAAAAACTAAAAGCATTTCCCTTAAGAACAGGAACAAGACAAAGATGCCCACATTTGCCACTCTTATTTAACATAGTACTGGAAGGCTTAGCCATAGCAATCAGACATGAAGAAAAAATAAAAGGGATCCAAATTGGAAAGGAGGAAGTGAAACTGTCATTATTTGCAGATGACATGATACTATACGTAGAAAACCCCAAAGACTCAATGAAAAATTTACTAGACTTAATAAATTAATTTGGAAAAGTAGCAGGATACAAAATTAACATCAAGAAATCAATGGCATTCTTATACATCAATGATGAACTCACAGAAAGAGAAACTAAAAAAACAATGCCATTTATCATCGTAGCAAAAAAGTTAAGATACCTAGAAATAAACTTAACCAAAAACCAAAGGACCTATTTGTATAAAACTACAGGTCATTGAAAAAAGAAATAGAGGAAGATATAAAAAAGTGGAAGCACATACCTTGTTCATGGATTGGAAGAATTAACCTCATTAAAATGTCCATACTCCCCTAAGCAACCTATAGATTCAATGCAATCCCCATCAAAATATAAATGTTTAATTTTTTAATTGCCAACAATTTCTCCTTCAGCTCGAAGGCCAGTTTACTTCTAACACTTTTTTTTGCAGAAAAGTTGCTGTCAGGCAGAGTAACTGGCCAATCTCCCTGTTTCTGCCTGACTGAGCCAGCGAGCACATGATTAGAACATTGTATGGGGCTCATGAACCTAACAGATTGAGACCAGACCTCTCTGAAAGGTTCCTGAAATTATATTTTAGCTGAAATTGCAAAACTGAAAGGGTTTGCAGATTCTTCAGCCACTGATTTACGATTTGTTTTCAAGGTTTCTGATGTTTGTGCTACATAAAGTGTTGAAGTCTGTACCACAGCCCTTTATACTACTTCTGCAGTTTGGTATTACAGATTTATTTATCATTTGATTGATGTTCTTTCCCCATGGACTGTAGTGTCAGAAGATAGACCTGGTCAATCTGGCCTCCTAGTTTAAGTAGCCAGCCTTTTCTGGTTTTAAAAGACAGAAGAAACTCAACTCAAACTGTATGTAACACAAAGACAAATTATTTGATATGCTATGGGTGTAATTTGCAGGAATGAATGAAAAGTTACAGAATGTTTGGTTGCCACAGGGATTTCAAGGACTTCAGCTGGACTTTAATGTCATCAACACTCTGTCTCTCTTCTTACTTCTGATGGATGGCTTTGTTCTCTCAACACTTCCATATGGTGGTGTCCATGACAACCAGTTGTACAAGAAGTTGTGTCCTTCTAACACTAAAACTCTGATTGGCCCTTCCTGAAACATGTGTTCATTCCTAGACCTCTCCAAGAGAGGTGGGTGTTCTGGTTGGCCTACTTTGGGTCAAGTGTCCTCCTCTGTGTATATCAGGAGGGATTAACAGTGATGGGCCATGCCACTCTGGATGATTAGAGTATGAGTGAGGCAGTTCCCCATGGAAAGAGGGTATGCTATTACCCAAAGAAAATTTTTACTGCATATGCAAAATAATAGATGTCTACTATACATTTGTATTTCCAGCACCCAAAGAAGTATTTGCATATAGCAAATGCTTAACACAGTTTTGTAGAAGAATTAAGGTATACTGATTGCTTTCAAGTAATGCATTGAGTTTTTAGAAAGAACCTATTTTGAAGCAACATGCTACATAAAGTCATGCTGACTTTTTCTTGCTATATTAACTTTTCCAAAACGTTTTACTTATAATTGCTGTGTTTTTATTTTTATTTAAAAAGCACTCTGCTTCAGCCTTCACAGAGTCTCAAACGTAATAGTTAAGCTTTTATAATGACATAAATACTTTCTCTAGTACTAAAATCAGTGAGTTACCAGGACCTACAAATCTCAACATATCTCGATGTGTATTCAAGAGCTCAGTCATTTCTGTTGGTTACAACACCTGGCCACTTGTCTGTGCTTCAGCAGGAGAGACAATATGCATAGAGACTAAGCCAAGCAAAACATTTTCATTTTCAACTCTGTTCTTCAAGTGATTTTTTTTTTTTTTTTTTATTCCGACAAACAGAAAGTTTTTATTTTTTTTCTGGGGCAATAAAAGACCACAACACAAATTTTTGTTATCATTGTTTGCTGACTTGTGTATGACAATGTAAACTGATGGTTATAACTTCCTGCTACTCAATGCTATGGGACCTCTGGTGAGAAACAGTGCGTGCCATCAATGGCAGATATATATAATGTTTTCCTTTCATTTTCTAAGCTAATGAAATCTTCATGCAACTGAATGCAATCTTTTTTTATTTTTTCTATTAGTAAATGTACCATAACATATTTCATATAAAGTTTGGGTTCTGTTTGCCTTGAATAATTTTTTTTTCAGTTTTAAAATTTTTATTTGGACTTCTTACTATCACCATAAAAATATAAATTTGGAATTGTCCTTAAAAATTAAATATACATGTCTTTAACATTTTATTTTCTGAACTATTTGATGTGTCATCAAAGGGAAGTTCACATTTAAAAGGTAACAAAGTGTTGGATTTATTGTCCCTTCTCTCCCATCATGGGAAATGTTCATCAAGCTGATAATGAAATCTGTAGCAACATCACGTTGTTTTGATGGCTGTAGATGCAGGAGAACTTGGAAGCCAACAGGCAGTTCACTTAACTTGTGCCCAAGCCATCTGCTTATCTGCATCGCTCAGCCAGCCAGCCTGCTTCTTTCTCCTTGAGTCTATAGAGATGATAAACCTGGATGAAGATTTGCTGGCAGCCTCAGTTCACTTCCTGAATCTTCTACGCCATCCAGAATTCCCTGGTGGAGGCTGGCAGCATATTTGGAAAGGCAAAGAGGTTCTTTTGGCCTGGGAGAGAGTAGACATAAATGTCAGCTGCTGAACCATCACTGGGAAGAACTCTTCAGGGTTCAAGCTTTGTTAGAAATAAATTTCAAGACACCAGCTAACTATAATATAGAGCCACCAAAGAAGGGGAATATTCTGTTTTTTTTTTTTTTGTTTTTTTTTTACCAGCTCATTTCTTTATTCTGTAGCAATAGAAATAGTGTAGTTCAACTACGTTTAATGTGCTAACAAATTGTTTGTTATCAAAGTCACTTGGAGGGGAAAAAAGGAATTTTTTTTTTGCCTTCCTTCCTGAGAGAGACCGGGCACTAGAAGTCTTATTCCATTGGATGGTGAAGCTGTGCTCTATAATGCGCCCTGGGATATCATTGTTTTAAGATCCATTATGTGGGGTCAGCCAGGGCAGCAGCAGTAATTTGACCTGCATAACATCCAATTTTCTCTTAGTGAACCACAGTGTCTGGACTTCAATTTGTACCATGAATATGAGTCAGGGACCTGCCCTGCCATTGTCCTCCATGAATATGGTTCTAGTCATCCTGTCTGTTTGACCTTTAGACTGTAGGACTGCCAGGAACTGTCCTGTTGTCCAAGTCAGAAGCGAGGAGGAGTGTGAGAACTATGTAGAATGCAGGCCTGTAAATCAGAAGCGAGGAGGAGTGTGAGAACTATGTAGAATGCAGGCCTGTAAATCAGAAGAAAAGCCCATAGGCAGTGGCACTTGGCGTTGCTCTGTCATCATGCTGGTGCTGAGCACTCCACCTCAGTGCACACCAACCCATCCCTGGGACAGCAATCAGAGTAATTCATGGTAGTCAGATGTTGCCTCTGTGCAGTCCAATGGCATTTTTACATTGGGAAACCTGGTGTCGTCTTGAATAACAACTGTGGACAAAAGTATTTTTCTGATGAAAGTTCCCAATATAGATAAGAACAAAGGAAAAAAAATCAAAATCAAAATGGCAAGTCTAAGATTCCTGTGTATCCAGACAAAGAGTGCTTTTGTGGGAAAAAAACAAAACAAAACCCAAGCACTGAGAAGAAGGCATCCCATTGGACATGATTAGGGCCACACTGTAAAGTTAATTGACATTCCTCCATACCATGTCCCTTCCTCAAAAGTGAAGTCATTCGCCCTGGCCAGTTGCTCAGTGGTTAGAGCATCAGCCTGCGGTCCAGAGAGACCTGGGTTCAGTTCCTGCTAAGGGCATGTACCTCGGTTGCAGTTTGTCCCCGGCCTTGGTTGGGTCATGCAGATGGCAGCCACTCGATGTGTACCTTTTACGTCGGTGTTTCTCTCTCTCTCCCTCTCTCTCCCTCCCACTCTATCTGAACAAAAAACAAAAAAATGTCCTCGGATGAGGATAAAAAAAAAAAAAAGTGAAGTCATTCAATCTTGTTTTTAGTGTACCTTAACTGGCATTTTATAGCATCATGTCAGTCTGTGACCCCTCTTATGGGTACTCAGAGCCATCCTACCACAGTGCTGCTCGGAGTGTTGCTTGCTCACGGGACATCTCCTTTTACTGCAGCCCAAACCTCCCCAACTCTCTCCTCAATCCTATGCCTTGTTCTAAAAACTCTACTGCACCTGTACCACTAACTGCCTAATAACTTCTGAGGTGTTAGGGATAAAGGTTTATTGATTTGTGTGCCTCCTTACAGAGAATCCCAGGATGTCAAAGGTATTGACACAAACAGAGCACATAAATGATGAGATTGCAATTTTGGCCTCCTTAATCCAAGATATTTAGCCCCAACTTTTGATGCCAATTGAAGCTAATTAGCTATACTCCCTTGCTCCACAAAGTGTGGTTTACTGACCAGTGGCATTGATGTCACCTGGGAACTTATTAGAAATGGTGAATCTCAGGCTCTGCTTCTAGACCTACAGAATCAGAATCTGCTTTTTAACAAGATCCCCAAGTAGTTATTATTTATATTAATGTGTGAGAAAGAGTGATCTACTTCCACCAAGTTCCAGTGAAAATAAATGTTTTATTGTGTCAGGCTTCAGATGAACACAGAAAGAAGGCCCCTGACCTATATAAGGGTATGAAAGCTTTCTATGCAGCAATGACTCTCAAAATGTATGGGTAAGAGTCAGCTGCAAGGCTTATTAAAACCTGGATTGCTAGGCCCCCACCCTCAGAATTTCTAATTTAGTAGGTTTGGGGGCAGCCTGAAAATGTACATTTCTAACAATTTCCACGGTGATGCTGATCCTGCTGGTCTGGGGAACACTCTTTGAGAAATATTCACGTAGACATGTTTATAATGGAAATGATCTGTGTTGGTTGAGGCCCTTTATCGGCAGAAATACTCAACTCATAAGCCTTATATGAGGGTGTAAGGACAATCTTTCCCTCTGCTTATCTGGGTAACCTTGCACAGGTCACACGGCCTCTCTGGACATCAGTTTCTATACATGATAACATAAAGAATGGCCAAGATGCTCTCTGTCATATCTGCTATTCCTAAAAATCTATACTATAACATTTTTCATTGAGACCTAACTGAAACAAGCAATTCCAATTGGAGGTTCTCAGACCTAGGAGGTGGAAAGGAACGTGAGACATGATGAGAGTTAGTTGGGAATTAATTGAGACAATCAAAGGGTTATTTGTTTCTATTTGGCCACCATTGTATCTGCAGGTAGACCCAGCCCTACCCTTATTCCTAGTAATTGATTACTCCTGAAATTCTTACTTTGTTAGGGAATTAGAAAAATTCAAAGTCTAAATTTCTAGCATTATAAAGTATCTTGGAACCAAAGGATAAAGAGGTTCCAATGTGTTTGGAACCTAATCGTACAGTTTTAATCTTGTGGATTTCTACCAAATGGGAAGAATACTTTTCTCAGTGCATACACAACTCTAATTAACAAACAACCGCAGTGTTTTCCTAGATTAGCAGTTAATGTGTAGGAATAACTATACAAAGGAATTTTGTCTTTTTGTAGCTATGTTTAGCAGTGTTAAAAGCTGAATCTGTGTTCTAATGAAATTTTACTTCTGTTGTATGAGTAAATGGACCAGGTCTCAGGCATGATGGTAGAATCTGATTGTTGGTGTCAAAGCTCATACATGTTTGTGTACCTTCAGTATGTCAACCTGAAATGTTACTAGTTCTGTTGTTGAGGAGATACCCCTTCAAAGAAAGGGGACCTAAAAAGGTCAGGTTAAACCTTCCAGAGTCATAGCTTAGGGTAGAGGTGGTTAGTGTAGGCTCAGAATATGCTGAGAAGTGAGTTGAGAGCTATGGGTTTGTCATGATGAACATTAAGAGTCATCACTGATGATGCCTCAAGTACAAGGAACAACAAAGAGAACCAAAGGAACAAAATATGGAGTCTGTGATTGACTAGCTTGTAGGGCATAATATCACTTGGGTTTCTGATAACTGCCTCCCAGTATATGTGCCTTGAATTTTCTCCTTTCCTCTTAGTGGAGTTTCATATATAGGAGACTTTAGAGTTTCTAGAGGAATAGAGTTTTAAAAACCTAAATAAAAATATTCTAGAACATGGAAAAATCCTTCACATTTCCTAAATTTATATTTAATTAATTTAATTTTTTTTACATTTTTTAAATTAAAAATATTTATTATTTAAAATTTATTTTTGTTACAGATGTTTCTCCTTTCCTCCTATTGATACCCTCCTCCCCCTCCCTCCCCACCTTGTCCCCAGCTTTGTTGTCCATGTCCACTGGTTATGCATACATGCATATGAGTTCTGTGGTTTATCTCTCCCTCACCCACCCCCTCTTCTGGGGATTGTCAGTCTGTACCCTATTTCCAGTGTAGTCTCTGGGACTACTCTGTTCTTCAGACTGTTATGTTCATTATATTCCACAAATAAGTGAGATCACATGATACTTGTCTTTCTCTGCTTTGCTTGTTTCACTTAGGATAATACTCTCCAGGTCCCTCCATGCCATCTCAAAGGATAAGAGCTCTTTCTTTTTTACAGCTGCATAGTACTCCATCGTGTATATGTACCACAGCTTTTTTATCCATTTGTCTACTGATGGACATTTGGGCTATTTCCAGGTCTTAGCTATTGTAAATAGCGCTGCTATGAATTGGGGGGAAGAGATAAACCACAGAACTTACATGCATGTATGAATGACCAATGCACATAGACAACAATGCTGGGGGTGGGGTGGGGGGAAGGGGAGGAGGGTGTCAATGGGGGAAAAATGAGAAACATCTATAACAAAAGCAAATTAATAAATTAAAAAAATAAATAAAGATAAAGCAAAAAACATGGATAAGAAAAAAGAAAGAAGTATGTTTACTTTGGATTCCAGCAGAGATGTTCTTTTTTTCTGCTTTAGAGGTCAACTTAGAACTAGAACCATTAAGATCTTCAATTAACATGTAGACTGCAGAAATTTCAAAGTAAGGAAAATAAAAGAGAGGCAAAAAAAAAAAAAAAAAATTAAAAATTGAATTGACATTTGACCCAGTGATCCCACTTCTAGGAATATACCCTAAATTTATATTTTAAAATGAAAATAAAATGTAAGGGATGGCAGGTGCCACCTCTGAAACATATAGGAGAGTAGGAACATGTAATCCAATAGAATAAGTAATAGGGATGATCCCACACAGCTTTGGAGAGGTAGCACTTGGACTTTCCTTCTAAGTCTTGTCAAAACTCTGCTGCTTTACTTCTAAACTAAAACCAGTCTTCTGTCCTACTTTTTTGTAATTTATATTTCTTAATTTGTAAGGACTTGTCTCATTTCATGGAATTATCTAAAACAGTGGTTCTCAACCTTCCTAATACTGCTACTCTTTAATACAGTTGTTCATATTGTGGTGACCCCCAACCATAAAATTATTTCTGTTGCTACTTCATAACTGTAATTTTGCAACTGTCATGTCTTAGGCAACACCTGTGAAAGGGTCATTCGACCCCCAAAGGGGTCATGACCCACAGGTTGAGAACTGCTGGGCTAAAAGCTTTATCCTGGTTTTAACTACTGTTGATCTAAGTGAATTATAGTGAAAGCTGCCTTATCAAATACCTGGCAATCCTGTGGAAATCAACATTTTGAATGCTCATCATAAAAAATGCTCTGGTCTATTCACTGAAATTCTTTTGGAAGAAAGAATTTAGACTATGGTGTTGTGTAAAGTTTAGAAGAAGCAGGATGCTTTATTCTATCACTAAACTTCTACAGATAATGTTAGTGCCATTGGGTTTTTGGTTTGTTTAATATTTAGAAATAAAAGGTGTCAGTCTGGCACAATATACATGGACTTTTAGTTATCTATATTTTTACTAATTGAATAAGCATGCCAAATACATAAATATTTTATAAACATGTATATTTTTCCATTGTTTTTTGTTTGTTTGTTTGTTTGTTTTTGTTTGTTTGTTTTTTAGATAGAGTGGAAGGGAGGGTGGAGGAGAGAAAAAGAAAGAGACACATTGATTGGTTGCCTCCCACACAACCCTTACCAGGGCCAGAGATCAAACCTGCAACCCAGGTACATGCCCTTGGCAGGGAATCAAACCTGCGACCCTTTGCTCCCTGGGGGAATGCTCTAACCACTGACCAAAACTGGCCAGGACCATACATGTATGTTTATGAAAGCTTGAAACATGCAGAGTTTATTTTTTAAAAGGTAGAAAAAGAATTCATCATGATCCTACAACTTAGAGAGCGACATTAATTTGTTGAATGTAAAGCATACAAAATTTATCAACTTTTGTTTCTCTTGTGATATTTCTTCATGCATCTACTTTGTTATGTACTACAGTGAGGGAGTAATGATATGGCAGCAATAATGCCCTAGCTGACATGGAGAAGCATCAGATAAGGCCAAGGCTTTGTTTACATAAGGAGGGGACAGGTTTTAGTGTAAAGGTCTATATGCTTTGCTCTAGAAACAAGCAAACTGCTCATTAGAGTTCATATTCGAGTTGTTAAAATCATTGACTTTTCTTGACTCATATTTAGTGATACCAGAGGTAACCTGCACTTCCTGCCTCAAGTTCCCTTCTCTCTTGGCTCAAAGAACACTGTCCTGGACCTCAGTATCCTCTCTATCCCCACTTCTCTGTCTTCTCCACTGTCTCCTCTTCCCGGGCTTAGTTTTTAACCCTCTTTGTCTTGCATTCTTCAGCAAGAATTAATAATACTAGCCATTCTCCATCACTTCTATGTGATGGGTTCTCAATTTACATATCCAGCCATGACTCACTTACATATCTTTGCCACAGGCACTTACCAGGTACCTGCTGTGAGAGGCCCTGGACCAGGCCCTGGGTGAGGAGTGGCCAGGAGATGGGCAAAGTCCCTCTCATCATGAAACTTTTTTTCTAGAAGGAATAGGCAGACAATAGTCAAATGAACAAATAATCCTACAATTTAAGATGGCGGCACGTGTTTATGAAGACTAATAAAGTAGGGTGATTTGAGGGAGTGATGGGGTAGCAAGTACTATTTTGATAAGTTGATCATAAGAATCTCTCTAAAATTGTTACATTTGACCTGAGATTTATGACAAGATGAAGCTGACCATGGGAAAATCTTGGAGCCACCCATTTAAACAAATGTAAAGGGGCAGGTGCAGAAGTTTTAAATGAATAAGGCCTTAGAATGTTCAAAGAATTGGAAGTTGCTCAGTTATAGAGTTAAGAACAAAAATGCTTAACTTCATAGGACAGTAAAAATGGCAGCAAAGTGAATGGAAGCTACCCAGATGATCTCCCAGGACCAAATGGGAATTACAACTAAAGTAAAGACATATCATCAGAAAAAAGCAACAGAAAAGCAGTGGGAAAGGACCATATAACCAGGGACACTGGTAGGATTGCGGAGGTGCAAGAAAGTGGCAGGCTGGGAGCACACGGACAGCAGCAGTCTTAGCTGTGAACAGTGCCCTTGAGGTTAAAAGCCCAACCCCACTCCACAGCACAGAGGGCCTAAACTAAGCACTGAATTGGCTACAGCCACTCACGTTAGGCTCTGGCACAGCAAGGATGGACTGGACTGGAACTCTGTGGGAACACCTGGGATTTGGAGGGCGCTCAGAGTTTTTGCTGAGTCATGGCCACACAGGACAGTGGCCAGCTTGTTTCTTCTCAGAGCTGTAGGAAAAAACAGCAGCTCATCCCTCGGAGATTTAGCCCCTTTCAGGTGAGCCACAAAAATGCAAATTGAGGCTCATTAATAACCAGCATTTGTCCCACCCTCTGGAAATCCTCTTATGCAGAATACTAGAGGGCTATAATCCAAGACCATGAGTAACTGAGACTAGTGGCCTCCAGGCAAAAAGCTAAAGGATAATCGAACCATTTCTGGCTTGCAAATCTACCCAGGAAAGTAAGACTTGACAGTGGTGTTTAACGTGGGTCCTCCCACACTCATTCACACCCAGTAGAGAGAGCCACAAACAGCAGAACACCAACACACACATGGAAAATTTGGCAAACTCCAAAACCCACTGAGATAGCCAAAATGGTAAAACAAAGAAACAAATCCCAAATGAAAGAACAAGAGAATTCTAAGATGAGATAAAGGAAATGAAGTTAAGCAAGTTATCAAAGGTAGAGTTCGGAGTCATGATTTTGAGGAAGTTCAACAGCATGAGTAAGGACATCAACATCATGAGTAAAGATATAGCAACACTCAAAATGAATCAATAGGAAATGAAAAACCACCAAGAAGAAATGAAGAATGTCATAGCAGAAATAAAGAACACATTGGAAGGACTAACCAGCAGAGTAGAGGAAGCTGAGGACCGGATCAGTGAATTAGAAGACAGGGTAGATAAAATCAACCAATCAGAAAACCAAAAGGAAAAAACAATTAAAAAACAGAAAGATAGCTTAAAAGAACTGTGGGACAACTAGAAACATAATAACATTTGCCTTATAGGAGTTTCCAAAGAGGCAGAAAATGGGCAAGGGTTAGAGAATATATTTGAAGAAAAAGTGACAGAAAACTTTCCTAACTTGGTGAAGGAAGAAGGCATTCAAGGTCAAGAAGCACAGAGGGCCCCAAGTAAGAAGAACCCAAACAAGCCCAACACCAAGACACAGAGTAATTAAAATGCCAAAAATTAAAGACCAAGAGAGAATACTAAAAGCAGCAAGAGATAAGCAACAGGTTACCTACAAAGGAAACCCCATAAGATTCTCAGCTGACTTCTCAACAGAAACACTACAGGCCAGAAGAGAGTGGCATGAAATCATCAAGGTCATAAAAAACAAGGATCTGAATCCAAGACTACTCTATCCAGCAAGGCTATCATTCAAAATAGAAGGTCAAATAAAGAGCTTCCCAGACAAAAAAGGCTAAGGGAATATATTAACACCAAACCAGCACTGCAAGATATGCTAAAAAGACTGCTGTAAGTAGTAGAAGAAATAGAAAGAAAAATGTAACCACATTAAACAAAAAGTATAATAAATAGGTACATATCAATAATCACCTTAAATGTGAATGGTTTGAATACTCTGATAAAAACACACAGAATAGCTGACTGGATAAGAAAGCATGACTCACATATATGGTGTTTACAAGAGACCAACCTCACAATAAAAGATTCACTTGGGTTGAAAGTGAAGGGATGGAAAAAAATCTTCCAGGCAAACAGAAAGAAAAAAAAGCTGGGGTAGCAATACTCATATCTGATAAACTAGATTTCAAAATGAAGGCCATAACTAGAGACAAAGAAGGCCACTACATAATATTGAAAGGATCTATACAACAGGAAGATATAACCTTGGTAAACATATATGCACCCAATATAGGAGTACAAAAATATATTAAAAATCTTCTGGAGGACTTCAAAGGAGAAATCAACAGCAATACAATCATAGCAGGGGACTTCAACACCCCACTGAAATCACTGAATAGATCTTCAAGACAAAAAATTAACAAGAAAACAGACTCTAGAGAAGCACTAGATCAGATGAATTTAATAAATATCTACAAAGAATTACACCCCAAAACTACAGAATTCACACTTTTAAATGCTCATAGGATATTCTCAAAGACAGACCACTTGTTAGGGAACAAAGTAAGTCTCTATAAGTTGAAGAAGATTGAAATCATATCAAGCATCTTCTCAGATAAAAATGGCATGAAACTAGAAATCAATGGCAACAAGAACATGCAAAGACATTTGAAAACATGAAGGCTAAATAGCATGCTATTGAACAATGAATGGATTACCATGGAGAGCAAGGAAGAAATTTAAAAATTCCTGGAAACCAATGAAAATGAACACACAACAACACAAAATCTATGGGATGCAGCAAAAGCAGTTCTGAGAGGAAAGTTCATAGCACTAAAGGCTCACCTCAAGAAACGAGAAATATTTCTAACTGACTACCTAATTTCACAACTTATAGAAGTAGAAAGCATAAAACAAACAAAAGAAAACTCCAGAGCAAGTAAAAGGAAGGAAATAGTAAAGATCAGAGCAGAAATAAACAACATGGAGATCAGAAATGAAACACAGAATTGGTTCTTTGAAAAGATAAAGAAGATTGATGAACCCTTAGCTAGAGTCACTAAGAAACAAAGAGAGAGAATCCAAATACACAAAATCAGAAATGAAAGAGGAGAAATAACTGACACCACAGAAATACAAAGGTTTGTTAACAAATTTTATGAACAATTATATGGTAACAAATTCAACAATCTAAGTGAAATGGACAAATTTCTAGAAACACATAGTCCCCTGAAGCTGGACTGGGAAGAGAAAGAAAACTTGAACAAACCAATAACAACAGAAGAAATTGAAGATGTAATCAAGACTCTTCCAGCAAACAAAAACCCAGGCCCAGACTGCTTCATGGGGGAATTTTACTGAACATTTAAAGAAGAACTAATACCCATTCTCCTCAAACTATTTCAAAAAATTCAAGAAGAAGAAAGACTTCCAAACTTGTTTTATGAGGCCAGCATAATTCTAATTCCAAAACCAGAAAAAGACACTACAAAGAAAGAAACTACAGGCCAATATCCCTGATGAACATAGATGCCAAAATCCTGAACAAAATACTAGCAAATCAAATCCAGGAATACATAAAAAAAAGTGATTTACCATGACCAAGTAGGATTTATCCCAGAGATGAAGGCTGGTACAATAGTGGTAAATCAATAAATGTGATACACCACATAATCAAAATTAAATATAAAAATCATATGATCATATTAGTAGATGCTGAATAAGCATTCGACAAAATCCAGCACCCAATTTCTGATAAAAATGCTCAACAATTTGGGAATAGAGAGATCATATCTCAACATAATAAAGGCATATATGAAACACTTACAGCCAACATCATAGTCAATGCACAAAAACTAAAAGCATTCCCCTTAAGAACAGAAAAAAGACAAGCATGCCCATTTTCGCCACTGTTATTTAACATAGTACCGGAAGTCTTAGCCACAGCGATGAGACATGAAGAAAAAATAAAAGGGGTCCAAATTGGAAAGGAGGAAGTGAAACTGTCATTATTTGCAGATGACATATATTATACATAGAAAACCCTAAACACTCCATCAAAAATCTATTAGACTTAATAAATGAATTTGGCAAAGTAGCAGGGTACAAAATTAACATCAAGAAATTTATGGCAGCCCTACCTGTTTGGCTTAGCAGTTGGAGTGTTGGCCTGTGGACCAGCGAGACCTAGGTTCGATTCCTGCTAGGGGCACGTACCGAAAAAAAAAAAAAAAAGTAAAGAAATCAAAGACATTCTTATATATCAATAATGAACTCACAGATAAAGAAACTAAAAAAGCAATCCTATTTACCATCGCGGCAAAAAAGTCAAGAAACCTAGGAATAAACTTAACCAAAGAAGTAAAGGACCTATTTGCAGAAAACTACAGGACATTGAAAAAAGAAATAGAGGAAGATATAAAAATGTGGAAAGACCTAACTTGTTCAAGGATTGGAAGAATTAACATCATTAAAATGTCCATACTACCCAAAGCAATCTATAGATTAAATGCAATCCCCATCAAAATACCAATGATATACTTCACAGAACTAGAAGAAATACTTCAAAAGTTTGTGTGGAACCAGAAAAGACCCCAAATAGTCACAGCTAAAAAAGATATAGTATGTGGGAGCACAATACCAGATTTCAGGTTATACTACAAAGCTATTGTAATCAAAACAGCCTGGTACTGGCACAAGAACAGGCACATATATCAATGGAACAGAACAGAGAACCCAGAAATGGACCCAAGACAATATGCTCAATTAATACTTGACAAAGGTGGCAAGAGCATACAACAAAGTTGAGACAGTCTCTTTAATAAACGCTGTTGGGAAAATTGAACAGCTACATGCAGAAAAAATGAAACTAGACCATCAATTTACACCATACACAAGAATCAACTCAAAATGGATAAAAGACTTAAATGTGGCTCGTGAATCCATAAACATCCTAGAAGAAAATGTAGGCAACAAAATTTTAGACATCATACACAGCAGAATTTTCACTGATACATCACCTAAGGTAACAGAAACAAAGGAAAAAATGAACACATGGGACTATATCAAACTCAAAAGCTTATGCACAGCAAAAGATACAATCATCAAAACAGAAAGGCTACCCACTGTATGGGAGAGCATAATTGCCAATGAAATATCAGATAAGGGGTTAATTTCCAATATATATAAAGTGTTCATATAACTCAACAAAAGACAAAGAACCCAATTAAAAAATGGGCAGAGGAACTAAATAGACACCTCTCCAAACTGGACATACAAATGGCTAAGAGACATAGGAAGAAATGCTCAACATCACTAATCATCAGAGAGATGCAAATTAAATCAACAATGAGGTATCACCTCACACCTGTCAGAATGGCCACCATCAACCAATCATCAAACAACAAGTGTTGGCGAGGGTGTGGAGAAAAGAGGACTCTTGTACACTGCCAGTGGAAATGCAGACTGGTGCAGCCACCATAGAAAGCACTATGGTTTTACCTCAAAAAATTAAAATTTGAATTGCCATTTGACCCAGTGATCCCACTTTTAGAAATATACCCTAAGAAGCCTGAAACACCAATCAGAAAGAATATATGTACCCCCATGTTCATATCAGCACTATTTACAATTGCTAAGGTCTGGAAACAGCCCAAGTGTCCATCAGTAGACAAATGGATAAAAAAGCAGTGGTTCATATACACGATGGAGTACTATGCAGTTTTAAGAAAGAAAGATTTCTTGTCCTCTGAGACGATATGGAGGGACCTGAAAAGTATATTACTAAGTGAGACACGCCAAGCAGAGAAAGACAAACACCATATGATCTCACTTATTTGTGGAATATAATGAACATAACAGTCTGAAGAACAGGGTAGTCCCAGAGACATGAAAGTGGGGTCCAGACTGACAATCCTCAGAGGAGGTGCTGAGGTGGGGGAGCGATAAACCACAAAACTTATATGCATGTATGCATGAACAATGGACATGGACAACAAAGCTGGGGACAGGGCGGAGAGGGAGTGGAGGAGGGTGTCAATGTGGAAAAGGAGAAACATCTGTAACAAATAAATAAATGAATAAAAAAAGTACTTAACTTCAAAGAACAGTAATTCCCATGACAATGAAGTATGGAATACTATGAGAAGATCCAACAGGGGAACCTCTTACATTAATAATATGTTGGTCCATCCGTGGTGTCACAATGGTAAATTTTATTTGTTTTTATAGCCAAGTAATATTCTACTGTCTATATGTACCACATTTTGCTCTGGCCGGTGTGGTTCAGTTGGTTGGAGTGTTGTTCCGTATACTGAAAGGTTGCAATTTTGATTCCTAATCAGGGCACATACCATGGTTGTGGGTTTGATGTCTGGTATGGAAGGCAACCAACTGATGCTCTCTTATCTCTGTCTCTGTCTCTGTCTCTCTCTCTCTCTCTGTCTCTGTCTCTCTCTCTCCCTCTCTCTCTCTCCTTCTCTCTCTCTCTCTCTCCCCACTGCCCCCTTCACTTTTTTATCCACTCATCTGTTGATAGGCATGCAGATTGCTTTCATATTTTGGTTATTGTGAATAATGCTGCAGTGAACATAGGGTTGCATATATCTTTTCAAACTAGCATTTTTGGATTTCTTTGAATAAATACTCAGAAGTGGAATTACTGGGTCATAAGGTAATTCTATTTTCAATTTTTTGAGGAACCTCTATATTCTTTCAACAGTGGCTGCGTCAGTTTACACTCCTATCAACAGTGCACGAGGGTTCCCTTTTCTCCACATCCTCACAATGCTTGTTTGTTGACTTATTGATGATGCCATTCTGGCAAGTGTGAGGTTTTAATTTGCATTTATCTGATGATTAATGACATTGAGCAACCTTTCATATGTCTATGACCTTCTGTGTGTCCTCTTTGGAAAAGTGTATATTCAGGTCCTCTGCACATTTTTAAATAGAATTGTTTATTTTTTTTTAGTGTTGTCTGAGTTCTATATAAATTTGGTTATTGATCTTTTTTTGGATGTTCTCCCATTCAGTAGGTTGTCTTTTCATTTTCTTGATGTTTTCCTTTGCTGTGCAAACTGTTTTTAGTTTGATGAAGTACCATTTATTTATTTTGCCTTTTGTTTCCTTTGCATGAGGAGAAATATCAGAAAAAATATTGCTAAGAGAAATGTCAGAGAGATTACTGCCTATGTTTCCTGCTGGGAATTTTTGGTTTTGAGTCTCATATTTAAGTCTTTAATCCATTTTGAGTTTATTATTGTGTATGGTGTAAGAAGGTGGTCTATTTCATTTTTAAATGTGTCTTCCCGATTTTTCCAATGTCATTTATTTAATAGACTGTCTTTGCCCCATTGTATATTCTTGCCTCCTTTGTTATAAATTAGTTAACATATAGGTATAGGTTTATTTCTGTGTTCTCTGTTTGTTCTATTGATTGAAGTGTCTGTTTTTATGCCAGTACCATCATCCTATTTTGAAGACTATAGCCTTGTAGTATAATTTGATATAATTTCACCAGTAGTCTTTTAAACAAATTTCAGAGAATCATTTTTTTAATTGCAGGAATTCCCAGTGTCTCAAAAGAAAATTATAACCACCAGGCAAGCATATATAAGAATGCAACATAAAATGCTGGCAGCAAACCAATGTGGGTGGGAAATCACCAGACAGGGAAATTCTGCTCCTCCTCTAATAATTCTGTAATTGTTTCAGGGGTGTTATTTCTGCTGCTCCAACCATGCTATAAGTTTATTTTAAAAATAAACTTTGTATTCTGGAATAAATTTAGATTTATGAAAAAATTACAAAGGTAGTACAGAGAGTTCCCAACTGCCCTCCCCCTGCTTCCCCTATTGTTAACATAATCATGGTATGTTCATCAAAACTCAGAAACTAACATTTATTCATTACTGTTAATTAAATTCTGGACTTTGTTAGGATTTCACTAGTGTTCCCACTAATATCTTTTTTCTATTCTAGGATCCAGTCCAGGAGACCACATTGTACTGAGTCACTTCCCTAGTCTCTTTCCTTGTTTTTTTATGATCTTGACAATTTTGGGAAGCACTGGTCAGATATTTTTGCAGAATATTTTAAAATTTGGGATTGTCTTTGTTGTTGTTAATCCTCACCCAACTATATTTTTCCATTGATTTTTCTAGACAGAGTGGAAGGAAGAGAGAGAGAAGCATTGACATGAGAGAGACACATAGATTGGTTGCCTCCTGCATGACCCCTTCAACCCAGGTACGTGACCTTGACCAGGAATCAAACTCACCACCCTTTGCTCCTCAGGCCAATGCTCTCACTGTTGAGCCAAAGCAGCCCGGGCTGGGTTTGTCTTTTTTTTTATAATTAGACTGGATAATGGGTTTGGAGAAGAATAATGCAGACGTGAAGTACCCTTCTTCTCATATCCTATTGAGTATGCCTGGTATCAATATGCCTTATCCCTGGCAATGTTAACCTTGATAGTACAGCAGCCAAGGTGGGGCTTACCCGGTTCTCCACTGTAAAGTTACCTTTCCTCTCTATTTCCATTCTCTCTGTATTAGTAGGAAGTCACTAAGTTCAGCACATACTCAATGAGAGGTAGGGTGGAGGGGTTAGGAACAATGAGGCCCATCTGCCTACATAAATTATTTGCAATTCTTCTGTAAGGAAGATTTGTCTCTTCCCTCCTCTTTATTTACATATTCAATCATATATTTATATCAGTGGGAACTCATGTATGTTTATTTTATACTTTGGTTTACAATTTATTACTACACTATTAATTTTATTATTATACCATTTATATTAAAAATGTTCTAGCTTTGACCATTGGGAGATCTTTTAGGTTGGCTCCTGTGTCCCTTTGATATTCCCTTTATCCTGTTTTCGGAGTATTTCCTTACTTTCTGTCTATGCTCATTTTGTATTTTCCCTGCCCAAGACCCAGAATCAACCATGTCTCAAAGCAGCCTAGTTCCTTTTATGGGAAAATCACATTTAGAAATCAAGATCTGGGCAACAATTTTTGACAGTTTTCAATCTTATTTATAACATTGCTCTAAATATTCCTTGAGCTAACTCTTTGCACATATCCATGATTATTTCTTATTACAAATGCCTAAAGGTGGAATTGTTGAGTTAGAGGTAATTTTAAGGCTTTCAATATATTGCCAGTTGTCTTCTAGAAAGATTATACCTATTTATATGGCCATGCATGTTATGGAGATTTGTTGTTTTGCATTTTAAATACCTAGTAAATTTCATTTTCTGACCAAACTGTATCTTAACTCATCTACACTGACAACACACCAGCCTAAGCCACACTTGCCTCTCTCCTGGATTTCCTCCATGGACTTGTAATTTGTCTCCTCTCCTCCTTCTCTACTCCACCATCTCCACCCTTTAGAGAAAAATCGGAACATTTTAAAAATACAAATAAATGAGATCATGTTGTGCTCCTGCTTTAAAACCTTCCAAGAGTGCTTGATACACAAAGAATTCTTACAAAACCAAAAGGAAAATACTTCAGTTCTTAAAAACCTACCTAGAAGGCTTGATGCACAGGTAATAAATTATAAAATCTTGAATGTGGATATAAGGCCATGGGCAGTCTGGGTGGTCTCTGCCTCTGTGGTTTCTCTTGCTTTTGTCCTCCTCACTCAAATACATCAGGCAGACATTAGCCAGCTTGATGTTTGTCTAACATGCCTACCTGTTTCCTGGTTCATGGCTTTTTAGATCAATTTTTCCCACTGCCAAGAATATCTCCCTACCCCCCCAAATAGTAAATTTCTAGTAATTCTTGAAATGCTCAATTGAAATATCAGTTCCTTATTCCTAATATAATTCTACCTGAAAATCCTCTCATAGTTTCCTTTACATTATCATTGAAGCACTCCTCACAGGGCCTAATTACAATTATATAACTATTTAATATTCACCTCTCCAGTGAAATCTAATCTCCTGAGAGCGAGGATGGTGTTCAGTTTGAACCTAGCAGAGCCCCTGGTACTTGGTAGGAACTCAATACTTATTTGTTGAATGAATATTAAGAGTTCATGCAGTCAAACATATTCCAGGAGAAAAAAATCTGCATTAAGTGAGGTACTGTGAAACCTCAGTTCTTTTCGTGGAGAAGATTGTAATTGATGTATTTGAAAAATGAAATGGATCTGTCCATTCCAGTTAGAATATGATTTAGGAGAAAACTTACTTTGCAAGCATGGTTAGAACATTTACAGGGCCAGTTTAGCTCTTGGGAGATACCAGTTTACATTCAGCACCCTATGACAGAGTACACTTCCCTACTGTTTGCTGTGGCAGATTGTATCTTGTAAGGGTGGCCACAGTAAAATCTTCCCTCTCACATGGTCTCCATGCAATATGACTTTGGTACTCATTCCATTGAGAGACAGGGTCTTTTCTCTTCTCTTGAAAATGGGCAAGTTTGTGACTTTAGCAGATTTGATACTATGTGGTTCTCGAGGCTAGATCTTAAAATGTGATAGGCTTCTACCTACTTGTCTTGGGACCCTTGTCTTTGGAGGCCTGGGTGACCATGTAGGAAGAGCGAGGTCTTCATGTCAAGCCACACAGAGAGGACACAGGGAAGTGTTATGGCCCACAGCCAGCATCGGCTGCCTGCCACGTGAGTGAAGAGACCTGTCTAGTCACCTCCAGCTTTTGAATCTTGCCAGCTGAGGCTGTAGATATCATGGAGCAGAAACAAGCTGCTCCACTGTGGTTTTTCTGAATTCCTGACCCACAGAATCAAATGGTGGTTTTAGTTGCCAATTTTGGGGAAAATTTGTTATGTAGCAGTAGGAACTGAAGAAATTTCAACGGTATCGTTTTTTATTTATTTATTTTTACTGTCCTCAGTCTGAGTGTAGAAACCTATCATTTAAATTTATATGCCTTTATTGTTAGTAAGATTGAATGTGTCTTTATATGAATATGAACCTGTTGTATCTCTTTTTTCCTTGTTAGCACTTTTTTCCCATTAAAAAAAATCAATTATTCCTGTTTTGTATTTGTAAATATTCTTTGTATATCAAGGATGTTAAACTTTTTTTCTGTTACATGTTCCAAATATTTTGCTGTTATCATTTGTTGTTGTTTATGGTGTTATTTACTTGTGTGTATTCTTCAAAGTCAGACTTGAATATTTTCTAGTTCTTTCTAGTGACCTTGAGTCATTGTTGCCTTCATCCGAAGCCAATTATATTTATTCCCTGCTTTTGTGTTGAAGTGCACAGTGTTCCCTCAGCTGTGGAAATGATCCTCTACCACTTCTAATTTTTGTTAACACTTGATCATACTTTGGTTTAATGAGGTGTTGAGGGGGAGGGAAGATAAACCAAAGAACTTATATGCATATATGCATAACCAATGGACATAGACAACAATGCTGTGAGTGGCAGAGGGTGGGGCAGGATTGGGAGGAGGGTGTCTATGGGGGGAAAAAGGAGAAACATCTATAACAAAAATACATTAATAAATAAAAAATATAAAATCCTAAAACAATTATATTTCAGTAAAGCTTATATCTATTTGCAATATTGAGTCTCTTAACAGAAAAATGTTTTAGTATAATCTTAAGAGTTCCCGTATAGAGAAAAACACAGAGTTGTAATTTGACGTAAGCTATTGACTAATAAGAGGGATGTAGGAATGAAGACTGCTATAGATCAAGGTAAAAAATAATTGAAAACTTTAGAAACAAGCTATGTAGAATCATTGGTGAGAAAAGAATAATTATGAAAATATGTGCTAGAAAAAATTTAGATAAGTTGTGTCTCATCTGTTGCTTATAAATGATAAAATGGGAGAAAATCTAGATGCAAGGTGGGTAGAATAAGCATAGCAGAAATTTGGACAACAAGAAAAGCCAATATAAAAGTTTCTCCCTATCAATAGCTAACATTTCAAGAAAGTTACTGGATAGTTGAAGTAAGCCATGGGCAGATATGAAAGGTACCTACTTTGATATAAAGTTATCTATAGGCCTGAATTGTAGAGTTGTATAGTTCAATTCTGGTATTGAAATTTGGAGAGTATATTCTATAATGAATATTGGTAGTTAAGATTAAAGCCATCTTAAATGCCTCAGGAATTTTTATTTTTTTAAAATTATGTTCAAGTGCATCTTTTCAAGAATGAGAGTCTGAGTCTGGCTGATTTACTTTCGGTTGTGTAGGAAAGCAGATATAACTGAGAAGAAACACAGCGTAATCTCTGCCTTCAGATAATGTTACTGGAAATGTAGGGGTCTAGACCTTCTGGTTGTAACAGCTAAGGACTCATCCATCTCCCTATTGTAAATTTATCCTAACTGCACACCAAATTCTTGGAGCAACTAGCTATGTCAACATATCCACAAAGAGACAGCCAGATTTACACTTGGAGATAACCAGTAGCAGCAGCATCAACTGCTGCTCAGAAGTCCATGCAGTGGCAAAGGGTGATCCATCAACATATATTTTACTGCATGATTAGAAATAAATCAACAGTGAGTGTTTATGTAATTTTAAGAACTCTTTATACACAATACACCATTCATTGACTTAAGGATGTTTTTGGAAATAGTCACAGATAATTTCTGTTACATCGAAGGACTTGCAACATGTGGTGTACTTAGGAACAATGGCCAGAGAATTCTCAATGCTTCCAATTTTAATAAAGGAGCTTCCTCTATCAGGTGGGATTCCTTTTCAATAAAATGTTTTTACAGCAATATTACTGGCTCCTAGTAGTTGTGAGGTGGTGTCTTGTGTGTTGCTTTGGATTTTTCTGAGGCTAATGATGTTGAGCATCTTTTCATATGCTTATTGGCCATTTGTATATCCTCTTTGGAGAAATGTCTATTCAGATCATATCTTGGTTTTAAAAATTTGGGTTATTTGCCTTTTGGTATTGAGCTCTGAACATTCTTCACAAATCCTAGATACAGTCCCTTATTAGATAGACAATTTGAAAACATTTCTCCTGTTTTATGGGTTGTCTTTTCTCTTTCTTGATGGTATCCTTTGAAGCACAACAATTTTAAGTATTGATGAAGCCCAATTAATTTTTTTCTCGTTGTGTATGCTTTTGGTTTCATATCTAAGAAAGCTTTGACTAACCCACAATTATGATGATTTAGTCTATATTTTCCTTATAGTTGGGTAGCAAAGTTGTTGAGGAACAGCTAACCCACTTTCACCTTATACTTTTGGTAAACTACCATTATCTTTCATAAATAATCTAAGAGTTGTTTTTGATCAATTTGCCTAAGGTCGTTTTGGAACCCCTTTGTGCCCTAGGATGGAGACTTAATGAATAGTGTAAAGAGAAACTCAAGATACAGATGAAATCAACAGAGTTTTAGAGGGAAATGAAAACTCAGAATGTCCAGCTCACTTAGGTTACCATCAGGTTACTACATAATACCCACAGTAATTACAGAGACCATATTACTATATTCCCTGTACAAACTTCCACAGACCTTTCCTGCATATCCCGATGAACAAAATCTAAAAAAGAAAAGTATTGATGGTAACCTACAACTTAACTTGAATGGGTCCTGGGTAGTCCAGACCTCTTATTAATTAGCATGACTTTAACAAGTACAACAGGGGTCTTCAAATGAGTCCATTGAGACTAAACCTTTTCTGTTCCAAGTGAGTTTAAGAGGTCTATGAGGTGAAGTTACTCTCCTGCATAATTGAGTAAAATCAGTGAATTCCCTCAGTGATATTCTAATTTCCTTGATCTTAATCTTTCCCCAGGTGATGTATCTGGGAGAGTCCTTAATGAATATTAACCATTATTAAATATGTTAAGCCTGCTGAGCACCATAAAGTAAACACAGGAGAGACCACACCAGTAACCTCAGTGAGCATAAACGTAGAGCAGTTTCTTCCCACAGCTGGCCCTAGCTGCTGTATGGGGAACACACAGCAGGAGTTCCTACTAATTCAGACTGAGTTCAATGTCACCCACTTATTTGCTGCATTAGAGACAATTTAGCTAGATCATCCAAATCTACAGATAGGAATAAGAATCTAGGAGTGTGGGGAAGGACAATACAGGCATAGAATAATATACTCTAACATTATTGTCTGGTAGCTAATTCTCTACCTTTTATTTATTTGTTTTTAATTAATTTATTTTTGTTACAGATGTTTCTTTTTCCCCCCTCTGATACCCGCCTCTGCCTTCCCCACCCCGTCCCCAGCTTTTTTGTTCATGTCCATTTTTCATGCATGTATGCATATAAGTTATGTGGTTTATCTCCCCACCCCACCCCCTCTTCTGGGAATTGTCAGTCTGTACCCACTTCCACGTCTCTGGGACTACCCTATTCCTCAGACTGTTATGTTCATTATATTCCATAAATAAGTGAGATCATATGATATTTGTTTTCTCTGTTTGGCTTGTTTTGCTTAGGATGACACTTTCCGGGTCCCTCCACATCATTTCAAAGGATAAGAGATCTTTCTTACAGCTACATAGTACTCCATTGTGTATATGTACCACTGATTTTCTATCCCTTCGTCAACTGGTGGACATTTGGGCTGTTTCAAGATCTTACCTATTGTAAATAGGGCTGCTACAAACATGAGGGTACATATATTCCTTCTGATTGGTGTTTCAGGCTTCTTAGGGTATATTCCTAAGAGTGGGATCACTGGATCAAATGGAGTTCAATTTTTAATTTTTTGAGGTAACACCATATTGTTTTCCATAGTGGCTGCAACAGTCTGCATTCCCACCAGCAGTGCACTAGAGTCCCCTTTTCTCCACACCCTCGCCAACACTTCTTGTTTAATGATTTGTTGATGGCGGCCATTCTGACAGGTGTGAGGTGATACCTCATTGTTGTTTTAATTTGCATCTCTCTGATGAGTAGTGATGTTGAGCATTTCTTTATATGTCTCTGGGCCATTTGTATGTCCTGTTTGGAGAGGTGTCTATTCAATTCCTCTGCCCATTTTTTAATTGGGTTCTTTGTCTTCCTTTTGTGGAGTTGTATGAGTACTCTATATATTTTGGAAATTAACCCCTTATTTGATGTATCATTGGCAACGATGTTCTCCCATACAGTGGGTTGCCTTTCCATTCTGATGGTTGTTTCTTTTGCTGTGCAGAAGCTTTTGAGTTCGATGTGGTCCCATGTGTTCATGTTCTCCTTTGATACTGTTGCCTTAGGTGATGTATCAGTGAAAGTTCTGCTGCATATGATGTCTGAAATATTATTGCCTACATTTTCTTCTAGGATTTTTATGGATTCGTGAGTCAAATTTAAGTCTTTTATCCATTTTGAGTTTATTCTTGTGTATGGTGTAAGTTGAGGGTCTAGTTTCATTTTCTTGCATGTAACTGTCCAATTTTCCCAACACCAGAAGCTGTCCTTACTCCACTGTATTCTCTTGTCACCTTTGTCAAATATTAATTGACCATATTTCCTTGGGTCCATTTCTGGGTTCTCTGTTCTGTTCCATTGATCTACCTGCCTGTTCTTCTGCCAGTACCAGGCTGTTTTGATGACAGTGGCTTTGTAGTATAACCTGAAATCTGGTAATGTGATCCCTCCAACTTTGTTCTTCTTTTTCAAGATTGCTGTGACTATTTGGGGTCTTTTTTGGCTCCATATGAACTTTTGAAGTATTTGTTCTGTGAAATATGTTGTTGGTATTTTGATGAGGATTGTATTGAATCTATAGATTGCTTTGGGTAGTATGGACATTTTAATGATGTTAATTCTTCCAATCCATGAACAAGATATGTGCTTCCACTTTTTTATATCTCCCTCTATTTCTTTTCTCAGTGACCTGTAGTTTTATGTGAATAGGTCCTTTATTTCTTTGGTTAAGTTTATTCCTAGGTTATCTTAATTTTTTGCTACAATGGTAAATGGGATTGTTTTTTAGTTTCCCTTTCTGTGAGTTCATCATTGGTGTACAAGAGTGCTGTTGATTTCTTGATGTTAATTTTGTATCCTGCTACTTTGCCAAATTCATTTATTAGCTCTAGTAAATTTTCGATTGAGTCTTTCGGGTTTCCTACATATAGTATCATGTCATCTGCGAATAATGACTGTTTCACTTCCTCCTTTCCAATTTGGATCCCTTTTATTTTTTCTTCATGTCTGATTACTGTGGCTAAGACTTCCAGAACTATGTTAAATAAGAGTGGTGAAAGTGGGCATCCTTGTCTTGTTCCTGTTCTTAAGGAAAATGCTTTTAGTTTTTGCTCATTAAGTATGATGTTGGCTGTAGGTCTTTCATATATGGCCTTTATTATGTCGAGAGGTGATCCCTCTATTCCCACATTGCTGAGTGTTTTTATCAGAAATGGGTGCTGGATTTTGTCAAATGCTTTTTCAGCATCTATTGATATGATCATATGATTTTTATCTTTCATTTTTTTTATGTGGTGTATCACGTTTATTAATTTGCTAATATTGTACCAGCCTTGCATGCCTGGGATGAATCCCACCTGCTCATGGTGAATAATTTTTTTGATGTATTGCTGGATCCGATTTGCTAATACTTTGTTCAGGATTTTGGCATTTCTGTTCATCAGGGATATTGGCCTGTAGTTTTCTTTCTTTGTAGTGTCTTTTTCTGGCTTTGGAATTAGAATTATGCTGGCTTCATAAAACGGGTTTGGAAGTCTTCCTTCTTCTTAATTTTTTGAAATAGTTTGAGGAGAATGGGTGTTAGTTCTTCTTTGAATGTTCAGTAAAATTCCCTATGAAGCTGTCCAAGCCTGGGCTTTTGTTTGCTGGGAGTCTTGATTACATCTTCAATGTCTTCTGTTGTTCTTGGTCTGTTCAAGTTTTCTGTCTCTTCTTGGTTCTGTTTTGTGAGACTATGTGTTTTAATTATTTTTATTTTTATTTTTTATCCTCACCTGAGGACATTTTTTGATATTTTGTTCAGATAGAGTGGGAGGGAGAGAGAGAGAGAGAAACATTGATGTGAAAGGGACACATCGAGTGGTTGCCACCCACACGACCCAACCAGGGCCGGGGACAAACTGCAACTGAGGTACGTGCCCTTAGTGGGAACCGAACCCAGGTCTCTCCAGACCGCAGGCTGATGCTCTAACCGCTGAGCCAAACTGGTCAGGGCGAGACTATGTGTTTTAAGACGTTTGTCCATTTTGCTTAGATTGTGAAACTTGTTGCCATATAATTGTTCATAATATTTGCTAACAATTCTTTGCATTTCTGTGATGTTAATTATTATTTCCTCATTTTCATTTCTGATTTTGTGTATTTGGGTTCTCTCTCTTTGTTTCTTGGTGAGTCTAGCTAAGGGTTCATCAGTCTTGTTTATCTTTTCAAAGAACCAGCTCTTTGTTCCTTTGAATCGTTTTTTTTTTTGTGTGTGTGTGTGTGTGTGTGTGTCCATGTCATTTATTTCTGCTCTGATCTTTACCATTTCCTTCCTGCTACTTGCTCTGGGGTTTTCTTTTTGTTTGCTTTCTAGTTCTTTAAGTTGTGAGGTTAGATGGTCTATTAGAAATTTTTCTTGCTTCTTGAGGTATGCCTGTAGTGCTATAAACTTCCCTCTCAGAACTGCTTTTGCTGCATCCCATAGATTTTGTGTTGTGTGTTCATTTTCATTGGTTTCCAGGAATTTTTAAATTTCTTCCTTGATTTCCATGGTAACCCATTTATTGTTCAATACCATGCTATTTACCCTCCATGTTTTCAAATGTTTTTGCATGTTCTTGTTGCAATTGATTTCTAGTTTCATGCCATTGTGATCTGAGAAGTTACTTGATATGATTTCAATCCTCTTGAACTTGTAGAGACTTAGTTTGTGCCCTAAAATGTGGTCTATCTTTGAGAATGTCCCATGTGCACTTGAGAAGAATGTGAATTATGCAGTTTTGGGGTGTAAATCTTTGTAGATATCTATTAAATCCATTTAATCTAGCACTTCATTTAGAGTCTGTGTTTCCTTGTTAATTTTTTGTCTTGATGATCTATCCAGTGACTTCAGTGGAGTGTTGAAGTCCCCTGCTATGATTGTATTGCTGTTGATTTCTCCTTTGAAGTCCTCAGAAGATTTTTAATATATTTTGGTACTCTTATATTGGGTGCATATATGTTTACCAAGGTTATATCTTCCTGTTGGATAGATCCTTTCAATATTATGTAGTGGCCTTCTTTGTCTCTAGTTATGGTCTTAATTTGATATCTAGTTTATCAGATATGAGTATTGCTACTCCAGCTTTTTTCTGCTTTCCGTTTGATTGAAAGATTTTTTTCCATCCCTTCACTTTCAACCCATGTGAGTCTTTTGTTGTGAGGTGGGTCTCTTGTAAACAACATTTATGTGAGTCATGCTTTCTTATCCAGTCAGCTACTCTGTTTCTTTTTATCGAAGTATTCAATTCATTCACATTTAAGGTGATTATTGATATGTACTTATTTATTATCATTTTTGTTTAGTGTGGTTACATTTTTCTTTCTATTTCTTCTACTAATTATAGCAGTCCTTTTAGCATATCTTTCAGTGCTGGTTTGGTGTTAATATATTCCCTTAGCCTTTTTTTTTTTTTTTGTCTGAGAGTTCTTTATTTGACCTACTCTTTTGAATGATAGCCTTGCTGGATAGAGTAGTTTTGGATTTAGATCCTTGTTTTTCATGACCTTGATGACTTCATGCCACTCTCTTCTGACCTGTGGTGTTTTTCATGAGAAGTCAGCTGAGAGCCTTATGGGGTTTCCTTTGTAGGTAACCTGTTGCTTATCTCTTGGTACCTTTAGGATTCTCTCTTTGTCTTTAATTTTTGGCATTCTAATAACTATGTGTCTTGATGTAGGCCCGTTTATGTTCTTTTTACTTGGGGCTCTCTGTGCTACTTGAACTTGAACGCCTTCTTCCTTCACCAAATTAGAAAGTTTTCTGTCACTATTTCTTCAAATATATTCTCTAACCCTTGCCCATTTGTTTCCTCTCTGGGCACTCCTATGATGCGAATGTTATTACGTTTCTAGTTGTCCCACAGTTCTCTTAAGCTGTCTTCCTGTTTTTAGTTGTTTTTTTCCTTTTGGTTTTCTGATAGGTTGATCTTTTCTACCCTGTCTTCTAATTCACTGATCTGGTCCTCAGCTTCCTCTACTCTGCTTCTTAGTTCTTCCAATGTGTTCTTAATTTCTGCTATGTCATTCTTCATTTCCACTTGGTTAGTTTTCAGTGTTTTCATGGGTGCTGATGTCCTTACTCATGCTGTTGAGCTTCCTCAAGATTATGGCTCTGAACTCTACCTCTGATAATTTGCTTAACTGCATTTCGTTGATCTCATCTTTGATAGAGTTCTCTTGTTCTTTCGTTTGGGATTTGTTTCTTTGTTTCACCATTTTGGCTATCTCTGTGGCTTTTGGAGCCTGCCAAATTTTCCATGTGGGTGTTGGTAGTATGCTCTTTGTGGCTCCCTCTATTGGGTTCAGATGAGCCTGGGTGGGCCCACCACTGTCAAGTCTTACTTTCCTGGGTAGATTTGCAAGCCCAGCAAACGTTCAGTTATCCTCTAGCTTTTTCCTGGTGGCTAGTAGTCTCAGTTACTCAGTGCCTTGGAATGTAGCCCTGGTGTTCTACATATGAGAATATCCAGAGGGTGGGATAGATGCTGGTTGTTAATGAGCCTCAATTTTTAATTCTTTGCCTTACCTGGGAAAGTCTGAATCTCTGATGGGGGGGAGGGGCTGCTGCTTTTCCCCCCAGCTGTGGGGAGGAGCACACTGGCCCTCATTCTTTGTGGCCACAACTCAGCAAATACTCTGAGCGCCCTCTAAATCCAGGTTGTCCCCACAGAGTTCTAGCCCAGTCTTCCCTCTCTCTCCCCTAGCCCCCAGGTGAGTGTCTGTGGCTATTTTAGTGCTGTGTCCTGGCTCTCTGAGCTGTGGGGCAAGCTTGGTCTTTATTCTCTGAGGGTGCTACTCACAGCTAAGACTGCTGCTGTCTGTGAGCTCCCAGCACACCACCCTCCATGCCTCTGCAGATCCTACCAGTGTCCCTGGTTATAGGGTCCTGTCCTGCTGCTTTTCTGTTGCTTTTTTAAATAAGGATTTGTCTTTATTTTAGTTGTAATTCCATTTGGTCCTGGGAGATTGTCTGTGTAGCTTCCATTCACTCAGCCTCCATTTTCACATCTTCTAAGGCTGTCTTGTGCGCAGGTGGGTCGCACAGACCTCTCTTGTACCCCTGCCCCCTGCAGGTCCCGTGGGTAACTGGATGGCACAGTCCTTGCTGGGTTGCACAGACCTCTCTGGTGCTTCAGCACCCCACAGGTCCTGTGGGTAACTGGATGGCGCAGTCCCTGTTGGGTTGCACAGGCCTCCCTGGTGCCCCGCACCCTGCATGTCCTGTGGGCAGGCAGCTGGATAGCACCAGTCCCTTTCAGGCTCTGGCTTCCCACTGCTCTTGTGGGCTATTGGGTCACAGAGGCCTCTCTGGTGCCCCTGCACTCTGCAGGTCCTGCGGGCTGGCAGCTGGATCACACCAGTCCCTCTGAGGCTCAGGCTTCCCACTGCTCTTGTGAGCTGCTGGACTACACAGGCCTCTGTGGAGCCCCCAGCTCAGCCACTGGTAACTGGGGAGTGCTGCTGCCCCATGGGGCTCAACTCCTGCTCAACTTTTGCTGCAGATTTTGGGGATGGGTCTCATCTGCTGGTCTGTGCTTCTGTTGCCTGGGGATGGATGTCTGCTCCCCAGCCTCTCTTGCTGGGGGTACATCTTGACTCTGATAGGGCTGCTACTATAGGGGATGGTGCTGGGCTCCTGGCTCTTTGAGGCTTCTGCGATGGGCATCTTGGGAGCTCCAATACTGTGCACTGGTCTGTGTTGACACAGAGTGTCCACTGGTCTGATGGTGCCAGGTGCGCTGGTGGGCTCAGGTTGCTGGGCCCTAGCTGCTCCCACTGCCTCCTCCCAGGGAAGACCCGGGATCTTCCAAAATGGTGGGACATCCCTGCAGTGCAGAGAGAAGCACCCTGAAAAGCTGTTTACCAAGGTAGCTGGCCGCTCCTGTCCACAGCACAGGAACCTTCTGCTTCGTGTCTCTGCACTGCAGGAGTTTGGTAGTCCACCTTCAGGTCCACTCACACTCTCTCTCACACTCATCCTCCCTCCGGTCCTGCCTGCCACCATCTTCCTGACCACTCTACCTTTTAAAAGTCATCTGTTTTTATGATTCTCAAGCATCAGTTGGGTTGGGAGTATCCTAAGCATGTAGATTGAAATGGAAATAGATTGAAATGAAGATCAGCTAACTGTCATGATATGTTAAACTGATGAACCTCAAAGGGAAGGGGGGAGGTGAGGTGGGATGAGAGAAACCAAAGAACTTATATGCATAACCAATAGACACAGACAATTGTGTGGGGAAAGCAGGAGGGGAGGTAGAATTGGGGAGGAGGGGGTCAAGGAGGGAAAATGATATATATTGAATAATACTGATAAGTTAAAAAAAAGAAAGAATGAAAAAAAAATGTCAAGAAAAGAGCAAGGTATACTGGAGGTCACACCCAGGGCAATTAGGCAAGAAAATGATGTCACAGTTTACATCTTTTTATATTGCGCATTTGTTAACAAATTATTGCAGGTATGGTTACTTTTAATACTCTGTTCTTTAACCTTTATACTACAGTTTGGTGTTTAACACATGACCGTATTTTGGTATTAGAACATTCTGAATTTGACCATATACTTACCTTTACCAATGTGTTTTATATTTTCACATGTTCATTTCACTAATTAGTGTATTTTTATTTTACCTTGAATAAAGTCCTTTCTGCATTTTTTTTATTTTTTATAAGGCAGGTATAGTGGGGATGACTCCCTCAGCTTTTGATTATCGGGGAAAGTCTATTTCATCTTCACTTGTAAGACTTTACCCAGTAAAGTATTCTTACTTGGAGGTTTTTTTCTTTTGTCACATTGAATATATCATCCCACTCTCTCCTGGCTTACAAGCTTTTTTCCTTATGATTCTTGTATGTGAAGAATTTTATTGCCTTTGCTGCTTTTAAAATTCTCTCTCTCTCTTTTTTTTTTTTATCCTCACCCGAGGACATTTTTCCATTTTTTTGTTCAGATAGAGTGGGAGGGAGAGAGAGAAAGAGAGAAACATCAATGTGAAAGGGACACATTGAGTGGCCACCCATGACCAGCCAGGGCTGGGGACAAACTGCAACTGAGGTAGTGCCCTTAGTGGGAACTGAACCCGGTCTCTCTGGACCACAGGCCGACGCTCTAACCGCTGAGCCAAACCGGCCAGGGCTTACAATTCTCTTTTAATTTAAGATGATTTGATTATACTGTACCTTGGAAAAAAAATTGGGGGTTGAAATTTTGGGCTATCTTAGGTTCATAAACGTTCTTATTCTCCTCAGGTTTGGGAAATTCTCAGGAATTAAAAAAAGAAAAAAGAAAAAAACCTTTCTGCCCCTTTTCTTCTCTCTTCGCCTGGGACTTCAATAATGTATAAGTTGTTTCTCCTAATGGTATTCCATCATTCACTACTGCCTTTTTCATTTCATTCATTGTATTCTTCAGCTCCAGAATTCTTGCATTTTTGTTGTTGTTTGTTTGTAATGATTTCTATTTCTTTATTAAGCTTCTTTCTGTTTGGGTACCCCCTTTCCCCCGATTTTGTTTAATTGTCTTTTTGTGACTCACTGAGTTTCCTTAAAACAACCATTTTGAATTCTTTATCAGACAAATCACAGAATTCCATGTCTTTGGGATCAATTACCAGAAAATTGTGTTCCTTTGCTGGTGTCATGTTTCCTTGATTTTTCATGTTCTTTGAAAACTTGCATGGCCTTGTGTTTGCATTTGGAGAAGCAGTCACCTCCTCCAGTGTTTACAGATATAGGCTTTGAGAGAAATATACCTTCTATCAGCATCTTTTTGAATTCTGAGGCTTTCTCAGATTTTTGCTGTAGATACTTCTCCATAATTCTTGTTACATTTGGGCAGGAAATTAAGATTGTTTGCCCTCTCTTGATCCTTCAAAGCCAGTTCAGTTGCTGAGATTCACCTGTTTGGGTGCTGAATGCTAAAGTTTGTGTGCTTTCTCCAAAACCCGGAGAGTTGGGCTAGCTTTCTGCACATACTCATTAGCCTCCTACAAAGACACTCTCATTGCCCTTGGGGGTGTGTACAGGGAGCTGGCTATAGGGTAGGGATGTGTGTGGGGGGATAAGTTATGTGGAGTGTTGGGTGTGCCTTTCGGCCAGTTGATGGGATCTGCACGTGAGACATCCCCTGTGGTTTATGGATGGGCTATCTAATGGAGTTTGAAAAGTGATTAGTAGGGTCTGCATCCCTTTGATGTCCTCCAAGAGCCCTGGTTGCTGTTCTCCCAGCCATTTTCTGCCCCTCCCCCACTGTCACACAGCACATCGGTGTTCTGGACGAGGTGAGAAAAGAATGGGACTTTTTGGTAGCATCCTGCACCACTGGGGAAGTTGGGTGTTCACTCACATGCTCTCATTTCCCTGTGGGAGAGACCATGGGCTGAGAAGGCCTGTTTTGGCACTGAACTGTACCACTTTGGGGGAGGAATGACCTGAGCCAAGTGAAACTGTTCTTATTGCTGTCTTCATTGTATCTAATCTTATTCATTATTTTGCTCCAATGGTATGCTGGAACTTCTCTGCTGGACTCCCTAACTTCTACAGAGACACTCTCTTTTGTGAAGGATTGTCAAAATTGGTGTTCTTTGGTGGCAGGGGTGGAGGGTGGGGAAGACGATAGAAAACTCCTTTTCTTCCATTTTGATGACATTACCTCACAAGTCTTAATATCACTCTTTTTACCAACATAAATGTAATATTGAAATTGCTTATGCTAATGAGAATAGCCTCTGGTGTTGACTGAGAAAGGTTTGGAAAGCTACCTTTGGGACATGTCCTCTTAGATTAAATGTAGCTGTCCTCTGCTAGAGTGTGCTTTTGTGACTAGAGCAACCATGTATCCTTGGAGTGTTGCTTTAATTCTCACACACCTTATATAACCCTATAACAATTTAAAAGTGATTTGGAAATATTATAACTGGGTGAGTTGGGGTTGCAAAGATTGAAAGTGCTGTCCTTTCTCAAACAGCTTATGGAATGGGAGAAATGCACGAAGTGAACATTTATCATATGCTTTCCATGGAAGAGGCCACATTAGACATCGGGGGTATGGAGATGAATAATGCTAGGAGAAGGGCATGTCTAGAAAAAATATACATAGGTAGTTAGAGAGGTCTACCCCACAAAGGGGAATTCGATTAAGGAAGTCTTCTGAGGAAAAGAGACGATTTCAGTTTGGGAGGCTGGGCAGGAGAAAAGGATAGTCCAGGTAGAGGGCCAGCATAAGGAAAGCAGGGAGTCACAAGATAGCACGTGGTGTTAGAGGGACCAATGTTAGTGGAGGGTTGCTGGGTCATGAAGCACCATAGCACTGGTGGCTGGAAGTTGGGTAGGTAGGGCTAGGTGGTACATGGCTTTGAGGCTCCACTAATGTATACACACACACACACACACACACACACACACACATATACACACACACATACATATACATACATGTATATACATGTATATATGTGTATATATATATACATGTACACACACACACATATTTCTGTTATTTAACTTAGATGCTGAAGATGTTGTTAGATATACTGGCTTTCTACTGAGTGGTAGAGTGTTCCCTTCTAAAATGCAAAACTGACAAAATGTTATTTATCAAAGTTGAGGATTCTAACTGGGAACATCCAATGGTAAAACTGAGAAACAGGTGAAATTGGCTTCAGGTGGCTTACATCAGTATTTTCAGGACACTTAGTTTCTCCAGGCTCTGGGTGGGTAGTTTTACTTAGCTCTCTCCTCTATGAAAGCTCAGGCTCTCATTCTCTTCAACTCTCCTCTTCTTTACTGATTTTATCAACCAAGGTGCCATTATGAGTGGTTTGCTTTATCAGATTATCAACATATTGATCGGAATTTCTGCTAGAGAAAGCCCTGACTCTGGAAGAAATACTTGGATATCCTGCTTGGAAATAGGGTCTAAACAGAGAGTACTCAGAAAGCAGCTCTGACTGAGGAAAGAGGAGCTGCCCTGGCTGCTGTGGCTCAGCTGGTTAGAACATTGTACAGTATACCAAAAGGTGGTGGGTTCAATTCCAGTCAGGGCATGTACCCAGGTTGTGGGGTGCATACGAGAGGCAACTGATCCATGTTTCTTTCTCACATTGATTTCTTTTTTCTCTCTCTCCCTTCCTCTCTCTAAAGTCAATAAAATGTCATTTTTTTTTAATTTATTTTTTATCCTCAGCCAAGGACATTTTTTTCCATTTTTTTTTCAGATAGAGTGGAAGAGAGAGAGAGAGAGAGAGAGAGAGAGAGAGAAACATCGACGCAAAAGGGACACATCCAGTGGCTGCCACCTGGACGACCAAGCAGGGCCGGCGACAAACTGCAACAACCAAGGCACTTGCCCCCAGTGGGAACCAAACCCAGGTCTCTCTGGACTGCAGGCCAACGCTCTAACCGCTGAGCAAAACCGGCCAGGGTTGTTGTTGTTTTTATAAAAAGAGAAGCCATTTGTTTTGTTCCAGAGAAAGAGAGAGTTGATTGAGAGAGGGTGAGAGTGAGAGATGGGGAGAGAAGAGGGGGAGAGGTGGAGGTGGTGGGAAGAGTGGGGGTGGAGAGAAAGTAATAGAAAACTAGCCTATGCTTCATGATGTCACCCACACCTTCAAGTGAAAGTTGGCTTAACTCCCAAAGTGTTCCATGAATGAACTGTGTATGGACCTGTTTGTAAATCATTGAAAAGATCAAGGGGCATGAAAACTGATGTTGGAAGGAGAGGAAAGATTTAGTTAGTGGCTGTGAGGCAGATAATGCCAGAAGAACTCCAGCCCTTTGAGTATTGGTAGAAAACTTTAGGAAAAAACTGCGTTTCTTCTGGCTGCGTTAAAGCTAGTCCCACTCAGGTTTAAGGGAAGTTGGGTTGGAATGGAGAATATGTTCATCTAACATCTGAATTGCAGTCATATTTCTTTTTAATCCTCACCTGAGGATATATATATATATATATATATATATTGGTGTTACGTGCCCCTGGCGGGAACTGAACCCAGGACTCTCTGGTCCACAGGCCGATGCTCAACCGCTGAGCCAAACTGGCCAGGGCAGGATATGTTTTTTTAAAATTGATTTTTAGAGAGAGAGGAGAGGAGAAAGAGAAACATTGATGTAAGTGAGAAACATTGATTGGTTGCCTGCCATGCATACCCCGACCAGTGATCAAACCAGTAATCTAGGGATCAATCCCTCAACTTTTTTGATGTACAGGATGATACTCCAACCAACTGAGCCCACCTGGCCAGGGCTATAGTTGCATTTTAAACACTGCTTCCTGGAAATAATCTATCAAACAAAATAACTATAAAGTTGAGAATTTCAGGTTATCCTCAGTGTTGGGGGTCAAGCAAGCCAGCCTTTTATAACTCCTCAGTTCAAAACTTGGCTCAACAGACAGAACATGGATTTTCCACTCATTAAGGCAAACCTAAAGCAAAGTACTTGAACTAGACCCTCAGGTTAACTTTGCTTCTGGGGACTTCGTATTATCTCTGTCCTCTTCAAGAAACCGACCAAAGAAAGCCCTTTCCTTTTGCTGTGTTGTTCAAACGGTGTGACCTTGAATCTCTGCCTTCCCAGGACTGATACTTTACAAGTCAGATGAAAACCACCCTATCAGGTATTCCCTTCTCTGCCCATCTGTCCTGCGGGGGGAAGTGATCAACCAGTTAACTGTGCTTGCTAGGAACTCTGAAAAGGCTATTTCTTTAAGAATGAAGAAATTCTCATTTCATATATACTAACCCCCCCAACACCACCACCAAACTACCAACACACACACACACACACACACACACACACAGAGGATTCAATGGAGAAAGAGGTCAGGAAATAATAGACGATCTTTTTGGATTCTCTCTGTTACACTCATTGCTTTCAAATGATGAACTTTGAAATGAGAGTAAAAGAAGAAAGAGAACTGAGACGGTCAGGTCCTGAGAGATATGAAAAATATACTTCTATTCTTGTCTTGTGGCTGGGGATTCCTGCTGGCTAATTTATAATTTGGACAAGAGATTTCCTTTAGGCTTTTCTTATGGGGTTTCCCAGGTTTTCTCATACTTATGTATGACATATTAACTTACATGGTGGCAAGTAGAAGGGTTTAAATTCAAATTTCTTGGGAGTAAAACAATACAGAATCATGATTATCAGGATGATAGTTATTACAAATACAGTTTATGAAGTAGCTTAGTTTTTGACCATGTTACTTTACCATTATAAGTATTAATCAAGTTTTGACAAGTTTGTCAAAAACATTCCTAATGAAATTGTATTTATCGTCATGGGATTTGGCATCCGTAGTAATAGTCAGAAATCAGAACACTAAATAACAAAAATCCAGTAACAATTTACCAAGTACTCACTGTTATATCAAGACTTATTTACTTTATAAAGAAGTGTGGAATATTGGATCCCATGGCTACAGAATTTTAATTTTCATCATAGAGAAGAATGTAAAATCTAAACTAAATAGTGTGGTGCCTTATCTGAGAGGAATCCCCTTCAGAAGTAGTGAATGCTGGTATTATCAGGGAAAGAAGGAATTTGAGCCGATCTGATTTTTAAAAGGATTTTCAATGAACAAAAGAGTATTTGGTAAGGAAATAATATTGGAGAGTTTGTAGGACAAAGGTAGCCAGGCACCCTGGAGTGGCACGCATGTCTGTAGGAGCAGAGGGTGATGGGTGGGATGGTAGGAGCATCAGGTTCAGACAGACCTTAAAAGAGAGATTTGACTGCTGCAAGATGTTGGTGTCAGTGAAGGTTTTTGAATAGGAACATAGCTGAATCAAATAGATGGGAAAATCCTGCTTTCTCTTTCACACACTTAATGAACTCAAGTGATATTGAATAATTCTGATGATAGGTATCACATTCAACTAACTTGGTCTTTGTTGTTAAAATATTTGTATATTGGAGGAGTCAGGATATCTGGGTTTATGTAATTCCTTGACTAAAACACTCTCTCTTCTTCTTCTTCTTCTTCTTCTTCTTCTTCTTCTTCTTCTTCTTCTTCTTCTTCTTCTTCTCTCTCATATGCTATCAAAAACCCTCCAGTTCTGCCATGTCTACACAGAATTACCACATAACAAGAAGTAGGTTTTGGTTTGCTGAGGAAGGACCTGGCACAGAGTGGTTAGCAGGCTGAGTCCAGGATGCTTGGTGTACATTTTGTCTGGAGCTGGGACTAGAGGACTTTCCCTCTTTTTAAATAAAATTTTTAGAATTAGAAATATCAAAACTGATTTCTCTGGTTAACAACCTCATTGACCTCCGTTGGCTTACAGTCCAAAAAGAGAAGAAGATTCTTTACATCCTAAAGATTTGTGTTGTTCCCTGATTCCCAACTGGGAACACAGAGTCATGTTCCTGAATGTTTATTTTTCAACTTCAAAGCTACCACCTCAGTGGTGTTGACCCCCCATGGAGTAGCTTCATTGGGAGTCAGGCTTCAGGAGGAAGATTTTACCTGAGTCTTCTGAGTAGACACAGTCCTCCTCCAATCTACATCCCTTTCCCATTCTCCACCTGAACTGAAAACAGAAAATGTTGATTTGGATTTAGTTTAACAGTGTTGAATTTTTACTAGGCTCAGAGAATGACTGTACTTTAAGATTCTTGGTTAGTCAACTTCCCTTCAGAGCTCCTGTTTTGGAAGCATGATAGGCAGTGAGGAAGCCGATGGGTCTCTTTCCAGAAGACTTCTCCATATCATGAGTCAAAGAGACCCCTATTTTTCTGCATGGCTCTGAGATTGCAAACCCTCTTCAGTCTTTAGTCAGGCTGCTTCTTTGTTCTAGAAAATGTCCCAAACTGGATGTAACCCCCATTGTTTTTTTAAAGATGAATGTCCACGAAAGGGGGAATGGTTTTCTTTATAGCAAAATTTTCTGTAGCTATGGTGAGAAGAATTCATGTTTCCTTCACTGAGACAATCCAATTTTTTTAATCCTTACCCGGGTATGTTTTTATTGCTTTTAGAGAGAGAGAAGAAAGGGGAGGGAGGGAGGGAGAGAGAGAGAGAGAGAATCGATGTGAGAAAGAAACATTAATTGGTTGCTTCCCATATGCACCCCGACCAGAGATCAAACACTCAACCTAGGTATGTGCCCTTACTGGAAATCAAACTGCAATTTTTGGTGCAGGGGATGATGCTCCAACCAGCTGAGCCACCCAGCCAGTGCGAGACAACCCAGTTTTTGAAAAGCTTTATATAGTGGTGGCTTTCCTGGTACAGTAGTGAGTTCTCAGCTTTGAATACAGCTCTGTGTTTTTGTGAAAGGAAAGACTCATACCCCCAGCTTACAGGGATTCATCTGGCCCCGGAGTCTTTCAGGAGTAATTTACTCAATTAGCAACACTGGCAGTTAATTGCTTATGTGATGGAGTCTGAGGAAGAAAATTTAAACTGACTAGCAATTTGACTTCTTAGTAGGACAAAAAATTATATACATTTAACTTTAATAGCCTTATTGTTGCTATATTATGAAACTTACTACTATAAGTGGTTGAAGAACCACATGGAATGATAAATAATAACATAGCATGTAATTCTTTGAAAATAAATATTAAGGCAAACATTGCTAATAAATATAGCATTCAGTTATAATGGTTAATGAACTGAAATTGAATGGCTATCTGTTGATTAAACTGCTCCTAAATAATTCTTATTAATTTAATGAAATCAATGGGCAGCCTTTAGAATTTATGAAATAGTACATTTTCTTGAAAAGACTTCATTACCAAATATGAAAATATAATAAACATGATAGTCTCACAAAATAAAACTCTCATTACGATTGACAAAATAATGAAGATTATAAAGAAAAGAATGGGATTATGAAGAAGTTCCTGGATTGTTTCCACAGGTGTAATTACATCATGTTCTCTGCTTCTGGTGAGCTGTGTGACTGAATATGAACCATTTTCCCCCTCTACACTCATGTTGTTGCCCATAAAATTAATCACTCAACCAATGGAGTGAGGATGTAGTGGTGGTGAAGGAAGGCATGGTCCCTGCTCTCAAGGAGACAATATTGCTAGAGGGTGAGACAGATGAGTAAATGAGCAAGATGATTTCAGGTGGTAATGAGGGCTGTGAAGATCATAAAAAAAGAGTGATGTGTCAGATAGTGACTAAAAGATACTTTTAAGATAGAATGATCAGGGAAGACTTCTGTGGCACAGCGACATTTGAACAGACGCCCAATGACAAGGAGGAGCCAAGCCATGAAAGAGCTCGGGGAGAGGTATATGGAACAGCAAGTGCAAAGTCTCCATGGCCAGAGCTCACATGGTTTGCTCAGGAACAACAGGAAGGAGCTCAGTGTGCACAGTGAGGAGGAGACGAAAGGGGAGAGGACGCAGAGGTCAGAATGGGGTAGTGGATGACTGTGTAGGGCCTCTAAGGCTGTGCTAAGATTTTTATTCTAAGTGTGTGAGAAGCCAGTGGAAGTTTTCGAATAGATAAATATGAGTGGATTATGTTTTTAAAGCAGCCCCTGCCTGCCCTATGGGAGAATGTACTGCAGAAGGAGTAAGAATGGAGGCAGGGAGATTGCTGGAAAGTGATGGGATCGAACTCTGATCAGCATCCCTTTATATATGAGAGTACAGACTTCTCTTAAAAAGAGAATGCCTTACCCACTTGTACAGCATTGTATATTCTTAGGGGATTATTGGACATCTTACTAGCCAAATAGATTGCCTCCATCTAGAAATGGACTGTCTTTATGTTCCCCCCACCTTTGGTACTATGTTCAAGTGTTTTCTAAAAAGAAGCTATTTTTGTTGCATATGCAGAGTACCATGAACACCAAAGAAAAATGAAACATAAAGGAACGTAGGTTGGTTTCAAGTTCTCTCTGTTCTGTTGCTTGATCCTTCTAAAAGTGCATAGACCATTCCTGAATGTTTGTGTGCAATATCATAATAACATCACTTTTTTCAGGGCTTGAGGCATTTTTCCAACATTTTGAAAAATTTCTGACACTCAAACGTTTTGTCATGTATTTTGCTAACTGCCCATTTTAGAAGTAGAAAATATCAAAAAGTCAGGTAAAGACTTCAAATTTTATGATGAAATAGAAGCATTTTTACTCTATTTCCCCTCTTTAAACACACTAAATGATAAAAAAAAAAAAAAAAATTACAAGAAAAAGTGATACCAGAAAATCTACATTAAAAATAGAAATCCCAAACATAAGGTATAAAAATGCTCTATCAAACAGAATGCGATGTGGACAGATGATTCGAGCAAAACCACGTACCTCTTCCCAAACCAGGGATCAGGTGCACAGCGAACTCTGAAGGGGGCTGAATTCGAGGCAATAGGGACTAGGTTGTAGGAACGGGGAGAGAAGTCAGTGGCATGCCCACCTGAAGAGGACAGCAGAAGCTCAGATCTAGCCACTTTTGGCCATGGAGAGAAAGTGCCATTAAGGATTGTCAGAGTATCTGATTTCTTCAAGAGAAGCTAGAAAGATGGATTTTTTTAAATTTTTATGAAATGCTTTAATCTTCCAAAAACTGCGTGGGCCAAACAAAATTATCTGCCAGCTGGATTCTGTCTGTGGGCTGCCAGTCTGTGATCCCCGCTCAAAAAGTAAGTGGTGTAGCCCTGGCCGTTTTCTCAGTGGTTAGAGCGACGGCCCGATGGACCAGAGTTAAGAGTTCGATTCTGGTCAAGGGCACATGCCTCCATTACAGTTTGGTCCCAGCCTGCAGGAGGCAGCCAGTGGATGTGTCTCTCTCACATCAATGTTTCTCCCTTTCCCCTTCCCCCCTCCACTCTATCTGAAGATAACTGGAAAAATATCCTTGGGTGAGGATTAAAAAAATAAATAAAAGTAAGTGGTGTAATTCTCCAAGGTTCATCTAATGATTCTTTGATTAGCTGGATGAGATCTAGAAGTAGAAGTGCCCCACAAACACCAATTCTACATTACAGCAAGGTGGAGAGGCAGCGCTATGGCTAGGCTTCTGGGCAAGGGCATTGCATTGGACAAGGAGGGCGAGAGGAGGCCGAGAGGAGGCCGTAGCATTCACCAAGCTTCTGGAGCGCTCAGGGCCTCAGTGGGAGCTCCTCTGACTCCCCCGAGTGCGAACACGTGGGGAGATGTGGCTCATGGCCGCAGACACATCCACTATAGCTGAGTGCAACAAACCCAAATAAGAGCTGGCAGTGCCCGAGCTCCTCCTCGCCCTTCCCCTCCTGCTCCTTAGCAGTGGTTGGCCTGGACCGGCTGCTGCAGAGATGATTGATAAACAGAAGGCAGCAGCACAGCATCTCGGCATCGACATGGCGAGCATGAGCAGTACACTGGCGCTTGTTTCTGCTCCCCAAAGAGAGGGACAGCATGTCCTAGACTGGGAATCCTCCTGGATGATAAGGAAAAATTGAGACAGATGCTTTTCTGTAGTTCCAAAGATAATAAAGGACAGCAAATAGTCTTCAAAACAAAGCTTGAAGAGGAACTACACAACATCAAAGAAAAATACAACACAGGAATCATTCAGTCAAGGATTCACTCCTCTGATTTCAGTGCTATCTTGTTCACTGGTTCCATCAGGGGCAGATCTTTGGACTTACAAACACCTCCGCCCATCGGTGTGTCGACTTTCTCCCCATTCATCTCCCCTCCTTTTCCTTCTTTAGTCAGTTTAGATTTCACAGGCCATTGTTTAAATAATACTCTCTTCTGGGATTAAGTTTATTTTCTTTACTTGTGCTTTGGATATACCAACCTCACCCATTCTCTCAGAAAACATTAACTATATTTTCTCTATTCAATATTCAACTCCTCCCTCTCAAAAGTAATTGACTGTTTTTTTTTATTTTAAAAAAATGCTTAGTTTCTCTCATTAAAACAAAAATATAATGACCCCAACCAAAAAACTGCTTGCGTCCACACCCATCTCTAGCTATGAAATCTCTTCCATTTTTTATTGCTATAGTTTGCTCTCTCCTTTTCCTCAACTTCCTTGCTGCTTAACTCTTCACATTGCCTCACCTCCCCACAAAACTGCTTCTGCTAAGCCAGCAATGACCCTATGCTATTTTATCCAGATGACATTTTTCAGTCAACTTGTCCTCTGAGTTGCATTCAACTCTGCTGACCACTCCAACCACTGAAACCCCCTCTGATCTTGGTTTCTAAGACTCCACAACTCTTGTTACTCAGCCATTCTGGCTTTTCCTCCTTTGTCTGTCTCATAGGGCCATTGTACACTGAACCTCTTCACAGCTGGGTCATAGGCCTTCTCTTCTGCTTGGGTTCTATCCTTTCTCCCTAGCTAGTTGCAGCAATATCACCACTTCAGTCATCATGTATAAACTGATACTCAGAATCCACATCACCAGCCTCACCTCATTTCCTACCATGCAGCCCACTCTGGAGTAATTCACAGGGCTTTCTTCTTCCAGAGCCAAGGTTTGTTCCAGCACAGGCCCTATATACACTCCCCCCACCCCAGCCGTAGCAGTGCTCCTCAAATTAGCTGTGATGAAAGACCAGTTGGTTTTTAATTTTCTAATCCTTCACATACAGATACTTTTATAAGGAAAATAAAAGGAATTAAAAAGACACAAAATTCAAGCCTCACTTTTATGAGATTCAAGAGATATAAAATGACTCTATCAAATTATGCTAAAGTCTTGTAAATGCTTTCCCTCAGTTACTGCCCTCATGTTGTTGAAGAATGATAGCAAATAGTCCCAGAACTGGAATGGGTCTGAAGACTGGTTTGAGTAGAATTCTTATTCCTCTTTGCCTGGTGTACCCATCAGATTTCAACTCAAAAGCCTCTATCTTAGGAAAGCTTTTCCTGACCTCTGTAGGTCACTTACACCTACTATTTAGCTCATGTGCCTCTCCCTGTAGTACTTTTAGTAATGTTTACATTTATAACCATTTTATCCTCCATGTAAGCTATGTGATGGCAGGAACTGAATCTCTTCTTTCTCTACTCACTGTTGTATTCTTGGCACGTAGGGGGCACTCAGATTTACCTGTTTGTTATGTAAACAGGACAGACATGCACAAGAGTTAGGTGAAGACAGAGGCAATAGATGATTCTGCCCAAAGATTTCAGGCAAACTGACATTTGAATAAGGGTTCCAGGTGTGGATGGTGGGAAAGAGCATTTTAGGTGGAGGTATTGGTGTCTATAAAAGCACCCATACCAAAGCACAGAACCTGTCTGGTGAGTATAGTGGGGTGCTGAATGGGGAGAAGGAATGGGATAGTGGAGTGTGGGGGTAAAGATGAGAAGATGGACAGTGAGTTTGCAAGTCTTCAGATACTACACTAAGGAGTTGAGCTTGTCATATCTAGATAGAAAGTTATTCTCTTATCTAGTAATAGGAAGTCATTAAGTAATTTATAGCAGTAGAACACATTACATTTGATTTTGTCAAAGATAATTGGTGATGATGTGGAGGTGAGATTGAAAGGGTCAAGGCAGGAGGTTCTTGGAACAGTTGACTTCATGAATACCTGAGTGTCCAGGAGGTAGACTGGAGAAGTATTTAGAACTTGGCAACTCCAGGATGTGGCTCCCAAAGTCTTGGGGATCTGAGGATGAGGAGGGAGTTTTCTGTCTGTTGATCTATCTATCTAGAAATACATATATATGTGTGTGTACATATATTTGTATATGTGTGTGTGTGTGTATATATGTATATATATTTCATATTCATATTCCTTGGGATGGCAGCATTGTGAGTTTCTGCTTTATTGTTCCAGTTCCCTGACCATGTATTCTTTGTCTTGCCAGAGTGTAGAAGTGAGTCCTTGGAATATACTTTTCTTAAGCGTCCCAATCATAATATTAGTGCAATTCACCATCTGATTGGAAATAATGATAAAAATAGTTATGCTTCATCCTCTGGGTGTGATGCACTTCTTTATCAAAGGTCATTTCCTCTAACTAACAATAGGCAATGGCAAAAGGAGACTCTTATGCCTGGATGAGAATCAGATAGCTGTACATCGATCTATGGTCACAGCCTCTAAAGCGTCACCATCAGAGTTGTAATATTGTACCTCCCAGATTTGGTGAAGTTGTCTCATATCCCTCCACATCTCATCTCAGCTTTGTCAGTCATTCTGTGTTGCTCCAGGAGAGCTGGTGGTGGCTTTCACCAGCCGTAGTGTGTTCAGACCAGAGCCAGGATACCACCTAGAAAGGCAGACTGGAGAAAGCCAGGTTGGAAAGGGAGTCACTAACCTCTGAATGCTACATTCTCGAGCTCTCACCTTTTATTAAAAGATGTTATTTCAAGATGTTATCATCACCTTTTGATTTTCTATTTCAGTTGCCTTTTATTAAAAGTTGCTTCTTCATACTCTCTTCAAATGTTTGGGAGGAGTGTACTTTGCACACATATATCTTCACCATCTTAATCTTCATGGATATTGTATATAAATAACACTACATCTTGTCATATAATATGATACACTGTTTTTATAAAGAGAAAACTGGTATTATTCTATCTTTTATGTCTGATACCTTTCATGGGAGCTGAAAGCAATGGGCTGAAGCTAAGACAGAGGCATTTTTAGCCTCAAAGGAAATTGCTGTGGAGAAAATGACAGGGAAACATTTACTGAGCCTTACCCAAGTGCTGTTCACTGCTTCTCTAGGGACCACTGTATCCTTATGGAACCAGACCTGAGTTTGCCTCCGTAAATGAGAACTACCAGAAATTAAGACAACGAGGTGAAGGTAGGGAGAGTGAGGGAGAAAGCCTAGGAGTCCTGAAGAATAGTAGGGTCTCCAAATCTTATTTTCACTGTGAATTTATTTTGCCTGGGAGCAGCTTACACACTAGGATTCTTCCTGCTGTTGCCCCAATGGACCCTTTAGTTCTTTCTCAGGCCTCCCTAGCAGCTAAAGGAGGCCTTTGCTGGGATACCCTACCGCTTCCAGATGGAGGCCAACCCTGAAAAGTAAATCAAGCGTTTCTCTAGCCTTGGGAGGCAACAGAGCTCTCCTCACTTTGACCTTAAGGAAGAGAGTTGGCAGATTGCACCCTGGTGGCTATGCTGTGCACTCGAACTCCTGTCTGGGAAAAGTCAGGGGTAGAGGGGCAGAAAGGCCCTTTCTGTTTTCCGTAGCGGCAGCTGCACTGATGAGTTTTCCTGGAGAGGAGGGTCCTGGGAGTGAAGGCAGGCAGTGTTCACAGGTATTAAGGAGAAAGTCACAGCCGCCTCCATGCATGCTGCAGGTAAGTACCCCAACTCCTTATTCAGCTCATCTCAGTTAAATCGTCCTACTGGTAAAGTAGCATTTCACACACAGGTTTGAACAAGAACATCGTGTAGAATTCAGACTCAATAAAATGTCAGACCTTTTAGTCATGGGATAATCTATCCAAAGTAAACAACATTAAATGTCTCTATCTCTATCAGGTAGGGCTGAGTCAAGTTTCCATCTCCAGTCATTCTCCTTTGGAACCAGACAGTTATCTGAGAACACAATGCAGGAATTAACAGTCTCTTCCTCTGTGGTTCTATGACACTTGGCCATTGAGTTCATGTGACTCATCACATGGTATGAACATACCTACTGCTCCAGCTGGAGCCCCTGGGGCTGCTGCTTAGTCATCTTTATGTACACACATGGAGCAAGGCCTGGAGTTTGCATTCTATAAGCATTTGTGGAATTAGTTTATGATATTGACTGCTCTTAAAAGCCCCATAAGGGATCTCAAGACCACCTGTTTTGTTGATCATGCTGTGGACTCTCTGTGGGAGGGGGTCATTAAGACTGTATCTGGAGGTGGGGTCTCTGATGACATATTCTGAGCTGAAATGAGTCATATCTAAATGCTCTGTTTGTTCTGAAAAATCTACAAGTGTCTCTCTTAACCACTTAGAGCCCACATTGTAATCCAAGTCAATGTGTATTTGCATGCCTAGGAAAAAATGAGTTTATCCAAGTGTTGTGGCTTGTCTAACTACCTTGCTGATATGAAACCCAAGAATTATATAATACAGCTAATACTCATCTGGTGTTCTTTGCATTTAGAGGTGATGCAACTGGTAATCATGGATGATCACATTGGTCCTCATTCATTAGCTTATATGTGATTGTTTTATTAATGTTAACCTCCCACAGTTGCATGTATACTCCATGAGAGTAAAAACAATGTCACTTTTTGCTCACCATTGTTTCATAATGTCTCACCCAATGCCAACAAGATAGCAGTCACTCAGTAACTATTTGGGGAGAAAGAGGAGATGAGAAGAAAGCCATGTGATAGCCTACTTTGGCTCAAATCTTTGTTTTATCCACTGCCCCTTGCCCAAATCCAACCACTTGATGTCACAGAATTCCACAGATACTACCTGTACTTAAAGAAGGATTTTCTCCTATTATTCTCTATTTACCAGGTATACATTTCAGTTAAGTAATTCCTTTGATCCCCTTTAATGGGAGAGGGTAGAGTTGAATTACAGATTTCCATTTAATTAAAAATGAGAGGAGACCATGAGTTTCCAACATGGTGATTTAGTTTGTTCATCCAGATAAATGGACAGATGTCTAATATAGTATCATTCCATAAGGATGCTCTCAGGGCTATTTCAGTTAGGAGATTCTCCACTGTGCAGCACCCTTCTATGGCTCATTGCAGGACATTTAGCCACACTGGCTGACAGTCACTAGATGTCAGCAGTACTTTTCATTCCTTGTGAGCACTCATGGAAGTTCCTCATGTATTTCAAGTTCCCTCTTAGTGGAAAGAGCATAGTGCTGAGCTGGGTTGGGGACAATTAGGGGGCAACTCTACAGGAGATGAAGGTACTTTTGCTTCTTCTGGATGAATTGCAGAGGAATTTCATGTTACCTTGTGGAAACTACATCTCTCATTCCTAATGTATCATTTGTTTCAATGAACTCAAAGCCATATCATAGGGCAGAAGTTCTCTCACTGGGTTTTAAATGCTGAATACTACAGTTTCATCCCAATGAGCAAACTCCTAATCTTCAAACTTAGTGCTTTCAAGCATTAACAATTTACGGATAGAGATTAATGATGGTACATTTGCAATACTCTTGTCTTCTCTGGCTATAATCTAACTTTGATTTCTATTAAATTAGTCTAAGTGGCTAGATCTAATGGTGGCAATCGATGAAAGTAATTTTACTTGCAGTTTTGAGCTCTTCTATCACCTGAGCAAAATGACTCTCTCAGTCCTTTCACTATATGAAGAGAACATACGTGTGTGTGTGTGTGTGTGTGTGTGGGGGGGTGTTGGTTGATTGGTTGATCAGGGAAAGAAAGGGAGAGAAGTAGTAGAGAACATGATATAGACGAGGATCAAATTTCATCTCTGGCATTTATAATCGACCAAATCAGCAAGAAATAGAGAGAGGTACATTTTCAGAACTGACCTTGGTTCTGCAGTGGTATTTTGCTCTGGCCTTTGTAGAGAAGCCTCCTGACCCATTGGCATGGTTAGACTGGCCAGAAATACATCTCCTGAGGTACAATGGGGTGTCAAGTATGCCCAGGCATTAGACAGCTTGACTTTGTGACACAACCTTGGTTTTAGAAAATAAGGAAAGCCCTGGCCGGTGTGACTCAGTTGGTTGTATCTTCATCCTGTACATCAAAATGTTGCAGGTTTGATTCCCTGCCAGGGCACATACCTAGGTTGCAGATTCGACCCCATTTAGTTGTATGTAGGAAGCAACCATCAATATCACATTGATGTTCTCTTTCTCGCTCTAAGCACCTTTCCTGAGTGGGTAAAGCTCAAGTAAAAAATACCTCTTTTGAGTCTCTTCTAGCATATTGATTCCTTAATATCTTTTCATCATGGTCTTAACAATTGTGATGAAAAATGTAAATATACAATTTTTGAAAAGGTAACTTTGAGTGAATGTGCTTGTTATGTATCCTTTTGCTTTTCTCTCACTTCCTTTCTCAATTGTGCCTTTTTCTCCCCCAACCCAATAAACACCTTAGAACATTATAAAATGAGGGAGGCATGACCTGTTTCTTCATCCTTCTCTACCTGTGGGGTGCTCCTGCCTCCAGGCACATATAGCCTATAGCCTATCTACAGGAAACACCCACCTTTCTGTCCCTCACAGACCTCCACTCTTCTTGGTTTTTTATCACTGTTCAGAGGCCCTGGTTTAGCCATTGACCCCACATTGAGAAGCTCAGGTATGATGATGATGCCATGTGTTTACATATCCTAAGGTTTTTGCATTCTGTCCTTGAATCCCAGGAGAGTCTATAACCATAAGCAAATGAAATGAATCTCTGTGGTGGAATTTCAGGCATCATATCATGGCACCTGTGAGGATTATTTGGGGGCAGGGCCCTTTCTTTGCAGCTCTCAGAATGTACTACATAGGCAGCTCCCCAGTCCACTCACCTTTTCCCTTATGCTTCAAATGGTGAATGAGACAAATGAGAGTTGGTTCTTTTAAGGGAAGGTAATAATACTGTTAAATATTTAGCTTTTCTGCTTTGGATATGGCTAAATCCAGCCTCAGGGGTCAGTTGTACTGTTGATAAGGAGAATACTTGCTTATTCCTTGGGAAGGAGTATAAATGAGGAATAAAAACATGAACTGAATTAGAAGTTTAATTTATAATTTACTGAGTAGCCAGGGAATACAGTTTGTCCGTAAAGGAAGTTAATGTTAATCCAGGATAATCCAGTCACCTCCTAAAGAGTTAACCTTAGAAACTGAGAGGGTGGAATAAATTAGGTGCTCCATTAGTCTGCACCGAAGGGGTGAGTAATGTTTCTTCTTTGTCTTTTTAAAGGATTGTGTAGTTTGATAAATAGGACCAAGTTTTGCCCGACCAGTATGGCGCAGTGGTTGAGTGTTGACCCATGCACCAAGAGGTCGTTGGTTCTATTCCCAGTCAGATCATATTTCCTGGTTGTGGGCCCGATCCTCAGTAGGGGGTATGCAGGAGGTGGCTAGTCAATATTCTCTCTCATCGATGTTTCTACTTCTCTTTCTAAAATCAATAAAGAAAAATTATTAAAAAAAAAAAAAAAAAAAGAAAAGGACCAAGTTTTGAATTTGCTTTAATAGGGTCCTCTTTGTCAGAATGATGTTGACTTTTTTCTGTTTACTACTAACTGAAGCTGTGGAATATGAAGTATTGAATGTTTTGGTAGACAGTTTCCAAAAGTAAACATCTACAACCTTCCTAGTCCTCTGTGTGAACGCTTGTCTCCTATCAAGAGGTTAAGTCTGGACCCTTAAATCTGGGTTGGCCTTGCAACTTGCCTTGACCAATAGAATGTATCACAAATGGTGTTCTGCGGTTTCTGAACTAAGGCCATAAGATAACTAGAAACTCTTATTCACCTTCTCTTAGAGCCCAGTTACCCTGCTGTACGAAAGTCCTGACTAGACTAGCAATGGTATAAGAAATTTGGAGGATAAGAGACTATTTTAAAAAATTCAGTTCCAGGTGAGTCCTTAGTTGAATGCAGCCACATGAGTGGTTTCAGTAATACAATAGGAAGTACGAGAATTGCACAGCTTAGACCAGCCAAGTCACAAAATTGTGAGCAGTAATAAATAATTTATTTACACGTCTAAGTGCTGGGGTGATTTTTAATAAAGAAATAGCTAACTAAATAGGGTTTGATCTTCCCCAAGTCCCTGCATTTTTCTTGCACTTCACCCCAGGGACTTGCTTGAACTGAATCACAGGTCTTTTAGACCCAGGGGCTAGAAGGGCCCAGCTGAAAGGTAACCTGAGAAGGTGGTGGTAGGCTAGTGAACCTCCAGGAAAGAACTGCTGTGCAGGTCACCTTCAAGCAAATCAGAGCTGAGTTTTTCCAGTGGGCTTGAGGGATGTGAAAAAGGATTGCTTTTCTTGCATGTCTTGGGATTAGACTACAAACTGACCAATTATAAATCTGTGTAGTGTGCTTCAACCTACTAATTATGTCATGTTTGGCTATTCAACCATGAATATAGTCATTCATGCATGGTAGCAATAAATTGAACCACTCAGGTGTGCCTGTAGGAAAAGCCCTTCTCTTTCTTCCCCTCCCCATCAACATTTGGGATAGCAAATGAGATTCAAGTGGTCCACACATAATTCCTATCTCTTTGTGCCTATAAAGCTACAGGATAGAGTTTTCCAATAGATGCCCCTCTGAATGTCAGTTTTGTGATATGGGATGCTAATAGTCATTATATGGAAAAGAAAGATTTGTGGGCACTCAGATTTGGGAAAACACCTAAGTTACATAAATGTTAATCAGATATTTTTGGGTTTCATTGCTGTATTTTTTACAGCCTTTGACATATTGGCATGCCTTGTGAATCTCCAGGAGGGGTTTGTTATTTTGGTTTTTCAAATTACATTTGACCATTGACATTTCACCTAAAAAAAAAAAAAAAAAAGGCATCTCTAGGGACTAGTATATTACAGAATATTCTATGGGCTCTGCCCACTTGTAACAGGAAATGGTTGATGGGGGTCAGAGACATACTGTTGGAAACTCAGTCACAAATTTGCATGAAGTACAGAGATTATAATCAAGTATCTCTTGAACCAAGATATCAGTCAAATTCATATTCTGCCAATATTCTGCCAAAATGTCAGAAAAGCACCTTGCATGGAAATCAGTTCTTTCTCTATTTGGAGAGAGGGAAAGCAAATGATCCTTAAACACATGCTTATCCGCATTCTCTTTTCTGAATATTCTGCTCTATAGTAAAATGTCAAGAAAATGTTTTCACAGTCTTGCCACCTAAAACGTTTGGAGTCACTCAGCAGCAGTAGTCATACTGACCTTTGACCCAGGATTCTCTTTTCAGAAATCTCTGACCATGGTCTCCATTCTCTCTCTTCATGCTCACTGAGTACTTGCTTGTTATCTGAATGGTTGACACTGACAGATCCTTATGACCAATGATGTTGGGTCAGATTATTCCCTAGCTGGCTGATTATGGCTGTTGCCTGATTTCTGACCCTCAACTATAACCTGATATTGATCTCTGGTGATTTTGGTGAATTATGGTGATTTTGAGTTCTGGCCCAAACTGGTAATGGTTTCAGTGTATTCCCAAGTTCCTTAGAATAGATATTGTAGATTGCTAGGGAAGAATGATGATACATCCTCAGCTACACAGGCTATAGCACTTGGAAGGGGAATCTATTCATGTTAATTGAAAGCTGGCATTCATCACCATTTAGGGCTAGGAAATATTTCCTTATGTTTCATAATTATTTCTGTTCAAAATCATGACCCTTTTGATACCACACTGATGAATGGCATGACTCATTAATGTCAGATTATCTTGTCTTTTGAGAGGTGTCTATCATCTGATAATCTGCTTGTAAATGGCACACATTTATTTCAACTATAAGAGAGCATTTAAGACACATATCAAAACTGGAAAGCAAAACTCAGAAGTGCAAAATCTCGAATACCTTGACACTTCATAGTGTATTATGAGGATATTAAACAGCCTGTTGAGATTTTATGAAAAGAAGGGAAAGAAAGGAAACTAACATGCAATGACTAATGACCATATAGGAAACATAATGAAAGCTGACTTAAAGATAAATTCGATAGCACGTTCAAGGCTTTGAACTAGTACTTGAGCCAATGATAGGCATTTTCTTTTGTTGCCTTATGCCCATGTATATTCTCAACATTTCACAGCATGCAAACCACATAAAACTCTAGAAAAAGAGAGGCATTACCTTGCTCTTTAGCAGACAGGGAATGAGACTCAGAAGTTAAAAAGGGTTGTTCACAGTTGCTCAACCCAGCAAATCAGAATTGTAATTATGGAGCTTGTAACTTGCCAGTCCATTGTTCTTTTCACTATATTATACCTACTTCAGTATTTCCATATGATTGATTTGCACCATGTGCCCTTGGATCTATTTCTGATGACCTCCCCTGCAGCTCCTTTCTACCTCCAGCTTATAACTGAGCCTAGAGCTAGGGGAGAATCGGAATCAATGGAGGAGGTCAGGGACCTGTTCACAGAGAGCTCACTCCTAGAGCCTGTCTGCCATAGGTTGGATGCAGAATCTTGAGCCAGTTTGTATCTGTTGAAAGCTGTTCAGTTGGCTCTGTCCTGTGCCATGGGAATCCCCTCCCACAGATGATATGGAGGAGGGTGGAGTATTTCTAGCCAGTCTATCTCTAATGTAAGAGAGGAAGCCATTTCTTCAGTGGAGTGAGCAGAAGGCTAACTGAAGTGTAATGAAAAGTCCCAGCATTCCTTGTAGTTTCTTATAAAACTGACCTTAAAAGGTGAAAAGAAGAGTGAAAATAAACTCTTCCAGCTTTGTATTCACAGTTGAGGGTCTATTGCACAGAAGGCCTGGCAAGTGCAAAGTTAATCTCACTTCCTTTTCTATGATTTGGGATCAGTAAGAAGTGAACAGAACCACTTGTAATTTGTTTTTCAAGAAACAGCAGACTTTGATGGAGAGACAAAGGGAGGACATATATATATATTTTTTTGAAGCTTCAATTTCAAAACCAGCAATATTAAAGGAAAGCTAAAACAAGCTCTCCTCATTTTGCATGATTTTTTTCAAACAAAACTGAAGGGCTTGTTGCAAATATGTTTTGCCTTGGCAGGGAGCAGAATGAGACGTCTGCTGGGGAAAGAAGAGCTTTATAGCATTTTGTAAAAGGTATTAATAATTATGTGGGCTAAACTGTCCTCTCTGAGGATCAGATCCCAATTCCAGATAACACACATTTTTCTAAAGTATAAAACATTTGAAAGAGGAAAGTACAGAGTGAAACAATGAACTGTGTACTCACCATTATCAGAGTCTATTATTTGCCATGTATGTTTCAGTATAAATTAAAATAAATGAAACATTACGGATGCTGGGGAAACCCACTGGTACTCCCCTCTCACTATAGCCCCCATGCTTCTTTTCTTCAACATGTCAGTATCCAGAAGTGAATGTTCATTTCCAAGTGCTTGTTGGCTTTTTGGGGGTAAACTTGTTGATTGAATCACACACAAAAAAGAACACAAATTGCGCCCTGGCCAGTTTGCCTCAGCGGTTAGAGCATCGGCCTGTGGTCCAGAGAGACCCGGGTTCGGTTCCCACTAAGGGCATGTACCTTGGTTGCAGTTTGTCCCTGGCCCTGGTTGGTCGTGCGGGTGGCAGCCACTCGATGTGTCTCTTTCGCGTCGATGTTTCTCTCTCTCTCTCTCTCTCTCTCTCTCTCTCTCTCTTCCCTCTCTCCCTCCCCCTCTATCTGAACAAAAAATAAAGTCCTTGGGTGAGGATAAAAAAAAAAAAGAAGAAGAACACAAATTGTGACATATAATGATACATAATACACACCTGATGGTCATATTTGTCTCAATCAGTGTTTCCTAAGTGAACATAGCCATGGATCAAGGGATCAAGGAACAGAATTTTACCAGGACTCCAGAAGCCTCCCTTGTGCACCCTCATAATTAGTATCTCCTCTAAAAGTAATCACTGCTCTGACCACTCTCAAAATTAATTAGCTTTGCTGGTTTTTGAAAATTCTGTGAATAGAATCATATACTGTTTTATGACGGGCTTCTTATGCTTCACATGATGTATGTAATGTATGCTGTTGCATGTTACTAGTTCATTCTTTTCACTGCATTATGGTGAATTTTTTTTTTTTTTTTTTTATCCTCACCCAAGGATATTTTTCCATTTTTTTGTACAGATAGAGTGGGAGGGAGAGAGAGGAAGGGAGAGAGAGTGAGAAACATCAATGTGAAGGGACACATCGAGTGGCTGCCACCCGCACGACCAACCAGGGCCGGGGACAAACTGCAACCGAAGTACGTGCCCTTAGCGGGAATCGAACCCGGGTCTCTCCGGACCGCAGGCCGACGCTCTAACCGCTGAGCCAAACCGGCCAGGGCCATTATGGTGAATTTTATAAATATAACACAATTTACTTATCTAGTGAATGTTTTGGCTATTATAAATACTGCTGCCAGGACCACAGCAGAGGCTAGGGTGAGGCAAAAAATGGTACCTGGGGTGCAAAATTTAAAGAAGGACTCATTTTCAGGATCACACTTGTACTTTTGTCACCCTGGCAGTAAGCATCTTCTTAAATTTTGAGTACTCCCCATCTCTTATTTCATTCTACTCCTGTTACTAGCCAGGAGCACCCTTGCCTATGTCTTTGTATGCCTGCATTGCTGCTAGTAAATACCAGAATGGAATTGGTGACGATAGGACCTGTGAATGTTCAGCTTTCAGAGGTACTGTCAAACAGTTTTTCACAGAGATTAAACCAACTCTACACTCCAGAGTGCAGGAGAGTTCCACATTCTCCACAGCTTTGCAACAATTGACATTGTCAGGAATTTTTGTTGTTAATTGGCCATTTGGATATTCTCTTTTTTGAGGTGTCTAAGTCTTTCCCCCTATTTTTAATTATGTTACTTTTTCTTGTTCACTTGTAGGGTTTCTTTATATATTTTGGACACTAGATTTTCTTTTTTCTTTTTGATTCTATATGCATTTTAATGTCTTCTTTCTCTCTGGTTTTTCATTCCTTAATGGCTCATTTTGATGAACAGAAATTGTATATTTTCAACAAATTTCAATTTATCAATATTTCATTTATGGTTAGTGTCTCTTTTTCCTGTTCAGAAAATCTTTGCCTAATTCAAGATCATGAGAATATTCTCCTATTTTACCTTCTAAAAACTTTATTCTTTGATCTTTAATATTTACATCTAGAATCCACATGAAGTTAACCTTTGCATGTAATACAAGGAAGGAATCAAAGTTAATGTTTTTCATATAATAGCAGATTTACTTAGCATCATTTATTGAAGAGATTAACCTATGATAACTTTGTCATAAATTGGGATATTTCTAGACATTATATTTAGTCTAATTGGTCTGGTTTTTTTTTATATATATTTGTGCCAATTAAAGAAAATTTGACATTTTTTTCTATCCAATTTTTATGCCTTTTTATTTTTTTCTCTTGTCTAATTTTAATAGCTAGGCCCTCCAATAAAATGTTGAATAAAAGTGGTAAGGGTGGGCATCCATTCATTACTCTGATTTTAGGGAAAAATATGTTCAGTATTTCAAAGTTAGGTATCTTACTAGCTGTTGGTCTTCCATAGATGCACTTTATTTTGTGGAGAAATTTGCCTCTAAATTTGTATTTTTATCATGAATGGGTGGTAAATTGTATCAAATGCCTTTCCTATACCTATTTAAATTGTAATATAATTGTCTGTAATATACTATTCTGAATATTGTTTTGTTTCATAAATTAAGTCTATCTTTATTCTTGAGATAAAACTCCACTCTTGATTTTATCATGTTTACAACAATTCTATATTCTATTTGATAATATTATTAATTATTATTGAGTCTCTGTTCATGAGGGATTTTAGTCCCTAATATGCTTTTCTTACTGTCCTTTGTGATCTTCCTACTGGCGTTATGAAAGCCTCATAAAATGAGATGATGAGTGTTGTCTCCTCCTCCGTTTTTGAAAAGAGTGGATATAAAACTGATATTTCTTTCTAAAATGTTTGATGGAATTCACTAGTGAAACCACCTTGAAGGGAAATTTTCTTTGTGGGAATAATTTTATTACTGATTTAATTTCTTTAAAAGATGTATGGATATTTGTTTTCTCTATTGTGCCAGTTTTTATAAGTCTTTTCAAGGACTTAATGCATGTAATGTGTGTTCATCTACTGGCACAAAATTATTCATAATATTTAGTTGTCATCCTTTTAATTCCATGGTATATGTAGTGATATTCCCTCTTTGGAATTTGCATTTTCTCTATTTTTCAATCTTGCTAGAGATTTTTTATTTTTATTTTTATTATTTAAATAAACCTTTGACTTTATTCATTTTCCTCTGTCATCTTCTATTTCATTGATCTCTGCTGGTGTGTTACTGTTTTCTCTCTTCTACTTTTGTTGTTAATTTACTCTTCTTTCTATAGCTCCTTAAAGTGGAAGCGCAAATCATTAGTTGTGCCCATTCTTCTTCACTGACAGAGGGCTCTAAGTTATACATTTGCCTATGAGTGCTGCTTTAGTTGCATCCCACAAATTTTGACATTTAATTATCAGTTGGTTCTAAATATATTTTATTCATTTTCTTATGGTGTCATTTTTAAATTCTGAGTTATTTGTTAGTGTTTTGTTTATTTTAGGCAATTTTCTAGACATAGTTACTGTTGTCTAAAACTATCATAGTTCCATAACATACTCTCAATGTTAATGAGATATTTTTTTTCTACCAAACCTTTGAAGTCTGGTCCTATTTTCCACTTATAGCATGTCTTAGTTCTGACGAGGCACATTTCAAGTGCTGACTAGGTAGCTACATCCAGCAGCTACCACAATGGACAGTATGGTGCTTGAGATCTCACAGGCATCTTTAATTGATCACCAGCTCTCTTCAGCAAACATTTTCTTGCATTATGAACAATGAATGGACCTTATAGCAGTATATTCCAAATAATACTTTCCTGATCCTTGTGCTCTTATTGCCATATATTTTATGTCTACATATCCTATTCTTTACATTTCTCTTATTTTTAGATAATCTTTTAAAGAAACTTAAATATATATGTGTATATATTACATATATATACATGAAAACACAATAAGAATAATTTTTACATGTATATTATAAAATTTTAATTTTATGCTGTTCTTTGTTCATTCTTTATAACTTTCTTTCATTAGCATTTCTTTTGTGTGTGTGTGTATGCATGCCTGCACGCATGTGCACATGTATGTAATTACTTATTACGAAGAATTGGCTCGCACAATTATGGATGCTGACAAGTCCTACCATCTACAAGCTGGATACCCAAGAAAGCCAGTGGTGTAATTTAAGTTTATAGTTTGGGAAATTATGAATAAAAGCTGCTATAAATATCCATGTGCTGATTTCTGTGTGGACATGAACTTTCAACTCTGTCAGACAAATAAATACCAAGGAGCATAATTTCTGAATTGCATAGTAGAAAACTGTCAAACTGTCTTCCAAGGTGGCTATACCATTTTGAATCCCCAGCAGTAATAAATGAGAGTTTCTTTTATTCCACATCTTCGCCAACAATTGGTAGTGTCAGTGTTCTCGGATTTGACCCTTCTAACAGGTGTATTTCATTGTTGTTTTAATTTGCATTTCTCTGATAACATATGATATCAAGCATTTTTTAATCCTCACCCAAAGATATTTTTTCTTTCCTTTTAGAGAGGAGAAGGGATGGAGGGGAGGGGAGGAGAGAGAAAAACATCAGCATGAGAGAGACATATCGATTGTTTGCCTCCTGCATGAACCCGACTGGGGCCAGGGACCAAACCCGCAACCAAGGTACGTGCCCTTGACTGGGACTTGAACACTTGACCTTCTGGTTCTAGGGCTGATGCTCTAACCACTGAACCAAAGCAGCCAGGGCTGGAGCATCTTTTTATATGCTTGTTTGCCATCTGTATATCTTCTTTGGTGAAGTATCTGTTAAAGTTTCTCACCTGTTTTTTAAATCAAGTTGTTTGTTTTATTGAGTTTTAGAGTTCTTTGTATATTTCAATAATAGTTTATCTGACACAATTTTTTGCAAATATTTTCTTCCAGTTTGTGCCTTGTCTTTTTCTCCTCCTGACATTGCCTTTCACAGAGCAAAAATTTTAAATTTTAATGTAGTCCAACTTATCAACTATTATTATTATTTTATCCTCACCCGAGGATATTTATTTTTCTTTTTTTGCATTTATCGTTAGACAGAGCAGGTGGGAGAGCAGGAGGAAGAGAGCGAAATATTGATGTGAGAGGACACATCGAGTGGTCGCCACCCATACGACCCCAACTGGGGCCAGGGACAAACTGCGACCGAGGTATGTGCCAGGCCAACACTCTAACTGCTGAGCCAAACTGGCCAGGGCTATCAATTATTATTATTTTTTTATGGATCATAACTTTGGCATTATATTAAAAAAGTTATCACCATACACAAGGTAATCTAGGTTTTAGAGAGCCCAGAAATAGATCTACATAAATATAGTTAACTGATCTTTGACAATGGAACAACAGTAATATAACGAAGTAAAGATTGTCTTTTCAACAAATGGTGCTAGAACAACTGGGCATCCACATACGAAACAGTGAATCTCAACACAGACCTTATACCCTTCCTGAAAATTAATTCAAAATGGATGTTAGACATGAATGGAAAATACATATTTTTCTTGGGTTGAAAGTTCTGATCACTTATTTTTTCAGTTATTGGCCCAGCATCTTTTTATTGCCAATGTTAGGTCCAAGTAACACAAAGAGGTTGCTGTTCTTATTAAAAGTCCTTTGTGTAGCTGTAGCTTCCCTCCCAGGCCTCTGTTTTCTCATTCATAAAAGAAAGTTAACATAGAATATTAACTTGCAAAATATCATACACTCACTCTTACCTTCCCTTTTAGAGCCAAATCTGTCCCCCTGGAAATGAACCATACACTTACACCTAGTACTGACTGTAGAAAGTCTACTCCTGCAGGGTCTCATTTCAGTGACAAAATAGCCAACGTGTTTTGTGCCATCTGAAACCAAACTCACAAACCTACAGATTTTGGCAGGTCTCTTAGAATTTGTAGAAAATAGGAAGTTAATAGCATTTTTTATTTATTTATTTTGTAATCTTCACCCCAGGATATGCTTTTATTGATTTTTGGTGAGAGAGAGAGATGTGTGAGAGAAACATCTATTGGTTGTCTCCTGTATGCACCCCAACCAGGGATTGAACCCGCAATCTGGGTATGTGTCTTGACCGGGAATCAAACCCCAATTTTGGTGTATGAGATGATGCTCCAACCAACTGAACCACCCCACACACCCAGGGCATTAATAGCTTCTGTTTTGTGAGAGAGACTGACTTATGTACAGGCAATTTCAACCCAGTGAGGTACATGCTGTGGCAGAGGGGGTGTAATATCCTATGAGATCACATAGGGTCACTAAGTTAGCTGGGTGGAAGCAGGTTGTAATCATGAAAGGTCTGGTTTTAGAGCCATTGCTGGTCCACCATGATACAACTAGGCATAAAGAAGAAATTTTTGACCCTGTCATCAGTAAGTCTGTCAAACAAGCAATTAATGAAAAAAAAATCTAATATTAACTCACAAAACATTTTTAAATTAGATGTTTTCATGAGGACAGACTTGAGTGTCTTTTCAAAGCGTGATCAATATGTGACAAGGACCCAGTTTTGTAAACATCCAGAACAAGGGATAAAGCGCCAGAGAGCAGAAAAGCCATCCTAAGCAGAAGTTTTTGCACCTGCTCAGTTTAGCTGCTTTTGTTTGCTTTGTGGCTTTACTGACTTGGGATACTTTGTCCATATGGCTTGTGACACTGCTTGTTTCTCTTTGCTTTGGCTGATTGGATTTGACCCCCCTTGTTAGTCCTGATTGTTAATCCTGGCTCGGCTCAATAGGTCCTTTTTGTCTCATTACCACTCATACCTATGTTTAATATGTGCTCTTCTATTCCTTTAGCACTTTCTTTTGGGGGTTGTGTGTTTGTATAACTGTGTCAAGGAGATAGGATTTTGGAGTATGTGTTGTGATCCTAAGTAGACTTTCTCAATAGGCTTTTCCAAACTTCTCAATATCTATCCTCAGAAGCATTCTACTTGGCAGGTAATAGTTATATAGCTACCCTCACTTGTGCATCCACTGGCAATGAAACCACACACAGCTCTCAGGGGTGATTTTTCACGGCAATGATGTTCTGTCAAAAGTTCCTTTGCATTGCTAAAGATGATGTATTTCTCTTTCATTCTTATAAATGCACTGGCCTTCCTTCCAATTAGCTCCAGGATCCTTGAGTTTTTTCTTTTAATGGCTTAAAGTTAACTTAAATCCCAAGTTTATATCCACTATTAACTTTTCCTAGTATTTCTTTCCATGGTATTTTTTTCAGGGGCTGGTCAGTAAGATCCATGACTAAACTCCTTGCATAATCCAAGGGTTGTTGCTAATTATATCAATTAATCTTCCAGCAGAAGAGAATGCACAACTTTGACAAGGAACTGTAGTCTTCTGAGAATCACTCAGACACTCTTGCTAGCCAACATATACTCCTTTCAAGTTCATAGACATCATTTATTTGGGTAGGGGTGATTTTTTGAGCAATAATAGCTAAAAACGATAATTATTTACTGTCATTAAACTCTCTCTACTATGGCCAAAAGAGACTGATCATCAGAGAATTAATAAGTGACTCAAATACCTAAAATTTTTATCCCAAAAGAGATTTGCTAAGGCTTTCTGCCCAAGAAATTCTCAGCAATAGTCAATCTACTCATATCAGTAATTCCTACTATGTATTGAGCATTATGTCAAGTTCTTGGAATAGAATGGTGAACAAAACCATGATAATCATGTAATTCATGACATTTCCAGTGTATAGGTATAGAGACATTACACAAATAATTACATATTTAATTATACTATGTATATGGTTTTAAAAGAGCGCAGGAAACTTTGCAAGCATTAAGCAGATTCCTCTGTCCAGTTTGCGGTAAAAAGATTATCCAGTAGCTGAAAGGTATTTCGTGTTAGTCTGAGGAGAAAACAGGAGTGTTTTGGGCCAACATAGCATGAAGGGGGACCATAGAATAGAAATGAGTAAAAATGGGCTTGATACATTCAGGAAACAGAGGTAACAGGCTTTATATATAGTGTGGTAATGGAAAAGGGAGGTGCTGTGTGCTTCGGGCAGAATATTCAGGATTTGTTTATATCCAAGCCACTAGATACAGCATTATCAATGTTAATAATAGTCAGTTGAGACTTTCTGGAGCTCATTAAATTGGAAGGAGGTGTGCTTGATATAGCCAAGAAAACTGGAAGTTATCTAAACTATCAGTGCTTTGCTTCACTAAATATTTTTAGATGTTTTAATTAAGCATTTTAATCTAAGACATATTGTTAGTGCTGTTAACTTTTTTAAAAATTTATTTATTTATTTTTGTTACAGATGTTTCTTTTTTCCCCCACTTATTCCCCCTCTCCCTCCCTCCCCGCCCTGTCTCCAGGTTTGTTTTGTCCATGTCCATTGTTCACTCATACATACATATAAGTTCTGTGGTCTAGCTCTCCCCCACCACTCCCTCTTCTGGGGATTGTCAGTCTGTATCCCACTTCCATGTCATTTCAAAGGATAAGAGATCTTTCTTTCTTACAGCTGCATAGTACTCCATTGTGTATATGTACCTCAGCTTTTTTATCCATTCATCCACTAATGGTAATTTGGGCTGTTTCCAGATCTTAGCTATTGTAAATAGTGCTTCTACGAACATTCTTTCTGATTGGTGTTTCAGGCTTCTTAGGGTTTATTCCTAGAAGTGGGATCACTGGGTCAAATGGCAGTTCAATTTTTGATTTTTTGAGGAAACACCATAGTGTTTTCCATAGTGGCTGCACCAGTCTGCATTCCCACCAGCAGTGTATTAGAGTCCACTTTTCTCCACACCCTGGCCAACACTTGTTGTTTGATGATTTGTTGATGGCGGCCATTCTGACGGGTGTGAGGTGATACCTCATTGTTGTTTTAATTTGCATCTCTCTAATGATTAGTGCTGTTAACTTTTAAGGTTATTTTTTGCTGGGATTGAGATGGGGGCTCTTTTAGGTAAATGAGCTAGAGGTTAAGGCCTTTGGTTGGTAATGCCCTCAGTTTGAGATAAAATTTCAGTGAGAAAGGGACCTGATACATTTCTAACCTGCTTCTTGCCATGATGGAGTATTCACCTCAAGCACACAGGGAGAAGAAGCCTTTTATAGAATGGGCTTCTACGACTCACAATGCACATCATTTTTTGTGGTTTTCACACAGGGAGGGTTTGTTTTAGCCCAGCAGGTTAAGCTTTGGTCCTCATTATAAAATTTTCTTATTTTAAAAAATATCAAATAGATTGAAACTTTCCACGAGGGAAGAAACTCTGACCCCAGCTTCATCTGTTTGTTCAGGTCAACCTATTTTGTTAGAGACAATGGAGCAACTGGAAAAGGCTTGACTGTTGGGCACAGAAGTGTTATCAACACCTGGGTGGATGCATTTCCTCCGAGGTCTTCTGACTCCTTGTGCTCTAACTCTCAGCGCCTCTCAGGTTGCTAGAAAGAGGTCTTAAATAGGGAAAGGTAGAACCAATTGCCCAGGCTTTGCATAAGACAGAAGTATGCTGGGGAGACTGTGCTGTGTCTTTTAGCCTCCTACCTAGCAGTCATCAGAGTCAGCATCTTGATGGCTTTTCTGCTTTTTGCTCTCTGTTGTTGTCATTATTGTTTGTTTTTGCTTAGACATCTGAAATGTTACCAATGCCATGATGATTATAGAAGAGTACTTTCTCAAATTCCATCTGCCTTTATATTTGCCAGGATAGCCACTCACTTTAGTATGTGCTTCCAGTTACAAAGGGTGGGAGGGAGAAGGGTAGATAATAATGAAGTCTATTCAGGAAGAAGCAAAATGGGGTGTCCTACGGCATATGAATAAAGTGATTTGCTTTGAGGAAGTGGGAGGGGGTGGACATGAGAGTATTTGTATGAAAAGCAAATAATTGGGGGGCTGGTAGTGAGAAGGTGGAGCACAGAGCTAATAATCTCCATTTTCTCAGTGAAATGTGTGGCTGGGTCATCTAAGCGTGAGGTGAGTTTTAGGAACGATCAGAAATCTTCAAGAAACCAAATGTTTGCAAAGTACTTTGGTTTAGAGTCATTATAATTTGTATATTTTGAGATATATTAATCTAATATGTAAGTATTCCTATTGCTAGATGTTAGCTGATATAAATTGAAGTCTAGATACTTTTAAAAAATTGATTGTAAAAGAGCTCTAATGAAAGCTCTTCATTATTACCCTTAGAAAGTGCACATATATATTAGAAACTTTATGTTGAATCTTTTTTTCTTATCTACTTATAACTTCATAACACATTTTAACAGACTGATCTTTAATTGACAGATTCTAGCACAATGGTTTTGATTTCATTTTTCATGGCCCCACCTAACATTTCTATTAAATATTTACGTACAACTAAGCAATAACATAGTTTACAAGTGCAAACACCTCAATTCTACCAACAATCTGAATGAGTTTGGAAAAGGACTCTAAGCCTCTGATGAAATTGTAACTTTGGTCAACACCTTGACTGTAGTTTGGCGAGACCCTTAACCAGAAGACCCAGTTAACCAATGCTTGGACGTCCGACATACCGAATTTGTTAGATAACACATGGGTATGGTTTTGAACCTTAAATAAGTTTGTGGTAATTCTTACACAGCAATAGAAAACAAATATGGTACTTAAACCCCAAGCATCTTATTCTATATTTGAATGATGTCTGTGTGGAGTAGGGTCTTAGGAACATCGGTTTCAATCTTTGAGAATCCTCAGATGGGCTATAAAATATTGAGCGAAGATAGGGCTTCTGTGGGTAGACTTCCATTTTGGCCAAGTAGGAACTGCCTACAGGATGGAGTGCAGTGATGGTCAGCTCAGAGCAGGCAGGAGTGAAAGAAGAAATGAGACCATGTGTGGCGACGGGAGAAAACCAAGTGAAATAACTTGACGTATGTGTGTCCTATCTGCAGTTGAGTATACGAAAAAACAGTTTACAATTTCAGGCTGGCTAACCAAATTCAGTGTTTCTAATAAAGGTAGTTATTAATTCTGGGATTATATAGTGTACACAGTGTATACAACACTTAAGGTAAACATGGTGTCTTGATACTGATTTTGATTTTTAGATAAAGTGGTCACATCAAGCTTAAGAGTTTTTATTTTATATACTATCATTCTAAATTTAAGATAGAAATCTTGCCCCAGCCCAGTTGGTTGGAGTATTGGAGTATCCTCCCATGCACCAAAAAGGTTGCAGGTTTGATTCCTGGTCAGGGCACATACCTAGGTTGTGGGTTCAATCCCCAGTCAGGACTCATACAGGAGGCAACCTATGGATGCTTTTCTCTCACATCAATGTTTCTCTCTCTCTCTCTCTCTCTCTCTCTCTCTCTCTCTCTCTCGTCACCCTCTCTCCCACCCCCCCCTTCCCTTCCTCTCTCTATAAAATCAGTAGGCTAACCAACTGAGCCACTGGGGCCAGAGCCCTGCCTTTTCTTGATATGTTAGTTTTGAGCTGTTAGAGATAATTGTCACTTTAGTTTCTAGCATCCTTTGACTAGTTACCATGAGCCAGACATTATTTGGTAAGTATTTTATACATTTTATCTCATTTCACTACAGTCTATGAGGGAACTACTATAACTTTACTCTCTTGATAGATTAAAAATGGAGGCTAAAGAAGATGAGGACATTTGCTAAAGATGACAGCCAGACAAAAGTGGATTCAGGGTTTTAAACTTGGCCTGACTATCGACCTAGACCTTAGGAGGATGTGTTATTGCTTCCTGTTCTGGCAAAATGTAGTGTTTCTCCACCTTAAGGTATTCATGAACCTTCTAAAGTAAAATTTAAAAAATTCCCTAAACTCCCAAGATAGACTTAAATTATTTTTATAATACTATTACTTAAACGTACAAACATAAAACTAGGAATACATTCTAGCTTATACTATTTTTATAATTATAAAATTGAAATAAAAATAAAATTTGAAAACAACTCTAAAACCGATAAAATTGTAATAAACAACATAAGCTTAATGTTATAGGTGATATTGTTTGAGGCATAGTTGTCCGTGCTGGGCATAACAGTAGAAGAATGTTTTTCCTTTGATCTTATGCTTTATTTATGGTCAAGTAGGCCTTTTATTATTTTAGGTATGATGTATTATTATCATTGTGGTTGATGATGTCCTTCTAAATTGTTAAAGTTATCTTTAGCAACTGATACATTATTTTGAGATGGTAGCCAATTGCAGATTATACATTCCCTCGAAATACCATTTGCTGAATATTTTCAATTACACCCATACCGCTATATTTCCTATTAATGAATTGTGGCCAGTTATCGAACAAAGATAAGAACCACGTAATATGTTCCGCTAGAGGCAGGAGTGTTATGTCGCCTGTCAGAGTGGAGTTTCCAGCTCTGTGTGCCCTCACTTCTCTGATGAGGACTCAACTTCTTTGCCATTTTTTCCTTTTTCAGAACTGCCATGGCTCCTCTTTAGTACTGCTTGCTGTGAGGTCATTTGTCCTTCACCTGGGGCACCCTAAAGTGAACACAAATATAAATGTGAGAACTGAAATTGAGCATTGGACGTCAGCGCTGCTAGTGCAATTGTACGTGTTCTTGCTAGAAACTCGAAAGAAATGTATCATGGGCCAGCTAATGATCCATACTGCCTTACGGTCTCAGTTCCCACACGAGAAAAAAAAGCTTTGTTTTGGTTTAGTTTGGTAAATCCACACAAAGTCTCTGAGGTCCTTTATTTGGTGGTGATACTGAGCAGTCAGAAGTTGAATTGTGTCCAGGGATATCACCAGATCTCGAGGTGTAATGGAAACGCACACACACGCTCACACACAATTTCAGATCAGTTTACCAGGAGGTGGAGTGAGGCTCCTGTCTGTCTCCAGGGCCAGTACAAGTGCTTCTACCCCACAATAGCTGTCCTCTCCGTTGCTTTCCAGACTCTCCTTCTGTAAGGTCAACATCCTCCTTTTCCATGAAGTCCACCTTCTCAAATTCAGCATATTTTGTTCGAAGTGCCTGGGCAGAGGCAAAGTAATCAGATGTAGTACATAACATTTTATGCTACCATTTGCCTCTGGTGGTGGAATCAGATTAAGCTAGAAAGCACTAGATTTCTGAGTAGCAAAGGCCAAAAAAGAAAAAGGAAAGACTCTGGTTTGAATCAAATTACATGACTGACATTCTCACAGGTGCATCCTGGAAATCGTGACAGGTTAGTTTAGGCTCTTGCATTATAATTCCCGTCTGTTGAGAAGACCAGAGGCAGGGCTGCTCTCCATTCTTCACATCTCTTCATCCTTTCCAGCACTCCAGGTGGTGCAGGGAGCTCCGGAAGCCTCAGCATTGGCTCTCTGGGGTATCAAACCAGGTGAAGTTGGGGTGTGCAAATCCCTGATTGGCTCCTTCTGTGAGCCTGGCATGGTTTGTCCCTCAGCCGTCCACTCCAGGGGCTAGAAGTGAACCTTCCTGCCAGGTGCCCAGTCTGAGTCCTGGGAGTGAGTGCCTGGTCCCTGCAGCCTCCGGGCACGGTGTCCCCAGGCGTCTGGCTTCTCCATGGCTCTATCTTCACTACCACATCAGCTCTGATTCTTACATGAGTAAAGTGACATGGAAACAGAAAAATTATTGGGAGTAATTCACCCTGATGGTGGCATCTTGAGGACACTACCCATTAGCTCTGCTTGAGATTTCACGCAGCTGATCCAGTTTCTGGCCTTCACGAGGTCTTTTCTTATTTTCTGCAGCCTTCCATTAATCTTGCTTTTTTTTTTTTTTTTTTTTAAACCAATTTGGTCACTTGCCTAGAGTCCTGATAGCTCTCTGGCTTGTGTCAGCCCTTTGCTCCCAGAGGTTGGATTCAGTGTCTTTCCATGACCCACTCTCCCCAACAATGGATTTGATCATCAGGCTTATGCACTTGCTGCACATGAGCCCACATGTGCTCTCGCTTTCTAAGTGGAAAGTGCTCCTCCCTCACCCTGCACCCAGCCCACTTCGTTTCCTACATGAATAATAGCTGGTCACATCTGGGTGCTACACCTGGAACACAGGTGTCCCACTGTGGGTGGTCTCTGCATCTGAGATGGTAGATGCAGCTTTCTCTCTGTCTCTTGCCTACCAGTCTCAGCTTCTCTTGAGCTCCTGTCTCCTGTGAGAAAGGAAAAAAAAAGTAGGGTGTTTATCATGCTGGTCAGAAGGTAAAATGAAGAGGGTGATAGACCTTTATAATAAGGCACATTATTTCAGATGAGAAGGGACGGAAAAAAAAAATAAGGAGACAAGGAAAACTAGGGGCAGGGGGACAGAGAGGGAAAAAAAAGAGTATAAGTGGGATGTTAGGGAAAATGATGTGCAAACCAGAATTTCAGAAAAACTTGCTTTCTGACTTTTCTGTATGCTACCTTCTCAAGAAATCTTCAATAAAGAAGGCCTTTGCTTTCCAGGGTTTAGCAAGTGAGGTTTATTTTTCTTCTGAGAGTGTTTCCATACTGGCATGAACCTGAAGGAGGGAGCAAGTAGGGCTAGTTTAAGTGGGGACACATTTCTTACTGTGCATTCTTCTCTCCAAGACAGGAAGGTGGTAAGGAGGAAGAATGCCTGGCCGAGGGGGCAGTGGAGACAATTCTGATATTTTGTACTGTTGTTCTCCTCAGGACATAGCCTTCTGCTGAAAGGTATAAATGATCTCCTACCTCATTCCAAATTATATTCAGTCTCAGAAGTATTTTATTTTTATTCATACACATATATGCAGGACCCGTGGTGAACGTAGGCCAAGGCAGGATATCTCAGTGCTCTCGGAAGGAATCCCACCTGGCTCCTGCCTCACTGTCCTCAGGCCACGAGAGAACTCTAAGGATGCAACCCCACTGGGAGGGAGACACGGGCACTATCGTCACCACTGGCTTTTACTGTGAATGTGTTCACTGGGTTGATGTTGTTCTTCACAGCTCTCTGAGAACCGAGCATCATGGACTAGGGCTTAAAGAGAGGGGAGTTTTGGGGAATTTGGAGCATATGGTTGGGGCAGCATAAAGTCCCTGAGCATCTGCTGATGTGAGGAGTGTGGTGTTAGGAAGGCCCAGAGGCTCTCCTGAGAGAACTAGTCCTGTGTAAGAAAGACCCTTTTCTATCATTATCCCTGAATAGTTGGGAGCCACTGAAGGGTTACATTTCTTTTAGGAAGTCTGCAAAGGATAACCAGTGTTTTAGCAATGGTTTTGGAAATGCACGTCTTGCAGTGATTAGGGCATGAAATGATTACATTCATGCGTGTGGTGCTAAACATAGAAGTGGAAAATTTAAATTTTTAAAAAAATCTTTACAAAAATTTTAAGGCTCAGAAAAGCTTCCTGAGAAGGCGATTTTCCATTTTAGTGAGAGAAAAAGGTACAAAGGATGTCAGTTAAAAAATTCATAAAGGCTGCATTATGCTCAGTGGAAACATTTCTCTGAAAAAAGAGGTTGATACTTAAAGACACAGGTATGAACATTTTATAAAGCCCTTCCAAGAAACAGACCAAGCCTCTCTCCAAATGGAAACAGTTTTAAAGAAACAGGAAGTGATAGATTTTAAAATAAATGTGTGAGAATCATGAGTACCATTAAGAGTTTTGCAATCAAAAGCAGGGATGTTTTTGCCCTGTTTGGTTGCTCAGTGGTTAGACAGTCAGCTGGAGGACCAAAGAGTCTCAGGTTCAATTCTGGTCAAGGGCATGTGTCTCAGTTGTGGTTTGGTCCTCAGCCCTGGTCGGGGTCCTGTGGGAGGCAATTGATTGATGTATCGCTCTCACATCAATGTTTCTCTCACTCCCTCTGCCTCTCCCTCTCTCCCTCTCCCTCTCTCCCTCTCTCCCGCCCCCCTCCCACTCTATCTGAAGGTAAATAAAAAAATATCCTTGGGTGAGAATTTTTAAAAAAAAGGCAGGCAAGTTTTTGATAAAAGAATGTGTATTGCCATTCACTCACAGTGATGGTTATTTGAGGGCATTCTGCAGACATGGTGAATGATTCAGTTTATATGGGCTGTGGTTCATTCTGGTGTCCTGTGAACAGTCACATCAGAATTTCCTGGCCCCTGCTTCTCAACAGTTGTGCAAAATCACTGTAGGGATTTGGAATGCATTTTATTTGTACATATTACCATATAAACAGATAGCTACATATAAGGCCACCACAACTAGTGTGTCATTGATCAAAGTTGAAATTGGGGCTCCAATGTTCAATATAACCAAGTAAAAGCAAGGTAGATAGGACTGGATGATCAACTCTTTCTTTTTTTATTTTAACTTATCTTACTGTTGAATATATTACAAATATCCCTCCTTTTCTCCTCCATGACCCCCTCCTCCCTAATCCCACCCCCTCCTGCCTTTCCCATACTATTGTCTGTGTCTACTGGTTATGCATATATGCATAGACATTCTTTGGTTTCTCTCTTCCTGCCCCACCTCCCCGCTTCCCTTTGAGGTTCCTCAGTCTAACAGCCAATTTGTACTTCTTAATTCCTTTACCCTTTTCACCCAACGCCTCCTCCCATCTGGCAACCAATAAAAAGTTCTCTGTATCTGTGAGTCTGTTTCTGCTTTCTCATTTTGTTTGTAGATTAAATTGTTGATAGATATGTATTTATTACCATTTTATTGTTCATAATTTTTAATCTTCTTCTTCAAGAAGACCCATCAACCCTTCCTATAATACTGGTTTGGTGGTGATGAACTCCTTTAGCTTTTTCTTGTTTGGGAAACTCTTTATATGGCCATCAATTCTAAATGATAGCTTTGCAAACTAGTGTATTCTTGGTTGTAGGTCCTGGCTTTTCATCACTTTAAATATTTCTTGCCACTCCCTTCTGGCCTGCAAAGTTTTTTTTGAGAAATTAGCTGACAGCCTTATGGGAGCTCCTTTGTAGGTAACTAACAGCTTTTCTCTTGCTGCTTTTAAGAGTCTCTCTTTGTCTTTAACCTTTGGCATTTTGATGATGATGTATCTTGGTATGGACCTCTTTGGGTTCATTTTGTTTGGGACTCTCTGTGCTTCCTGGACTTGTATGTCTGTTTCCTTCACCAAGTTAGGGAAGTTTTCTGACATTATTTTTTCAAATAGGTTTTCAATTTCTTGCCCTCTCTCTTCTCCTTCTGGCACTCACATGATGCAATTATTGGTATGCTTGAAGTTGTACCAGAGGCTCCTTACTCCGTCCTCATCTTTTTGGATTCTTTCTTCTTTTTGCTGTTCTGATTGGGTGTTTTTGCTTTCTTATATTCCAAAGTGATGATTTGCTTCTTGGTTTCACCTACTCTACTATTGATTCCCTGTAAATTATTCTTCATTTCAATTAGTGCCTCCTTCATTTCTGACTGTGCATCCTTCATTTCTGCCTGATCCTTTATTATGTTCTTGAGGTCCTCACGAAGTTCCTTAAAATTCTCACTAAGTTCATTGAGCATCCTTATAAGCAGTGTTTTGAACTCTGCATCTGTCAGATTGCTTATCTCCAGTTTGTTTAGTTTCTTTCCTGGAATTGTATTCTGTTCTTTCATTTGGGACATGTTTCTTTGTCTCCTCATTTTGGCTGCCTCCCTACATTTGTTTCTCTGTATTAGGTAGAGTTGCTATGTATTCTAGGTTTCCTAGGGTGGCCTGTCATAGTAGGTGTCCTATATGGTCCAGTGACACAGCCTCCCTGGTCACCCAGCTGGGCCCTCAAGGTGCACCCTTCATGTGGACTTTATACCCTTTTATTGTAGTTAAATCTTGATTACTGTTGGCACCTCAATAGGAGGGTTTTAATCAGGCTGATCAGCTGCAAGGACTGGTTGTTCCCACTAATCACAGACCTCTGACTACCTTGGATAATGAGCTGTGCAGGGGTCTACCACACAGAGCAAGACTTACTTTAATAGGGCTCTGGTACCCACTGAGTCCATGGCTTGAGTGTGTCACTTGTGGAGGTGGTTGGGTGGTAGTGCTTTGACGTGGTCTGAAGCTGTCCACTGGATATGCTGGCTCTGGGACAAGGTCAGCCATTGCCTGTGTTTGACCCAGGGTTATCAGGCAGAAGCTGCAAAGCGATCTGCTGATGTCTGCTTCTTGTGCTGAGCTTGGAGGTGCTCAGGCAAAGCCAAGCTGTGAACCAAGACTGGCTGCTTCTAGTGCCAGGCCTGGGGCCACTTAACAAGAGATATGGGGCTTGCTGTGGCTAAATACTGCTTGTTTGAGAGAACCTAGGAAAATCTAAAGCAGGAGCCAAAACAGGCCAATCCTATGGTAAAGCCATTGGAAACAGCTTGGGTGGGCCCCAAAGTTGGGTGGGGCTGGGCCTCAGGGAATCACTAGGGCAGGGAAAATGGTGTGAGCCAGGTTGCTGAAGTCCCAGATATGGTAGCCATCTGCCTGCCCTGTGCAGAAGGGCTCATCCAAGGAACAACAGCCTCCACCAGCACATCTGTCCAGGAGAAAGCTGCCTTTCCAGCTCTCACGCCAATGCCAAACAACTTAGTTCTTCCCTGTATGCCTCTGGTGTCTTTAAATCTGCATGCCCCGCCCCCCACCATGCTGGAGCTCAGAGAGAGCGGGTCTGAGTCAGTCTTATGTGGGCCCTTTAAGAGGAACTGTCTGGGGCTCCAGCAGCCTCCTCTTCCCTCAGCCTCAGTTCCTGCTGGTTTTTACAGCCAGAAGTGATGGAGACTTCTCTTCCTGGCACTGGAACCCTGAGATGGGGGCCTGGTGTGGGATGGGGAACCCTTACTTCTCAGCAGGGACCTTCATAGCCAAAGTATCCTCCTGATTTTTATTCCCATATGTGTGTGTGGGACCAGCCTAGCCAAGCCTCTGCCCCTCCTACCAGTCTCAATATGGCTTCTTATTTAATTTAGTAGTTGTAGGACTTCCATTCAGCTCAATTTCAGGTGGTTCTGAATGATGGTTGTTCTGTAGTTGTAATTTTGATGTGGTCATGGGAGGAGACGATGCAGCATTTATCTATGCCACCATCTTGACCAGAAGTTGATCAACTCTTTCTTGATTCCAAACCTTTCACTGGGAAATAACCAAGAGCTTCCCAGCAGCCCCCTCTCTCCTACATTTCTTCCTCTGTCAGTAGCAGATGAGCCTTTCTCATACCATGAAGTAGCCCGAGGGCCTGTCTCACAGATTCCGCTTGAATGTCTCATTATGGCGGCATTGTCTTGGATGTTGGATGTAAGTAAATCTCCAACAAATCCAAGAGTTGAACATATCTTAGGGATACTTTCTGATGGTGCCCTCTTTGTGAAGGTGAGAGATTTGAGTCTGGAGATGGGAACATGATTACCCTAGGTCGTACAGGTGGTAGAACTGGTGACTTGGGCTAGAACTTTAAAGATTGTTTTTGCTATTTTGTCCTGTGTGTTACATCTTAAACTCATTGATACCACTTTTTTCCTGTGATCTGAAATTGATTTAGAATAAGAAGGCCCTTTGTTACTGATTTGCAGAATGATACAAGATTGGAGTGAGACAAGGCTGCTCAGAAATGGTATTTTGCTGATTGATTATATTATTATCTATCAAAAAAGAACAGCTATCTAATAGCTAATGATTTTGTTTTTGAAGAGCTTTATCCAATGGAATATTACCAGCAACATCATGATGTTGTGATTACATGTCTAGAAGTAGCACCTCCTCCTGCTTTTATGCAACGTGCCTCATCAGGGGCTTTTTTAGAAAGTAATTTTAGAGGGACTTCCTTTTCATCGATAACATTTAAAACATATCCTAAATCAAATATGGTTATGAGGAAAGTAATTATGTTAATCTCCAGAATACATTAATATTTCTCTTTTAAGAACATAAGCTCTTGTCTACATGGAAGATATTTGTTCCTTGTAAAATTTAACAGCGCTGAGATGCAGCTATGGTGTTGAGATCCTAGCTACAAGCTAGAAATATCTTTTCATTCTTAGCTTTTTATTTTCTGTAGTACAATACTGCCTAATCTTGACATAGCCTAAGGCATCAGTGTGCTTTTTCTTGAACAGTATTTCCTTTCTTAGGGTTTTGCCTAGAGATATTTCTGTGGAGTTTTCAAAGTGTCAACCTCTGACTGCTCCCCTTGTCCACCTTTATTGATTTAGCCATCAAACATTTATGGAGAGCCTAGGCTGCTTCTGTTGTTTCTCAACCTTATCTGCCCACTCTTATAACTTCCTGAAGGAATAGACTCTGTGCCAGGGGAGTGCAGTAGGAAAATAGGAGGGAACAGAGACAAGTGTGATTCCTACTGCCAGGGGCTTACATTTGAATGAGATGAGACTCATTATAAACAAGAAGTAAATAGATAGACAAGATCATTTTAATAGTTATAAGAGGTAGAAGGAAATAAGAGTGACCTCTGCGAGGAGATGACATTGACACTGAGACTCGGATGAAAAGAAGGAGCTCACTAGAACAAATTTGGGGAAAGAGGATTCGGGGCAGAGGAGACAGCGAGTGCAGAGATCCCTGGGTGGACAGTCCTTCTAAGTTCTAGTTATTAAGAGAGCCACTGAGCAGCGGGGAGTGTAGCATGAGACGAGGCTACTGAAGCAGGGGGCAGCCAGATCACACTGGCTTCGTAGGCTGTGGTAAGGATTTTTAGCTTTATTCTCAGGCAGTGAGAAATCTATCAGAAGGGTTCTGGGAAATGGGTGTTTGGGTGTGCTGGAAAGTAAAAGCTCTTATTCCTCAGGGACACCTGGGTGCTGACCCTGTTCCCCCGGTGAATGAGTTTTACTTTGATGATGCAGAGTTTGGTTCAAGAACTAGCTTGATGTGTCTATATTACCTTAAATGGAAACCTGTAGATGGGGCATTTGTTCTATGGGTTAAAAAAATCACTGACTACTATGCAGAGTGGGTTGTAAGAGGACAATAATGGAAATACTGAAAAGAGACTTGCTGAAGAGTGAATGTGAGGAGACAGGAAAAGAGAAGATTCAAATGTGACTCAGTTTTTTGCTATTACCATTGACTAAAATAGGGAAGAATTGGGGAGGAGCAAGTTTGGGGAGGAAATCATAAGCTGTATTTGATGTAGTAAGATTAAGATCCCTGTCAGAGACTCTGTTGTTCCTTTACTTTTGAGACTTGTTTGGTTGGCTTGTTCTGAACCCCCTGAGGCCTGTTTACATGGCGCTGATTCTTGTCCCTTCCTGTCTCTATACTTAACCGCTTCTTTTCAGGAATTCAAATATGTCATCTCTCTGTTTCTGATAAGCAGAAGCCACCGCTCCCAAAGAGTTTAAAAGCTAATGTAAGCAACTGGACCCATACCTGCAAAGATAACTTAGAATTAGGAAGAGAAAGTTAAGTCTTTATGTTCAGCAGCCAAACAAATGCCACAGACAATAAGCCCTTGAGAGTTTAGGGAAGACAATGTGACTATAGGCTGAAGTCCTAGGAAAATCTTCCTGTAAAAACTGGAACTTAATTTTGGAAAAGTGTATCCAATCCCTTAGAACCTGATTAGCAAGGTTATTGATGGTGTCTTAAAACTAGGATATTGGTGATTATGCCTCAAGTAGAATCTGACCTTCCAAGTTTCATTTCTGAAAATTAATTTTGCCCTAAGTGCTTTCAAATATAATAAGTGAACTTTTGAGCATCAGTATGTAGAGAGGGAAATAACCTAACTTTGCAAGGGTATCTTAAGATTTAGATTTTAATTATTTACTTAATTTAAATCGAGATGATCTGGAGTGTGAAGCTAAGTGTTATGATAGGAATGTTAAAAATGCAGAAGGTGATATAATGAATGAGATAAACTTCTGTGCTTTTGTTAATGATTATATTATGCATTACAGGAGCATATGAGAGGAGGTTCTAAGTACTGTCTAAAAAATAATATTTTTAATACTTAGCATGAATACTTACTGCAGTTCACAGGAATATGCTGAAAAGCTTTCATTGTAATGAGTATGGATCAGAAGAAGCTGAAGTAAAATTTATGAAATCAGATGTTAAAGGAACCAACATAAGTCACCAAAGCTTTAGGGAGAAATAGGAAAAAAGCAAGGTGGAGAGTTGTGTTATCTTCACAAAGACTAAGAAAAAGTGAGCCAGGCGTCCAGCTGAAGTTGCCAACTAAAGACCAACCCATTCTCAGCGGCCCATGAAATGGGGCTCTCTTCTCAGGACAATGACATAATGAGGAAGCCACATGTAATTGAAATAAATTACAATTAGAGGCAGAGGCTCCACTTTGGTGGAATTTCTAGGGAGGATTTTGGGAGGATGGAGTCTGTGAAGTAATCATTTGAACAAAGACTTTCTGTGTAGAATATATGCCTTTTGTTTCCCCTATATATCAAAGTCTATGTAAATTACACATCATTTAGATACATATCCACATTGTCTCACCTTTTCTGCTTGCCATCCTCTTTGCCTGGGAGGAACTCTGGACGGGGGAATGTTGGGAGTCCCCTCTCCTGCTTTGGTGACTGTGCAGCCTGCCTCATAGATGGCTGTTCTTGCCCTTGACACCATGAGGGGGTCAGGGCACTGGAGTGGGAAGCTGAACAACACAGGGAGTCAGAGTAATGGTTGTTTCAATTTCATCAAAAGAAAATGAGCCACCCAGCTTCAGAGTTGTGATCTTTCCAAATCTTGATGCTCCCAGTGTCCTGTTTCTCTGGTTTCAGCAGGATCAGGGGAAGACAGCTTTCCCGCAGAACAGCAAGTCATGTGGTTCCGAACTTGAAAAATGTCTAGCTGCTCCAGGTGTCCTGCAGCTCAACGGGGTGTTCAATTGATCGCTTTGTGTTTCTTCCTGGTTTTTCTTAGAAAGAAAATATATAAACAGGGAGATGCCTAATTAATATTGATCCCCATTTAGAGTTTCCTCAAAGTTAAAAAAAAGGCAGAGAAATTCAGTCTTCTTATACTCATCACAAATAAAATTAATAGAGATGTGGGTTCAACTGAAAATACCTGGTCCTTGGGATTTGCTATTCTAGTCAGAGGGACAATAAGAAAATTGCCACTATCTTAGTGCTTCCAGTCTTTTTTCGGATCTTTACAGAGAGATTAATAAAAAGTTAGACAATATGAGACTTATAAATAGAAATACTGTGGTCATTGTTAATTCCTAATCATATTAGTATTTATTTAAACATGTATTAGCATTAAACAGAAAATACAAGGATTTAGAGCAGCTAAGATACCCAGGGAAATATAATCTCAGAAACCAGTACAACCACTAAGTACATATAATGGTCAACAAATTGCAGTCAGTGGACCAAATCCAGCTCCCCACTGTTTATACAAAATCCCAAGCTAAGAATGGTTTTTACATTTTAAATGGCTGAAAACAACATAGAAGAATACTATTTTGTGACATTAGAATTATATAAAACTCACATTTCAATACCCACAAACAACATTTTATTAGAGCACAGTGACGTTCTTTCATGTATGTACTGTTGTTGATGGCTACTTTCATGCTGCGGTGGTAGAATTGAGCAGCTGTGACAGAGACCATCTGCCTGCAAAACCAAAAATGCTCACTAGTCAGCCCTCTACTGAAAAATTGCTTTGCTGACTTCAGCTCTAAGAGCAAGACAATAAGCTGATAAGCATATTTAACCTGAAGCAGAGTTATTGGAACAGAGCTTAAAATAGTATAATAAAAATATGTAAGAGATAAAGGAAGCTATAAATGATATAAAAAACAAGTTATATTTTAAAAACAATTAGGAATATTAGGTATGGAAAACATACTAGACATAATAGATGAGATAATTACCAAAGTAGACAGTGCTAAAAGAATGAATCAGTAAGTGATGCTCACTACTATTTGGTTAGCCAAAATAAATGTTTGATTCTTTTATTTGCCTATTCCCTAGATAATGAATTGATTTCTTATTATCTTCTGAAGTTAATCAATTTGTGTATTATGAACTCATGGATATAAACATATTTGGTGAGTATTTATCTTAATTATTATCCTTTATTGAAGCCCAAATTTTCCCATATTTGGCCAGTAGAAGCCTCTTCAAGTTGGCTCTTGAATTTTTTGATGTGATTGGAATAGTCTTTAGGATTGCTCCCTCCCTATGTGCTCTGACAAGATTTTCCAGGACCATCTTGTTTATTTTCTGTTCTAGACCTGAGATCAACCATTGTCTAGGGAGCCCTGGTTTCTTGTGATTGGAGCTAAAATTTCAAAACTATGGTCTGTGTACTTAGGTTGTTCAGTACTACTGGATTGGTCATTGTTTCTGGGCTGTCCCAGTGGTCAGAACTACAATATATGTGAGTGTGTTAGTGTGAGTGCATGTGTAAAATAGATTGTGAAATAATGCTATTTCTCCCAGATTCAGGACTACAGAAGTTTTACTTAATATTTTCTATATTACTTATGTATCTCTTTGTTTCACACTAGAACTATCCCAGAAGTACTCAGTAGTTGTTCTATCCCACATTATATACACAATAGTCTCAGAATAACAAAACAAATACATCACCTTCAGTGTGGTTAATGTAAATAGATGCTTTTTCTATTGCCCCTCTGTTTTATTTAGTTGTACTTAATCTGCAGTGTTGGAGTATATAGTCATTAGTTGCTACACTTTCATTTTTAACCCTCACTTAGAATTCTATTTTAATATAGTTAATGCTCATCAGCCTTTATGTTAATGTCTCTCTAGATATTTTAGTTGTTTGAACCTTTTTTCTGTAGTTGATTCCTCACAAAGTGTGCATGGAAATAAGAGTCCCTGAGTTCATGAATTTAAGTATATTTGTGCCCTTACTTTTGAAAGTAATTTTGTAGAAAATAAAAATCTTGCCATTCTATTTTTTTTGTATCTTAAATATGTTATTCCATTATCATCTGAGATAAAAATTACTATCAAATTCTGATTATAGTCCAATTTCATTTTTATTTTCCTTGTCAGTTGCTTGCTCTTTTGGCCCAGTTAAGCAAAAATAAATAAATAAACAAACAAACAAATAAATAAATAAATAAATAAAATTAAATATTTAAATTCTAGTTTCACCAGAGTAAAATTCTGTTGGTTACTTTGGGTCTCTATTCTCTACTACATAGTGTACTCCTTCAATATATATTTTCAAATATTTCTATATTTATGTGTGTGTGTCTATATATATATGTATGTATACCCATATACACACATGTCTTCCAAGAAACTTTTCTTGAATTAAAGTTTTGTTTTGTTTCTGTATTCTGTTTCCTTGCTTTGGTTTTCTTATTTAAGACTCCTTTTATTAGTAGTTAGATGTTCTTAACCCATCTTCAGTATTTTTGCTTTCTCACAGATTTTTAAAATCTCTTTATTTTCATTTAAAATTTTTCTTCCTTTTTCTTCTTCTATTGTAAGCTTTTTGTTTGGTTTGTGCTTCTATTTCACTCTTCAGCTCTAAAATAATTGTTTACTTTCATTTAATACTTTTTCTGAATTCTGCCATCTTATTTCCAACTTTTACTATATCAGTCTTGTGCTCTATTTACCATCTGGTATCATTTTCTTAATTTTAGCTCATTTAAAAACTGACTGCCGTAGTTTTCTTTTCACAAGTATTTCTTTCAGGTGCTTTTATCGTAAGCATGCTAGTCTGCATTCTTTTTCTTTTCTTTCTTTTTTTCCTGAGAATTCCTGGCTCTGTTTCCTACCCTGATCTTTATCATCTTTATCTGGAGCTTTTCTTCCTTTGTCTCTGGTTTTCCTCCTTCATGTCCTCTCACATGGTTGCTGATTTCAGGCATGTCTTGTGGCACTAGTAGTTCGTTCTCATCTGTTTGATCTTTTAGTTTTGTTGCAAAAGTTGCTCATGGATTTTATATTCTCATATTTATGTGAATTTAGTTTTCAACTGAAGTAGAAAAAATAGCAAAATAAAACTCAAGATCAGAGAATCAGTACATACAAAAGCACAAATCAGAGAAAAAGGTAACAAAAAAATTAAGGTGAGCAATAAACCAAGATCTTGTTTTGGAAAGAAAGACTAATAATAAAGTAAACTTTACACAGGACTGATTTTTAGAAATGTAACACAACATGAGGACGTGTGTGTGTGTGTGTGTGTGTGTGTGTGTGTACATATTACATTTAATTTGAAAGCCCAAGCAAGGTATTATTTTCTAGGTAAATGTAAAATATAAAAACTAGATCAAAAAGTAGAAAACAGTTAACATAGCACATAGCAGATCTGAAGTTAATCTTTAGGTTGGCCTTTGGTTGTCATCTGAGATCTTTGCACTTGACCTGTTCTTTGCACTGGTATGACATGTTCCCTGTTAAAGGTGATTCATTGTGCTTTAGACTTTGAAATCCCTCTGATTTATAGGGAGTACCTGCTTTCCTTCTGAGAATCTGGAATTTTGGAATGTGCTAGAAAGAGGGTATCTATATGACAGATCCACCATAAAAACCTTGGGTGCTGAGTCTCTAATGGGATTCACTGGGCAGACACATTATATGGGTGTGACTGCAGTTTTTGTTGCTGAAGGAAGGAGAGAGCCCACCCAGGAAGGAGAGAGCACACGGAAGCCTGTGTATGGATCTCTTCAGACTCCACCCATGTCTCTACCTCATTGATACCCTTTTACTGTAATAAGCTTTAACTCTAAGAACAACTATATGATGAGTCCTGTGATTCCTACTATTATACCTTTTATTGACCACACACACTAACAACCCTAAACTAAATGGAAAGGATAGTCAAATTTCTAGCCCCTGCTCAAATGTACCAGGTAGTTTTAAGACACAATACCAAGTCTTTAAAATATCAGGCTTGTAAATTCTTATTAAAATTCTCTATTGTCTTCTTTTCTTCTTGCTGTACGGATTTCTGAGCAGAATGTGTAGATTTGTCACATATCCCACTAATATTTTAGTTTTTCCTCTCTGCTCTAATTACATTTATTATTCTTGTACTCCTGACTATTCTAGAATTCGCTGTTGCCCTTATTCAAGCTTACGTATTTACTTTATTATATGTCTCTCTTCTAGTAACTGTACTAGTGACTAGACAATTATTGAAGTGTCAATCAATTGTGCAGGTACAATCTTTCTCAGATATATAAAGCAAAAATTTTATGTCCTAGATTTTTGAGAGGTTCCAGCTCATAATTTGTTTCTTTTCTCCTTTGTGTATCTTCCCATCTGTGAAAGCGGTAGGCAGACTAGAGCAAAGGTGGAAATGGGAGCTCCACAGACACCTTTTTAAAAAAAAAAAAAAATTTTCCTCATTCATCATCAAATTTGAAACAAAATCTAGGATTCCAAAATGGCGGCAGAGTGAATGGCAGCTACACAGACGGTCTCCCAGGAGCAAACTGGAATTACAACTAAAACACAGACAAATTGAGGGGGAAAAGCAACAGAAAAGCAGCTTGTGAGGACCATATAACCAGGGATACTGATTCGATCCTGGTAGGATTGTGAAGGCGCGAGACGGGGGCTGGGAGCTCATGATCGGCAGCTTGGCAGCAGGCTTAGCTGTGAGCAGCGCCCTCGGGTTAAACTCCCAAGCGGCTTCACAGCGCAGAGCCGGGTCAGAGGCTAAAATAGCCACAGCCATTCACCGTGGGCTCCAGCAAAGGGAGGGAAGACTGGACTGGAACTGTGTGGGGACACTCGGGATTTGGTGGCCGCTCAGAGCTCTTGCTGAGTTGCAGCCATGCAGGAGGGTGGTCATATTGCTCTTTCCCAGGGCTCTGGGGAGAGCCAGCAGCCCCTCCTCAGAGATTCAACCCCACCCTGTGGGCCATTGAAATGCAAATTGAGGCTTATTAGCAATTGGATCTGCCCCACCCTTGGGAAATCCCCTTATGCTAAGCAACTGAGGGAGTTTTTCAATCAACTAACAACCCAAAACTCTTCAAGTAACCTGGACTGCTAGCCTCCAGGCAAAAAGCTAGAGGATAACAGTACCATTCCTGGGCTAGCAATTTTAACCAGGAAAGTAAGACTTGACAGTGGTGTTTAAAGTGGGTTCTCCCTCGCTCATCTAAACCCAGAAGAGGGAGCCACAAACAGCAGAACACCAATACCCACAGGGAAAACTTGGCAGGTTCCAAAGCCCACTGTGATAGCCAAAATGGTGAAACACAGAAACAAAAGCCAAATGAAAAAACAAGAGACCTCCACCGAAGATGATATCAATGTGGAGCAGTTAGGCAAGTTAACAGAGCTAGAATTCAGAGCCATAATCTTGAGGAAGCTCAACAGCATGAGTAAGGACATAGAGATGCTGAAAATAAACCAACTGGAAATTAAAAACCATCAAGAAGAGATCAAGAGTGACATATCAGAAATAAAGAACACATTGGAAGGTCTAAAGAGCAGAGTATAGGAAGCTGAGGACCGGATCAGTGAATTAGAAGACAGGGTAGAAAAAATCAACCAATTAGAAAACCAAAAGGAAAAAAATGATTAAAAAACAGGAAGACAGCTTGAGAACTGTGGGACAACTGGAAACGTAATAATATACGCATCATAGGAGTCCCCGAAGAAGAAAATGAGCAAGGGTTAGAGAATATATTCAAACAAATAGTGACAGAAAACTTCCCTAATTTGGTGAAAGAAGAAGGTGTTCAAGTTCAAGAAGCACAGAGAGCCCCAAGTAAGAAGAACCCAAACAGGCCCACAGCAAGATACATAGTAATTAAAATGCCAAAAATTAAAGACAAAGAGAGAAGCCTAAAAGCAGCAAGAGATAAGCAACAGGTTACCTACAAAGGAAACCTCATAAGGCTCTCAGCTGACTTCTCACAAGAAACACTATAGGCCAGAAGGGAATGGCATGAAGTAGTCAAGGTCATGAAAAACAATGATCTGAATCCAAGACTACTCTATCCAGCAAGGTTGTCATTCAAAATAGAAGGTCAGATAAAGAGCTTCCCAGACAAAAAAAAGGAATACATTAGCAGCAAACCAGCACTATAAGAAATGTTGAAAGGACTGCTGTAATTAGTAGAAGAAATAGGAAGAAAAATATAACCAAACTAAACAAAAATGGCAATAAGTAAGTATATATCAATAATCACCTTAAATGTAAATGGATCGAATGCTCCCATAAAAAGACACAGAGTAGCTGATTGGATAAGAAAGCACGACTAATCTACATGTTATTTACAAAAGACCCAACTCAAAACAAAAGACTCACATAGGTTGAAAGTGAAGGGATGGAAAAAATTTTTCCAAGCAAACAGAAAGCAAATAAAAGCTGGGGTAGCAATACTCATATCTGATAAAATATATTTCAAAATGAAGACCATAACTAGAGACAAAGAAGGCCACTACATAATATTGAAAGGATCTATCCAATAGGAAGCTATAACCTTGATAAACATATATACAGCCAATTTAGGAGCACCCAAATATATTAAAAATCTTCTGGAGGACTTTAAAGGACAAATTTACAGCAATACAATCATAGCAGGGGTCTTCAACACCCCATTGACATCACTGGATAGATCCTCTAGACAAAAAATTAGCAAGGAAACAAAGACTCTAAATGAAGCACTAGACCAAATGGATTGAATAGATATCTCCAGAGAATTACACTCCAAAAGTACAGAATTCACATTCTTCTCAACTGCACATGGGACATTCTCAAAGATAGACCACATGATAGGACACAAACTAAATCTGTACAAGTTCAAGAAGATTGAAATTATATCAAGCATCTTCTCAGATCACAATGGCATGAAACTAAAAATCAATTGCAAGAAAAACATGCAAAGACACTTGAACACATGGAGACTAAATAGCATGTTATTAAACAATGAATGGGTTACCGAGGAGATCAAGGAAGAAACTTAAAACTTCCTGGAAACCAATGAAAATGAACACACAACAATACAAATCTATGGGATGGAGCAAAAGAAGTTCTGAGAGGGAAGTTCATAGCACTACAGGCCTACTTCAAGAAACAAACAAAAAAAATTCTAATTGACTGTCTAACCTCACAACTTAAACAATTAGAAAGCAAACAAAAAACCCCAGGGCAAGTAGAAGGAAGGAAATAGTAAATATCAGAGCAGAAATAAATGAAATAGAGACCAAAAAAAAAAACAAAACAATTTCAAAGGATCAATGAAAAGGATTTTGAAAAGATAAACAAGATTGATGGACCCTTAGCTAGACCCACCAAGAAAGAAAGAGAGAGAACCCAAATGCACAAAATCAGAAATGAAAGAAGAGAAGTAACAACTGACACCATAGAAATACAAAAGATCATAACACTCATAAACAGCTACTATAAACAATGATATGGCAACAAATTAGACAATCTAAGGAAAATGGACAAATTTCTAGAAACACACAGTTTCCCAAAACTGGACCAGGAAGAGGTAGAAAACCTGAACAGACCAATAACAACAGAAGAAATTGAAGATGTAATCAAGACTCTCCCAGCAAACAAAAGCCCAGGCCCGGATGGCTTCATGGGGGAGTTTTACCGAACATTCAAAAAAGAACTAACACCCATTCTCCTCAAGCTATTTCAAAAAATTCAAGAAGAAGAAAGACTTCCAAACTCATTTTATGAGGCCAGCATAATTCTAATTCCAAAACCAGAAAAAGATATTACAAAGAAAGAAAACTACAGGCCAATATCCCTGATGAACATAGATGCCAAAATCCTGAACAAAATACTAGCAAATAGGATCCAGCAACACATCAAAAAAATTATTCACCATGACCAAGTGGGATTTATCCCAGGGATGCAAGGTTGGTACAATATTCACAAATCAATAAATGTGATACACCACAGAAACAAAATGAAGAATAAAAACCACATGATCATATCAATAGAGGCTGAAGAAGCATTCGACAAAATCCAGCATCCATTTCTGATAAAAATGCTCAGCAATGTGGGAATAGAGGGATCATATCTTGACATAATAAAGGCCATATATGAGAGACCTACAGCCAACATCATACTCAATGGGCAGAAACTAAAATCATTATCCTTAAGAACAAGAACAAGACAGGGATGTCCACTTTTGCCTCTCTTATTTAACATTGTACTGGAAGTCTTAGCCACAGCAATCAGACATGAAGAAAAAAATAAAAGGGATCCAAGTTGGAAAGGAGGAAGTGAAACTGTCATTATTCTCAGATGACATGATATTATACATAGAAAACCCTAAAGACTCCATCAAAAATCTACGAGACTGAATAAATGAGTTTGGCAAAATAGCAGGATACAAAATTAACATCAAGAAATGGACGGCATTTTTTTTTTTTTTTTTTAATGTCTTCACTTGAGGACATTTTTTTTTTTTTTGATATTTTGTTCAGATAAAGTGGGAGGCAGAGAGAGAGAAACATCGATGTGAAAAGGACACATCGAGTGGTTGCTACCCACAGAACCCAACCAGGGCCAGGGACAAACTGCAACCGAGGTACATGCCCTTAGCGGGAACCGAACCCAGGTCTCTCCAGACCGCAGGCCGACACTCTAACTGCTGAGCCAAACCGTCCAGGGCTCGTCAGCATTCTTATACACCAATGATGAACTCACAGAAAAAGAAACTGAAAAAACAATTCCATTTACCATCGGGGCAAAGGAAGGAGGAGGGCAGGGGTTAGGGAGGGGGTCAATGGGGGAAAAATGAGTAACATCTGTATACATTCAACAATAAAGATAAGTTTTTAAATAATAAAGAAAGAAATAAAACAAAATCTTAATATTGGGAAAGCCCACCTAAGAGCACATTTATTTAGATTCTCTCAGAAGGTGGGGAAGAACAGTGGCACCAGGTCTGTTTGCTGTATGGCGCCTGCCTCCCATTAGGGGGCACATCCAGTTCTGCTGGGCTCCATCACTCCCTGCTGCCTCCCAGCACCAACACCTGGGTCAGCGTCTCCACATCACTGCCCTGCTGCTTGTCCTGCATAGAGAAATCCTTTTCTGTACCCATGTCTCTATAAAAAAGGTGACAATGAAAGACCATAAAGTCTGCGTAAGAAAAAAAAAAGTTCTGATGAGAGAGGACATTCACTTTGCTCTCATCTCTACGAACTTTATCGCATCTGTGATGTTTTCCTCAAAAGAAACAAAGGTTATACATCTGTCAAGTGTGCCATTTTAGTTTTGCACATGCTAGCTATGTGCAGTATCATCTTAGTGAATGAGATGAGTTCTGTGACTTGGTATCTGTGAGAGCGTTTGATGTGACCCCTGCCCATGACCATGCAGCATGGCTCAGGTTCTTTCCCGTTGGCATGCTGCTGTGTCTTCTCTCAGGCAAACCTCCTTGGCATCTTGTTCTGTTCCTGTGTTCTTTGCCTTTGCTTCTGTTCTTTCACTGAGTAGGCAAAGGCATGCGGGCTCAGGTATTGAATTTTTCGTGAAAACAAACTACAAACTAAACTCCAGATACTACATTTCAAATCTCCCAACTTTCAATCTTGAATACATTCAGTCGCTCAGTAGCATATAGTCTCTACTATATTCCAGGATTTGTGTTCCCCTTGGTGAGATGAAAATTGAAGTAGCCCATGACTCATAGGCTAGTGAGAGAGAGAGAGATAAGAAAAAAATTCTGGTCATAAGAATCCCAAGGCCCTACCAAACACCAGCAGGGAAGCCCATTGATCATGCAAAGCCAGGCTTATTGGACTTACTGAACTAGTGAGAGTATCACCTTTACAGAGTCTCAACCATGTCTACAAAAGGGGAAGTTAGAGAAACACTCTTACAGACATGTTGGTGGTGGGAGGGGGGAGAAGGACTTGGCTTTGTCATAAGGTGGCTTTAGGGCAGAAATTATAAGGGAGATCTGGATGAAGATTAGTCAAATTTTGCAAACTAGGTGAGTTGCTGGGCCATTGAGTAGTTTTGTTTTTTAGCATTCACATAGAGAAGGTGATCAGCCAGCATCAACCAGGCTGATGACTTTCATAGCTGGCATAGTTGTGAAACTTCTGATTTTCAAAACTACCAGGGCTGTGGGGAGGAGCAGGGAGCCATGATCCTTGTTGTTTTTCCTGAGATGGAGCCAGTTTTCTTAGAGAAATGCTTCTTGGATTTATTGCATGTCTTTGGTTAATTTCTAGATTTATAAAGAAGTTGACTTGGATCATTTTTTGCCAGTACTCTGATTGCTTTTATAAGAGGAACAGATTTTCAGAGTGGATTTCTGTTTCTCTAGGGCTTTCAAGTCAGTTGGTCTGGGATCTTATCTCATAATGTATGGATCTGAACAAGTAGATGTGAAAACATTTTCAGCTTAGTTTGTCTTGATGTTTTGTTTTGGTGCCGATCATCTATTTTGGAGTCAGAATACCTTTTGAAAGTCGTGGTCTATTTCTTTTCTCAGCAATCTGGCACTTCAATGGAAAGCTAATGAACTAAGGCTGGGTTTGGAGGGGAGTTACCTGAAAAGGTCAGGTGAGGCATCCTGGAGGAAATGATGATGAAGAAGAGGAGGAACGAGCCAGGTGGAAGTGTTAGTGATGTATAGGGTGTTGCAGATTCATTCAGTCCACAATGATTGAGCAGCTGCTATGTGCCAGGCTCTGTCACCAGCCCTAAGGATAGAGCAGTGAACAGAAAATCCCTGCTTTCATGGAATTTATATTCAGGTGCTTGGATTGGGTGGGGAACAGAAAGCAAACAGATGTGACAGGTAGTGAAATGTGCTCTGTAGAAAATACTGGCAGTTAATGCATGCTGACTGGGATGCTATTTTCAAAGAAAGATTAGGCAATTCCTTTCTGATAAGACATTCAAACAGAGACCTGAAGGAAGTGTGCCTCCTGATTTTCTGGGGCAGAGTTTTCTGAGCATGAGCAATGATGAGTGCCAAGGCCTGGGGTGGGAACAGAGGAGTGAACAATCCTGGTTTGAAAGAAGTGGCAAATTGGGGGCTTGAGGATTTGAGGAAGAGGAGAAATACTGAGGCTGTCAACTCCTGGGGGAGAGGAGAGACGAGGATGATCGCAATATAGGCATAGCTCAGATGTTGTACTTTGGTTCCAGGAGACCTCAATACAGTGAGTATCATGATAAGGTGAGTCACACACACTTTTTGGTTTCCACTGTATAAAAGCGATGTTTACACCATGCTGTAATCAGTGAAGTATGCAAGAGCATGATGCCTATAAAAACAAGTTGCGTACCTTCATTTAAAAATATTTTATTGCTAAAAAATACTAACCATCACCTGAACCTGTTGGAGAAATGGCAGTGACAGACATGCTCAAAGCTGCGTTGCCACAAACCTTTAATTTGTAAAAACAAAAACAGAAACAAACGCAGTATCCACGGAGCAAAGTAATAAAATGTGGTATGTGGGTAGTAGGGGCTAAGAGGAAGGCATGCAGATCCTCAGATGGCATGCAGGTCCGCTGCATTTAGGTGGACCTCGTTTAGGAGTGAGAGACGGTGCATCCAGTGCTGTGAGGTTCCGGAAGGTTTCTTGGTCTGACGTGGTTAGGCACCTCGGTGACAGCCCTAGGAGGGGTTGGAGTCCTGACCACAGTGCTTAGCGGTTGCCGTGGCCTTTGTAACTGTTGTTGTAAAGGTGGCTCTGCCTTTCTGAAACAGAGAATACTTCAAAGGATCAGGTTTACAGAAGCGTCTCTGTCCAGTCCTAGTCTGCTATCCTAATCTTAAAGCAGTTCCTCTGCTTGGTCTACGAGGACTCAGAATTCCACTAGTGCCTTAGGGGACTGTACTGGAAACAGCTATTCAAAACAACCGTACAAATATACAGGGATGATGAAAGTGGGTTTTCAGTTGTAATACAAGGAAATCATACATTATTTAATAAATAATAATACAAGAATAAAACCAGGTTTCCCCTACTCACAACTCTAAGCCTACTTTTGCCCCCTGTCTGTATTCTCATTCCGGGGGCTTCTCCAGTGAGACAATGCCTAAGTTTTTCCACATCTTCCTAGCAAGACCTCATTTCTAGAACTGGAAATAGGAGCTATGTATCATCAGTTTAGTATTTGAATTAGTTTGAGTCACTATAATGTTTTACTGGGAAAATATTGTGTATCTGTTTATTCCCTGCTATGTCCCCAGTGTTGGAAAAATAGGGACTCAAAACATGTTAAATTAATAAGTCTGTTAGAAGTGACTTTTTTAAAAAGTTTACTGTATTATGAAAAGTGATTATTATCTGCTCTCCTGGTATTTTTAAACCTCTTTCTCTCTAAAGGCTCCGTCTGTTCTGTCTATACATGTACTTGGCTCTGTCCATCCTCTGAATAATTCTTACTCCCTCTGGCTACGCTAGTGTCGAGTTCTCACTCCCTGAACTCATATTATTCTCTCCTGAAGCCTCTGCAATCTTACTTCCACATCTGTAATGCCAGATCTCATTAAAGAGACTCTTTTAAATGCTAAAACCAATTGATGGCTTTGGAGCCTCGTTTTATTTAGTATAGACTACTCTTCTACTATATGTATTTCCTTAACCTTCATGACATATTTCCCTTCTAGTCCCAATGTCTCTGTCTCTGAACAGTTTTCTTCCCCTGTTCATTTCTTATGGTTGGTCTTTCTCTGGCTTTTTCCTTACTTCTTCTCTCCTCTCTCTCTGTTCTCTTCCTAGAGAAAGATGATCAGTCTAGGGAAGCATCTGACCTGGACACCTCACAGACTCAAACAGGAATGTCACATTTAACTGTCCTCAGATTTGGGTTTATAATCTCCCATTTCTCTCCTGGAAATGTTGTCCCTTTCCTTTAACCTTCTCTGTCACATTCAGCTTCCTTTTCTCCTGACCATCTCCATCCAATCAGTCACTAGCAGCTGCCAATGCTGCCTATTAGCACTACTCCCTCTGTATTTAGCTTTGTTCAGAGACTCCTTGGCTCTAGTCTGCATTACCTAGTTAATCTCCTGACAGGTCACCCCCTCTTCTGTTCTCCTCACGCCTCTGCTCCAGCAAGATGCAAGAGTTATATAGGAAAGATCAGGTTGAGATCTACTGTATTATTATTTAAAAATTTTTCTGCTGATCTATCAGAAACTATGAAGAGGTAGCAATCCCCCTTGGTATTATACTTAATTTGCTAAGTATACCCTTCTAAGATAATGGCAAATTTGAGCAGTATCCAATTTTATAATAATGGATCATTGATCCACCTAATTCCTATGAAATAATGTACTATTGTATGGCCTGGAGACCTTCCCTATGTAGCAATTTTGGTTCCCCCTCAAAAGCTATTCCCCCACTTCTTTCCTAACAACACCCATTTTCCACACAGCCATGGCTTCAGGAAAACCAGCCACATTTCCAGGACCAGGGCATGAATCTGCAATTGAACTAAGCCAAACCTCCTGGTCCTTTTTTATTTTGAAATGGTTGGTGTGGGTAAAGGCATATGCCAAAATCGTTTTCTGAGACTTGAATGGAAGTTTGCTGAGGCCTTTTGGGAATTTCTTTTCTTGCTAATATATCTAAGACACACCGAATAGGAAAAATGTAGCTCCAGTTTTTCCATTGGACATTGTCATGTGGATGTGATCCCTGGAGCTGCGGTCATCTGATAAGCATTAGAAAAGCTAGTTAGTGGAAAAGGCCTATTTGCTGAAGGTGACAGTTTGGCAAAATGTAAAAAAGGCAGGTCTTGGATAATATTTTTCAGTTACACTACATTTTAAAATCTTCTAATGAGGGAAGAAAACACTCCCTCTTATTTAATATAGTAGCATTGAGGATATCTATTTATTGAGGTCAAACTCACCCTGATATCCTAAGTGGTGGCTTTGCTATGGTGGCATTTGCTTGGTGACTGAAGATCTCATTTGTCCTCATAGAAATCTTATCTCAAGAAGTATTATTTTCACTTAATTTGACTTTATACAAAAGATCAAAATCATGTAAGAGCTAAAAGTAAATTTAGAAATCTACTAGTCCAACTTCTAACGACAACTTTTCTGAAGCCAGTGAGGCATAACATATAATTAAATCAATGCTATTAGTTCAACTTCTTTATTTTTACACATTAAGAAGCAGGGTCCTAAAGAGTTTAATGACTTGTAGTGATCTCATCACAGTAGCAAACCTATAGCAAACAGTATCAAAATCCAGGTTCCTTCTTCATTCTCCAGTGTTGTGTACACTTGGTTTCATCCATACTTTTACATATTGAGTCATCCTGTGATTAATACTGCTTTTAATCAGAAAGGGTCCACTTGTTCAGCCACTCAGGTACTTTTCCTCCTTACATGCCTGCAGATGGTCACTCGCAGTCTCCTTGACACTTAAGAATGCACATGTGTAAATGGATTTGACCCACACACCAAGCCTTTTGGATTTTTTTTGAAAAGTGACATCTGAATCACTCTGAGTGAAGGTCAAACATTGACACCTCAGAGTTCAAGAAGATTGCTAGATTTACTTTTGATTAGTCTATACAGGTAAGTACAGTAGCAAATCCAGGCAATTATCCAAGAAATTTAAGGCAAGAAAAAACACTTGGCTTTCATGTTTTTGATGTGAGACACTGGGGGTTTTGTTTGTTTGTTTTTCCCTCCAATATCATGAGCTCGTGTAGTCCTGGATCCATGCTTGAATCTCCCTGGAAGGTCTCTGATTGAGATCTTTCTAAAATAGATGGGACAAAAGTAGTCTGATGACATGAAGCCAGGTTGGGCTGAGTGCCTAGCAAGGAAGCCGGTTCCAACAGTGTGATCTCTGACCTCCAGCACAACTGTGGAATTTGGGCTATTCAGTTTCAGGCGATTCTTCACTGGTTCCTGTTTCATGGAGGTTCTAGCCAACCTTTATAAGCAACTGCTGCCCTCAGAAAGAAAAGAGGTCTTGCTTCAGAACTTCTCCGAACTTTCCCTCTGATGTGCTGACTAAATGCTCCATCTAAATACTCATGTAACATTCCATCATTACCTCATTTGCCTAGGGGTCGTTTTCTTGAGAAGGGAGTGAAGTGAAAAAAGTTATGAGGACAGTGTTGGTGTAATTGAATCGTACACATATTTAACATTGAGATCCTGGAGCAACCTAATTTAAGCTTCCATTTGTTCAAATGGATAAGATGTTCATTAAGTTTTAAGATGTACTTTGAATTACACTGGAGGTACAATTTCCTTGTCTAGAGATGTCTATATTGAATACCAGCTTGCCAACTGTTGTGACAACTTGATGACCAAAACTAATGTGCGGAGGATTGGAGCGGGAGTTGGGGTATGAAGCAGTAGTTCTATTTTTTGAGACGTTGCTGACTTTTGAATATTTGTAGCCTAGAATAGCATCCCCACCTTAAATAACCATTCAATAGTTTACAATTAAACATATCATCATGTGTTATTGGGTCTAAGCAGACCTTGATAATTTGAGTTTATTTTGGTATAAGGTAAAATTTCCTTTTATTTTTATTGCTAATAACGTTTCACTTGCTTAGTTACATGGGAAGGAGGCAGGGAGGGAGACAGAGAGATCAAAACATTGATTGGTTGCCTCTCACACGACCTCCAACCTGGGCTGGAATCAAACCTGCAACCCAGGTATGTGCCCTTGACCAAAATCAAACCTGAGACCCTCAAGCCAATACTCTAACCACTAAACCAAACCAGCCAAGGCAGAAGGTGTCACATTTTAGTATTTTCTATTTCCTAAAATGAAAGTTGCTATCATTTTATTTATGACTATAAATAGCAGTGAGTGGTTTGTCTTGAAGAATTTCATCTTAAAATTTTTTTTTCTTCTGCTTTCCTTTGTACAATAAACCACTGCTGATCTCCATGGTTATGTTAATATTTTAGAGAAATATAAAATAAAAATTTAAGGTTTTTTGCTTTGTTTTTAGTTTTAAAAAGTTTTTCTTACGCAGATTCTAATATCAGGGGATATGATGGTGGAGAGTGTTTAGCTTTTTCTGTGTGTGTGAGGAAAATTCTTTTTTTTTTTTACAATTTATTTTTGTTACAAATGTTTCTCCTCCCCCCCCCCTCCCCCCCAAGCATTGTTGTCTACGTCCATTGGTTACACATACATGCATATAAGTTCTTTGGTTTATCTCATCCCTTCCTCCCACCCCCTCCTCTAAGTGTTTAGCTTTTGTCAGGTCCAAATCTTGTCCTATTCTGTTTAGACACTATCTTTAAGGAAGAAGATAGAAAATGATTGTGAATTGGGAGGACAGAATGAGAACTATTTAGCTGTGATATTCATGACTGGAGTCTAAGGGGGAGAAAAAGACTTAAGATGCCTACGGAATACTGTTAAATATAAAAACCCTTTCCCTGAAAAGTTACCGGCATATCTAAGCATTAGCACCTTAAATGATCCAAGCCGGGCTCAACTAATAAGTATTTTTATTGTCTTTTAATAGTGTGGCAGATCATTTCTTCTCCAAAGAGAGAAATCAAGCCCTATTTTTGTAGTCAGCTGAACATTCTATTGGGTACAGTTCTCACTGTGTACATGGTTCCAACTTAGGCGTTTTAGTTCTCTTAAGGAACTAGATGCCAGCTCATGTCTATTCCCTCCCTTCCTTCTTTCCCGGTTATTCATTCATTCATTCTTTTATTTATTCATTCATTCTTTTATTTATTCATTCATTCTTAAAGAGTGTTTTCTATTTGCAAAGCATCAGACATTGTGTCATCAGGGATAAATAAAGACACTAAAGAAGCCCATAGTCTACCAAGGAAGATAACATTTGTATTCATATAATTATAATACAGTGTGGAAACTGATATGGGCCAGCAGGAGTTGAAAGGATACAGAGGCCTCTTCCAGTAAAGAAAATCAGGGAAGGCTTCATATTTTTTGCTTTGAATTTGAAAGGTTTTGTGGCAAAGAAAAAAAATAATTGATTTGAGTGAGAAACACATTCAGAGATGGAATTTAGTATCCTGATGGCCTGAGACAACTTGTCCTCCTCTTTCTACTTGAATTCATAAGGGAGTCTCTGACTTTTTATTCTCGTATTTAGACCAAACTATCCCAACTGCAATTATTCTATATAAATAAAGATTTGTTGTACCACGCTCTTCTCTGCCATACAGATTTGCATAACATCTGTGAAATGAATTCCAGGAATTCTAATAGAGAAACATTTTTTAAGACTTTCTTATAACCACTGGAATTTTTCTTAACTAGAACAATACATTTTAGAGCCTCAGGGGTCTTCAGAGATTATTATCTAGGTTAACTAACTGCCTCTATTTCACAGATAAAGAAACTCAGGCCCAGAGAGGCAAAGTGACCTGAATCTCTTATGAATGACCTAGCCAGAAGCAGAGCATGGATTAGAACCAAGTTTCCCTGTCTACTCTTTCCACTTTACAACGTTTCCTTTGTTATAAGCTTATGTGATTTGGATCAAGTCAGCATGAGTAATATATAAGGGAGAACTGGGAGAAAAGGTCGCAGCAGGACGATTATTTAGAATTTCTATGATTGCCGAAAGGGTAGACCGGTTTTGTGAAAGTAGCGTCTTTTCTTTCTTCCTTTGTTTAAGTCCATTCTTTCACATTGTTGCCACAATTTGGGAAAAAGTCTAGTCCAGTCAAATGATATCCAAGTAGAGAAAGTTGTTTCTCAGCGTCCTAGGGTGTTTCCCCCACACATACTTCTCTTTTTGCTTAAATTCTAGTGTGGATTTTGTTTCACCTTCACTTATTTCTTCTCTGATGCTCTTCCTTTCTTTATGAGATTCGAGGTTCTAAGCAGTGTCATTTATCTCTCTCTGAAACACTTCTTTTAACATTTCTTGCAAGACAGGTCTAAAGGCAACAAATTTCCTCAATGTTTATTTGTCTGGGAAAGTCTTGATTTCTCCTTCACTTTTGAAGGCTAATATCTCAGGGTACAGAATTTGGTATTTTCCTCTCAAAAATTTAAATATTTTACTCCACTCTTCTTGCTTGCATGGTTTCTGAGGAGAAGTTGGATGCAATTCTTATCTTTGTTTCTCTAAAGGTAAGAAATTTTTTCCTCTGGTTTCTTTCAGGAATTTTCAGCTTGATTTTCTGTTATTTGACAGTGATATACCTCAGTGTCATTTGGGAGGCATTTATCCTGCTTGGTGTTCCCTGAGCTTCCTGGATCTATGTTTTGGTGTCTAGCATTTATTTGAGGAAATTCTCTATCATTATTGTTTGAAATACTTTTTTCTGTCTCTTTTTTTCTTTCTTCTCCTAGTATTCCCATTACACATGTTACACCTTTTGCAATTGCCCCATTATCCTTGTATATTTTGTTCTAGTTTTTTGTTGTTGTTGTTTTCGGTCTTTGTTCTTTCTGCTTTTCAGTTTTTGAGAATTCTTATGATATATCCTTTACCCCGGAGATTCTGTCCTCAGCTGTATTTAGCTCACTATTAAGCCCATCAAAGGCATTCTTCATTTCTGGTACAGTGCTTTTGATCTCCACCATTTCTTTTTGGTTCTTTCTTAGTTTTCATCTCTTTGCTAGCATTGCCCATCTGTCCTTGCATGCTGTCTACTTTATCCATGACAACGCTTACATATTCATGATAGTTGTTTGAAATGACCTGTCCGATAATTTCAACATCCCTGCTGTGTCTGGTTCTGATACTTTATCTTTTCAAATTGTGGGGGGTTTCTGCCTTTTAATATGCCTTGTAATTTTTTTTTATTTTCATTTTTTGTAACCAGATATGAGGTACCTGGTAAAAGGAATTGCTGTAAATATGCCATCAGTAATGTGGTGGTGAGGTGTGGGGAATGAGGAAGCATTCTGAAGTCCTGTAATTTCTTGGACTTTTAGTGATTCTGTGTTCTGATTGTGAACTGTACACATGTTTCTGTTTTTTCCTCTCCTTTTGGTGAGACAGGATGGCTAGAAGGGTCTGGATTTGGCTATTTCCCTTCCCAGCAGGTTAAGTCCTGATAATACTCCAGCAGGCAAGGCCCTGGTCAAATAGTTTTCCTTGAGGCCAGGTCTCGTTAAGAAGGATAGAATGCTCTGGTATATTTCAAAATGGTCCCTTTCCCCCTCTTTCTGCCTGAAGCCTGAGAAGATTCTTTTCCTCAATATTTTCTAAGGGAACCTGTTTGAGTTTCTGGAAGTAAATCTCACAGTACTGTGAAGGCCTCCTCATGACTGGGTTCCCCTGACGTTTTTAATTCTGAGAGATATCCGCACTGAGCCTCAGTCCATTCCTCCACTGCAGCTCAGTCTCCTCTCTCAGCACTGGTCCCATGGTGGCTCCCCTCGTGAGTCTCTGTGGTGGTACGCCATGGTTTCTCCAAGCTCGAGGGCAGGGGTTGGCCCTGTGTCCTCTCTTCTCTTAGCGATCTGAGAAGAGTTGTTGATTTTTTTTCAGTGTGTTCAGCTTTTTACTTGTTGTTAGGACAGAATGGCAACTTCAAGATTATTACGTAGAGAACCAGAAGCTGGAAGTATTAAGTATAGATTTTGAAAGTTTCTTCTTTGGAAGAAAGGTTTATTTCATTAAGCTCATAATAGTGATACCCTGAAAAGGTACAATTAACCCTCCCCCATATAGTAATACATATGTGTTTATATGTTTTTAATTAGAAGCTAAAAGTTGCTCCATCCAACACCAAATTGATAGAGCAGTTATTTTCTAAAAGTAACAGCATTATTCAGAAGTATAGTTGTATTCACAAGTACACATTGAATTAAGGGTCATGCTGTAGCTTGGTGGTACAGCTGTACAAATCTAGGCACAATAAGGAATGGAGATGAAAGAAATAAAGAACTTGGAATATATATTTTTGTATGAGAAATAATTTTTGGTTTTGCTGGTCTGAAAAGTCTCTACTTTGAGAATGTTTAGAATAATTGGGTCCACTCTTAGGGAAGGCTTGGACTGGGGGAACTGTTCAATATTTAGCTCACAAAATTTAGTAAAATGTGGTAAATTTGTTCTGGAACTCAAACCGTACTAAGTATAATGAATGCATGGCACTGTTAGTAGGCTTTATGGCAATTTTGCCAACTACAAAGAAATAAACTCCTCCTCAAGGATACAAACATCTATATATAGTGGTGGGAAAAATAGCAAACCAAGCTCTGACTTTTGGAAAAACATAAATAAGATGCAGTGGTGCTCAGCACTTAGCAAGTTCTTTTCTTGTTATTTATTGTTTCTAATCTACTTTTTGCCAGACAGCTTGGTCCTTTATTACTTGTAATCAACAGTCTGGGCTTCAGCACGAATAGTCGACTCCAACCAATCATTTCGGAAGATTCTCAGACCCTGACCCTTTTCTGTTGTCTATAGTGACTGCTTGAGGCTGTTTTTCTATTTACTGAGTGGTTTTTACCCCTCCTAGTGGCCAGTTTAGCCTGTATGCTATTTCTGGCTTAATCTAGTCACCTCCACCTTAATTCACTCAACATACACTCTTCTAGAGACATCTCTATTGTGCCCCTAAATCAGAACATCATCACACCTCACTGACCATGCCCTGTCTCTTCCTTCATTTGTGAGTCTTTATGAAGCCACTTTCTCCACAAAATTGTTTGAAATTGTTTTTTAATTGCAATTGACATGCAATATTATCTTAGTTTCAGTTGTACAACATAGTGATTAGACATTTCTATACCTGACAAAGTGATCATCTTGGAAAGTCTAGTTACAGATTTAACATTTCAAATATTGCATGTGTGTGAAGAGGTAAAGGAGGGTGAATTATTTGCAAAGCAATTAGTTAATTAACTAAGTCACAGCAAGGAGTTACTAAGAATCATGATGAACAGGAAGGACCTCTGTCTAGTTCAAAATACTTTAAGTATTAAGGTATCAAACCCCAATCTCAGAAGGGTACATGTGATTCTCAGGTTACAACTAATTCTCATAATAACTAATAACCCTGTTTGTAGCCAAACTCAACCAAATGAGCTAAAGATAATCCCTATTTTACTGTATTCTGTCTGGATTATAAAATTTTCTCACTACAATTTATAAATAACTTGACCAGTGCAGCAACACCCATAAGTGTTCAATTTTTTTCCACGTTGTAACTATTTTTAACACTCTTGAGATGTGAAAGAATTCTTAAAAGCAGAACCCATAATTTTAAATATTGATACATTTTACTAATATGAAGTTAAACTTGGTAAAAAAAATTTCCCAGTAGGATATTCCATGGAGGCAGAATCCTGCTGGAGTAAACAAAAGTCAAAGTTTTCATTAGACCATTGCCCTTTTATACTCGGGCTTATATCGCCTTTCTCAAAAGTACCTACAGCAAAAATTATACACTCCCATTAAAGGGAATGTTTAACACGTGTGGCTTTCCTTGTTCTTGAACCAAACGGAGCACCAGGAAGGCCATATACTTATCAATGGAGGGGAAAGAGGCAAGGATAAAAGGCAGCTTCATTGTCTAGGCACCCCTGGATCATATTTCTGCCCTTAGCTTTCCAGATTTTTCATCTCTTCAAAGTGTTCTATTTCTAATTTAATTTTATGAGATTAATTCTTTATGATCGCAAACGCAGATTTTATTTATTTTATTTATTTATTTATTGCTTTGTTTTCCTTCAGTCTTTTCCATTTTCTCAATCCTTCTCTCTCCATCCTTCCACTTTCCCTTCCCCATGCCTCCCTTCTTTCCTCCCTCTTTTATTCCTTAGTTGCAGGTTGTTGAGTTAATCCGATATCTCAGATTTTTACTCATCACTTTAATTCTCCATGAAAATCCTACTGTATTTATTCTCCATTCTCATTCTCATTTGTCACCTCTGCCCCATAGAGAACACCTTTCAGTGTTTTATGCATATCATTTATCTGTCTAAATTATTGCAAAATATATACTATTCTTTTGTGTGCATAAGGGAGGGGTTATAGCCCCCAAACTGCTTTACTGTTTTGAGTGTTTATGATTTATTTTATTATATGTCCATATAGTCTGTTGCTTCTAATTGTTGCATAGTATTTTATAGCATTCCTTCATGTAATTTTTTTTTTTTATCCTCA